>NC_056036.1:7869505-8489863 GCF_004379255.2 Salvia splendens | reverse complement strand
TTTCAGAGAGAGGAATCCAGGTGGATCAAGCCAAGGTGGATGTTATATCCAAATTACCGTTCCCTACTGATCATAAGAGGATAAGGGGTTTTCTATGGCACGCCGGGTTTTATCGAAGATTCATCAAGGATTTCTCCAAGATTGCCCAACCCCTTACCCGACTTCTTTGGCATGAAGTGGAGTTCGTCTTTGATGAGCAATGGAAGGCCGCTTTCAACCTTCTCAAGGAAAAGCTGATATCCGCACCTATCATACGGGCTCCTGACTAGGACTACCCTTTCGAAGTGATGTGCGACGCCAGCGACTATGCAGTGGAGCCGTACTGGGTCAGAAGATCGATGGGAAGAGGTACGTAATTTTTTATGCATCTAAGACACTAAATCAAGCCCAGCGGAATTACGATACCACTGAAAAAGAGATGCTGGCAGTGGTGTATTCTTTCGAAAAGTTCCGGCCATATTTGTTGGGATCCAAGGTCATCGTTTATACTGACCATGCAGCGATTAAGTATCTGATTGCCAAGAAGGAATCCAAACCCTGCTTGATCCGATCGGTCCTCTTGTTACAAGAATTTGATTGGGCGGTGGAAGATAAGAGAGGAGTCGAGAACAAGGTGGCGGACCATTTGAGTAGAATAGTGCAAGATGGAAACAGCGAAGAGGTGCACGACAAGTTTCCAGAAGAGCATTTGTGTGAGGTAATTTTTGAGGTCAGGAAGATTGACTAGGAAGGAGTGATGAAGCTTACTGGCCAGTATGATACAGGAAAAGGAAAGGAGAAGGTAGGGCAAGAACCATGGTATGCAGACTTCCAGCCAACTACCTGGTGACTGGAGAACTTCCTGAAGTGCCGAGTATTACCAAGGCCCTAAGAATGAAGATCAAGAGTGAAGCAAAATACTACTTGTGGGACGACCCATATCTGTGGAGAGTGGGATCCGATCAAGTGATAAGGAGGTGCGTTCCTGACTGGGAGCAAAGGGACGTTCTGATCCATTGCCACTCGTTAGCATGTGGAGGACATTTCGGATCCAAGAAGACGGCAAGGAAGATTCTGGATAGCGGCTTTTATTGGCCAACGCTCAACAAGGATGCGTACGAGTTCTGCAGAACTTGTGAGCGCTGTCAACTGATCGGTGGGGTATCAGCGAAAGATGAGATGCCCCAAGTTCCGGTAATTGTATGTGAATTGTTCGACATTTGGGGAATGGACTTCATGGGTCCGTTTCCTTCGTCCTATGGCAATTTGTATATCCTGGTTGTAGTGGATTACGTCTCCAAATAGGTAGAAGCCAAGGCCACAAGCACGTGTGAAGCAAAGGAGGTGGCCAAGTTCCTCAAAAGTAACATTTTCAGTCGATTCAGAGTTCCGAGGGCGATCATATCGGATCAAGGTACACACTTCTGTAATCGCACAATTAAATCCTTAATGAAAAAATATGGTGTGCAACACAGACTATCAAGCCCCTACCATCCACAAGCAAACGGTCAAGCGGAGATTTCTAACCGCGGGATAAAGAAGATTTTGGAGAAGACTGTCAATCCTTCTAGGAAGGACTGGAGTGTAAGGTTAGAAGATGCTTTATGGGCATATCGGACAGCCTACAAGACCCCCATAGGGATGTCCCCGTACCGGATTGTTTTTGGAAAGATGGCCACTTACCGGTGGGAATTGAACACCGGGCATACTGGGCAGTACAACAAGTGAATATGGATGCTACAGCCTGTGAAGAGGAAAGGAAGCTGCAGTTGCATCAGCTTGAGGAACTTAGATTGGAGTCGTTTGACTCAGCCATGTGGTACAAGGAGCGAACCAAACTATGGCACGACATGAATCTGAGGACCAAGGATCTCCATGTTGAGCAGAAAGTACTACTCTTCCAGTCGAGACTGAAGCTCATGCCTGGGAAACTCAAATCGAAATGGACAGGGCCTTATGTCATCACCCCACTCCGTTCCAATGGAGCAGTAGAAATTTCAGGGAGTCTTCCTAACTCTGAACCTTTTATTGTGAATGGGCATAGGCTAAAAGTGTTTAGGGACAACAGTGACGTGGCTGTGGTGGATGAGATTCCACTGCGACCACACACTCAGGGTTCATACTGACCGGTAGGATAGGGAATGGAATTCCACTGAGCTAGCTCTTTTCAGCGTAACTTGCATATGCTGGCTAAGTAGAATTCCAATTCTCCTAAAGAAGATGTAAATATGGTACATATTTGGTAGTTAATTAATTTGAACCTTTGCATGCTAGTTAGTTTTAAGAAAAACCAAAAATATTTTTCGGACCTCAAATATTAATTGGGAGTACGTACTGACCATCAAAATACCATTTTGGTTAAACTCCTATTTTATTTAAGTGTCCTTTTTACTTTATTTCTAATCTAGGAAATATAGGGGGAAATCATTAAGGGACGAATTTGAATTTGTGGACTTTCTGCAGCTTTTGCAGGGTGACAGCGGCTGGAAGGGGCGCGTGAGCAGAGAGAGTGGACACGCCGACCAATCAGGAGTCAGTATTCTCAACCGCCTCTCCCTCGAAACGACGCGGTTTGGATTCGCCTATAATCGGTTGCAAACCCACAACTGCCCTATTCCAACCCATAACCAGCCGTCTCCCCCATTTTCACTTCACAATTTCACTCTGCAATTTTTCTCACTGCAAAATTTCCACCATCACCCCACAAACTCCAACCCCCACTTCATACCCAGAATTTCACAGATCTAAGCCATGGGAAGGAAAGCATTCGCAACAAAAATCAAACCCGCTTCAAACCGCAGGGAAGAAAAACCAGAATCACCACCGCCGCGGGAAGAACGGCCGCCGAGCCCACAACCGCAACCGCAACCGCAACCATCGGAGCCGGCTCCTCAAGCTCCAACAATGGTCTCCTTGGAAGCAATGGCGGCGTTTCTTCGACAGCAGGACCCCAATAGGGATTGGTCAGCGGCGCTGGCCGGTTTGGGTCAAATCGGGGGACAAGAGAGAGTAATGGGAGAAAATCCTTCGGAACCGATTGTGCCATCTACAGCAACACTCCCCACCCCCATTGCGACTTCCTCCGGAATTCCACCAGAAAGAGAAGCTCCATCGACTACCCCACCACCTACGTCCTCGGAACCCTCAGAAACTCCACAACACAGTGATTCAATGAAGATTGACCCCATTTCAGCTCATTACGATTCCGACTCGGAAGAACGTGAAGTGAGGAAAGGTCAGGAATAGGGGAGCCTACAGGGAGCAGTTGAGTCAGAGAAAACACTGACGGCGGGAGTCGTTCTCCGAAAAGTGGCGAGGGAGGAGATAGATCTGAACGAATCAGCCAAGAAGCAGGGCCTAATGACCGATGAGGAATTTCTGGCTATTTTAGATGATGTCAATCGAATGGAAGATGACACTGCCGTGGTGGCTGAGGGGCTAGACCTCGCATCACGAGCAATAGGAGAAAGTGAAGAAGCCGAAGAAGGAAACCGCTCGGAAAGCCAAGCTAGGGAAGAAGAGATTATGCCGGAATCACCCCAGCCAGAAGCAGAGAGGGGTGATACATCTATTGAAGCATAGGAAACGAAAGCAAAAGAAACAAAAGCAAGACCAGAAGTACCCAACCCAGTGGCACCTCCGGTGACAAAACCGAAGGCCGTCAAGAGGAAGTTGGTGTTGAAGGGCGAACCTAAAGCTAGACAGCCAAAGCCGCAAAGGGTATCTCAACGACGCTTAGGGAAGTGGGCAGCTAGTAAGGCGAAGCCGAACACAGAGGCAAATCCCGTGGAGATCTTGAGTGAAGAAGAGAGGACCACTCCCACAAAACCTGGGGAGAAGTCTGTACCTGTTACTGACCTAGAGGATACTGCAATGGAAACCGGAGCGGTCTCTCCAACACTGAGTGGCCAAGGTGAAGAGGCTGACGGGATGGCTGAGGGTCTAGACCTCGCATCCAGGTCAGTAGGCCACAAGGAGACCAGCCCTACTGCCCAGGATCCACTTTCGACACAAGCTGAGAAGGAACCCGAAGAAGAGAAAGACAAGGATGACGGAGAGGAAGTTAGATACCGTGAAGAGAGAAAACGAAAGGGGAAGGCCCCTATGAAGAAGAAGCCCAGCAACAAGAAGCCCCTTGGCCTAGCGGTAAAGGGTGCTGGATACCGCGTCCATTCTGGAGGTCTCGAGTTCGAACCCTAGGTGGCGTAATTTGTCTTTCCTCCTTGTTATAGGAGTTGATTTGTAATTTCCTCCTTCATATATATGATATAAATATATGAAGTTAATTTAAAAAAAAAAAAAAACAAGAAACCACGTATAGTGAACACTGGCATAGTCATTACTGAGTCAGTTCAGCGAGTCCAGGAACACCGAAGGGAACAAAGTGATAGCGAATACGCTGCCAGCGAGGAATCAGCCTCCGACAGCGATATCTCTTTGGAGGATGAGGAGTACGCCGAACAACAGCTTCTGGATGATCATCAGGAGTTAGTCCACCCACCAGTAGAGAGATTAAGGTACCGGAGGTGGATAGTGGACTTCACTAACGAGATAGCGGAGGAGATGAAGCTTTTCGATTCGAAGGAGCTACAAAAAGTTTTCGATAGCAAGGATGAAGGGAGTAGCAAGTGAAGAGCGGAAAGGTACTTCATATTCCTTCTTTAGATGAGTTGGGTGCCCGCGAGCAGTTTCTCTCTTATTTGCAAGCGTTAGGATTCGAATGGTTGTAGGAGAATGGAGATCCGAGTGTCCCGGTTAGATTAGCGAAGGAGTTTTTCACGACCTTTAGGTTTAAGGTCACCACTGATCTAGATGAAGAATGTATCAGTTTTAGACTGTTTGGCGGAGAGATACGGATGAATCTGATTGAGTGGACCGTGCGTCTAGGGATGTGCAGTTTGGAGGAGGCCATAGGGCCTGAGTGGAGAAGTAGGGAGCGGGGAATTCCCCGCAGACATGTGGAATTTGAGCCCCAGGCAGCAGGGGAGGAGTTAACTCACCCAGCCTCTGGAGAATTTGCATCCACTCTCTCTCGCTCAATCCATTTCAATAACCCAATCCTACTCCTGGTTCAACTTTTCTTGGATTTCAACCTTTTAGGACAGTCAAATTCTGTAGTACGGACATCAATGACGGAGTTTTACTTCATGTGGTGTGCTAAGAAGGGCAGGAAGTTGCACCTAGGGTTCTGGACAGCGTACTAGTGCCACCTCATCGCTACCCACCCCGCACGGAATCTTTCCCTTTGCCACTTCCTGGGAGTTTTTGTGAGGAACAATATAACCGTCTCGGAGGGAGAAGACTTATCCCCCTTGACGATGGTGGACGCCCTAGGTTTGTTTGATACCCCCTTGTTCGTCCGAACGAACGCGGTATACATGAGGCAAGGCGTGCCACACTTCTATGCGATGGGATAGGAGGCTTTACCCACTGCTCGGGTAGCGGCAGCTCAGGGAGCACCGGCACACGATCAGAGGCAAGAAAGAATGGAAAAGTCTGTGGATGAAATAGCAGAGGAAAACAAACAGATGAGATCAGAAATGACCCGGTTAGCGTCAGTAATGGAAGGGATCTTGAAGGAGTCTGCAGGACAGAGGAGGCAGAATCAGAGGCAAGAGGCTTTGGAGACGATAGTAACCAAGCTAGGAGAGGAAAACCACCGGATGATAGCAGAAATGACCAGGATGGCGTCCGTGATAGACGAGATACTGATGGTGTTAGCACAAGGAAAACAAGAGGAAGATGTTGGACCAAGTGGCCATGGTGGACGGAATGATGAACAGCAGATACCTGAGACAGAAGAAGGTGAGGCCGAGGTGCCGGCGAATGCCGAGGAGCCGGCGGAGTTTGATGAGGACCAGACCGGAACTGATAGGGAACAACCACCTGCACCACCTGCGCCGCGAAGGAGCAGGCGACACCGATAGACCACCCCTTACTGACCAGTTAGTTTTCTTTTTTTTATGTTTCTATTTTTTTTAGTTTTTCGTATTTCTGTTTGTGTTTTGATGGTTGTTTAGGTAGTGTAATTTGTGTTTTTTTTGGCGCATGTTTTCTGTGTTTTCTTGTTTGTTGTTTTTCGAAAGCATGTTGGCTCACACTTAGCCCATTGCATGGTCTAAGTGTGAGGAGTTATGTATATAGTTGTTTTGTTTTTGTTGTTTCTGTTGATTTGTAACTCCTCCCACTTAGTCTATTGTATAGTCTAAGTGTGAGAAGTTTTTAGTATAAATATGTTTTGTTGTGTTTTGGTATGTCTGTGTGTCGGCCATACTGGTCATTACCTTTTTCCACTTCACAGCCTCATCTGGGGCAGACACGTGTGAAGTGGGAGGGGGATTGCACTGGCCAGTATGACATGTGTATATGTGAAGTCTGTGTTTGTGCTTGTGTTAGTGTTTTGTTAGGTCTAGTTTTTTTTATTATTATTGTTGTGTTGATTGGGTTTAAAACTCAACTGTCTTGAGCTGACGGTGAGGGGAATTGAGGGAGATAAGACATGCTTGAAAACAGAAACCACCCCCCTTAGTACCTCCTAGTCAGGATAGATGATGTGAGTATGAAAGAAAAGCCCACACTTAGAGCCAAACACAACAGCCCTCTTAAAATGTGAGTTATAAGCTTTAAGTGGAACCACTTTCCACATATATTAAAAAGAAGAGAGTGGCTGCCACAAATTTCATAGGGCGAAGTAACCACAGGTAACAAACACTGAAGGCAGTAGGAAAACCCCACCCGAAAAAAAAAACCACCTTTAGAACCCATTTTCCAAACCTTCTTACCCAGATATACACCCCAAGCTACTGGGACTGTGTGTGCAAGGCATAAGACGAGTAAAATTCACTGGCCAGAAAGGTGTACAAGAAGCAGAATCAAACTGGGCAAGAGTGATTGAAGGCTCAAGGAAGAAAATCGACCAGGGAGTCATCCCAGGCCCCAAAAAAATATATATAAAAGAGAAGGAATAAGGGTGGCGAAGCCACAAATAAAGGAAAAAAAAAAGAGAAAAGATGAAGGAAAATGGTCAGAAAAACTTGGTCACACAAAAAAAATGAAGAAGGCATAAGGGTGGCGAAGCCACAAGAAGCTACTGACCAGTTGGAGATCAAAACCAGAAGCGCCAGCCAAGAAAAGCAACTAACCAGAGGCCCAAGTGCACACAGTTCCCCCACCTCAATAAAGTAGAAATTTTGAACCTAGAGCCTTAGGAACATCCACCTAAAACATTACAAACCAATAGCCCCGTTTCAAACCTTTAAGCCCTTCAGTAGCTGCACGTGAGATCTAAGTCCGAAGCAATCGTGGTTGAGCATATTGAGAAAATGCAGTCCTAACATTCCTGGTCAGGTATGAGTGACTGATTGAACCTAGTGTTTGGCCGAGAGGTGTAGGCAATCTTGACGAGCGGATATACTGACTGGGAAGAAAGGGGGGGCGGCGGAAGTTCAAGGCTGTCTAAGGCCGGATTGCACCTGATCCCGAGGGGAGGGATGGTTGAAAATATAGCCCAATTACTGTGTTAATGTGTCTAAGTGTTTTAGTTTTCTTTTATGTGTTTGTCTTTGTTATGTGTTTTTCTTTGCGCCATAGTTAGAGTCTAGGGTAGGATAGAGTCGGTCATGGGATTAACCAGGCTAGAATTCGACTTACTTCTTTTTGTTTGTTCTTCACGCTTGAGGACAAGCATGTGGTAAGTGTGAGCAGTTTGATAAGTCGTATTCTAGGCCTTGGTTACTGGTCAGTATGATGTGCATAATTTATTATATCTGCAAAACAGTTGCTCAAAGTGTGCAGGTTGAGTGTTCTAGCCAGTAGGCAAAGCTTTAGATACTTCAGGTGAAAAAGGCGTCAAAACGATTACGTACTGACCAGTATACATGCAAAAATGGCTCGACATGGAGAAGAACGATAGCTGGGACTGATCAACCACAATTAAGGGCAAAGAAGTCATCTCGCCACAAGGTTTTACCCTAAAATCAAGGGTAAGCCTCCCTATAAAAGGAAGCCACTTGGAGAGAGAGGGGGACGGATAACTTTCATCATCATCACTCTTAGGTAGAATTCTCTTGGTAGTTCAGTCCTTCAGCCCAGTCCAGAGTCTCGTTCCTTGCCACAGCCATGGTCACTTGAAGATCATCAGTTCGCCGGAGTTCCATTCTCTCGTTCCAGCCAGTTTATTCCGTAGCCGTAGCAGTTCCATCGCGCGGAGTGGCAAAACAGTCTTTATTCGCTTTCTTAGTTAACCTTTACTTGTTTTCTATCGTTGGATATGCTGCATTTTCAGTACTTATCATCCTTTGAAGTGTTTTGTTGAGATCCAAACGTTTTATGCAATGAAGTTGTTTTTATGCATCTCTTTCTGTTCAATTCTGCTTCATTCTGCCTAGGTAGCTTAGATCTAGTTGTTTCAGTAATTTCTAAGTGTTGGAAGCATGATTTCATTTGGAGTTTTTCGATCTGTGATTTGTTAATTCAGTGTCTGTTTAGATTTATTTTCCAGAAGTGTCTTAGTGTGAAATCCGAGTTTACGTTATTCTGCCACCTTGCATGTTGACCAGTAAGCATAATTGCAGTTTCAGTGTTCAATCTTTTGATTCGAAGTTTTAATTGTAGATCTGAGCTGTGAAGTTTGTTAATCTGTGTTTCTCGTCCACGAAATCAGAGATTGTTGATCTGAGTTTATTCATGTCGAAGAAGATAACATCCACATCCAAGTTTGAGACCACTTCTACTTTTTAGTTACTTTTGATTTTGTCCTTTACTTTTTTCTACCTTTTCAGCTGGTACCCTACAGATCTGTCAGCCTAGTCACCTAACTACTTTTTTTCCTCTGATATTTTGTTTAACCTTTTATAGTAAACTAGCACTTTCCATATACTTCCTGAAAATCATGTTCCCCACTTTCCACGTACACAGCCGCCTGTCCACACCTTTTCCACCTCCTAGTCAGTAGAGTACCACCTTAAATTCCAGTCTAGATAAGTCTCAACCCCAAGCGTGGTAGCTAACCAAACCTTTCCAGAATATCACCGCAATCACTCCAACCGTCACCATCTCTGTGGGATTCGACCCCTACCTTCACTATACTACCTAGTAGAAGAGGGTTGAGGAATTATTGATACCAGGTTTTAGGCTTAGCAGGGGATTGTTTCATCCTGATCAGTAGGATACATCCTTGTTTGAACGACACCTACACAAACGTGCTCTTTCACTTACCCTATTATCTTTTTAAATATTAATTTATTTATTATTTTGTGATTTCTACTATTAAATGTCTCATTTCACTTTTATTTCCAATGCCCGCCATTATATGTTATATATGCAATTTTGGGATGTCTACCATTAATTGTTTACTCCCTCCGTCCATGAAATATTGTCCAAATTTGACTCGGCACGGGTTTTAAGAAATATAAAGAAAACTAAGTTGAAAAGTTAGTGGAATGAGGGTCCCACATTTATATATTAGTTTTGTTAAGGAATGTGAGTGTAAAGAGTTAGTGAAAAGTGTAGTCTATTTACCAAAAATAATAAAAAAGCAAAGTGGACAACTTTTCACGGACGGATCAAAATAGCAAAAATGGATAATATTTCACGGACGGATCGGAGGGAGTATTTCACATTTACTATATTATTGAAAATGGACTTCACATTTCACTGACTCATTGTATGGAGTAGAATTTATTTAAGAACAAATATATAAAAATCGATTCACATTCTTTTCTACCACTTTTTTTGATGCTACTATCTTAAAACTTACGTTAAATCAAAATGTGATATACTACAATCTCATACGGCACTATTTTTGATAAAAGAAACTCACGTTCTTCTAACTTATAAAATTACTATGTATTACATAAAATTATGACTCATATTCTTCTAATTTTTTCCTCTTTTTAGTTGGTAAGAAAATGGATAGTACAAGTCTTGCGGAGGCAAGCAAAGCAGGGGCAGATCTATTCATACCTTAGGAGGGACATTTGCCCCACCTCATATTTTCTCATCTATATAAATATTGCCTATCATATAATTTATTTCTTTTAAATTTTCTTTATAGATAAATTTGTCTCATCCCTACAAATTTCTGGCTCCGGCTCAGAAGCAAAGACCATCCTTTTAAATCACATCGCAACAATTAATATCACCTCAATAACAATAAAAAGTCACGTACAGTAATTTATAAATTGAAGTTAAAAAAAAGTAATGCAAATCATAAAAAATGAAGACTGATTTATTGCAGTGGGAGTCCCCATCTCACATCAAGTCACTTCTATGAGCTTTCCATTCGTGTCTGAAAAAGGTACTTGTCTCAACTATTCCAACCATCTGTTCCTCACCTTTCTGTCCCATCCACCAATATTCCGAGAAATAAAACATTAACTAATCTTCTTCTCCTCTCTAACCCAAAACTAATACCATCTGCTCAATAAAATAAATATGAAACATTTGATTTTCGAGAGGAGATTTTATGCGGTGTTGTTTTGTAAATCGATGAAAAGAGAATAAAGTATAAGAAAAAAGAAATAATAGAGATAGTGACATTTTATTTCTAATGAGATATAGGAAGTATTATAAAAGCCAATTCATTTATAGAGGAAGTATTATAAAAGCCAATTCATTTATTGAGTTCCTAATGCAAAAAATGCTCGTAACTTATGTTTCCTTTTCCTAAACATTCAGCTTTGCATATAATTTGACAATAGAACAATGATTCAATTCGACATATTGTTATATTAATTATACCGGACCTACGTGGATATGTTCTAGGTTAAATCCTACGATATGACTCATTTTTCATCCCAAATTATGTCACTCTATAAATCAAATGTTTACTGAGAATTTCTGGAAAGAAATCATAAATTGAGAACATTTTTCAGGAAAATAATGAAATTGAGGATACAAAATAATATTAATCCAAATAAATATAAAAAAAAGCCAGAGGAGATTTTTGTTGTTGAAATTAATTATAAAAAATGAATAGAAAGATAAATAGTTTCTCATGCATGGCCAAACCTCATAAAACACCCCTAAACTATTGTACAAAGATAATTGAAGGAACCATTTCAAGATTTCGGGCTCGAGTCCTCCGCTGTTGTTGTTGTCCAATCATAGAAACTAAATGGATCCAAATCACTATGATTATTATTAGTATGATCTGCTGGTGGAAACCCTTGTCCGAATAAGCTCAAGGGATCATCTCCAATTTCCCCCAAATCAGCAAAAAAGCTATCTTGCTCTTGAGTTGGCTTGTAGGTGTCCGGTTCGAACTGGGGTTCGAAGCGATGATCGGCCTCTTCTTTGCAGTTGGTTTGGATCGGTGAGGCGGTTTCCTTGCGATCGGCCTCTTCTTTGACGCCCTTGGCTGGCTGAGAACGGGTGGATCCGGCGAGGGCGTTGCGCTGTGTTGGCCACGGGTGGTTGTGCTCGGAGGTGTATGTGATCACAAGCATGTTCGGATCGGTTCTGCTCCGTTCGACTTGCTTTCTCGCCGAACAACCCTTGGAGCTACTACATCTGTAGTAGCCTCTGTAGATATTATAAAAAGTTAGAATTTCGGATTTAAACACAATCAAACATGTGTATCACACAATCGGATATTAGGTGAGCTACTAACATTCTCATTTAATACTAGATAAAAAAAATCAATTAAGAGATTTTGTAATATTTTGTATAGTTAATCCTTCATTATCATTATAATATTGTACGTTCTAGTATTAATTTTGATATTCACTACAAGAAAATTATGTACCATTATCATTCCTATGCAACATTGCATATATATACACACATAGATATGATTGGAATACATGTGTCAAGAAACACATGCAAATTCTATGAATTTCCACAAATAAAAAAGGACTATATAGTTCTTAGAGACATGAAAAATGATGCAACTGAATATCCGAGTTTCAGATGACATATGTTTATGGATGATATGCAATAGAAAAATCCGATTGTAAAAAACAAGGAAAGATTACCTAGGATAAGGTGAACCCTTGATGGGCTTCTGTCCATACTTCCGCCATGCCCAAAGATCCGATGGCACAACTTCTCCGGTAGCTCTGCTGTTTGCAGGTGCTGGTGCCGGAATACAAACTACTTTCTTCGCCTGACTTTTCCTAAATTATATACCATCAAATTCAGCCCCTTTTTAAGACATAAAGTGAACTCAACTTATAATATACCACTATCATGTCTGGATTTGTAGAACTGTTGCAATAACAAATTTCAGTGTTTTTTTCAGAACTAATTGATCAGTTGCAGTTTCTGCGCTGCCTTTTTCTTTCCATGTAAGAAAGCATAAGAAAAGGCCAAAAATGATGGAGAATATGATTTCAAGAAACAGTCATTTGTGCAAATAACAGTAGCATGGGGTTTTCAATTCATTATCTTAATTAAACACCTATTTATGGGGGAAAAGATCAAATTTTTAAGGGTTTTCTGTTAATTATCTTAACAAATGAAACAACTAAACTACAGTACATAATAAAAAAACCCTATTTAGGGCATGTGATTCCCCTAAAATCCTCACACCTAATTAATGAAAGATGCAAAATTTCAATATCTCAATTATTATTGATAATAATGATTTCAATAATTAAAAAAAAAGTCGCACCTTCTTTTGGTGCCCGTATTTGGCGGAGACGAGATCTGCAAGGCAGAGCTACTGCCCGAAATCAAACCCCCATTATTAGACACTAAAATAGGAGGATTCTTGTCTTGATTTTCACATGGCTTCGCATTAGGAGATATCTGCAGCATCCTCGAGAAAATATTCGAGGGTCTCTTCACCCCATCGCAACTGATCACCCCTCCGATGCTCGAATTGTACAAGTGCTCGGAAATTGGAGGGGTTATGGTTTGATTGAGAGGATCTTTGATGTAGGTGAATGGATCGCCGAAATATTCGGGAGAGTAGTTGATCGAATTTCTTGAAAATTGCCACTCCGGGGTGGCCCCCGCCTCTTGTGACCGTGTTTCTGGGGCGGCGGCTCGGACTATGTCGGATAAATCGCCTTCGTAGTTGTCCATCATCTTGATGAAGTTGCTACACATGCTTTGGAGATATGCCACCTACTTTCTCATGCACCTCTCTCTTTCTCTCTCGGAAGATAGGTAGAATGGTTTTGTTTTAGACAGAGAGGGAGAGAGGAAGACGCTGACTTTGGATATAAAACAAGGATGGAATTCATGAAGATTATTAGTATTATTGTATTAGCAACTTAATGACTTGGTCTAACCCTTATCATTTCTTTTTTTTAATTGATGAATGAACTTAATTTTAAAGGTTATAGACTTAAACCCGAGACTCTTTGGCGGCATTAAGTATACAAATGATAATGATGGTATTGTATGTGTGCCACACACTTTGGGGATCAAGTAATTGATAGATTGATAAAATTGGTGAAAAATTATTCAATGCCAAAATTTACCGTGTAGAAAATCAAAAGGTTTGGGATTATGAGGTAGTTGATGGAGTACGCACATGTTGTTCATTCAATGTATCATATATAGTCTACTTTTCTTCTTTCTTGTTATCAGGGGCGGACGCAGAAAAAATTGACTGTAAGGGCTGAACTTTACTGTATATTTTTTCATGGTCAAACATAATATATATATATAGGGGAGCGTTATTCTCCTTTTCACATCTTAGATCCTTTTTCCTTCTTAATATTGCGCGTTAGATCTAAGGCATCAACGGATCAGATTGATTCTATAAAACTGGTTCCGTGTTGCATTATAGAAGGTGGTTGTATGCATTACAGGGTTGTTATTGACATTTGACGGAAAAGTAACTGCCACATTTTGGTATCTGCGAATAATGCACCACATGGTCACGAGTAATGCATATAATTGACTATATAATGCACAATATGTGAACTGCAATGCATACAAATACGATGTACCATGTTATGATGTTTGGACACACGTTTCTTGTTTCCCCTAAGGGTTTAATAAGCATAGGGGCTAGGGTATAGTACGTAGACACGTATGTAATCTTCACATGGTAACGAGTAATGGATATAATTGACTATATAATGCACAATTTGTGAACTGCAATGCATACGAACAAGATGTGATGTGTTATGATGTTTGACACACGTTTCTTGTTTCCCCTAAGGGCTTAATAAGCTTAGGGGCTAGGGTATAGTACGTACGCATTAATAACAAATTATAAAACGATACGAATAATTCATCAAATTATCACGAGTAATGGATGTTATTAACTATATAATGCACAATATGTGAACTGCAATGCATACGAATAAGATGTACCATGTTATGATGTTTGACACACGTTTCTTGTTTCCCCTAAGGGTTTAATAAGCTTAGGGGCTAGGGTATAGTACGTAGACATTACTAACAAATTGTTGTTATTGGAATATACGTATGTGCATTATTTGGTTTAGGTAGTGCATTATGTAGCTGTTAATTGTCATTATCTCAGTATATTATGCATTATTAGAGGTATTGTGTATATGGGTTAATCAACGGATTGAAGATTACATACGTGCATTTAGTAATGTCTACGTACTATACCCTAGCCCCTAAGCTTATTAAACCCTTAGGGGAAACAAGAAACGTGTGTCAAACATCATAACATGGTACATCTTATCCGTATGCATTGCAGTTCACATATTGTGCATTATATAGTTAATAACATCCATTACTCGTGACAATTTGGTGAATTATTCGTATCGTTTTATAATTTATTATTAATGCGTACGTACTATACCCTAGCCCCTAAGCTTATTAAACCCTTAGGGGAAACAAGAAACGTGTGTCAAACATCATAACACAGCACATCTTGTTCGTATGCATTGCAGTTCACAAATTGTGCATTATATAGTCAATTATATCCATTACTCGTTACCATGTGAAGATTACATACATGTCTACGTACTATACCCTAGCCCCTAAGTTTATTAAACCCTTAGGGGAAACAAGAAACGTGTGTCAAACATCATAACACAGCACATCTTGTTCGTATGCATTGCAGTTCACATATTGTGCATTATATAGGCAATTATATGCATTACTCGTGACCATGTGGTGCATTATTTGTAGCGGTTTCCAGCCATTATTAGATTACTATTGTACCCTCATAATGCACAAAATAGGACAAATAATGCAACACGGGATTAATTACCCAATGTTGATCTTGACCGTCCATTTCTCTAATCTAATGGCTGATATTAAGAAGGAAAAAGGAGGAAATATAGGAAAAGGAAATGAATACATCCCTATATATATATATATATATATATAATTATACAATATAAAACTGCAAAAACTATAAAATGCATATACATTTAATACGAAGTAGTCCAAAACATATCTAATAAAAATAACATGTCATAGTTGCGGTTTTACGTCTAAAGCGGTGGTAACTGAATTCTACGTGTTCTCATCGATTGAAAACGTTGCAAGATTTTTTCATTATCAATCGTTGAAAACAGGTCCTTCTCAATGTACACAATTAAACTATCATTCATCCACTCATCTCCCATCCGATTTCGCAAGTTAGTCTTGATAGTCTTCATTGCAGAAAATGTTCTCTCAACAGAAACAGTAGCAATAGGTAAAACCAATGCTAACTCAATAATCCGATAAACCAACGGAAAAACCAAATGCTTACCACTTTTGACCATTTACGTAGCAACGTCTCATAAGTTGCTTAAGGCAGCAAATTGAGGATCACATCGTACATTAGCAATAAAATTACTAAGTTGAAGTAGAAGACGTGAACAATCATTTGCAGAGAAGTCCTCATGATATAAAGTACAAGACGAATTACTTGATCATCATTGAATCGAGAGAAAGAATTTCTTGGATCAAGACATGATATTGACATGATATGCATCCAAGCAACTCGGTGCTAGCTTCAGAAAATCGATTATCCATCTCTTGTATAGTTAAATCAACCACCTTGACATTGCAACCACAATAACATAAATTATGATATGTGTGTGTGTGTGTATAGAAGACATGAATATGAATATTATACTACCTGATTAAAAATCTCTACACGATAATGATGCAAATTCGTGATCAACTCTGCTCCATACTTCTTATAACCACGGAGTGGTATAATTTCATCCATATCAACTTGTGAAATATTATGCAATTCACAAAACTTTGTTGCTTGATCATGTATGTCTTCCCATCCATTCTCTCTAAAACTTTGCAACTGATGTTTCACACTTTGGATAAATGATATGGCTTGAATAATATTTTGATCTTTCTTTTGCAAGGCAATGGATAATTCATTGGTTATTCCCAATAAATGTTTCATCAAATGCAAAGTGAAAACAAACTCATAGTTATCCATCCTTTCAATCAATCCTTCAGTGGTACTTCGGTTATCATGGAGAATAGCATCGTCACGTACAACTTCCAACACTTTCTCAACCGAAGACCACATAGAGCATAGACGAAGCAATGTCAAGTAATGTGAGCCACAACCAAACTAGTTTCTTGATTTTTACTTATTCCACTTATGACTTCTCCATCATTAAGTTGTTCAACTAATCTGTCATGTTGCAACTGCCTAAGTTGGTCTTTTCTCTTACAAGATGCCCCGACCATATTCACAATCATGGAGACATAGCTAAAAACATCCTTCACAACTCTAATACCCTTGGCAACCGCAACAATAATTAATTGGAGTTAATGAGGGAAACAATGAATATACATGGAATATGGATTTTCTTGCAATATTAAGGATTTCCATCCATTAAACTAACCCCTCATATTAGAATCTCCATCGTATCCTTGCCCTCTCACTTTAGATAGAGATAAATTATGCTTCACCAATAAATCATCAATAGCACATTTCAAAGTATGAGAGGAAGTGTCAGTTACATGCACGATTCCAATAAATCACTCAATCACATATCCTTCGTTATTCACATATCTTAAAACAACTCCCATCTGCTCCTTCATTGAAACATCTCGAGCCTCATCAACCAAAAGAGTGAAAACTTTATCTCCAATATCATTAACTATGGCAAGTGTGACCTCTGAAGCACAAGCATTTGCTAATTCCTTTTGAATTCGTGGTGAATTCATTTGATTGTTAGCAGGAGCATTTGCAAACAAAGTTTTGGATACATCATCGTTAAGTTCACTAAACCATAGAAGCAACTCAATAAAATTACCTCGATGAAGAACTGCTTGACTCATCATGTCCACGAAAAGATAATCCTTACTTTAAGAGAAACCGAGTCACATTCAATGAGACTGTCAACCGAATGCGATATGCAACTTCCATCTCACGGGTATTTGACTGTAATATACTTGCCACACCGTTCCTTTGATCTTGAAAAGCTTCGAACTGAATTCTAGCATTATTATGACAACTATTCACGCCTCCAACATGATAATTGAATCTTTCTAATGCATTTTTCCAGTTGTTGTAAAAGCACCATCTGATTGTCAACCTCCTTTATCTGATTTCTTGAAAAGGTAGCACCAAAAGCAAAAAGTTGCATCCTTTGATACACTATACTCTAACCATGTATACCTTTTAAACCAAATATTTTGAAAACTTCTTTCTTGATTACCATATTTCTTTTCTTCATATTTATGTCCAATTGGTTGACAAGGGCCCTTATTCAAGTACTCTCTTCGTACTTTATGTCGAATTGAAACATCGAACTCTTCAATTGGCTTGCGTTTCCCGGATCACCAACAATATCATTCAAGTTCAACTCAACTTCTCTTCGGAGCTGATTTTCCATTGCTTCAACAATGGGTTCACTTGGAGAAGAAAATTCATCCCAACGCTTTTTTTAAAGAAGCGTTCTATCCTCTACGGTCAATCTAAGCAATAACGACAGAAGTACAATATTAGTTTATATACATAACTCCATAAGATATAAAGATACTATCAACACTCACTAATATAAACAGTATTCTATACGACAATCACAAATATTAGCTTGCAACTAATCATTGTTATAACTTTTTTAGCTTGCAACTATTCTATCAAAATTTTACAAAAACAAGAAATAGAATATAAAATTAACAACTTTAATAAACTCCTTACCTCACAATTTGTGTATAATTTGAATATTAATTTCTCTAAAGTTTCAAAAACTCAAACCCCACTTTTACAAAATGGCGTTGTTTCTGTATCGCCGCGCCGCTGTAAACTTCAAAATGAAAAACTCTTCTGTTTCTCCTTTTTAATTTTTAAAATCTTAAAAACGTGTGTGCCAATTAAAATGTAAACTCCTTTTACTAAAATATAATAACAAAAATGTGTTTCACTTTAAAAAGTAACAACACTTTTAGAGTACAATCTTTTTTAATAAGTTACGAACCGGTCAAAGCATTTAAAGTGGGGTCCATGTGACTTTTACTTTTATATTAATTTATGTATGAAAATACTCTTCTTCTTCCTTATGCTTCTCTAACGCCATTGTTATATTTCTTTTGTAAATTTTAACTTTTCCTTTCTTTAATTTTCAGCCCCATACAATTATTCATCTAAAACAATTTATTCTTCAGTAGCATTATTTTGGTAAGGGCTTAACATAATTTTTTAAAATTTTAAAAATTTTGGAAGTAGAAAATAAAAAAAAAATTGGGTAAGGGCTTCAGCCCTACCCTCTTTGTACGTGTGTCCGCCGCTGCTTATTATCTACCTTCGTAAGTTTATTAGACAACCAAGTTGTAATTTTAACTTTTGTTAATATTTTGTAAATAGCTGGATGTGAACTAGGTTGGGGCATGATGTTTCTTAATTGTCGCCTCTTTAAAAAAGGATAGAGAGAAGTGGTTTATGCAATTGTGATTAGTTGGATATACCACGTGACAATATGTTCGGACTACTTAATTTTTATGTTTGATTGTTTTAATTAGGATTTAATGTTAGTTTGGGTACGTATTTAGTCAATAGTAGTTACTAAATATTGATCAATTTATTTAGTTTAAAATTTTTCTTGATATATAGTTTTAGCTGTTTATTTGCTAACTAGGAGTATATGAAATTAAAAATCCGTGTTCTATATATTGATTTATTTTTAGTAGTAATAGTAGTTGTTTCTATGATAAATATGAATTTAGAATTTATGTTTACCTTTACTTGAAACATTTTCTTAAATAGTATTGTCATGCACAATCAGTAATTAGTGTATCTTATTGGGTGTCGTGTATATCAACATAAATATTGATAATAATAATAATAATAATAATAATAATAATAATAATAATAATAATAATAATCTAGGATTAATTAATGACATACATTTAATTATTACTAGTATTTTGTACATATGCCTAATAAAAGATCATAAAAATTGAACTTAAAATGTAACAGCGGTAAATAACCAAATTAAGTAAAACAATTATGATTGTATTTGTTGTGTTTACAAAAGAAGAAAAAGATATGAGAGCTAGTATTTTTGTTTCATAAAAATGAAATTTACAAACAAGTGATGGAAAATAAAAGAGCAGGCAAGTAGCCGCATTTGTCGGAAAACCTTCAACACGTTTCGACATAGTACGCGTAAAGCCCCCTCCATTTTATTTGTCTTTTTATAATTTTAAAAATATTATCATCTAATTTTACTAATAATTTTCCATATAGTATTAATATATATTCGCTTTTCATCCATGAAAAATTAAATTTATAATATTATTTTGATCTATTCATAAAAAAGGAATTATATAACAGCTTACCGTGCCCATCATTTAAAATGATATTTAAATTTCATTCACATATATTGCTAATAATTTTGTTAAAACTTGTTGTCCATAATTTGACATTTTTTTACGGACCTGAGGAGTATTAAGAGTATAGCTTTTATGACCAGGTATAGGTCATGGTCTTTGCTTTGAATGATTTAGCTTCGTTTCATTTTCAGTTAAAATTTTCGAATTTTGCATAAAGTTTCAAGTTTGGCCACTATTGAGATTCTTGTATTGAGTATACGAAGTGCAGTTACATTTACAATTACAAATTAGTAATTCAATTCAATTAATTATAGTACTTTATTTAATCATTGTGTATTCCGCGTGTGAATACGACTAGTTGAATTAAATTTTCGACACCAAACTATGTACCGGTTTCGAGTCAAAATTCAAACTTTAGACAGAAATTACAAAAAATAAACAAAAGTTCATAGCAGGGCTGCTTAGTTTGCTGGCCGTTGGAACGAGGATTGGTCTTTTAGCTATCGCAGGAGGGACACCTTAGGTGGTGTTCGGTTTCCTAAATAAAATAATACTAAGATATTACAATCTAGGATTGAGTTGTGAGATTGTTTTAATCATATGAGGTTTGCTATGACTAATTATCCCATAATTATTAATCCATGATTGAATTGTGGAACTGAATCTAATGAACTAAACACACTACATATTTAATTTGAGATACAATCTTGCAAACCGAACACCACTTAAAGAAACAAAAAAAGTTTGTAACCCTTTTTTTATCATCGAATTTTATTTCTGTGTTGATGTATTGAGAGCCCATGACTGGACAGACAAGGTGGACACATGCCTGATTTAATTATTTAATAAATCCTACTTAGTAGTAGTAAGTAGGCTAGCTACTTACTCCCTAGAAAGGTAGAACCTAGACACTTGAGATCCACATTTATCATAATACTATAATCTTTATGTTGCTTCCTTGCTGACTTTCGCAAAATCAAGTCTTTTTCTGCAATTAAAAGTAAACAATAAACAAGAATAAGATCGGGGGTTGATATTTTCACAATTAAGGACAATATGTTTAGATGTTTACATAAAAGGCTTCGAATTAGTTAAGTATACTAAATAAACAGTACTCCCTTAGTTACCATAAAATAATAATATTTGTGGATAACATAAATTTTAATATTGAATTAGTAGAATATGAAAAAAAGAGAAAAAGTAGATCAAAAGTTTTCGTAAATGGAAATGAAGCTGATTTTGATAGAACACATCACAATTAAATTTAGACTATTTTTTTGGACAATGTATTAGACAACGATATCTAGTTAATATATAAATGGTTGTTAGAACCAATTTAGAAGTACAATGGGAATAATAATATACGGTGTAGACTTCAAAATGTGACGAAAAGGAACAAGAGTTCAAATCATTGCTATCCCTCCCAAAAGCCAAAAAAAAATAGAGTTAGTCCTCTTACAAGTGTTTATGTCAAAACTCCATCAAAAACGTTGTCAAACGTTTATTTTATTATCTGAAATCAAAATTATGAATTGATAACATAACGAAACTCAATCTTTAAAATGTGTGCCTTCCAAACAATAAATCTAAGATTCTAGTAACTTATAGTATATCTAATTTGCAACTCTGTGCACTATAAGACAAGAATCTACAATAAAACAAATTAACACTGGGATTTTGTTCGAGTAAAACTATCCCAAAAATTTGCTACATGTCAGAGAGAATCAGAAGCATCATTCCATGTGATGAAGAATGATAATTAAGTCCTAAATGAATAATATAATACGCCACATAACGACAATCACGCATTGATGATTAAGACTGATCATTAAAATAATTAGTTAATTAGTAATTAATTAGGATAACAGTCATGTTCGGATATCCGCACGCGTGAGTCACGGCTGCCACCGCCTGATGTCACGTGAGATCCTGACCGCTGATCTTGCCTCTGTGGACGGTGACGGTTGATCGGCCGCCAGCCTTTTTCAATATTTATTTTATTATTATTTGGCTGTCATTGGTATTTTTCACATATTAATCAAGTAATTAATAATTGTGACAAGTAGTCAAAAGTGGGGGTCCATGACCTATGTGTGATTTTGCGTTTGCCGAATTGTGAAGTTGACGCACTGCTGCAAAAAGATTAGGTTTGAAATTCAACATTTCAGATTTGTTCAACAATTAGGGATTGAGAAGATCTTTGTTTGCTTTTTCTTTATTAAGTCCAAGGAAAATATGTGATCATCATTCATCACCTTGGATAATTTTCTATGTATAATTAATTAACTTAGCATAGCATGTAGACTATACAAAAGAGGTAAATTAGTCAAATTTAAAATTTACGAAAGCTTTTGTAAAATTGTTTGATGAGTTTATTATCTTTTAAATCATGCATATATTCATCTTATCAATTAAAAACACAAAATATATTAATTGGTAGCAGTTTTCAACTAATATCAATTGATAGTGCTTTGAACCTTCGAGTATTAGTTGAAAAAATATCTAATTAATTGAGTTGAGCTTTTTCGTTCTCCCCTACTCATATCATATGCCACAAGTTAACGGTCTCTAATTTTCAACTTGGGAAGGACTTTTCCAATAGATTTTTTATTAAATAAGTAAATTTAGAATATAGTATGATTTGCTAGGCACTTATATATATGTAATACCCACGTTAACTTTGTATGATTTGTTAGTGCATTTGAATCAACATAAAAGTCAAGAAAAAACGGACGGCTAGAGGATAATATTCACAAGTCATCAAAACACTTACAAGGTAGTATATTATTAAATTATAACTTTATGATATTACAGATTAATCAAATTGAATGTTTAATTTCTTGAGACTATGGAACTTAAATTCAGTTCATCATAAAATACTGTGGCATACCACTGTTGCACACTCTTAATGGTGAATAAAGTACTTTTAGTATCATAATTAGTAATTGAGATATAACTAACATTAGAGTGGAAATTACAGCTTTCTATATATTTTAAAACATCTATGTTATTATCAAGAGAGCAATTATTAGATACTATATAGTATCTTATGATTTTCCTTATTGTAATTATCACCAGTAAAATGACACTAACGGTATCCTCAGCAATATATCGAAACTACAAGTTGATATGAAAGTTACAATATTCAATTAATGCAACATTCGATCAAAATTGAAAAACCAAACCAATTTGCTAGCAATCGTGCCTTGTAAACATAATTCCCACTTCAATTAAATAATCACCGTGAATTAACAAAAGTAATAGTGTGAAATCAAATAAACCATGAGGGAGAATGATACATTAACTTCGCATGTGAAAATAAGATATAATATGAATGTAGATCAATCCTAGAATTCTGTGGTTGATTGATTGGCCCAGTTGCATGTGACAAATGAAGACTTTACTTCCAATAGCATGAATTAAAATTCATTTTTTTAAAAATAGTTTTACCATAATTTTAGTGACACCGATTCGAGATCTCGTGCTCACTTTGAGTGCAGTTTGATTTAAGCCTTTTGTTTTCCAGACAACCAAAGTCATAAAAAATGTGTAAAATCTCGACCACATTTATGTGTTTATATGTAATTAAGTGTTTCTTTTTTCAGATCAAATCAAGGTTGTCACGTTGGGGAATATCATTAAATGTTGATTTTGTATAAAGGGAAGTTGGCAACAGTGAACAAGGATTTGGTGTTAGCTGCAGTTGCACGATGGAGGCCGGCATTAGTCCTTGATTTCTGTCTACAATCTTCATTTTATTTTTATTTTTATTTTTATTTATTCTTATCTTTAGCATATAACATGCTAAGATGTCACTCTTTTCCATATTAATATTAATTTGCAGATCTACAAAATAGGCATCCACTCTGTAAACCTTTTGTTGATTGTGAAAACCATAATAAGGATTGGATCTTTATACATCTCGATCAAGTAGATTTGATGTTGATACAATAAATTTCCCATTATAGTCTTATACTCTTATCTAATTAATTAATTCATTCAATTATATGTATATGTTCTCACTCGTTATTTTCTAAATTTATTGGAGAAAAGTTTCCTAAATCAAAAGTTGATAATTTTAATTAAGGGATAGACTAAAATGAAAATAGTTCATATTTTTAAGGGGATGGTGAGTAATAAAGAGTACTCCCTTCGTCCCGCTTAAGATGACACATTTTTCTTTTTAGTTTGTCCCAACAAAGATTACACATTTCCTTTTTTGGAAACTTTCTCTCTCCAATTAATACACCCAACAACTTTTTCACTCCTATTAAAATATTAATCTTTCTTTCTCTCTATTTTAATACTTTCACCCATATTTCCTCTCTCCAATTAAACAATTTAACCAATAACTCCTAAAACCCCGTGCCGGTCAAGGAATGTGACGGAGGGAGTACTATCGATTTCCTATTGAAATTTTACAAATATTTTCTATAATAGTATGATAGCTTAATTAATTCAACCGACATGGAGGCATCGTTTTTCATTATCTTATGTGAACAATAATTCCACATTCGTCCAAGAAAAGCCACATTATACAAGACGAGATCTACAACATAAAATGGGCTTGAATATAAATACTGTTTAGGCCCAATACTTGGTTCAAGGGTGACGAGCTGGGATCACACGACTTGGGCTTTATAAGAATCAAGCCCAACCTATAAAACAAAAAACGAATAACAAAAGAAAACAAAAACTTTATTAACACCGTAGATTTATACATATAGACAGACTCCATGTTTTCGTTTAGTCTACGTTTGGATTTATTTATTTTGATATATACTGTAGTACTATTTAGTTTGATTCTAATAACTTAAAATTTGTTGTAAATAATATTAATTTTACAAATCAATAAAAAATTCATAAATTATACTGTAAGTAGTACAACGCAAATAATATTAATTTTACATTCATTTAGAGATGGTGACAATGTTACAACGCACATAAGTACTGTACTGTAAGATGATGCCACGATAAACTCAAATAAGATTATAGGCAAGGCATTTAAAATGTAAAGCCAAAATACAACTTTCCATGTCAAAAACATATGTTTATATACGAGTACATTTTTTTTTCGCGGGTCACATAATCTATAGCTACAATTCTTACTACTAATTAAGTACCCGACTCAATATTTCCATATCCACTTACCTGCAACTGAAATGTACTACAAAAAATGAATATTTAATAAAATCTTGACTATGATTGGCATTGATACTTAAATAACATAAACAAGAAGAAAATATACATAACCAATTTTTACATGTGAAGTTAGACGCCGGCGCTGCAGTGAGGTGGAGGGGAAGAAGGCGGAGAGAGTGTCGACGGCGGTTGAGAGCATGCTTGGCTCCTCGTACGCCGCCCACCCCCGGCGATCCTCAGCGGGATCAACGTGAGCGCGTGGCATACAGGGAGCCAGGCATATATAGCGCATCTCACTCTCCCTTCTAATTCCCCAACGCCTCATTTTTTGGAGCTATGCAATTTCTTTTTGTGAACATTGAAGAAGAATTGTGAATGGTGGGATTTAGACAACCTGTGACAGGGAATTTATAGAAATTGGAGAAAAGTAAATAAATCATAGTATTACTTTGCCATGCATAAAATATAGGAAACGACCCGTTCTATAGTTCTATTTTCGATAAGAATATTCTTTAAATATTGGTAGTACCTAATTTTAATTATTATTGCATACCATGTTATGATCGTTTTTTAGGATTACTATAAATTTATAATGTATGTTTAATTTATAACAAAATTGACGTTGGTTGTTAATTTTGAATATCTTTTTAATAATGGGCCCTAAAGATTTAATTTTGGAATTTTGCAATACAAACATTTATTTAACGACGCTCCTCTTTCAATCTCGAGCTTTTCTTAGTAATCAAATCTCATCATTTTATTTGCCGACAATGATACCGCCATGCCATCCTTGTCTGGTTAGGTGAATCAATTCATGATAATTAATTAAGAGAATTTATGAAACCATTAATTATATTCAATGTGTCCATTCGATCTTCGATATTTTTTTGAGGGTTTCATGTAAGAGAACTGATATTTTGTGGAGTACTATGATTTAATACAGTGCCTCGTGGGGAGTGTTATATTGCTAACTCAATATTTAATTGCTAACTATAATTAAATAATAGTCATTAGATATTTAAATTAAGGGCCTAGATCATTAGCCCCGGAATGTCAATACGATAAAAAAAGTCTATAAGGATATTAAGGTCAATTTACAACAAATTTGTTGTAACTAACTTTTGAAAAATATCTCATAACTTTAAAACGCATATAACTTTCTTGATTTAAATTATTTTTCCGCACAACATATATCAAATTAAGGATAATTTCATAAGGATTCTAACGAGATCTCACTTGCATATGTTCCGATGTCAAAATTTAAAAATAAAATCAAAAATTTTCAATTTTTTCATACAGCAACAAATGTCACCATGATATAAAATATGTCAATATAATATATATAGAATGTCAATATAATACATGTAGAATGTCAATATAAGCAATGTGTTAACATTCTCAAAGCATTGTGTTGATATTTTTGAAACATTATATTGAGATTTTCATTCAAAATCCTAATTTGGTAGTTTTTTAGCTTTTTCGATTTAATTAATAAAAACAAAAATTACACGTGAAAAATTATAGACCACGAGTTTTCTAAAATCCTATGGTCTTAAATTAGTTGTAGTTAGCAATTAAATGATGAGTTAGCAATTGATTACTCCCCACCGTCTCATTATATATGTCACATTTTCTTTTTTAATTTGTCCCACAAAAGATGTCATATTTACTGAAAAAAGTTCTATCTCTCATTAATATAAATATAGTACTCCCTTCGTCCCATAAAAGATGTCTCACTTTCCTTTTTAATT
The DNA here is from genome assembly GCF_004379255.2 of Salvia splendens. Classification (NCBI taxonomy): domain Eukaryota; kingdom Viridiplantae; phylum Streptophyta; class Magnoliopsida; order Lamiales; family Lamiaceae; genus Salvia; species Salvia splendens. The sequence continues at coordinate 8,463,311 of NC_056036.1, read as the reverse complement.
TGTCCCATTAAAGATGTCACATTTCTATTTTTAGAAAATGTTCTCTCTCACATGAATATAAATATTAAATTTTCTCTCATCTCTCAACACACAAAATAAAACCTCATAAACTCGTGTGTCGTCCCAATGTGTGACATTTTTTGTGAGACGGATGAAGTAATATTTCCCTCTCCACTTTACATACAAAACAAAATCTCCTAAAATTCCATGTCATTACCCATATATGTCATCTATGGGGAGTGTTATATTGCTAACACAATACTTAATTGTTAACTACAATTAAATAATAGTCATTAGATATTCAAATCAAGGGCCTAGATCATCAGCCCTGAAATGTCAATACGGTAAAAAAAATATCAATAAGGGTATTAAGGTCAATTTACAACAAATTAGTTGTAACTAACTTTTGAAAAACATCTCAGAACTTTAAAACGCATATAACTTTCTCGATTTAAATTATTTTTTCGCACAACATATATCAAATTAAAAATAATTTCATAAGGATTCTAACGAGATCTCACTTACATATGTTCCGATGTCAAAATTTGAAAAAAAAAATCAAAATTTTCATAAATTTCGTTAATAGTTTTATATCAATACACGACACATAATATGTCAATATAATGCTTGTACAATGTTAATATGAAATTGTATTGACATTGTCATGTCTTTGTGTTGATGTATTTCATACACCATATTGACATTATGTTTCTAAACTCTAGATTTGATAGTTGCTATTATCTTTTTAATATTGAAAAATGAAAAACGAAATTATACATGATAAATTGTAGACCACGAGATTTTTAAAATTTTTTGATCTTAAATTAGTTAGTTAGCAATTAAATAATTATTTAGCAATTGATCACTCCCCTATCATCTATCATGCGACCGAGCGAGTCATGAATGTACTACTATAAATTAAGAAAAATGTGTCATGAATTATGTGGAAAATCGATTTGAATTCCAAATACCAAAGAATATATAATAAGAAAAGGAGAAATATGAATGTACTACTATAAATTAAGAAAAATGTGAGTCATGAATTATGTGAAAAATCGATTTGAATTCCAAATACCAAAGAATATATAATAAGAAAAGGAGAAATAATAATGTAGTGTTATGCATGCGGAGGGCACCCGGATTTGATGGCTATCTTCTCTAGTACTAATATTCAAAGCATGCATATTTGAGTGCTTTTTCAGATGCAACCTTAGCCTTCTTTTTCTTACAACATCTAAATAAAGTCATTTACTTTATCATTCTTAGTTAAAGTTTGTCGGCTCTGACCATATGATATGACCATCTTCTTTTTCTTTTTTTAAAAATAATCTTAATTTTGCAGCTCTATATCCACCTTTTTCGTATTGGAAAATAAGACCATCCACAACGCGTCTCGCGCCGGGCTCGCGTCTCGTCTCGGAGAGACGAGACCCCCGCGAGACGCATTGCAGCGGCCATCTCGTCTCCAGCTCGCGACCGGCTCGTCGCGTAGCTCGTCTCGGAGAGACACGAGACGAGCTGTCTCGCCACGCGCCCGAGACACGTGGCACGTCCCCATGCGTGCGTGACGCCCACTCGCTGGCCCGCGAGTGGGCGTCGTCACTGATGACGCAATAATTCATTTTTTTAAAAAAAATCGATTTTTAATAAAAAAATTTTTTTTTTTCAAACGGTAATATTACGGTTAAATATTTATTTTCATTTTTTAAATTTTTAATTTTTTTACTCTATAAATAATTCTATTCCATACTCATTTCAAACACAAACACACATCTATTCCTCTCAAATCCTCTCTATCACTCCAATTTCCATCTTCAATCAACTCAAACAAATGGATCCTTTTGAGCAAATGCGCCAATTAATGGAACAATCACTCGAAGAAGATCGACGACGAGAGACGGAGGAAGCCGCACCACCCCCACGACGCTCCCGGAAGTACATCAATCGGAACCGGGAGGAAGCCGCCGCACGGTTAGTACGCGACTACTTCTGCGATAACCCGATTTGGGGAGATACCTATTTCCAAGAGGATCTAATTGAGCACATTTGAGAAAACTTTGGCGGAGAATATTAAATTATGTCATTTTTATTTTTTTAGAATTTTAATTATGTCTTCGCTTTTTTAATGTTAAGTTGTAATATTGTTTTAATTTTAATAAAGTGTGTTTGTTTAAATTGAATTGGGTTTTAAAAAAAATTATAAATTAAATTGAATGAATAGTAATTAAGAGACGGTATAGAGACGGTTAAGAGACGGAGCGTTGCAGCCTCCGTCTCTTAGTTAAGAGATGGAGGAAAAAAGGACAGTGGGGCCCTCAAATAGTGCTCAAATAGTAGTTAAGAGACGGTTTAAGAGACGGTATAGAGACAGCGTTGTGGATGGCCTAATGTAAAATGGACAAAAAAATGTTCCCTCTAAATTGAGATGCATCGATTTTTGAAGCTTTTGCCTAGAAGGAGTTGGAATATTTCAAAAATATAAACTCTGCTTTATTAAATAGCATAATCTATATTATCAGAATAGTGTAATTCGGTTCATTTCCATAATTATATCATTGTTTTGCTACGTATGTAAGAAGCCCTTCAAAATAACACTGATTAGCTCTTGCACAAGATTTTTTTGAGTCCGCTTTGTTTTTCTAATATTTATCACCAAATTCAAGTATACCCATAAAATTCACTCATTTTTTACTTCTAGATTACTATCACATGGTGTAAGAAATTATTTGCTAACTGAAGTGCCTGATTGATTTCCTACTCGAAAAGGCCTAAAAACTGCTCCCTATATCCCATAGAAATGGACCATATTTCTTTTTTCATCCGTCCTATAGAAATAGTTCATATTCATTTATGAAAACCTTTTTTTTTCCTTTATTATTTATAGACCCTACGGTCCACTATACAATTTCAACTACTTTTTCTCCTTCTCTATTACTTTACCAATTATACATTAAAACATGTATCAATCCCAAATGCCTATTTTTATGGGACGGGGGAGTACTTACAATTGTGAAGTTACTATTTTAGTTTAAATTTGAAACTTGAGTAGTATTATTTTCTTAATTCGATATGTTCTTCATTTTTGGTATAGTCCAGCGAAAATCTTTCACTTTCATTTTCTCCAAAGTAAACCAACATTAATACAATCAATTACATTTTTTTTGTAACACAATAAATTAACACATTTTCTTTTCATGCGTTATTAATAAATATGATTTGAGTAGATAAATAGTAGTACTAGTACTAGTACTAGTGTTTTTATAAAATTATTATATACGATACTAATATATCTGTTTTTTTATATAAATAAGAGGTATTTAATTAAAATTTTGAAATATAAAATAAAATCTATATTAAACAATTTTTAAAGAAATACTCCATATGATATTTATAAAATATAAATACTACTCTTTCCTGTTAATTTGGCACGGAGTTTAAAATAGTGTGTTAAATGGATAGTGAATAAAGTAAGAGAGAATAAAGTGGAATAAATAAAGAATGATAAAAATAAAAAAGAAAGTTATTTAAAAAAAATTAAAAATGACTCAATTGTGTTGAAACCTTCTAAAATAAAAAAAATAATCCAATTAACATAGAAAGGAGAAAGTACTACTCCCTCTATCCCAACTAAGTTGATAAACAACTTTAGGATACCGAGATTAAGAAATTGTGTTGAAAAATATGAGTGAACAATAAAGTAGGAAAGATAAAGAGAAAATAAAGTAGATATTGGAATAATATAAGAATAATGAGATGTTTTATTTTTTGTTAAAAAAGGAAATGACTCAACTTAGTTGGGACATTTCAAAATAAAATAGGACTCAATTTAGTTGAGACGGAGATAATATATTAAATTATAGGAATTGGGCTATTTTTGGAAGAAAGTGGGAGGAGTACATATTACTGCAATTTTTGTATTGACGTAGGGTCGCATTGTTACGGCCTTGAATTTTGAAATTAGGATTCTAACTTCTAGGTTTAAATAGGCAATCAGCGGGCAGTGACCATACAGACACACATAAATTGTTGTCAGGTATATAGGTTTATTACCTATAATAGAAAATAGGAGTATTTAATAGTCTTTTGCTTAAGACTATTCAAACTATGAAAATTAGACTCTCTATTAACAGGAAATACTCTCTCCATTGATGATTAATTGAGACATTTCTTTTCAACAACGTGTTAAATAGATGGTGATAAAGTGAGAGAGATGATTGCTTTCGGACAAAAATAAAAATGACTTAATTATGTTTGAACTTCGTAAAATAGAAAAATAACCCCATTAACATGTAACGAAATGAATATTTTATTAATGTAAATTTTTTAAGAATGTTTGAACTACGAAAATTTAACTCTATATATATAGAAAATGGTTCCATTCTCACCGTACCCTTTTCTCAATTAACAAAAAAACATTTAACACTAAATAAAACTAGTAACAAATTTATGGACTAAAACTTTGTGGTAATTTCAACCATCAGTGTAAATGTTCTTCGGTAATATCTACATGTCGCTATTTTTGAAAGAAAGCTGTTCAACCTATATCATTACCATTATAGAATTGTATATATATGTACGTATATATTGGACACGGGATACCTAAAATTTTGTTGATAGTTTTCACTTTTTAAGATAATGTTTTTACATAATAAATCTAGACAATATATCCAGATTTACACTAAGGTTTGCTTATACAATTGGATATGGCCCCTCTATAATTCTACTTATCAAATAATCATATATAGGTTTAACATACCAACTCATTTTGTCACTTTGATACTACTAAATAAAGGAAGTTTTACTCTATATCACATGGATGTCGAAACACATTCTTAACTGAAACATTTCAAAAGTCGTGTATAAACATACCCAACAAAAACTCAGTTTATTGTAATGGAACATTCATGGAAAGGAATGAAAGAATAAAGAAAGAAAGAATGATTAAAGAAAATATAGGTAAAAGGCACAACAAATTTTGACTTTAGGAATAAAAAGCATCTAAATAACGGAACAAGTGCTATTTTATCTTATATCATGATTCAGATCCAACAAAATTAATCTCCATTGACAAGTAGTAGTATTAATGTTAATTTTCTCGAAAGAGCAAAAGGATGTTTTTCTTTATGTAGTGGGGAATATACCCCATTTCTTTCAAACAACCCAAATAGTATTGTGGCGCATGCCTACCTTCGTTGTAAAGCTTACCAATTTGTCGTTATGATTGGCATGGGCGGACGCAGAAATAAATACCACTAGGGACTGAAATTTCTAAATTTCGTTTCAAAGTATATTTTAGGACGTTTTAGATTATTATAGGGGCTTTTACTCAATAATTTACATTAGACTTGGATAAATTTTAAAATTTCATATAAGAAAAAAAGTTAAAAAACAATTTTATTGAGGGCTTTAGCCCCTCCCTTAATACACATAGGTCCGCCCATTGATTGCTATTAGACGTCATTTCAATTTTATATCCCTATGTAGCAGGGTGATTGACACGATGTAAAATTCATGCCGTTTATATCCCAATTATTGAATATGCATTTCAGAAGCAAGAGGTGAAGGTGGTGTGATGATGAACCATAAGCAATCCAAGCATTATCATTCTACTTACGAATAAAAGTGTATATATTATCAGTGTTCAACATACAATTCCTGGGTAGCAAAATGAGGCACGCTATTATAGAGTGCAAAATAGCCAGTTATTCTCTTGAACTTTACACCAAATTTTATTAGCTCCATACTAATCATAGCCACAATATGCACAGGTTCTCTCTCTATATGCTCTTCCGACGTACCTTTACATCGACACACATCTTATGTCGTCACGCCAACGACCACATTGCTCACCTGTTGAAGAACAGATTTCATCATTTTTACATGAAATTGAACCATACAATTTAATGCAAAACCAAGGGTGGACGAACTGACCAACTTGCCACTTTCATCGACAGTCATGGGATTCTGCACCACTACCGTTTGATTGTGAGAATGAGCTGTTGTTACCTGCAGCAAGAAAATGAAATATGAGTTTCCAACTAATTGATGCGAAAGAAGGTGTCATGCTCGTCGCCATATGGGAGGTGATGAACTTACTGTAGATGTAGATTGTGTTGGTGCAGAATTGGAGTTCCCTACAGGTCTATTTACAGGAATGGGAACTCTAGTATCGGCCATCTGCAAAAGATAAAGTATAGATTAAGCCAATGCAAATATGCAATTAACCTGGCTTGAAGCATACAATCCAAATGAAATTTAAAATTGGTTTCATGTTTTTGAATGATACACAGAATAACGAACTATTTCTCCTGTTTTAAGTTCCCACCTCGGTTACCATCTGCATAGTACTGGCCTTCCATTACAAACTAGTAAGGCTACGTTTCCCACTTATATACTTATTAATGCACATAGAAATTTGGAGAATTCTGGTCTAGCATCTCAACCACGAAATATTTCATTTACCAAATATTTTTAAATCATATTGTTTTCAGAAGAGAAACCAATGAATAACATATCAAACAGGCAAGAACAACATTAGAACTAGTTCATTACATATATAATTATGATCCTTTCCTTGCATCCAAAGCACATACCTTTAGAATGGATCAACTTGTAGATGTTTAATCATGAGAAATAATTATACATACATCTTAAAGCTGTTTGAAGAAGTTTCTTTTACTATGCTTGAAACATGGATCACAAAATAAGAGCAGTCTCAGTGCCAGTGATATAGATAAATAGGACTCTACCAAGTACAAGACTTGAGTCGTGCAGATCTCCCTACCACTTGATTATTTATAGCCAAGACCAAATTTTATTCATTTTTACTAGAAATAAATCTCTATTGAATAAAAAGAGAGAATGAGAAACATTACTTATTGCTAGTATTTTGTTTAACATACGTAGGGGGTGAGGAAACTAAAAGTATAGCTGCACAGAAAACAAACCATGATACTACTTACATTAACATTCGTGATGAAGTGACAAATAGCACATTTTACAGATGGCGCTCCAGCAGGATACATCAGCATAGTATGGCAATTTCCACAGTTAACATGAGCAACATTGTTAGGAGGCGTGGCAGCTGCACACCGTCATTGAAAAATAATTAGGTAATGATCGCAAATCTATTAACAGAACACTATAACTTGCACAACTGCCATGAAATTAGCATGCATGACTAGGAGACAGGGTTATCATTCTTTGTAGAGTGTGATGATTATTGACAGGGGTGGTCTAGCATTAAAATGTAAATTTATTGTCAAGTTTATACCTGGCACAAGATTTACAGTGTGACAGCAGGAGCACCTGACACTTGTTGCTCCACGAGCATGCATAAGCAAGGTGCGACAACCTCCACATATTAATTGAGCCATTTCCATCCCTGCATAGAATACCCAAAAACACAGAAATATGAAATTCGATCAGTTACAGATTTGCTTATTGTCACTACCAATAATCAACAGAACACACTAAGAACACCTTGTCTGTCCAGTCATGGGCTCTCAATTTCAGATTACTATTAATAGTAATTTCCCCCACGTTCAAAGGAATTACAATATACATTACCATGGTGAATGTGTTTTGTAGGTCCCCATGATTTTGGATTACGTGGCCAGCTAAGGCATTGGAAAGGAATGAAGGAAGGGATAATCTTTATTCAGCCTTTTTCATATTCCATGATAAGGAAGGGAGAAACACAAAGTACTGCTGTGTGGTTGATTTGCCAGTGCAAAAAATAAGCCATCAATTTTTTAAACACATCAAAAAACCAGATGCTAAAGAACATGCAGTAAAACACAAATTGCTGTAATGCATGAAGGGAATTGCTCGTAGTGATTATACATGGAGCAACCTTGAGCACGGATGATGAAGTGATCAAGAAAAAAGTTACTCCAACAAATCAAGCTTGTCATCTGATAAAGCATGCCATGTCATGCAAAGAAGCCAGGAGCTCTCAACCTATTCATCAGACGTGGAAAGAGATCCTGACAAGAGGATAATGATTTACGGATTGAGAGCTCGTGCTCATTGTTGCAGAGATTTATGCCTTCAGTTATTGTTTGCTAGCTTAGCTAGGGTTTTGATGTTATGTTCTAGTTCCTTCTATTGGATAGTATAAAAACAGATGTATAGCTTATTTTGTAACCATCTCTAGTATTATCAATACAAGAAATTTACTCTGCTATACATCTATGGCTACTGTTACATTGCATCCTTTAGCTACTTCTAGCTTCATTACATCTTCTAACACTTGCAACTTGAAGCTAACAAGTGAATTTCCTATCTGATGGGAAGGGAAGGAGTTAAAGATTGCTGCCACCGAAGTTGTAACAAAGAACTATCACATGATGAACTAAACTATGCAGCATGAGTAAAAAAAAACTAACAGACATACTATTCATTCCAAAGTTTTTCCATCGATTAGCAAAAAAATTTGGCCCAATTTGTTTCATGTAGCTAGGCAAGGAATTTTTTCGATCATTACCCGGTGGTGGCACGGAAGTGACCATATTGCAAATTGCACAGCAAACATTTGTAGCTCCGCTTGGGTAAAGAAGGACAGTTCTACACCCACTGCAAACAACTTGGCTCTGCATATCTGCCAATCCAAAATTCAGAATCAGATTGAAAGCAGCCCGACCAAAAACTAATCTGTTTTTTGAGATATTACAGAAATTTGAGATACTACATGAAACTTCATGTTTAAAACCAACTATGTCAGTTCAATTGTCAAATATAAATGTGCGTTGGTCTAATGATTCATACATTAACAGCGTCGAAAATCAAATATAAATGTGCGTTAGTCTAATGATTCATACATTAACAGCGTCGAAAATAAAAAACTTGTCCGTGTTTCGAAATATTACATAAATTTGAGGAACTACACGAAACTTTGAGTTTAAAACTAACTAATAATATGCCAGCTCAATCGTCAAAGATAAATGTGCATTCGTCTATTTCATCCACACATTAAAAGCAGAGAAACAGAGTCCTAACCAAAAACTCCTAGATATTACAGAAATTTGAGAAACGACATGAAATTTCAGAGTTTAAAACCAGCTATGCCAACTAAAGACGAAGATAAATGTGCATTCGCCTAATTATCCATTATCCATACATTAAAAGCACGAAACAGAGTCCTAACCATCGATGCCGTACATTAAACCTCTCTAAATTACTAAATTATCTGTAGTCCACACAATCACAAGCACTAGCGAATACCGAACATTTATCAACAAAACTCAAAAAATTGCAACGCATAACTGTAAACTCAAAACGATTTGAGCAATAAAAAAAAAACAGAGAGGGGATTTACCCAGACCTGCAAAACCGACGGATTACAGTGCGAGAAACTCTGTAATTCCTGAAACTGCAAATCTGACGAGCAAAATACTGATACAAAAAAACAGTGCGGAAAAAGAGAAGATGAAAAAAGAAATCAGACCTAGCACGATTGCAATTGGGTTGGATTTTGTTGTTATCTTCTCCGTTTTGAGGAAAGAGAGATTTTGAAGGTGACTTTTCTAGAGAATGTCTCTCAACGGAGAAGACTTGGGACACTAAATTAATTAATTATTTATTAATTTCTTTGCCTATATATATATTTAATCGGATTTCTCTATGCATGTGTGGTTACGTTCACTTTGTCTTGATTCTCTACAAGATTCAATCAAATGGTGGAGTAATTATTTACGAGCAATCTAATATTGAATAATAGATTAATTTTTTAAATAATTTAATTTGGCGTATAAGAAAGTAAAGACTATTTTTGCAGTTACGTCTCCGGTGATGTCGTCATTATTTATGTGAAAAACATTTAAAATTTAAAACCTACGACATTAAAACCTACTACCGTCCTATTCAAGATTATCACTTTTCCTTTTTGGTTTATCCCAATCAAAATGATCACTTTTTAATTTTGGAAATAACCTCATCTCCTCTCTCTTTTCATTAAAATATTCAACAACTTTTTTCTTTTTTACTTTTTCCGCCTAACAACACTTCCTAAAATCTCGTGTCACTAAAAAATATGATCATCTTGAGTGAGACGGAGGGAGTACTACATGTAGGATTATTAACCGAATCTTACATAATATTTCACCAAATTTGTAACTACGAGTCTACAACATGGTTTTTAAAAATAAATATTCTAAAAATTGGCTAGTAAAATTCACAAAAATATTTTACTTTTATGACTTGTTGGTCAGTATGTACTGTTAAGCAGAACTGCTTGACTATTGAAAACTGTATTTGGTGTAAGATAGATATGAAAGGTTCTCCCTCTAAGCATCGACGGTGGTGCGGATGTCCCGCCAGACATCGCCGCGTACATCCCAAAAACACCTTCTGCCACGTCATAAGGACTTCTCACTGCACTGTTACGTCATAAGGAAATCTCACTGCACAGTGACGGACATCCCCAAGGACATCCCGACGGACTTCCCACAATAATAAAAATTCACAAATTCACCAAATTAAACAATTTACGGAATTAAAATTTTGACACAAATACGGAGAAATTGCAACCACTTTATTTAAAAAAAACATACATAGTACAAAAAAAACATACATAATTATTATAAAAAATTACATAGTTAAAAAAAACCGTCGTCTCACTCCTCGGATTCCTCGCCGGTAGTCCCCTCGTCACCACTATCCGCCATGTCTCCCAACCCCAAATCGCGTCGCATACTGTTGATGATATCCTTCAGCGACTACCTGTAATATGGCGATCGGTCGATGTCCTCCATTCAACCATTGCACGTAATAGGGTTTCATGTTGCGCGACGCGAGCGAGTGAGGGGAGCTCGAGATCATTTTGGGTAGGAGCTGCCGATTGGGCCTCGGCGGACCCGCTGGCACTTCCACTCGCCATCCGCGTCGTGGATTTTCGCCCCACCGAGCGACGGCGGCGGGCCGACGATGAAGGTGTCGGGAACTCTGCCTCGGCGGGGGGGAGTTCGTGGGAACCAGCACTGCTACTGTACTCCCCGGAGGCACTGATCTTCGTCCTCTTCGGCTAGCCATATTCAACACCCGAGGTAAACTTGGCAGAAGTCTGCACCACAAGATACACATCCCAATATTTGAATTCCCCGAAGCCAGCCGCAGTGTCTTTGAACTGATGGTGAGACAGAAGCTTCACATCCTCGGCAGACATGCCGCTGGTTGCCGAGCGGAGGTTGTTTGTGTAAATACCGGCGAATCGGCTGAGCTGCCTCTTCAGCCGTTCCCACTGTTTCCGGCATTGCTCTCCGTTGTGAGGCTTCCCCCCTGGTGGTTTGAATTGGAGGTAACTTTGGCTAATGCGCCACCACATCCTGTCGATATGCTGGTTAGCCCCGATATATGGATCCTCCACTATACTGATCCACGCCTTCGCAAGCGCGATGCACTCCTCTGTGCTCCAGACGGTCCTCTTTTTCCCGCTAGATCTTTCCCCCCCTAAGCGGCCCCGCCTCACCATCGTACCCCGTCCCATGCCCCTACCCCTCCCCCTCCCTGTCCTCCCTGTTGCCGTTGGTGCGTCTGTGGGAGAATCACGGGTCGGAGATAGCCCCAACTCCTCCATCGAGAACGTCTCGATGCCAGTGAACTGAGTCTCGAGAGGAGTACTAGGGGGTTGTCCGTCGACAGTAAATCCATATATGGGCGATAGACATTGTCCACCGGTGATTGGGGGACCCCTGCATACTCCCCCCGCAGCGACAGGCGAGCCCTGCATCATCCCCGACATCATTATCCCGGGCCTCTGGGGCGGCATCATTCCCGGCATTCCGTGCATCATCCCCAGCATTGGGGTCATTCCGGCACTCACCCCGGGCATTTGGGGCATCATCCTATACCAAGTGGGTACTTGTTCTAGTACTCGGGCATCATCCCCGCCGTCATTTGGAGTTGGGGCATCATCCCCACCATTCCGGACATCGTGGCGGAATTGGGGTAGTTCCGCCAACGGGAAAGATCGGTCCATGTGACTCGCTCGTGGCGGGGGAATCACTATCGTGGTGCTCCATTTATCTTCGAAAGAAAAGTATTTAGAGAGAGAGAGAGATACTCGTCAATACAAGTGGGGCGAATGAAATGAAATTCAACGAGCCGTATTTATAGAATTTTCAAAAAAAATAATATTAGAATAATCGGGACGTCCGCGCGGACGTCCGTGGGGTCAACGCAAAGGCGGACGTCGCCACGGACGTCCCGGGAACGCCGCGGAACTCCGGTGCCCGCAGCGGACGTCCGTATCCGTGTCACCTTAGCACAATGGCGGACGTCCGCCGGGACGGGTGCTATTGCGGATGCTGGGAATAGCTTATAATGTATTTTTGGTTGAGAGTAAACTATTTTAAGACTACATAATTATCTATTAATTACATACTTATCTTTTTCTTTTAATATTTCTACTTTATATGGTAGGTTCTCAACGTGGTATGTTTGACAAAGACATCAAAATTTGAAAAAATGGTGAAGTGCGTACATAGAGTGTATACGAGAGATTTCGGAAAAAGGGTCTCAATTCGCAAGCCTTTCGAAATTAGGGATTAAATTCGCTGACCTTTCGGAATACGAGACCGTGGCATGCGGATTTTTCGGAATAAGGGATTTTTGAATTTTTATCTATTTTCTCTTCTTTTTTCTTATTATTTATCCCACAATATTTATAAATTGACTTGATTACCCCTACTATTTCACCACAATTTAGATTTTTTACACCAATTTTATTTTCACCCAATTCTCTTATTCCTCCTACTTCCCCAACAATCTTGTTCCACCAATGATAAAAAATCTTTTTCTCCAAACGTTATCTTTCTCCAACATAATTTTGCTGATCTGATTTTGAACCACAACCATAGACACATATAAATACAGTAGAGCTTAATCATCTACTAACACTTTATGCTATAATTAATTCCTTTGATCGATTTGTTCCTTGAACTTCTTCATCATCCAAAAGCCCCAACTTTCCCTTACAAGCCTACACAGAATCACGAAATTCAACAAAGAGAGTGTTGTTAGGAAGCGTGATCGGAACGAAGAGAGTATTCAATTGAAACAGAATGTGGCTGAGAGTGCTGTTAGAAAAGGTAAGCAGAATGGAGGAGGGCAGAACGAAGAGAGGTCGGGGAAGAAGAAGAGGAAGAGAAAGGAGAAGGGTATTTTATGTTGTTTTGTGGGGGATCTGTTACGATCCTCCTATATCTTAGGATTCCCCAAATATTTAGTTATCTTTTTATTCTCCATATCTTTTGATTTATAGTATATTTTCATATCTTGTTTTCTTGTTCCCTAAGCTAGTATTCTAGTATTATAAATAGGGCTAGGTTGTTATCTTTTTATTCATTGAATGAAGAAATAATATTCCCACATTACTTGTGCAATACTCCTTATCAAACCTTGAAGACTGCCGACGGAGGAAGTTCTCCGCGCCAGCCACGAATTGAGCCGCCGACCCCAACGTTCGGGGCGCCGGATTGGTGTGTTGCGAGTGTAATCGCAGGATTTCTTTGTTAAGAGAATTGTGCTCTTAACAACTGGTGCTTTCATCCAGAGCTCAACCATGGCCGATCAGCCCCGACGCTTCACGGCGAGTGGCTACCTCGGTGACGAATGGCAGCGGATACGACGAGACGACCCGGAGTCAAGCAGCGCGCTGCGCAATGGATCGGGGGTGCTCGTACCTACTTTGTCAGCGCTCGACAAAATTATGGCAAGATTTGATCAATTGGAATTTAAATTGGATGCAAGGGATAGAAGGGTTGATAGGTTGAAGGCCACACGCCTTCCCAAACCGGATCAACCCTATTTTTCGGATGACGGGGACGTCGATGGGTATCGTTCCCAGGGAGACGTCTGGCCGACCGACGAGGACGGCCCCCCAGTTTTCAATCACGGCAGGCGTGTCCATTGTGGGGATGTCCGCCAGCGTAGGGGCACGGGTCGTGATTTAAACAGGCGAGAGGCAGGGCTCGCACAGCCTGGCTCTGGCACGATTCCATATCGCGCGCACACTGCTTCGTGGCCTCGCACGAGCTGGGATAGACCAGCAGCTCGCGTCACAACGGAGTTTGATAGAGGTTTTCGGGGGTACCGACAGCCTAGATCGTGGGACCCCCCATCAACCGCCCCTCCGGTTGGGATCCTCCCGGTAACCGACCAATACCGAGCTTCCAGCCCTACGACCCACCACGGTCATGGCAGCCCTCTTGTTGGGAACCACCGCCTCACCGTGCATCGCAAGGATACTCGGATTATGATCAGCCACCACAGTGTCTGCCTAGTCGTTGGGATACACCCAGGCGACAAACCGATCACTTCCGGCAGCAGCGCAGCCCACGCCCGAGCACACAACCTTGGCGCCCTGAAATCATGGGGTTTGAAGAAAAGATGGTGGATGAAGAATTTTGCTATGAAATCGAATTGATTCCCGGCTGCCATTCTTCAAGCCTGGATCAAGAATCAGATGCTCATCAGGAAAAAAATGATTCCTCGAACTGGATGGGTAGTTTTCTTGAAGAGGCTGATGATTCAAAATCATCTCTAGTAGATGATAATAATCATGATAAGGCTACTTTTGATGATGATGAGTTCACAAAGATGGAATGCCATTCTGAGAAGATGAGTGATGATTCGGACTTGCTTTGGGATGTGGTGGGAGTGACTGATTCATCTTCATCATGTGTTGATAATTGTTCACAGCATAAGTGTTTGGACTCTGATGATGATTATGAAGATGATAGAGTAGATGGTGATGAGAGGCGTTCCTACAACCTCACTGCTGCGGAGTTCCAGCTGGTAAGAGTCCTTGTGCAGCGATTCATGGAGGACAAGCAGTTTGGGGGGCGTAGGAATGATGCCGGCGTCAGGAGCCGGTGCATGATTCGGAGCCTCCTCTAAGTCCCAGCCATCGAGGATGATTTTGTGAAGACGAAGGCGAGAGAGGAAAGGGACGGCGTAGAAATGTTGGTGGGAGTCATAAGTGAAATGATGGTGATCATGTTCCTAATCGCATTTGATCCAGGAGGTGACGTTTCAATGCTTTTACTATCGTCGACTGTGCCCGTGGTTCCATGGTTCCCACCTTGAGGACAAGGTGGATTTTAACCGTGGGGGAGTTGTTACGATCCTCCTATATCTTAGGATTCCCCAAATATTTAGTTATCTTTTTATTCCCCATATCTTTTAATTCATAGTATATTTTCATATCTTGTTTTCTTGTTCCCTAAGCTAATATTCTAGTATTATAAATAGGGCTAGGTTGTTATCTTTTTATTCATTGAATGAAGAAATAATATTCCCACATTACTTGTGCAATACTCCTTATCAAACCTTGAAGACTGCCGACGGAGGAAGTTCTCCGCGCCAGCCACGAATTGAGCCGCCGACCCCAACGTTCGGGGCGCCGGATTGGTGTGTTGGAAGTGTAATCGTAGGATTTCTTTGTTAAGAGAATTGTGCTCTTAACAGGATCCGATTCCGGAGGAAGAAGCTCGGAGAAGATTGGCAATGGAGATATGAGTATCAAATTCAATAGAGGCGGCGGTGATCACAGGTGTTACACAGAATTGTGTGAAAAATAAAATTGGAGTAAAATTCCATTAAAATTGTGTTAAAAATATTAGGGGTAATTAGGTCAGTTTATAAATATTGTAGTATAAATAATAAGAAAAAAAGAAGAGAAAATAGATAAAAATTCAAAAATCCCTTATTCGGAAAAATTCGCATGCCACGGTCTCGTATTCCGAAAGGTCAGCGAATTTAATCCCTAATTTCGAAAGGCTTGCGAATTGAGACCCTTTTTCCGAATTCTCTTTGTTTACATCTCTTTAAAACTGAAAATGTTGCAACTCTACAAAATGAAAGTATTGCTAAAGGTCATAATTACAGTTAACAGTTTGATCCTAAAAGATACACGGCAAAAAACTTACCACTATTTAAGGACACGGAAAATTTGTTGCGTTTAGAATTTTTTTAAATGTAACCATAATTTAGAACGCAAAGGAAATCGTACTGAGGGCAAAATATCCTAATCTTTTGCTCTTTTAGGACGATTCTATTTGTGTCCTCTAAGTTTAGTTGGAATATCAACAATAAGGACATTTTATGAAGCGTTAGTGGTATAATTCTTTTTTTTTAAAATTATTTAAGTATCCTCGTCTTTGAGAGAATAGTGCATTTTTTTTGTATATGCATGTAATTTTCTAAAGTTTCTTCAAATTCTAGTTTTGCTTATCAACTTTGAAATAAATTTGTAGATTATCAAACAATAAATGTGTTCAGATATGCAATCAATCAAGATTTTCGTGCTAGCATACCTCAATGGAAACCATAATTTAATAAATGAAATTGTTCAATTTAATAAATTATTAAATTGTATCACCACTAATCTTGATTCGTAGCAAAATAAAAACAAATCAATAATTTAATAGTTCAAGCGGATTTTAAAGCTATTATGCAGAACCAGAAATGGCAAATGTTTAGGAATTCACATGCAAATTACCCGGGGGATGTTTGAAAATGGTGCGAATTAATACAGAGTTCCTCGATTCTTGAATAGCAAGAAGGCATCAAATATAAGTAGTAAAAATTCTCTAATCCTGCAAAATTTCTATAATCCTGCTCAAGAATTTGATATTATAGTGATTTATATACATGATATGGCAGAGCTATACTATATACATCACTCATATTCGTCGAAGAGATGCCAGCCTTTTCTCGAGGTCCTCGACATCATCAGTCGACACAGCAGCACTGTAAGTTCAAACAAGAAGAGAGATCATCCACACATTATCCAGTTACAAGACAAAATAAGCTGCAGGCATAAAGAATCCCACACTAATATAGAGCACCCCACTATCCGTAGCCAGCAAGTAGAAACAGAAAGATTTGCAAAATGGTGGTCCAGAAAAGCAGTCGCCTAGATATGTACTTCCCAAAATTTGTGGTCTATATATGCTGCTTTCTCAAGAATATTCCCATATAGGAGTAGTATAATACTGACTGATAGAAATAAAGATATTGATATGATGCATACTTCCATCTCAAATAATATTTTAATGGGGTGTACCTTGGGGCAGCGTTCTCGACTTTCTTTGATGCAATACGCCCCTTTGGAGCTGAAGATAGCTGTTTGGAAATAATTAAATCAGTCAAAGACGTTTTTTTTTGTCACGCATAGCAAATATAAGAAGAGTCAGGGTTAGATTCGTCTAGAGTTAACAAAGAAGCCAACCTGTGAAGCAATGTCAACACCGATCTCATCAAGGACCTATATATGACAAAATAGAGTAGCGTATGGTGTAAGTCGGACATTCAGACAAAAATCAGAGGATTAGGTTGTCGAAAAGCACTAATGACGCTACCTGGTTAGTAAGTTCTTCGGTTTCTTCTTCAGCCTCGTCTTTGTCTAGTGTCTCGTCAATTGCATCAGACATCATTTCAATCTGAACAGAGAAGAATATTGTTAGCCTTTGTGTGGCTTACTCAGGAATCAGTCTAACTACAATACATTAATTGACCAGAATATTCTTCCAAAATAACTGAACTCTTTTGAGGACGAAAGAAAGTTGAGCAGAACACATACGGTCATGTCCATCTGCGCTGCCTGTTGCTGGAATTCTCTGATCATTTTAGTTTGTTTTGCAGGTTGCATTTGCTGAAATTAAAAGTGAAAAAAAATCGTCAATCTATTGTGTAGAGGACTCATCTTTAGTTTTCTTGCCAAACTTAAACTCTATCCACTCATATAAGGAATTGTATACACCAACCTTGTTCATAGCAGACATAGCTTTGGTTGCTCCTTTCATGCCAGTTGAAATTGAAGTGCTAGCATACAAGGCCTGTAAGCAAAAATAATACCTTACTGAGTATGTTAAGAACAGACGGAGGCCAGTCATATGATTTTTAGTTCATTTCAAGTCAATCACCTGTGTATGAGTTTCCACCCCTCTCATCTGGGCACGGCTCCCCTGCAAATTTGTTATTTGCTGCCGAAGGCGAACTAATTGACGAGCTAAGATTTTAGTTGCAGCCTAGTTACATATAAGAGTAACACAAAAATGAACTGTGGTAAGTTTCAAGTAAAATTAAATATGGATGACAGTTAACTGAAGACATATATAATGCAGCTAACTCAAAAGACCTAGGGAACCAACAAATGCATCAGCTCCGTGAAAGAGCAAAGAGCAAAAAAATCACTGCTATTCAGAGTAATGTTTCAACAATAAACTGATTCAAGTCAAGTAACATATTTTTAGATTTCAAGTCAAGACTCAAGATATTTCTAAATTGTTGCATTTCCTTCTATGTCCATAACACAAATATCATGAACAATAATGTCGACGATTTTACAGATTAACATCTAAAGCTATAGTAGTTTACAAGTCAATGATAGTTACATCCAAAACTGGAAGAAACCAAAAACATAAACATTAAAACTTGCCTCATTTCCAGTTTTAGCAGTTTTCTTGATCTCTGCCACTAATCTCCTCTCCTTAAGATTGCAGATAGCAAAGAGATTCTATTAGACCACAACAACAACCTAATGTTACAGGTATTGGTATTGCTATAATAAATAGACTAATAAACAATACCTCCATTTGTAAAGACGTGATTTCGCGTTCAATGCCTGTGGCAGGACAAAATCAATAATGGGAAGAAGATACTGTAGGTAAAATGCAACAGATAAAATCACCAAACCCATACGCCCCCAACTTTGAATCCATGTATTTATTGGTCTAAAGAAGAACAAAGAAATACTCCGCTTTCATGGCACTCGGAAACTTTAACTTGCATAGATAATTATAGTACTTAAGTGAGATAAGCTACTTCACCATGGAAACTGCCACAGAAGCCTCAGAAATTAACAAATAAACAAGCATGACAACTAGGATTTCATGTCATTTGGCACTCTTTCAGATTGGAACAGACAAACCAGCATATAAAGCATTAAGGATTTCAAATCATTGGCATTTCAGTATTTCAAGAGACATTTCTTATCATGCTTGATGAAATTAAGACACAATGTGTCTACAGCATCTGGAATATTCCAAAGGCATAACTCCATATTGTAAATTCTTAATTATATGGAGTACTATCAATAGAAATCAGGAATAATTTACCTCTTGTGGCAACCGCCATTTCTCTTTTACTTGTTCGAAGAGCTTCTGCATACACATTACACACCAAAATGTGATCGATCAAATTCATCAACTCAATCGACGACCCAGCTTCAATTACAGCAAATGGGCTAAAAATAGGCTAAATCAAAAAATAAAATAAAACGAGCAGTGATGCATTCACATATAAAGGCAAAAAAAGTAAGAAAGGAATCCAACAAAAATTAGCACTGATGTATTAACCTTTAGGAGAAGTTTTCTTCTTGAAGATGTTGAGATTCATTTTTTGGACGGTGAAAGCTGCGGAGATGTCTGCAGTGCTTGAACAAAATAGTAAAACCCTAAGATTCGGGAGGAGCAAGAAACGGGAAGATCTGATTAATTCAACAAAGAGTATTTGATGAATGCCATGGAGAGTTTGCTTCAATCCTCACTCTCAGTAGGAAGAGGGGGCGATGTAATGCCTTGACGAGCTGCGAATCCAACGGCTGCGATAAACTTAACAGCCGTTGTAATTTATTGACCAATATGCCCTTGCGATGAAAATCGTTAGAAACTTGGAATTGATTAGGAATTGAATAGACCTAATGACTGGAGGGTTGAAGTGTGATATTTTCTGAACTTTTCAAGTTCTAAGAGCATTAGCAGTGGTGCGGATGTCCCCGCGGACATTCCAAAAACACCTCCTGCCATGTCATACGGACATCTCACTGCGGATGCCACGTCATACGGATATCCCACTGCACAGTGGCGGACATCCCCAAGGACATCTCGACGGACTTCCCACAATAAAAAAAATTAATGCAATTATCGGGACGTCCGCGCGGACGTCCGTGGGAGTCAACGCAATGGCGGACGTCCGCACGGACGTCCCGACGGATATCCGCGGAACTCCGGTATCCGCAGCGGATGTCCGTATCCGTGCATCCCTTCCACAATGGCGGACGTCCCGTGCGGACTTCTGGCATGCCGATCGGAATTTCGCCGGGACGGGCGCCATTGCTGATGCTCTAAAACTTTGTTGTCTTTTTTAATAGTCAGTCAAGATTCTATTATAATATAGGGATATTGACAGTTTTACATCTAATATCATGAAACTTTCAAAAAGTTGAATTTTTTTCACAAACTTTGAAATTGATAAATAATATCACGAACTTTACCTGAGTTTGTTATTTTCTACCAGTGAACAAATTTCGGCTATATTAATAGATTGAAGAACTAATTTGAAAGGTGTGCTTCAAGAAAAACTATTCTCAAAGATTGAAAATCTTGAAACTCTCAAAGTTGTTGTCAATAAATTACGAAAAAAATACGTATCATGATATTATTTGCCGGAATTTTTTCATTGTTAGGAAATAACAAACTCAGGGTAAAGTTCGCGATATTATTTACTAATTTTAAAGTTCGTGGAAAAAACTAAACTTTTTGAAAGTTTCATGATATTAAGTATCAATATAAAGTATTATGAATTCCAAGTATAGAGTCATCGCACATTATTGTATATACTTGTAATTTAATTGTAAAAAACAGAATTATCGTACATTATTATATTCACAACAAAAAAATATAGAGAAATCTAAATACGCATTCACTAACTCCAAAGGCCACAAATTTATAGTGCAAAAATACACTTTTCAACGCACTAGTGATGAGGAAGGTAGCATATTTTTGTAAATCTCTATCAAATTAATCATTAATCAATATAGCTATATTTACCCTAGTTTTGAAGAAGCCATGTTAATGGGAAACACTCACAAAAATTTCTACATAAACCAAGAAGATAAGTAAGTAATTTAAAAGGCATCTTTTGTAAAAACGAATTAGAGCCACGTCTCTTCCCCAAGAACATGGTTATGGGCGCTGATCCACATTTATTTATTTTTACTTCTTGCTCTTTTGCAATATCACATCACTCACATCCATGCTCTTGCGCAAGAGCATGCTCAAGGGTCCCACCATTCTATTATTAAATTTAAATAAAACATTTCCACAATATTAAAATGCATTAAAAATACCCGAAATACTATTACAAATTACTAAAAAAATAAAAAACTACATAATTAAAATCCTAAAACTTAAAAATTATATAATTAAAATCCTACAAATTAAAAATTACATAATTAAATCCTAATAAATACATCTGTTAAAGAAGACTAGCCCGATGGCGGTATTCCCAATTGAGCTCGGAGAGCTCGTATCATTGCGTGATGTGAGTCAAGTTGCTCGGGAGTCATCCGAGACGTATCGGCCATAGTGATTTGACCCAAAAGGACCCACACCACATTGGTGGGGGTGGAGGAGGCACAAAGGGAACGGGAGCCGGAGGTCACGGTGCGGCTGGGGTCGCGGCGCGACGGCGGTTAGTTGTCGTCTTTTCCTTCCTTGCGTCCGGTGTTGGGAACTGCTCGGGCCGGCGTCGGATAGGGATACCAATCTCGACCGTTAGCTGGAGGAGCTGGAGGAGGATGTGACGCCTCCCTTATACTTCGGATGAGTACGCACCTCCTGCCAAGCGTCGAGATACTTGAATGGTTTGTACTAAATTGAATGGTAGGTCTACATGGCGGCCGTGATGATGTCAACCTCGCTCGTGCTGCTCCCTGCCATATGCTGTTCCTGGAGGTAATACCCCTGGAACTTTTGGATTTCATCGTTGGCTCTTCCGATGGCATTGCGCACCATACTCTCATTGCGCTCGATGGTGTCATCTAGTCGGTTGGCATTGTACCGGCGAAAAACGCGCCACCAAAACCTTTCCCCGGTTTGGTTCGTGCCGGTTTCCGCATCTTCATACAATTTCAAGTAGGCTTTGAATAACTTCTGCATCTCCCCCGGAGTGTACGGGGTGCGGACGTTGGTGTCACCTCATGTACTGCCACGCGTATGAACACAAACACTACAAGGACTAGGAGGAGCGCCGGAACCGACCTCTGGTGGCGTTGGGGCGCTCCCTCCCGTGCAAGTTTCGGGAGCCCACCCGTATGGTCCCTCGGCATCTTGCTCGTCCACCGGGTAAGGCCGGTAGCCACCCGTAATATGCGAACCCTGGGTTTGAGGAGGGGGTGAGAAATCTGTATCCGGATTAGGGAATGGCGATGAGCCGAACCATTCGTGGGAGAGTGAAATAGTGGGAATTTAGATAAGAATTGATGAGATAAGTATTTTGTGTAGTGTGGTGTAAAAATTTTTGTGTGGAAATGAGGGTATTTATAGATGAAAATGTGAATTTTGGGATAAAAATAATGAAAAATTAATTAAAAGTGGAGAAAAAATGGATATATTTTATTGGGAGTGGAAAAATAATTTTTTTAAAATCAAATTTTAAATATTTTTCAAATTTTTTTTAAAGAAAAAAAGGAAAATGCCAACGGCAAAGCACGCGTCACTTCAGCCTGCTGAGCGGCACGGCGGTGCTCGATGCATCGAGCAAGGCCGTGCTGCTGGCAAGAGCACCGCGGCACGGCGGTCCACCTTATCGGCGAGCACCGATGCACATGCTCTTATACTTGTATAAGTTGCAATTTTGACGTTGAATTTTTAAAGTTGACTAATCATACACAGTGACACATTAGTCCATTTTCAAAGATTTTACGGGTAGTTTAATTATAGACTAAAGTCCCTTTTTGGTCCTTAACATATAGCGATTTTTTTATTTCGGTCTAAAATATTATCTTTTGAATTATTCGGTCCCTCACAAATAAAAACGGGTCACATTTGGTCAATTTTGGACGGAACCGTCAAATTTTTAATGGTTTTAATTACCGGGTCACTAATCCGTCACTAATCTGTCACTAATTTTGTTTCTTTGAATATATTCAACCCCACCCAACTCCGGATGCAGAAATGGAGCGGGCAATCCACCCGAGTCTTCAACAAATAGTTGATTTGAAGGTTTGTGAAGTGCTGCTTCAGGAATTTCCTCCCATTTCAATCAACGGGATGATTAAAGAAAAATAAAAAAAAATGATATAATTAGCTAGTTTAAAATTGTGAGAGAAATCGAACATGCTGATGATGATCTGGGCGACATTGATGAGCTCATCGCAATCGACGAAGAGCGAGAAAATGGAGAGAATTCGCAGCCCACAGCAGCCCATTTCGAAAGCAGAGAATCTGGGAAGAAAACGGATGTGCTGAGCAGAGCTCAGAGAGTGGTTCTTGAGCTCAACGGTGACACCGCGAAGAGGGCAATTGAGGAGAATGAGTATGTGCTGGTGTTGGGGTACGCGCCGTGGTGCGGCAGAAGTGTTGAATTGATGCCGAGGTTTGCTGAGGCTGCGAATGTGCTCAAGGGTTTAGGGAGTTGGGTTTTGCTGGCCAAGATTTATGGCGACTGGTACTCGAAGGCGGCTTCCAGCATCGGGATTAGAGGGTTCCCAACTCTCCCAACTATGTTGTTGTTTGTCAATGGCAGCTCTCGGCCTTACACCTAGGCGTGCACAAATCGAACCGGCCCGCCGGTTCGGACCCGCCGTTTCATGAACCGGAACCGGAACCGGTGGTTTGAACCGTCCGGCGGGTTGCCGGTTCCAACGGGCCGGTTCAGGGTCGAATGATGCGTGAACCGTGAACCGGCGGTTCAAAACCGACGGTTTACCGGTTTGAACCGGCGGTTAAACGTTTCAAACCGCCGGTTCAGGGTCGGCAAAATTGTGAACCGTGAACCGGCGGTTCGGCGGTTTGAACCGCCGGTTCAACCGAATTTTTTTTTAAAAAAATTATTTATAAAAATTGATTTTTATATTTAAAATCAATTTTTACAAACAAATGAATACAAGAAGTTCGTAATAGCCCATATATATTTGATGGGCTTGCGAATTTATGAAATCATTCTTGGTTGTTTCTCTTTTATAGAGACATCCTTGAATGTTTTATGTTCCACTTTCGATGTGGGACAAACTCATTCTTGGTTGTTTCTCTTTTATAGAGACATCCTTGAATGTTTTATGTTCCACTTTCGATGTGAGACAAAATATGTTGAAGTACTTTCTTTTAAAACTACATGTTTAGAGCATTCATTCATCTTTTTCCAATGTGGGATACAAAACTTTCTTTTGTCTTCCACTTTTCTTCATGTTTTGTATGATATATATAAACAAAATTATTATTCAAATATATTCTTGATTGATAAAAATAAAGAATTATTGAGAAATATGATTTGTATATAGAAAATATTTATTTGTATAATAATTATTGTTAGGTTTATACAATTTGTGTAAGAATTATTCTTTCAATGTGTATAATATTAGTATTTATTAGTTAACATATACATAAATTTATAAACATAAGCAAATTATTAATGATAAATAAAATATTAAGTAGTGTTTATAAATTTTTATAAATAAAATATATTCATTATAAGTTGAAATACACTCTCTATAATTCAATACACTATAATTCAAGTAGTGTTTTCCCTATAATTCAATACGCTCTCTTCCAATTTAAATGCTCAAATCCAATATTAAGTATTGATATTTTAAAAATCAAAAGGTTTAACTTTAAGTAGTGTTTATTAATTTTTGTAAATAAAATATATTCATTATAAGTTGTAATTTTTAGTCTTATTCAAATTTATTATCAATAAAATTGTAATTTTCACCTTATTGTTTGAAATTTATTTAAGCACATTTTATACATAATAAAGACTAAAAAGACAAAAAAAATACTCCATACTTAAAGTTGAATTTGATTTTTAAAATGCCAATACTTGGATGGGAGTATATTGGATTTTATTTAATTTAGAAGATAGTATATTGAATTATTCTCTTTTATAGTTACACATTTTGGATGTGTTACTCTTTATTTCAATGTGGGATAAAAGTCTTTATTTATAAGTATATTATAGATCGTCCATCATTTTTCGTCTATATTAATACTCTATCTTCTATTATTATAAGAGCATCTCCAGTGGGCGGATGTCCCACTCGGACATCCACTAGGACATCCCAAAAACACCTCATGCCACGTCACTAGGACATCCCACCCCATTGTCACATCACTAGGACATCCCATGCATAATCCGCCCTTCCCATCGCCCTTCCCACTAGGACATCCCGCAATAAAAAATATCATAAATTCACAAATAAAACAATTTACGTTTACGGAAAATAAAATTTGACCGAGAATACGAACGGGAAAAATTAACAACTGCATCGGAAAAAACATACATGATTCAAAAAAAAAATTACATACTAGTAAAAAAAATGCATACATTATCACGTCAACCCCTCCGAGAGAGAAACTTGTTATTAACACAAGTGGTGCGAATTAAATAAAATTCAACGAGCCGTATATATAGAGTTTAAAAAAAAAATTAAAACAGGACGTCCGACCGGACGTCCGACTTGAAGCCACAGTGGCGGACGTCCACCCGCCCGTCGCCGGGACGTCCGAGGACACCCGACGTCCTCACGGGACGTCCGTATCCGACCTTCGACCTCCCAACGGCGGACGTCCCGGTCGCCCTTCCCGGTGTCCGACCGGACGTCCTACCGGAGGGGCGCCATAAGAGATGCTCTAATTTAACAACAGATATTATTACATAAACTATTATTCATTAGTTCTTTATCATTAATGATTTGCTTAGGTTTATAAATTTATGTATATGTTAACTAATAAATAATATTATACACATTGAAAGAATAATTCTTATACAAATTGTATAAACCTAACAATAATTATTATACAAATAAATATTTTCTATATACAAATCATATTTCTCAATAATTCTTTATTTTTATCAATCAAGAATATATTTGAATAATAATTTTGTTTATATATATTATACAAAACATGAAGAAAAGTAGAAGATAAAAGAAAGTTTTGTATCCCACATTGGAAAAAGATGAATGAATGCTCTAAACATGTAGTTATAAAAGAAAATACTTCAACATATTTTGTCCCAAATCGAAAGTGAAACATAAAACATTCAATGATGTCTCTATAAAAGAGAAACAACCAAGAATGATTTTGTCCCAACATAAAACATTCAAGGATGTCTCTATAAAATAGAAACAACCAAGAATGATTTTGTCCCACATCGAAAGTGAAACATAAAACATTCAAGGATGTCTCTATAAAAGAGAAACAACCAAGAATGATTTTGTCCCACATCGAAAGTGAAACATAAAACATTCAAGGATGTCTCTATAAAAGAGAAACAACCAAGAATGGTTTCATAAATTCACAAGTCCGTCAAATATCTATGGACTATTATGAATTTCTTGTATTCATTTATTTGTAAAAATTGCTTTTAAGTATAAAAATCAATTTTTATAAATAAAAAGTATATTTTTAAAATATTCGGTTGAACCGCCGTTCAAACCGGCGAACCGCCGATTCATGCCCAAAACCGGCGGTTTTGAACCGCCTTGTGAACCGACGGTTTTTTGAACCGGAATCGGAACCGCCGGGACCCTTGGCCGGCCGGTTCCGGTTCATGCATATGATGAACCGTGAACCGCCGGTTCATGAACCGGAATTGGCGGTTCGGAACCGTTGTGCATGACTACTTACACTGGTGGATTTTCATCGTAAGCGTTTGATTCTTGGTTTTGTGTGAAGGGGTGAATGTTTGATGTATGAGTTCTTTGAATTATTGCATTGCTAGGAATAATTAGCAGATTTAGAGGATTAGTGACGGATCAGTTTATCCCAATTAGTGACGGATTAGTGTCGAATTTGTGACCCAGTAATTAGTTCCGTCAAAAATTTGACGGTTCCGTCCAAAATGGACCAAATGTGACCCTTTTTTATTTGCGATGGACCAAATAATTCAAAAGATAATGTTTTGGACCAAAATAAAAAAATCGTTATATGTTATGGATAAAAAGGGACTTTAGTCTTTAATTATATAGGTTATAACATGCACTGTGTATACACACAATCTTGTTATAAATCTGTTATAAATTATAATAATACTCCTACTATATCTTTTCCTTTATTTTATTTTCGTTTTAAATCCCATAGTTCCTCCAAAGTAGTAAAAAACATTATCGTCATGGACCATCCATAGTCCGAATTTCTTCTTTGTCGAGGATTTCAAAGTCCATTTGACAAAAAAATTGAAGCGAGCGACAATATAAGAGCGTTAGCGCAACCAACCATCAGCCGAGATGAAACGAGAAAGAACGAGGCAATTTTTCGTCACTTTGTTCCGTCTCAAACCCAAAAAGAATAAAGTAGAAGATATAATAGAAAAAATAAAGTAGGGATACAAAAATGTTATTTTTTGATAAAATAGAATACGACTCCAGTCACTTGAGACGCGAAAGAAGTAATTTTTTTTGTGGCCTCGTGGTTTTCCCATCTTTGAGTCGTGGTTTTCCTTATATATTTACAAATTAGAATCGGTTCGAAATCCTAAGTTCTTTGCTCTTCGTTTGAGAATACAGTCACCATCTTTGCAGTTGTCTCACGCGTCACTCAATCTTACTTTATTTATTCGTTTGCATCTATCGCATTATCTTTCTGATGCAGGTGTGAGGCCTCTTGCGATGATGATGAGAATGGTAGTAGAATGCTCAAAAATCATATACTTACATAGTAACATACTCCTAGTTTGAATATTACTACTCCACTATTTTCTTTACAAGTTGTATTGTCTACTTTAAAATTTTCTACAGCTACATCACCATCGATTTCACACCATGACTAGAAGCCAATGCATCTCATGACTTAAATGCCAATTTCCAAATAAATTGAATGTGATACTGATACCAACTTGTAGAAGAAAAATAAGATAGCAAAATTGGTAGCCAATAAAAATGAGTACCCCAAAATTGCTACCTATAAAAACACCCCACACTGGTACTGGCCTTACAAAACTTTGGATATATGATGATGATTCAAATATACTACTGCAGATATGCATGTATCACAAATTATGAAAAGACAAGAAATGGAAAAGTGCTACAGTATTTGATCAGACAAGGCGAGTAGGAAGAAGAAGTCGTACTGCAAGGGCGTCTGGATTGTACTGATATTAATAATTTTTGGGATGCAACGAAATTGCACATGGGACTACATCTGATAAATCCTGCCAACATACCATAAAGTTAATTCAACAATTTAAATATAAAACCAAACAAAAAATAATTTCATCTGTTTGCTTTGACCTCTTGACAAGATGTAACGTTTACCACCATCGAACACCCCACCACAAAAAGCGGATACTAATAATTTTCCTAAAGGAAATTTTACTTTTAACAAATTAAGTTTTGGCACTAATATGATACAGTAATTGTTTTAGAAGCAAGATTTCTTATTTAATCTTCCAAAAATATGGAGTACGAAGTATTGTTTTATTTTTAGGAATTGATCCTTTATATTTTGCCATCACTAAATATTTAATATATTATGAAATGGAGTATCGTTTATTTTTACTATAGTGAATCTATATATATTTTAATGCAATACATATCCAACATCTAATATCATTTCGAAACTCATCTTCATTTAAAATATCTCATACTGATATCTCACTTTCCCATGTACACAATTTGTTTGGTGGAATGAGTACCTTTTTAATCGAAATATTCCTCCATTTCTTGATATTTTCATTCCCGTTAACTTTTTTAATCCAAATAAATAAAAATTTTGATTAATCCGAGATCTTTTTTAATCCAAATAAATAAAAATTTTGATTAATCTGAGATCTTTGACACCATGCATTAATCACTCTATTATTAAGCTACCCCACACACTTCAAGTTTACTTTCTTAATTGCTACATAGCATGAGTTTAAGAGCATCCACAACCGTGCTCTTGCCAGCGGCACGATTGTGGGCCCGGGCGGTACTATTCATGCCTGCTCTCTGGCAAGAGCACAACACCCACAACTGTGCTCTTCCGCAAGGACGAGCACAATTAATATAAAATTCAATTACACAACAACATTTTCATAATACTAAAATTCATTAAAAAAACCACAATAAAAATTACAAATTACAAATAAAATAAAAAGACATAATTAAAATCCTAAAAATTAAAAATTACATAATTAAAATACTAAAAATTAAAAATTACATAAGTAAACTCCTAAAAATTAAAAATTACATAATTATTGGCTAATATAACCCGAGGAAGACTACGCATCCGGCGGCACCAACCCCAATTGTTTTTGGAGACCCAATATCATGGACTCGTGCGTTTGAAGTTGCGTGGGGGTCATAGTTGACCTATCGGCCATATTGAGTTGGGCCAAAAGGGCCCACAACGAGTTGTTCGGGGGTGGAGGTGGAACATAGGGTGTGGGTTCGGGAGCAGGGGCAGATGGAGTCGCGGCGCGACGTCGTTCGGCCGCCGCCTTCTTCCTACCTTGCGGTCGGCGTCGGGAACCGCTTGGTCCGGCATCGGGGCTACCCAAGTTAGCTCCGGCGAGTTGGCTAGCCACTTCTTCCGAGCCGGAGTCGGATAGTGCTACCGACCGTGAGCGTTTGGAGGAGCCGCTAGAGGAGGATGTTATGCCTCCCTTATACTTCGGGTGCGTCCGCGTCTCCTGCCAAACGTTAAGATATTTGAACGACTTACCGTTCATGGATTGGTAGGTGCTCAGCGAGGCGGTGATGATGTCGACCTCGCTTTGGCCGCTCCCGGCATTCCGGGACTCCTGGATGAAATAGCCGTTGAACTTGCCAATTTCTTCGTTGGCTCGGCCGATGCAGTTGCGCACCATACTCTCGTTGCGCTCGATCGTTCCCGGCGGCCGGTGTGCATTGTACCGGCTAGAGACGCGCCACCAAAAGTGATCGCCGGATTGGTTCGTTCCAACCACCGCATCTTCGGAGATTTCCAAGTACGCCTTGAACAATCTTTCCATCTCCGCCGGTGAGTACGGTGTGCGGACACCGGCGCGAGATGGAGGATTCGGCATTTGGGAAGGGGCGCGAGGCCTAGGCTCCGGTGTCCACCCGTAGCGCCCATCGGAGGCACCTTGATCGTCGATTGGGTATGGCCGGTAGCCACTCGGAACGCCCGAATCTTGGGTGAGAGGAGGGGCCGAATATTCCGTTTCCGGACTAGGAAACGGTTGCGAACCGAACCATTCGGGGTTCCAACCGTGAGAGCCGCTTGGGTTGTCGTCGTTACCGGACATAGTGGTGTTGTAGGGTGTGAGAGGAAGATGAAAATGGATATGAGAGATTGAAGATGAGAATGGAGATGGGAGAATGATGATGAGAATTGTGTAGTGAAAGTGTGAATTTTTGGGAGTGAAATTGGGGGTATTTATAGATGAAAGTGTGTATTTTTGGGGTAAAAAAAATAAAAAAAAAATTAAAAAGTGGGGAAAAACGGTTATAAACGGATATAATTTTTTGGGGAAGTGAAATTTTTTTTTTATTTTTTATCGGTTTTTTTAATAAAAAACCGATTTTTTAAAAAAAAAATAAAAAATTGTTTGAAACCAACGGCTATGCCGTTGGCGAATGGGAGAGTGACACGTGTGCGTCCGCTGGCACGGACGTGCTCGATACATCGAGCAGCGCCGTGCCAGCGGCGCGGTTGCAGCGGCGGCGGTTCTTCGCCTTGCCGCTGGCACGGACGGCGGTGGCGCCAACCGCCACCGCTGCGGATGCTCTAAGGTTCAAGGTGGAGATCAATACAAAGTGTCCATTTATGGATCATGATTATAAAAAGCAAATAACAAAATTATAGGAGCTTATAACAGTATTTAGGTTGGTTGGTAAGTATTTTTCACTTGATTGAATATTAATTTACGTGACATAATTCTAATTAGAGTACTACTACAATTTAAGCTCACACTTATTTTATTTATGTGTATAGAATTTCGACCCAGAAAGCAATAGCTTGATTAAAAACTAAAATAACTGTTGTAAAATTAGAGATTTAGATGGGACTCATAATGTAAAATCAAAGGACAATAATAACATAAAGTGTATGTTATTGTCATAAAGGCTGTTCACTTTGTACGCTCGATAATTAGGTACTGAATAGTAAACCATCACAGCTTTTTGCATGCCCACATTTTTTTTTCACTCAAAAAATCCAACGATTTGATTCAGCTTTTAAAAACGATCTATTGCATAGATGTACGTAGTCTTGTAAATATTTGTGAAAGTGTGTCCATGCAAACTACTGGAGCTCGGCTTCTGAGCTCGGAAATGAAGCTCGGCTTTGAGTCCGGTTGTGATCGAGTGGTGGAGCCTCGGCAGCTCCGAGAAGAGATCAAGAAATAAAGCTCGGTTTTGAGCTAGCCGAGAAAGGCAGTTCGGTTGATAACCGAGAAAGGCAGTTCGGTTGATAGCCGAGAAATGCAGTTCGGTTGCTAACCAAGAATGGCAGTTCGGTTTTAGCCGAGCAGCGGTTATAACTAACTTTGGGAAATAGAGTTAGTTGGATTTTATTTCTTGATTGCATCTTGTATAAATAGCTCGATAGAGCTCAGTAGTGAGAGACGCAGAACACAGATTACACACACAATAAGAAGAGAATTCTTGCACTAGCTAGCGTTTGCTTAGAGTGATAGATTGTGAGTGTGAAGTTCTTGTATTGAGAGTTCCATCAATAAGATTCCGGTCATCTTCTCCGTGGACGTAGGTGGATTATCACCGAACCACGTTATATCGTTTGCGTGCTTTATTTCCTCGTTCGTGCGTGTGTGAGATCGGCGGTATCACGACCCAACAAGTGGCGCCGTCTGTGGGAAGACTTCCACGATTTGCCGATTGATTGGTTTCTGGGTGAGTTCGTGTCTAGAGGTTCCGTTGTATAAGCTGATCTTGGCGATTGCCCACCGCTCGTTTTGAGAAATGTCTACAGCCAAGTTCAAGGTGGAAAAGTTCACCGGGAGAAACGATTTTGGGCTGTGGAGGCTGAAGATGAAGGCCATCTTGATGCAGCAAGGCCTATGGGATATCTTGAAGAATGAAGGTGACGCTAAAGAAGGCAAACCTGATGCTGATGAAAAGGAGAAGCAAAGGCTTCAAGATATGCAGTATAAGGCTTATAGCACCCTGATCTTGAACCTCACGGACAGGGTGCTAAGGGAAGTTTCCAAGGAGGAGACGGCTGCAGGAGTATGGGGGAAACTTGAGTCATTGTACATGACCAAGTCTCTGGCGAACCGGTTACATTTGAAGCAAAGGCTTCTTGCTTTCAAGTTTTCAGATGGGAAGAGCATTTCTGAACAGCTCGAGGAGTTTGGGAAATGCATAGATGATCTTGAGAATATCGATGAGGTCATTAAAGATGAGGATAAGGCATTGATGTTGCTCAATTCCCTGCCTAAAAGTTATGAGCACTTCAAGGATGCAGTGCTTCTTGGAAGAGAAACCAAGGTCACCTATGAAGAGATTCATTCTGCATTGAAGATGAAGGAATCGCAGAAGGCTAATAACAAACAAACTGATCCAGTAGCTGAGAGTCTGCATGTGAAAAATAATCAGAATAAAAGGGGTTCCAAGAAGAAGTTCCAGAAGAAGGAAGAAGGTGGAGTATGGAAGGAGAAGAGAAGCTGTCACTACTGTAAGAAACCGGGCCATTTAAAGAAGCATTGTTTTGCTTGGAAGAGGAAACAAGAGCAAGAAAAGGCTGGGAACATAGAGACTGCTGATCTGGCTCAGGATGTTGAAGATAATGAAGCTTTGAATATCCACTCAGGGGCCAAGATTGAAGAATGCTGGATCATGGATTCAGGGTGCTCCTTCCACATTTGCTCACACAAATCTTGGTTCCAAGAATTATCAGCTTGGGAAGGATCAGTGATGCTAGGAAATGATCAAGTGTGCAATGTCAAGGGCATTGGGAACATCAGATTGAGGATGAAGGATGGGAGTATGAAGACTCTCACAGAAGTCAGATTCATTCCTCAAATCAAGAGAAATTTAATATCTCTTGGAATGCTAGAGTCAAAAGGGTGCAGATTCAACTCTGGTGATGGGATCCTCACAGTAACAAAAGGCACCAGAATTGTGATGGAGGCCCAGAGAAAGAACAGCCTATACTATTTGCTGGGTGAAACCGTGGTTGATGCTGTGAATCTTGCCCAGACAGAAGACCTGCATCTATGGCATGCCAGGCTTGGACATGTGGGTGAGAAAGGCATAAGAGAGCTGGCTAAACAAGGAGTGATGAAGTTAAGTGCATCAGACAGCCTAAAGAAATGTGAATCTTGCATTCTAGGAAAGGCAAAGAAGCTGCCATTTTCTGGTGGGAAACACACTTCATCAGCCCCATTTGTGTATGCCCACAGTGACTTGTGGGGGCCATCCCAAACTGAATCCATAGGTGGAGGTAAGTATTTCATCTCCATCATAGATGATTACTCAAGAAAAGTGTGGATTTACATTCTAAGAGAGAAGTCCCAAGCTTTTGAAAAATTTAGAGAATGGCATGCTAGATATGAGAATGAAAAGGGCTCAGTGCTTAAATATCTAAGGACTGATAATGGCATGGAGTTTCTGTCTGCGGAGTTTGATAGTTTCTGTAAGGTGAAAGGGATAAGAAGGCATAGGACCGTGCCAAGAAATCCTCAACAGAACGGGCTGGCAGAAAGAATGAATAGGACATTGCTAGAAAGGGTGAGGTGCATGCTATTCTACTCTGGAATGCCAAAGAGATTCTGGGCAGAGGCTGTCTCTACTGCAGCTAATCTGATCAATAAGTGTCCATCATCTGCTATATCCAATGAGACCCCAGATCAAAGATGGTATGGAAGCCTAGGTGATTACTCAGCCTTGAAGGTGTTTGGGTGTGCTGCTTATGCACACATTAAGCAGAGTAAATTGGAGCCAAGGGCAAAGAAATGTGTGTTGTTGGGATACCAAGATGGGGTAAAAGGATACAGATTGTGGAATTTGGATAGAGAAGGCAGAAATATCATTGTGAGCAGAGATGTGACATTCAATGAAGAGGAGATGCCATTTAAAGATGATGGGAAGCCCTCTGGTGGTGGCAGTAGCTCTGAAATGCAAAACCTTGAGTTTGGTGGAGAATCTGCTGGAACAGACACTGATGAGGATGTTGTGATCACAGGAAATCAAGAAGAAGGTGGAGCAACTAGCTCTCAACATACTCAGAACACAGGTGAGCAGGAGTCACCAGTGCAGCAAGCTGCTGCAGCTCAAGGGGCCAGAAGAAATCCAAGAAGAAATGCAGGCCTACCTAGCAGATTCTCAGATTATGACATGAGCTTCTTTGCTCTATGTGTAGCAGAAGTACTCATGTTTTCAGAACCCTCAACCTATGAAGAAGCCATGAGTTGCAAGGAAAGTCAGAAATGGATCAAGGCCATGGAAGAAGAAATAGAGTCCTTGCT
This sequence comes from Salvia splendens, assembly GCF_004379255.2. Taxonomy (NCBI): domain Eukaryota; kingdom Viridiplantae; phylum Streptophyta; class Magnoliopsida; order Lamiales; family Lamiaceae; genus Salvia; species Salvia splendens. Next base: position 8,428,916 of record NC_056036.1, on the reverse strand, counting down.
GAAAAATGGGACTTGGACTTTGGTGACTGATCCAGGGACTCAGAAGCTGATCAGTTGCAAATGGCTGTTTAAGAAGAAAGTAGAGGTGGGGGAAGTTGAAAGCATACGGTTTAAGGCAAGGCTGGTTGCTAGAGGATTCACACAAGTAGAGGGTATTGACTACACAGAGGTGTTCTCTCCAGTGGTGAAGCACACTTCCATTCGGATCTTATTGGCCATGACTGCTCATTTCAACTGGGAGCTGCATCAACTTGATGTGAAGACAGCATTTTTGCATGGAGATCTAGAGGAAACGATCTATATGATGCAGCCTAAGGGTTTTGAGAAGCCGGGAGAAGAAAAGAAAGTTTGCTTGTTAAAGAAAAGCCTATATGGGCTCAAGCAAAGCAGCCGGCAGTGGAACAAGAAGTTTCATGAGCAGATGGAATTGATGGCATTTGAGAGATCCAGTTTTGATAGCTGCGTGTATGTCAAGAGAAGTGGAAATCTAATACTGGCCTATCTACTGCTGTATGTGGATGATATTCTGCTGGCAGGATCAAGCAAGAGTGAGCTGCTGTCTGTCAAGGAGGAGTTGAAGCAGAGATTTGATATGAAAGATCTTGGGGAAGCCAAGAGAATCTTGGGTATGGATATTGTCAGGAACAGAAAGAAGAAAGAACTGAAATTGGTTCAGGCTGATTATATCAGAAAGGTGGTAGAAAAATACCAGGTAAGGAGTGAAAAGTCAGTATCCACTCCATTGGCTAGCTGCTTCAAACTCAGTAAAGAACAGATGCCAAAGACAGCTGAAGATAGAGAAGAGATGAGCAGGATACCCTATGCAAATATAGTGGGAAGTGTGATGTACTTGATGATATGTACAAGGCCGGATGTGGCTCATGCCATAAGCGTTGCAAGCAGATATATGGCTGATCCAGGTAGGGATCACTGGGCAGCACTAAAGTGGATTCTGAAATACCTGAAAGGGTCTGTCATGGTTGGCTTGAAGTTTGGTGGTGGAGTTTGGTCTGAGGAGAGGGAAGTCCTAGAAGGATTCTGTGACTCGGATTATGCGGCTAACTTAGACAACAGAAAGTCTCAGAGTGGTTACATCTTCACACTATATGGCACAGCAATCAGCTGGAAATCAAATTTGCAGTCTGTGGTTGCACTGTCCACAACCGAAGCTGAGTATATTTCTCTGACTGAGGCTGCAAAGGAAGGAAAATGGTTGCAAGGAATCTTGGAAGATTTAGGAATGAAGCTGGGAGCAGTGAAGATTAACTGTGACAGCAACTCGGCTATATGTTTAGCAAAACATCAAATGTTCCATGAGAGGTCGAAGCATATAGATGTGAGGAGACACTTCATCAGAGATGAGATTCAAAGTGGAAAGATCAATGTGGTGAAAGTTCCTACCGAAGAAAATGCATCAGACATGTTGACAAAATCTCTGCCAACTTCGAAATTCAAACATTGTTTGAAGTTGGTTGAGATTGTGGAGTGTTGAAGCTTGTAACAAGGATTGAGAAGGGAATCCAGATATTGATGGAGTTTTGCAAGGACAAGGTGGAGATTTGTGAAAGTGTGTCCATGCAAACTACTGGAGCTCGGCTTCTGAGCTCGGAAATGAAGCTCGGCTTTGAGTCCGGTTGTGATCGAGTGGTGGAGCCTCGGCAGCTCCGAGAAGAGATCAAGAAATAAAGCTCGGTTTTGAGCTAGCCGAGAAAGGCAGTTCGGTTGATAACCGAGAAAGGCAGTTCGGTTGATAGCCGAGAAATGCAGTTCGGTTGCTAACCAAGAATGGCAGTTCGGTTTTAGCCGAGCAGCGGTTATAACTAACTTTGGGAAATAGAGTTAGTTGGATTTTATTTCTTGATTGCATCTTGTATAAATAGCTCGATAGAGCTCAGTAGTGAGAGACGCAGAACACAGATTACACACACAATAAGAAGAGAATTCTTGCACTAGCTAGCGTTTGCTTAGAGTGATAGATTGTGAGTGTGAAGTTCTTGTATTGAGAGTTCCATCAATAAGATTCCGGTCATCTTCTCCGTGGACGTAGGTGGATTATCACCGAACCACGTTATATCGTTTGCGTGCTTTATTTCCTCGTTCGTGCGTGTGTGAGATCGGCGGTATCACGACCCAACAATATTCATTCTATTTATAGAACTAAACAATCATATTATGAGTCTCAAATCTTCTATCCCAATTAAAAACGTAAAAATCAAAAGATCTATCTATTGTCGACATGTCATATTTACAGTAGTACTCATATTAGAAAATTATAAATTCAATGCAAGACAACGAACTCGTCCACAATATTGTTGGGTAAGAATTAACATCACAATGCTAGTATTCATTTACTAATTATCCTTTATCCCATATCACTTGAGACATTTTTTGGATATAAAACTTAAGAAAGTTGTATTTAATGGAATTAAAGGTACACTATATTAGAAAGAAGAAAGTAAGATAAAATTAAATTATCCAAGCAAATTAAGTGTAACAAGTTCGATGTAGAAAAGTGAACGTGTCCATATTGTGGGGTAAGAATTAAAATCCCAATGCTAGGAATCATTTACTAATAAAATAAAGTATTTATTAAAATCCCAATGCTAGAAATCATTTAGTTTGGTGTATGTGCTATGGATAATGTAAAAAACTGATTGTGAGAAATGGGAATAATATTGATTGGAAGTAGTAGTAGTAGTAGATTATATTATTATTTATTCATTATTTTTAGAAAAAAAAGTGTTCCAAAAATAGGACTTGATTTGAAAAGGTCAAAATATAATTGATGAGACGCATTTATGCCTGATTGACAATGCAAGCCACATATATAGAATGCACATTCTCAACCATTTTTTCTTAATTTGTTCAAACCGAAACCAGCAAATTTACTACACTGAACAACTCAATTTTCTCAGTCCCAAAAATAGAAATTGCAATGAATTACTACGTTACATTAGATTCTTTAACTATTTCACTAATTCTTTAACTATTTCCCTGCACCATTTCATCTTTCAAAGTATTAAAATAATTTTCAAATTTACTTTTTTTAAAGGTGCCCATGTATATATTGGCCACCCATTGGTAGACTAATTTATGTGCTTCTGCACGCATATGCGTGTAGGCAACAATTCGCTTAAGTACTAAGCATGCTCCAGATCAAAACAATTCCAAGCATCTTTGTAAAATACAGTAAATAATGTAAATTCCATCAATATAAGAAGATTGGTCAAATCACTGTTATCGTAGCCTTAATATACCAAGAAAGAAGCAGGGTTTAGAATTGATGTTGTTGAAGGAGAGTGATGATTCTGATGCAACCCAACACTGCAAGAAATTGTACTGCCAAAGTTTGGAATTTTCCATAAATTAATTTTGTTTTTATTTTTTTTTATAAAAATGAGGGGAGGAAATAATGTGAGAAGACGGGTTGAAGTGATATTCAAACTGTCATCACGTCCCCTCCTTTATTTCGTGGTGGTTTATATATGCCAGGGCCCTCCATTGTTTCTATCATTGAAGAAAAATTAAATTAAAAGTAAAATAAAAAGAAGCAAATTCAATAATCACAAGCAAGGGTAAAAAGAATATATAACATGTCCATAAAGTTGTAGGCTTGTTTGTTTCTACTAAACTATGGGTATGCTTGTTTTATTTTCCACTCATTCTTCTCCAATTCGATCTGTATTTGATGGGGTACGAACTAAACCCTAATGGCAAGCCCAATAACAGTGACGGCCCATCAGCCCAGAGCCCAAGAAAGAGTATCTGTTCGGCACCAAAGAGTTCGGCACGACCAAAGAGTTCGGACTCAGCCTACAGCTCGGTAAAAGCCGACCAGTCAAGCTCTCCTCTCAGATCGGCAAGAGCTGATCGGTAAAGTCCAGCAGTTCGGTCTCAGCATTCGACCGAACTAGGAGTTAGTGGACTCATGAAAGGCCTCCACGACCTCCACTATGCCCACGATCTATTTAGTGGTACGAAGCAGTTATTGAGCCGTTATTGCTCACCCACGATCTTGTTAGTGGGGCTGCAAACCACGATCCTAGTTCAAGGTATAAATAGAACTTAGATCAGGTAGAAAAGGGTTAAGCTCTCTAGAGATAAAAAATCATATAGCAAGTCTGTGTTGTAAGCTGTAATCCCAGATCAAGCAATACAATCTTGCCCTCCCTTCTTCCCGTGGACGTAGATTTACTTCAGTAAATCGAACCACGTAAATTCTTTGTGTCGTAGTCTTTATTCTCTACCAGCATTTACTAACATCAGAAATTCGCGGATCCATCACTGGCGCCGTCTGTGGGAAACAGAGAACAAAATTTGTGATAAAGCGAATTTTTGATCCATTTTTTCCACCCAAAAAATGCATACCAGATCGCAGAGTACCCGTATTCCTGCCCGTGAGAACCAGGAGGAAGCCAATCCATCCCATAGGTCTGGAAAACAGCCTAGGGATAAATCCACCACCAGTTCTCATGGCGAAGGAACAAGCCGCTCCAAAAATCGTCCCACTGAGTCTTCCCAGCAGCCCGATTTGAATGAGGCTGTCAAGCAGTTTTTGGCGGCGAAGCAGGAGGAATTCTTAACCTTCCTGCAAAAAAGCCAAAAGCAGCCGGAGACGAAAACGACGGATTCTCCTTCTCCCTCCGCACAAGAAAGTCACTACCGCAGTAGTGTCGCATCTCCCAGGAGAAAGAATCCCCGTCCCCAACATGTTCCAGTTCCTCCTCGGTACCGGAATCACAGGAGAACTCAATCTCCTCCATACCGACGAGATATCGGATTCGCCGTGTACGGAGCACTGAAGACTCCGTTCTCGGACGACATCACCCGAACTCCCCTACCACAGAACTACCGAACTCCGTCGATGACTTACGACGGGCTCGTGGACCCTCACGATTTCTTGGGGCGCTATCAATATAACATGGCGAACCAGGGTCTCAACGAGGTCCACATGTGCAAGCTGTTTCCCGAGCTGCTCATCGGGAACGCGAGAAGGTGGTTCGATAGCCTCCCCCAGGGCAGCATCAGATCTTACCGAGATCTAATGGATGCCTTCCACAGGAGGTTCTTTCAGAAAGCGGAAGCCCGAATCACTTCGGCTCAGCTGCTTTCCATTCGTCAAGGTCGCGACGAAAAAATCAGCGACTTTATGACAAGATTCCACAAGGAATGCCTGCAAGTAGACGATCTCAACGATCTGCTTGTCATCTCGGCATTCCAAAATGGAATCCTGCCCGGAGCTCTCTACAGGAAGCTCGTTGAGTGCGGTCCGCAGACAGCTCAGGAAATGTGGGACATTGCGGACCAGTACTCCCGGGCCGATGAGGCAGACCGTCGCAAACGGTCGTTAGACAGCTCATCGACCCGAGGAGACAGAAGGAAGCCCGATCATAGCGATCAGGGGCATCCTCGCCGGACTCCATTTGAAAGAATTCAAAGGGCTCCGGTGCAAGACAGATTGGGACCCCGTCTCAATCCCGAGAAGCCGCCCGCTCAGTTCGTACCGCTGAACAAGCCGAGAGCGGAAATTTTCGAACTGCACTCTGACCTGTTCGAAAAGCCAAAGCGGATGACGAAATCAGCCGCGCGCCGACCACAGGATAGCTACTGCTCCTACCATCAAGACCACGGTCACGATACTGAGGAGTGCAGAAACTTGGCTGCAGGTATCGATGTTCTTGTGAAGGCAGGGACATTGAAAAAATACCAAAGCAAGCAGCCAAAGAAGAATAAGAAGCAGAGTGGTGCGAACTGCGCTCCTCAGGATCCGAAAAGGCAGCCGGATCCCGAAGACGACGACGAGCCGCAATATGATGGAGTAATCCAGACTATTGACGCTCTCCCTGCCGGGAAGACCAAGTCGTCCCTAAAGTCAGAGCGCAGAGGCTCCAATCGAGAGGAGCCAACGCATAAAAGGCTGAAGCAGGACGAAGTGATTACGTTCTCGGATGCTGATCCCGTCCCGGCCATCTCTCCTCACCAAGACGCCATTGTCATCCAAGCCGGAGTGGCAAACAAACTGATCCACAGGGTGTTTGTGGATACAGGAGCGTCGGTTAGCATTCTTTTTAAAGAGTGCTTTGACAAACTAGAAGTGGACCCAGCTCGGCTCAGTCCGGCTCCGCTTCCCCTGAAGAGCTTCGCCCAGGAGGACACCCGCCCTGAAGGTATTATCAGCCTTCCGATCACGGTGGGGAAAGCGCCTACTAGCTCCAGTACGATGATTGAGTTTTTCGTGGTGAAAGCTCGGTCCCCGTACAACATCATCCTGGGAAGAGACTGGCTCAACACAGTTCGGGCCGTTTGCTCCACTTATCACCTCACCATCAAGATCCCTACTAAAGGAGGGATAGCGGTCATCCGAGGTGACCAAAAGAGAGCAAAGGAATGTCTGCAAATTGCGCTTAGAAGTGCCGAGCAGTCAGATCGGCACCACCAAGCATAGCAATCACAGCAGCCGGAGTCAGAGGCGATGACCGAAGTCATACCGGAGCCGAACTCGATGACAGTTCAGCTGTACGAAGACGATCCATCCAGAACGGTTAAGATCGGCTTCGCGGGAACGCCCCTACTTCGGGAAAAAACCATCCAGCTCCTCAAGGAGTATAAAGACGTCTTTGCATGGTCTCCGTTGGACATGACCGGAGTGCCCCCCGAGGTAATCACTCATCGGTTAAATATTGATCCTTCAGTCCGGCCGATAAAACAGAAGCAAAGACTCTTTGCGGCAGAATGAAGTCAAGTCATCCATGACGAAGTCCGTCAATTATTGAAGGCGGATGTGTTATTCGAAGTGAAGTATCCTTCGTGGGTGGCCAATCCTGTCATGATCAAGAAAAAGGAAGGAGGATGGCGGATGTGCATAGATTTCACCGATCTAAATAAGCACTGTCCCAAAGATTGCTATCCCCTTCCGAACATAGATAAAAAAGTAGAAGCTTTGATAGGCTTTGAAATTTTTTGTTTTCTTGATCTGTACAAAGGATACCATCAAGTTTTAATGGATGAGATTGACGCTTCAAAAACGGCCTTCATTACTGATTTCGGCATTTTCGCTTATAAAAAGATGCCATTCGGTTTAAAGAATGCCGGAGCCACTTATCAAAGGATGGTAGACAAGCTTTTTCGGCACCTGATTGGAAAGGAGGTCGAAGTGTATGTTGACGATATAGTCGTCAAAAGCAAAAGCACTTCGGAGTACGAGCACAACCTCAAGTCCACTCTCAACGTGCTCAAGAAAGCCAACCTCAAACTTAATCCCCAAAAGTGTACCTTTTTGGTAGATTCGGGAAAGTTTCTGGGTTGTTGGGTTTCAAAGGACGGACTCAAGGCAAACCCCTCAAAAGTTCAAGTTGTTCAAAACATGGCGATGCCGAAGTCCATACATGACGTGCAAAGGCTAACCGGATGTCTAGCCGCACTGAATCGATTCCTTTCTCAAGCAGCCGAAAAGCAACTGCCGTTCTTCACGGTGTTGAAAAAGGCACCAAAGTTCGAGTGGGGAGCCGAGCAGAAAAAGGCCTTTGACGAGCTCAAAAGTTATCTAGCCGAGCTTCCTATTCTCTCTGCTCCAACCGAAGCCGAAGTAATATTCTTATACTTAGCGGCATCGGATCAAACCATCAGCGCGGTGCTTATACGAGAAGAAGGCCTAAAGCAGCTTCCCATCTACTTTACAAGCCGAGCATTAAGAGGTCCAGAAACCAGGTATCAACCTCTGGCAAAGATTGCTCTGGCATTAGTAAATGCAGCAAGGAGACTGCGGCCATACTTCTATGCTCACAAGGTATGCGTCTTAACTGATCTGCCACTTCGGCAAGTGTTGACCAAACCAGAAGCATCAGGCAGAATCGCCAAGTGGGCTATAGAGTTGGGAGAGCACACAATTGAATATCTACCTCGGAAAGCCATCAAGGGACAAGCCTTGGCAGATTTTCTTGCAGAAGCGAAGTTCGATCAAGCAATTCCTGTTATTGCCGAACAGAAGAATTCTGCCAGTGCCGAACTAGCACAGCCCTTGGAATCCGAAGTAGAGCCGCCGGACTGCTGGAGCGGGTTCGTAGATGGAGCTTCGAACAAGATGGGAAGTGGAGCTGGTATTTTACTTGTCGCTCCCGACGGACACGAGGTAGCCTACTCACTTCGGTTCCTATTCCCCACTACTAATAATGAAGCCGAGTACGAAGCCCTCCTGGCCGGACTCCAGTTAGCGCAAAGTCTGCTCGTCAAATCTCTCAAAGTCCATTGTGATTCACAAGTCATAGTAAATCACATGTTGGGTACAAGTGAAGCCCGTGACGAGAGAATGAAGAAGTATTTGGACAAAGCGCAAAGCATCAGCCGAAGTTTCTCCTATTTTCGGATAATCCGCATTCCCAGAGCGGAAAATAGCCGAGCAGATACCTTAAGTAAGTTGGCCTCAGATCCGAGCTCAAAGGCGGAAGAATTAATGCATCGAAGCATTGATGAAGCCGAGGTACATTCAGTATCCAGCTCGCCGAACTGGATGACGCCGATCTTGCAGTATCTGGATCAAGGACAATTGCCCGAGGATAAGAGAGAAGCTCGGAAGATCACGTGCCGAGCACTTCGGTACGAACTTCATGAAGGAGTCCTCTTTAGAAAGTCTTACCTCCAGCCGTTATTGCGGTGCGTAGGACCAGAAGAGACGGACTACATCCTCAGAGAAGTTCATGAAGGATCGTGCGGTAGCCACATCGGAGCCAGAGCTTTAGCTAAAAAAGTTCTGAGGTGGGGATATTATTGGCCAACCATGGTACAAGAGGCAGTGCAGCTCGTCAAGAAGTGTACGAAGTGCCAAATTCATGCAAATGTCCCAAGGATGCCGCAGACCGATCTATACACTATGCAAAGCCCTTGGCCTTTCATGCAATGGGGCATAGACATAGTGGGACCACTTCCTCAAGCTCCTCGGCAAATGAAATTCCTTATCGTTGCCGTGGACTACTTCACGAAGTGGGTGGAGGCTGAACCATTAGCTACGATAACGAGCTCAAAGGCATTGGACTTCGTCTGGAAGAACATAGTGTGCCGATTTGGCATACCCCACATCCTCATCTCGGATAATGGGACTCAGTTCACCGACAAGACGTTCAAGAATTGGTGCCAAGAGCTGAACATTCAACAGCGGTTCACTTCGGTCTCCCATCCCCAAGCAAACGGACAAACGGAAGTAACGAACCGGATTCTGGTGAAAGGGTTAAAAGCTCGGTTAGAACAAGCCAAAGGACAATGGGTAGAAAATCTCCCTCAAGTCCTATGGTCCTACCGAACTACACCCAAAACCTCCAACGGTGAAACTCCGTATAGTCTGGTGTACGGCACTGAAGCCGTAATTCCGGTGGAGATCGGCGTACCCAGTCCCCGAACTCTAAATTTCTCCTCAGAAATGAATGACGACGGACTGAGAGCAGAACTAGATCTCGCCGAAGAAAGAAGAGAATTGGCGTGCATAAAAGCAGCCAAGTATAAGGAGCAAGTAGCCCGGTATTATAACCAAAGGGTGAAAAAGCTTCAATTTCAAGTGGGAAATCTCGTCTTGAGAAACAACGAAGTAAGCCGAGCAGAAAAGCTGGGCAAACTCGAACCCACATGGGAGGGTCCATATCGGGTGTCAGAAGTCCTCGGCAAAGGGTCTTATAAATTGACTCACATGTCAGGAGAACAAGTACCCCGAACATGGCACGTCTCCAACCTCAAGAAGTTCCACTTGTAAGAGACAAAAGTCCGGTCAGTCCGTCTCGTGTCTAGTTCGGTCATAGGGGTATATGTTTTTATTTGTTTGTTTCTTACTTGTACCTTTTACTTGTCGTTTTATAAAAAGTTTAAAGTTTTTTTCTTTCATCTTTTTCATTTTTTCTCTATGTGTTTTGTCTCTATGTGCTTGTCGTCTCTTACAAATGGTACCGAGGTATATCGTTCTTTAAAGGCTGATCCCCTTTTTAGATCGATTATTAAAGACTATTGTGAGTCCAAGCTTCTAAGGAGGATATAAGACCACAATTCAGCTTAACAAGCAGTCCGTCTGAAACGAACTGCAATAAGCCAACGATTGTGAGTCCAAGCTTCCAAGGAGGATACAAGACCGCAATTCAGCTTAACAAGCACTTCGTCTGAAACGAACTGCAATAAGCCAACGATTGTGAGTCCAAGCTTCCAAGGAGGATACAAGACCGCAATTCAGCTTAACAAGCACTTCGTCTGAAACGAACTGCAATAAGCCAACGATTGTGAGTCCAAGCTTCTCAGGAAGATACAAGACCACAATTCAGCTTAAGAATCAAGCACTTCGTCTGAAACGAACTGCAATAAGGGAAAGTCCGATCCACGCGATAAACCTCGCCGAATTAGGACGACCAAGTTCGGTCAAAGAAGTTTACCTCATAAGACCGAGGACGACCATGTCTAGTCAAAGAGGTTTACTGCATAAGACCACTTCGGTTAACTGGGAAAGTCCGATCCACGCGATAAAACTCGCCGAATTAGGACAAGGGAAAGTTCGATCCCGGCGACAAAAATCGCCAAGTTAGAACACAAACCAAGTCCGGTCAAAGAAGTTTCCTTCATAAGATCAAAGACGAGTCCGGTCAAAGAAGCTTACTTCAAAGTCCAAATACGAGTCCGATCAAAGAAGCTCACTTCATAAGACCGATGACGAGCACGATGAAATTGTTTCGCAGAGCTGTAAGTAAGCAGTGATAAAAGCGAAAGGAAAAAATTTCATTTATTAAATCTCGTTCGGCAGACAATTCAGCTCCCCTACGAGAAGGCATTACGCCATTACAAAGGACTATTCTACTGTCCTCGGTTGCTAAAGTTAAGCCACCTATCTGCAAAATTCTCTGGAAGCCGAGTTCGGTTGTTCCGAGCAGATGAAGAATAAGCAGGTCGACGAGATGCTATCCTCGACCCAACACCTCTTCCGCGAGCCCCAGAAGCTCTAACCCCTCGGCGATGAAGAGTCTCTGCAATAAGCATCTGCTGATCTTGCTCGCTCATAGTCACAACTCCTCGGCGAATTTCAGTCTGTCCCTGTCTTGACGATTCCGGTTGCTCCTGAGCCCGTTCTCGTCTTGACGTTTCCGGCTGTTCCGGAGTTCGTTGTTGACTTGGAGTAGGATTTTGAACAAGGGAACCAGAGGCTTGATCTGGAGTGCGAGCATCTGTTGGCGGGAAATGCCTAAGGAATCTCTCGATTGAGGGACGCCGGGAAAGAATGATGTCGTACCGAGAAGCCCAGCGCCGTAATGATTTCACAACTTGTTGGCAAGCCGAGCTCTCCAGCGCATTGTTCCTCCGGAGTACATGATATTCCTCCCACAGTTCGTCAACTCGACTCTGAACATCTGATATGGTCACTCCCCCGCGCACACGGATGTAATCCTCGTACGCAGTCCTCTCAGCAATGGTCGTATTCAGCTCGGCCTCCAGATCCTTCTTATCGGACTCTAAGTCCTTATTATCGGCCTCCAGCTTCACTAAACGAGCCAGAAGCTCGTCATTCTTCGTCTGATCGGCTATAGCTCTTTTCTCAGCTTCGTCTAAAGCCGAAGAGTACAGCCGTTTCCAGTGAAGTATCTCCATCTCCTTGAGTACAAAGCAGCTATATTAGTTCGGCAGCTGTACCGAGCAGATAGTAAAATACAACAGGAATAAAGGCGAGTACGAAAAGCTATACGAAGACAAGTGTGGAGAATTTTTCATTCACAAGGAAAATTTTTTACACTAGGGCTTCAAGGCCATTTTACAAGGAAGAAACTAGACTAAGAGAAGGGAGACGAAATCATACTCCGCCAGCTTCGTCTCCGGCTCCTGAGTCTGGTTCGGCTTCTTTCTCCTGAGCTACCTCAGCCTCGGCCTCGCATCCTGCCGGCCTCGCCTCCGCCTCCTGATCGGCTTCCTTCTCCGGATGCCCGGCCCGCTCGACTTCGGCCTCCAGCTCCAACGGCTCGGCCTCACCCTCTCCGTTGTAAGTCGAAGCGGGAGAAACGGGTCCCACGGAGGCAAAGATAGCCTCCAGGTTCTCGTCCTGATCAGCTCGACAACTCCGGACTCGGTCTGCAGAAACAGGACCGAGGATGAAGCGAGCTCCTCAAGGAGCGGCAGATTCTGAAGCCGAGCTGCTATCTCTCGGCTGTACAGAGGCAGCACGACGTCGGCCCCCTGCTCGCCCTTATCGGTAATTAGCCTTACCAGACTACCGACAAAGGCCGAGAACTGGCTGCTCAAAAAGAGTTTCTCCGTGTAAACACGGAGAGCCTCCCCCTGGGCAGCCACGGCGGCAGCCTCCTTCTGAGCCTCCCGGTGCTTCGTCTGCTCTTGCAGGATGATGAGCTGGTTTTTGGCTGACCGGGCTTCATCCTGAGCCGAGATCCTAGCAGCTCGGGCCCTCTCAAATTTGGCCTCAGCCTGTTCGGCCAGACTACGAGCAAGATGCAACTTCTTCTGCATCTCCTCGTAGTCGTGGGATGCTTTGGAGAGCTCCACGGAGACGAGCTTGGCTCTCTGAAGATGAACAAGGAAAAAACTCAACAGAATGGCCATCAAAAAATGTGGAAAAGAAGCCAAGTCAGAAAGCTTACCTCCACAAAATTCGTCGGCCATTGAAAAGGCTCAGGGACGTGTTCCGGGATGTCTGCAACCACCTCGGAGATGACCAGGTCTTTCCCCGGCACTCTTGGGGACTCATGAAATTTCCCCTTCCCTTTAGCCGAACACGACTCCGGCACTTTCGGATCCGAAGAAGAGGTTTTTTGCCTCTTCGGATTCTTCTCGGCTTCAGACGCCGAGCGAGGGGCTCTCTGCCTCTCCGGCTCCACAAGCTCGGAGGACTTTCGGATAGCCTTATTCAGCATGTACACTGCCAAAAAGCAAGAAAGCAAAGTCAGATTTTCTTCGTTAAAGCAGTAGAGCATAAAGATAAAGAGAAATCCTCACCCTCGGCCTCTTCGTCCGAAGACGAGATGTCGAACACGACGTCGCCCTTGACGAGCTCAGACTCCGTGTATTGTTTCCTAACTATGGGAATCTTGTTGAGCTCGCCATCGAGCTCGTCCAACGGTTCAGGCCGAGGATGACGGATAACGGACTTCGGCCCTCTCCAGGGAAAACTAGGAGCCGCGGTCCTATCATAATAGAAGAAGCGGTTTTGCCACTTCGGCCACTTCGTTTTACAAAAGGCCCTAAAGGGCTGTACAGGGATCAAGTAAAACCAAGACCCCTTCCTCTTAAATTGAAAGAATTTAAGGATCGCCTTCAAAGACAAATCCCTTCCTAAATTACGGAGTTCGGCAGCGAAGGCCGACAAGTGCCTCCAAGAGTTCGGAGTCACCTGGCCTAAAGGAAGCTGAAAAAAATCTAGTAAATCAATAAAGGCAGAAGGGAGGGGGAAACGAAGCCCGCATTCTAAGCAGGCCTCGTACACGGTGGCGTAACCCTCCGGCGGGGAGTCAGCCCTATGATCATCGTCAGGTACCACCGCCTTCCCCCCAGGAAAAAAGTATTTTTCGGGTAGGGATATCACAGTATCCCTACTCAAAATACTATGGAAATACTCTACGGTCTTCTCCCCGGACTCTTTCCGGCCAGAAGACCCCTTACCGCCTCTCCTACCGCTACCCGACTCCGAAGAAGAAATAGAAGCCATTTTTCTTACTTTTTGAAGGTGAAGAAAGTCTGAGGAAGCTCTTGAAAGCGGAAGAAAATTTCTCGAGAAAGAGAGAGTATAGAAGACGCAACAGCAAAAGTGTTCAAATGAGGAAGAAAGAGCATATTTATCAGATTCGGGAAAGATTTCGAAATCGTTGCGCTGTTTCGAATCCCACCTTTTCAGGATTCAACGGCCGGATTTTACTGTCGCATTTAATGCAGGCACGCGCAAGGCACGTCCCCCGACGTCAGCCTCCCCCTTACCGTTATCCAGAATGCCGAAGTGACTCACCTCGCCGAAGTGATTCACTTCGCTTTTCGGGGGGGTAGTGATGGGGTACGAACTAAACCCTAATGGCAAGCCCAATAACAGTGACGGCCCATCAGCCCAGAGCCCAAGAAAGAGTATCTGTTCGGCACCAAAGAGTTCGGCACGACCAAAGAGTTCGGACTCAGCCTACAGCTCGGTAAAAGCCGACCAGTCAAGCTCTCCTCTCAGATCGGCAAGAGCTGATCGGTAAAGTCCAGCAGTTCGGTCTCAGCATTCGACCGAACTAGGAGTTAGTGGACTCATGAAAGGCCTCCACGACCTCCACTATGCCCACGATCTATTTAGTGGTACGAAGCAGTTATTGAGCAGTTATTGCTCACCCACGATCTTGTTAGTGGGGCTGCAAACCACGATCCTAGTTCAAGGTATAAATAGAACTTAGATCAGATAGAAAAGGGTTAAGCTCTCTAGAGATAAAAAATCATATAGCAAGTCTGTGTTGTAAGCTGTAATCCCAGATCAAGCAATACAATCTTGCCCTCCCTTCTTCCCGTGGACGTAGATTTACTTCAGTAAATCGAACCACGTAAATTCTTTGTGTCGTAGTCTTTATTCTCTACCAGCATTTACTAACATCAGAAATTCGCGGATCCATCAGTATTATATGCTGAAAATACGTGTTTGCTCATTTTTAATTTATATATATCTCTTATTCAAAGTCACAAACATTTACTTTTTCATATCTAATTATCTACCATAAGTTTATCATGAAGAATAATTAATCAAACAAATATATTTCCATTTCTAAACATGTAAATCTAGAATGTCAGCTACTAAAACATTATCTTTTGTAGTACAGTAGTATAAATGTTAACACATCAGTAAACTCCAATAAAAATGCTTAGGTCATCCGCAACGCTGTATCTTATTCGTCTCTTAACCGTCTCATCTCTTTACTATTCATAGGCCCCACTGTACTTTTCATCTCATCTCTTAATTAAGAGACAACAACACTTCATCTCTTAGGCCATCCACAACGCTGTCTCTATACCGTCTCTTAAACCGTCTCTTAACTACTATTTGGGCACTATTTGAGGGCCCCACTGTCCTTTTTGCCTCCATCTCTTAACTAAGAGACGGAACCTGCAACGCTCCGTCTCTTAACCGTCTCTATACCGTCTCTTAATTACTATTCATTCAATTTAATTTATAATTTTTTTTAAAACCCAATTCAATTTAAACAAACACACTTTATTAAAATTAAAACAAAATAAAAAAACACACAAAATAAAAAAACACACAAAATAAAAAAAACACACAAAATAAAAAAACACACAAAATAAAAAAAAAATTAATCGGAAGGGCTAATCATCCTCCGGAGGCGGTCGAGGTTGAGGGGGAGTCGGAAGGCCAAGTTGTGCTGCCATATGCACAATTCCGTTCCACCAGGCCGCGTATTGGGAGTGCGAGAAGCGGGAAGTGTCCGCCATTGTGGCGGTCATGTACGCCACCATAAGTGTGTCCGAGCCTCCTCGCGAGCCCGATCCTGAGGCCGGCTGGCTTGATTCGCCTCGGCCATTCCTTGCTCTAGCCGCTTTCGCCGCCTTCGTCCCTTGCGGCCGACGGCGCCTACTCGCGGATCCTCCTGCATCGCCGACCGTACCCGCAAACTCCCGGGATTCAGCATCATGTTGGCTGATGCCTTCAGCAGTGTCACCACCAGACGCACCAGCACTAGACGAGTATTGGCCACTTGCCGTATGCTTCGTGCGCTTCGAGTTTGAGCCCGAGCTGGAGCGGAAACCGCCGGCCCATCGTTCCTCGTCCTTGACGGTGCGCCAAACATCAACAAATCTGAATTGATGTCCCTCGTCCTGGTAGTAGGCGCGCAAAGCGGACGTCAAAATGTCGGTGGCCGTGGCGCCGCTTTGGTAGCGCGCCTCTTCCGCCGAGTAGATGCCGCAGAATTTTTTGACCTGTCGGTCGACTCGGTCAAAGTGACAGCGGATCATTTTAACTGTGCGCTTGCGGGAGCGGTTCGGCTTTATTTGGTGGTAGACCTCGACAACCTTTTCCCAGAAACACTTCCGGGTTTGTTGATTCCCGACGATGGGATCGTACGAGACCGTGATCCAGGCGTTGTACACCGCCATCGTTTCGAGGTTGTTGTACGGATGTCGGCCAAGATCCTCTTCCTCTTCCTCTTCTTCCTCCTCGTCCTCGCCCGTCTGGGGTTGTACACTGCCTCGGCCACCTCCACCGCCTCGGCCACCTCCACCGCCTCGGCCTACTCCCGGCGTGGGATCAACTTGAAAATCCTCCCGGATCTGGGATAATCCCTGCGAAAAACCGCGGGACGTTGGGACGAACATATGCATCAAGGTCAAAATTGGGTGGTTGGTACCCCCCCGGCGTCGCCGAACCCTGGGTCCCCGGCGTTGACGAACCTCCACCGCCCAATGTGTTGATCATGTTCTCCCAATCGCCGAATGAGTTGAGATCCCACCCGCCGAAGCCGGAGCCTCCATAGTTCGAGGTTGTTGTACGGATGTCGGCCAAGATCCTCTTCCTCTTCCTCTTCTTCCTCCTCGTCCTCGCCCGTCTGGGGTTGTACACTGCCTCGGCCACCTCCACCGCCTCGCCCACCTCCACCGCCTCGGCCTACTCCCGGCGTGGGATCAACTTGAAAATCCTCCCGGATCTGGGATAATCCCTGCGAAAACCGCGGGACGTTGGGACGAACATATGCATCAAGGTCAAAATTGGGTGGTTGGTACCCCCCCGGCGTCGCCGAACCCTGGGTCCCCGGCGTTGACGAACCTCCACCGCCCAATGTGTTGATCATGTTCTCCCAATCGCCGAATGAGTTGAGATCCCACCCGCCGAAGCCGGAGCCGCCATAGTTGCCCTCGCCGTCGCCGGACATCTTGAGTTTTTTTTTTTTAGGAGGATCGACGATGGTTCCCCATCTACCCTCCGATGTGACTCGGACCCCCGACCTAACAGTTGGAGGTGAAGCGTCTTACCCCGTAGGTGCGCTTCGTTGTCATTCTGGGCCCACAGGCCCAAGGAGAAATTAATCCCCAAATCTGCACTTCCTAGGATTCGAACCTGCGACCTCCTAGGAAGTGAAAGCTCCCTGATATCAACTCCCAAGCCACTAGAGCAGCTTGGTTGGATCGCCGGACATCTTGAGTTGGGTTATGAAAATTTCAGCGAAAATTTGAGAGAAAATTTAGATGATAGGAAGAATAGATGTGTAGTTGTGTGTAAATGAGGATGGGTTTAGGAGTATTTATAGAGTAAAAAATTTAATAAAAACAAAAAAAAAATATATTAAAAAAAAAATGGTAATAATACCGTTACAAATTTTTTTTTTTTTTATTTAAATTCGATTTTTTTTAAAAAAATATTTATTGCGTCAGCACGTGACGACGCCCACTCGCGGGCCGGCGAGTGGGCGTCACGCACGACGCCGGGCTGCGCCACGTCGCCTAGGCGCGTGGCGAGACAGCTCGTCTCGTGGCTCGGCGAGTCGAGACGCGCGACGAGACGCGGGACGAGACGGGACGAGATGGAGGCTTCAACGCGTCTCGCCGGGGTCTCGTCTCGCTGAGACGAGACGCGAGACGCCGGCGAGACCCGTTGTGGATGGTCTTAACCTTCTCATCCCTTAACTATTCATTCAATTTCATTTTTAATTTTTATTTTCAACAAATTCAATTAATAAAAACACACTTCATTAAATAAAATAAAATAACAACTTAAAATTAAAAAAATTAAAAAATATATAATTAAAATCCTAAAAAAAATAAAAATTACATAATTTAAAATACAATTTTATAGAAATTGAGTAGAACTACTCCGCCGACGAATCATCCCCTGAAGGCGGTGGCGGTGCACTCAAGCTACCTGGCGGCGGAATACCAATTTTTCTTGCCATATACTCAATTCCGGCAAGATGGGCTTGATATTGGGCGGGCGTCATGCGGAAAGTGTCAGTCATCGTGGCGGTCAAGTACATGGACAATAGGGTGTTCGAGCTCGAGACCGAGCCTGCCTGGCTTGATTCGCCTCGGCCCCTCCTCCCTCTAGCCGCCTTCGCCGCTTTGGTCCCTTGCGGCCGACGGCGCCCACAGGAGGACCCCCTGCATCGGTGGTCGTGCCCTCAACCTCCTATGAGGCAAACTCTTGTGCGGCGCTGCCTGAACTGCCCTCACTAAACGAGTATTGGCCACCCGCCGTGTGCTTCGTGCGATTCGAGGTCGAGCCTGTACTGGACTGGACACCGCCAGCCCACCTTTCCTCGTCTCTGACCACCTCCCAAACACCTACATGTTTGAATTCTTTGCCGTTGCCATAAAAAAAGACTCGCAAAGTTGCTCTCAGAATGTCGGCTCCACTGGCTCCGCTTTGGTAATTCGCCGCTTCAAGCTTGTAGATCCCGCAAAATTTTTTGACTTCTCTGTCGACTCGGTCAAAATGACTGCGGAGCATCTTTAATGTGCGGCGGCGGGACCCCATTGGCTTAATCTCGTTGTAGGCGTCGGTGACCTTTTCCCAAAAACACTTCTGGGTTTGTTAATTCCCGACGATGGGATCGTACGAGACGCTGACCCAGGCGTTGTACAGAGCCATCGTGTCCTTGCGGCTGTATGGATGACGGCCTACATCCTCCTCCTCCTCCTCCTCCACGGCGTCGAATGCGCGAGCCCTGAAGCTTCCACCGCCTCGTCTGGATAATCCTCCCTAATTTGGGATAATCCCTGCGAATACCTCGGGGCGGAGGGACGAGCGTATGCATCCACATCAAAATGGGGTGGTTGGTACGCCGCCGGCGTTGACGAGCCTTGGGTGCCCGGCGTCGACGAACCGGAACCACCCAAGACATTGTACATGCCCCCAGTCGCCAAACGCGTTTATGTCAAAGCTGGCGGAGCCGCCAGAGTTTCCGTCGCCGGATATTTTGTGATGAAAATTGGAGAGGAAATGGAGATGATTTGAGAAGAATAGATGTGTGTTTGTGTGTATAATGAGGATGAAATAAGAGTATTTATAGAATAAAAAAAGAAACAAAATAACCGTTGAACGGTCATATGACCGTTTTTTTAATTTATTATTATTATTATTATTATTATTATTATTTTATTAAAATTGAATTAAAAAAATGATTTATTGCGTCAGCGTGACGACGCCCACTCGCCGTGATCGATTTAGTACCACTAGTACATGGAACCTGTGGTAGTTAATAAATCAACAAAAGACGTAACATGTCCATGCATAATAAGTCTGAAATTTTAAGAAACTTATAATTACTCCTAACATGCATGTATTGATCAATTGTGAATACTAAAAAAATACACTAATGGAAAGCCACAAGATCCATAACATACACATTAATTGCTCCCCTGCAAATACAACAAAAATAACCTTCTCTTAAACCAGTCACACTCACACATGATTTACTACAACAAAGTAAATAAAATTAAAATAAAAATAAAAATAGGAATTCAATTATTATCCTCTCCCACTTTATAAATAAATCCTTTGTTACTCTCTTAGGTGTCTGTTTCTTGAAATCATCGACAATCTTCTCTGCCTTCTTTCCTCTTTCCCGCACTCACTCTTAGTTCCCTTCCAAACCTCAGATGAATCTCATCACCTTTCATCATCAAATTAATAACCTAAACATACTTTAAATTTTTTTTAAAGGGGGAAAAATGTCAGCTCCACCTCGCTACAATTCAAGCAGCCCTACGTCCGATTCGAGCTCCGGCAACCCGAAATTGGTGGCTCCGTCGTCGCTCAGCCGCTACGAGTCGCAGAAGCGGCGCGACTGGAACACGTTCGGGCAGTATCTGAAGAACCACAAGCCGCCGCTGGTGCTGAGCCGCTGTAGCGGCGCTCACATCCTCGAATTCCTGCGCTACCTCGATCAATTCGGGAAGACGAAGGTCCACGGCGGCGTCTGCCCCTTCTTCGGCCACCCGCACCCGCCGGCGCCGTGCCCCTGCCCGCTGCGCCAGGCGTGGGGGAGCCTCGACGCGCTCGTCGGCCGCCTACGCGCCGCCTTCGAGGAGAACGGAGGGAGGCCGGAGACGAATCCGTTCGGCGCACGCGCCGTCAGGCTATACCTCCGCGAGGTGAGGGATTCGCAAGCGAAGGCGCGCGGGATTGCGTATGAGAAGAAGAAGCGGAAGAAGCCGCTCAAGCAGCAGCAGCAGCAGCAGCAGCAGCAGATGGAGATGCAGGCGGTGGGAGGTGGCGTGGAGGAGGAGGCGGCGGGATTGATGTTGGTGGGATCGTCAGCGGCGAGGGGATCCATCATTCTTCCTTTATCTGTGCTTAATTAAGGAAATTACTCAAATTAGGGTTTCTTAATTTTGTTGGTTGGTTTTCGATGTTGATTAATTAGCCTTTTTTTGGGTAAACTGATGAACTCATTTTCTAGTTTAATTAGCAGGGATGATTAAGGTTTTTCTTTTTTTGCTTTTTTGGTGGTTAAGCTAGACTTAGGGTTAAGTGCAGGATGCTGTATGGATATGCTAGTTTAGTTTAGTAAATTAAAATACAGTTTTTAATTATGGTGTTAAAGTTTGTCAATATTTGAGTTTCTTTCTCTGACATATGGTAAGTTTGTGTCAGTAATGATGAATTAATGATGATGATATGGGAGGATTAATCTTGGATTAATTTATAAGTGCTTGCAAACCCTAACTAATTTGTATTTGTGTGGTTGTGTTCCTGCAGCTGCTTGAGGTGTACGATGTGTTTTCATTTGCTTCAAGTCTTCAACCATGTCTATTACACTGTGAATATTATTTCAATATTTTATTGCATTAAAGTTTATCATGTGTGTGTAAAAACTCCTATTCAGATACTGTTCATTGTAAAATCTACTCTAGTGTTTTTAGGTATTATAAATGTAGACCAAGTTTTAGCTCAGATTTTATGACGCACATAATAGCAAAATACATGGATATGTATCTATCACGTATTCTCTTCAATTAATTCTCTATATATCCATTGATGGCAAAACAATAGAAAACCCTAGTTGATCAACTGATAGATTTGTAGTAGTATTAAATTCTAAAATTAGAATTACTATTGAGATTTGGAATGAGAGGCATTCAAGAGCAAATAATCTAATCGATTGATTTTACAATTACAATAAATTCAGCATTATCCTAATTAAGCACTTTATTTATAAAAATGATACTACTATAATCTTGACGATATATCATTGATAAGTAGCGTGATTGGCAGAAAAAAATGTATATATGCAATGTTTAGCTAAATCCATTGCTTCCCAATGGGGCATTTTACCTATTTTTAGGCAAATCGCAATCTTATATAGGCAAATGTAGGTAGTTAGGTAAATAGATAGCAAGGTGTAACATGTGTGTATATATATGATGATATTCTTCGAAGTTGGCATGTAAACATTGTAAAGCATGCTTATTTTAGACATGTTTCACTGTTCAATTACAAAAAAATAATAAGGCACGTCTATTTTTATAAAACAACAAAAAAAAATTTATATCACATTTGTAAAGCATGTCTAAAATCACAATTGTGTCAAAGTTGGTGAATTTTTGTATAATATTCTAACAATGGATGCGCATAATATAAGTAACTCCTAACATTAACAATAATATAAATAAACGTTTCACAAGTTTTTATAGACCTAAAATAAATTCGTAGTTTGAGAATAGATTAAAATCCTGAAGGTAAAATATAAAACTAAAATCAGACATCAACATACATCAACCACATATATCATCATCCATGGATCAATCATCTTAAAATATTCTTCCTATATAGCTAGTTTAATTATTCAATTTCATCACATTCATTATTGTTAGGTATTGGAAGATAGGTCCACGATAAGATACAATGATTACAGAAAGGAACATTCGACTTTTGACATTAAAGAAAAATACACCACATTTCTTGGTAGACAAAGCTTCAATCTAATCTCGCCTCCAATTTCTTCTATAATCACTTGTATATATGATGTCAACACTCACTTTATTCCACAATTTTATTTTCCTTTTTGTTCTCATTGCCTTTCCATTCCATCCACCTCTTTCCAGACACACATGTGATGGTCAAACATCTATTTTTAATTCTATATTATTCGTGAAATGATCAACAAAATGATTCATTTTCGATTGTGCGTGACAACAGTACTGTATTAATATTGCCCTTACATAATTACATTCATATGTTAAATTAGATGATGCTACGCCTTCATTTTGATAAAGTAAATTTATTGAAGTTAAAATTTCCGTATGGTAATTTTTAAGCGTCACTTGATCAATATATATTCGGTTTAGAAGTTTTAGTAACTATTATACAAAATATTAGGTTATGAGCTTAATTGATTGAGCTAATTAGCGCACACGTTAAGAATCGAATACTACCTACAGCTACATGGCTACATATTTTATGATTGATAGACATACTCGAATGAATACTAATTATTTCAGCTTTCATCGAATTTTATATATATAGCTTCTTTCTATCATTTTCCAACCAAAATTGACACTAATTAAAAATAAAATAATATTGTCGTTCACTTAAAAGAGAGATTTGTAATGGAAAAAAGGATTAATAATAAGAACCATACACCATATATATCACCTATTTCATTGAGTGAATATATTCTTATTCTCATTTATTGCAATATGTAGAATATTAAAAATGCTAAATTTAAGAAACACATGAGAGTTTATCAATATATCAACATAATGTTGAGGAAATTACTAAAACAAAAAATGTCTTCTAAGTAGAAATCCGAATTAATCCATATATATAGATGTATATATATGATCATATTCAGCTTTGGAAAAATGGTTGAACTTGAAATATCTTGTGGAGTATATTCATGAGTCATATACTTCTTACAAAATCCATTTTTCAAGAGAAATTATGCTTGTTTATTAGTACTATAATAATTTTCAAAGTCAAATTTCATCTATTATTGGATTCACAAATTTTAGCAATTCCATGCTTGGT
This sequence comes from Salvia splendens, assembly GCF_004379255.2. Classification (NCBI taxonomy): domain Eukaryota; kingdom Viridiplantae; phylum Streptophyta; class Magnoliopsida; order Lamiales; family Lamiaceae; genus Salvia; species Salvia splendens. The sequence goes on along the minus strand of NC_056036.1, from coordinate 8,405,956 downwards.
TAGAGTCGTTGAAAAATGGTGATTTGAGGAGCGTAGCACAGCACCGAGCTTAACGGTTAAGCACACGACGACATGCTGTAGGTAAACAAAAGTTTAAAATATGAAAAGTTTTAGGGGTCTTTTGATATTAAACAAAAATGTGGTCCTTAAAAGTGGATATTAATAAAAGCCTGCTCAAAAAATCTTTAATTCTCTCCACTTTCACCCAAACTGTCAAACATGGAAACCGCTTCGTCGCCGATTTTATACACACTCCGATTTCGCGGCGGTTCCGCCACCTCCACTTCCGCTGCACACGCTGCCAGTACTGCTAAAGTTTACTACCACATACGCAGAAAGAGTCCGAGTGATATTTCTCTACTTGCTTCTTCAGATAATTGCCGTTGTAGTAGTTTAAGCGGACGGTTCCAGAAGAAATTGCGGTTTGGTCGGTTGATTTGCGATGCTTCCTCACAGATGCCAGCTGAACGTGATCAATCGCAGAAATTTGCGGTACTAATTGAAGTGGAAGGGTGTGTATTTGATTGCCATTTAGTGATTTTATTTTGTGCGTTTCGTTTTACTGGATTTCATGTTTTTTTCTGGAGAAATTTTCTTTTATTGCTTGAACTTATGTTGATGCATTGGCGGTGGTGTATTTTGCATGGAGTATTGAAGTAATTTTGGTTCGTTTTTCTGTAATTATGCGTCTGTTGAATTTGTGAACCTGACATTATGGAAAAGCTGCTTCTAGTTTGAACCTTTTTTACATCGAATTTTTATGTTACAGTTTGAATTTGAGTGTATTATTGTTTATTATCAGCATTTGGTGGCGTTGGATTGGGGGTGGTAGATAGCTCCAAAAAAGGTGAAATGTTGCATTTGAATAAGAGTGTATTATTGTTCATAATCAGCATTTTTCAATGACTCTAACCTGCTTAGTAAAGATTAGTCCACTGGTCGCAATATGCTGTAACTTGATTACATTGTAGCCGGATATGAAAGTGACCATGTACCAATACAAGGATTTGTGTTTAAGCTGCAATATTATTTCCTACACTTATTTCTTTTATTTGATGTTACTAGGATGAAGGATTTGAGCATAATGTTGTCCAAGTATGATCCGTGTTAAATTATTAGGTCAATGTTAGATAAAATTTCAAATTTTTTTCTTTCAAGTGGGAATGTACCATTGATTAACTTATCTTATTATTTGTGCCTTCCATTCTGACAATTATCAAAATGGTATACTCTCATGCTGGTGTGGCGCTAAAACCATTTTAGTTGTGGTTGAGCTGATGAGTTTTCTTTTCATCAGGGTCTTAATGGATGTATACCGGTTATGCAACCGCCAAGCATTTAATGCAGGTGCTCGTATTACCTGGAATTTGTGTTTTCTTACTTAGACTTGTACATTTGTTTAGTTGACCTAAATTGTCTTTCTTCCTTATGAATGCTTATGTGGTTTCTTTCAATAATTTCAGCATTTAAAAAGCTGGGATTAGATTGTGCAAATTGGAGTGAACCAGTTTACTTGGACCTTCTAAGGTGTGGTGGTATATCAATTATTCAGAGAAGTTGTGTTCAAGTTTGATTCACCTTGTGATACCAATTCACATATATACAACGCTTCTCTTACCCCCCTTCTCTCTCAGTTTCAGAATTAGCTGTCTTGGTATTCTTTGTTTTTGCACGTTGTAGTCTATCTAGTTTCTTGTCGTTTCCTGATCCGTTAAGCCTTGCATGATTTGACCTTGTTGCTTCAGTTTTGCGGCCTGGGTATCTACTTTGCTTCACTATTCTTCGCATGTTGGGTTGTAGACACCAAAATCCATATAAGTCCATGTGTTGAAGATGGAGTGCTTGAAACTTTTATGCTTGGCTCTTGTGAAACATATTCTGCAAAAAAACAACTTACACTAGCCTGTTTTTAATGCGCAGGAGAAGTGTTGGTGATGAAGAAAGGATGTTAATATTGTTTTTTAACAGAGTGAGTTATTTCGATATCTTTAAACATATCAAAATGTGATTATTTTCCCTTATTCAGTCTTACTAGCTTTTGGCAGCTTCAATTGAATGAGTGTAGTATGTTATTGTTGCAGATTGGTTGGCCCACATCAGTTGCCACAAGTGAGAAAGGGAGTTTTATGAAAAATGTTTTACGTGAGAAGGTATTTTATAGAGTTATTATTTAGGCAGATATCTAACTGTTTTCTCTGGGATCACTTATCTAAACAGCATTTATGTCATTCCTGGTGGCAGAGAAACTGATAGATTGTGCTTAAACTGCTGCTTCTATGATATATTGAATTCTTGTAGCATGTGAAACAACTTTTAAATTACTATATAGCTCAATTATGACTGGTTAACTGTCTGCAGAAGAATGCACTGGTTGATCTTGTCGCATCAAATGAATTTTCGTTGAGACCTGGAGCTGAAGAGTGAGTAATGAATTTTGTTCTGCCTGAGTTTAACTCGAATATGATATAATACTAATCAGGCCTTTTAACTTTCGGAATAAAATGCACTGCCTTTCTCCTATAATAATTTCGATCTCAAAAATAGATAACAATCATGCAGTATAGTTTCCTTCTAGTGCCACCAACAAACATACAGATGCACACGGTTTTAAGCATGGATAATAGGATGACATGATCTATTTATTTTGAGCTTCTCTATGGAGTATGGAACTGTAACTGTTAGAGTTGTCTCTCACTTGCAAGAGTGCTATGTTATTTTTGAAATTGTTTCCATTTCCCTGCCCTGCAGCCTGTATTTTTATCATCAGAAATTCGTGTCTGTACTGGTAGCTGTAACTAGCTGGAAGATTTTGCGTTTTGGCTTGCTTATTAATTTGTTGTTTTTACTATACTTTGACAACGTTTTCATCAAGACAACACTTCTTACCTTTCTTGCTTGTGGTTTCTCCCTCCATCTTAGGTTCATCGACAAGGCTTGTGAAGAAGCTGTGCCAGTGGCTATCTTGACAGCTAATAGCATAAGCGGCGAAAAGGTGGCAAGGTTAGTACTCTACATGCTTTCTTTGTTGAAAATATTTGGTTTATGAGCTAACAATATAACTGTTGGAAACGGTCGCTGATTTGAATTGAAAGAGTATTACTAGTATAAATACATATGGCACAGTATTAACATTTTATACTTTTGTGGCTTAACTTTTGCATGCAATAATACAGTGATTTATTGGAAGTATTATTGATTATCAGATCAATTGTTGAAAAGCTTGGAACTGATAGAATATCGAAGATGAAGATCATTGGAGATGATGAAGTAAAGCAAAGCTTTTATGGCCAACTGGTATTTGGAAAAGGTGTATCTTCCAGTTTGGATGAACAGCTAGCCAAGGCAGTGAATAAAGCTGGTAAGGGTTCTGTGTTTACATATTGTTTCCTCTGTACATGCTGAGTAAGATTTTTGTCATTTTTGGAGCCAGCTTCTGCCGAGAAACAGAGAGTCGCAGAGGAGGTTGCTTCCGTGCTGAAGCTGAAAGTGGAACTTAACACTACTTCAAGTGAAAGGTTTTCTCACACTCGATGCACACTATTTTTCAAATATTTCTCTATATTTCTTTAGCTAGAATGTGGAAAATATCATACTATAATATCTGAATGTGAGATGTTGCTCTGTATCATGCTTTGTTTTCATATTATATTTATGGAATACTGCAAACATAAATCGACGTTCTGGTTTATACAGATTTCAAAATATTGTAGCTGCACTGAGGGTAGGAGCAGAAAAGGTAGATGTGCCGATTTACAACTGCATCCTTGTTACTGGAAGCCAATCTGGAGTTGCTGCTGCTGAGCGAATTGGCATGCCTTGTGTAGTTCTTAGGAGTAGGTAGGTTTACTTCATCTCGCACATGATCGATTACTCACTACATATTAACTGAAATTGGATGAGAAAAGGCTTTGGAGATGAATCAATCTCCCCCCTCTTCCTATGAAGATCTTATATATTTTCAGCTGATATTCTTGAACATGGCGTGGACTTGTTATTCTAAAACTAAATCTGCAGTAACTGATCGATATTCTTGTGTTTTGTCGTTTCATGTGGTGAACTATGAAGCTCGACATCTAGAGCTGAATTCCAAGCTGCCATTGCTGTGATGGATGGGTTTGGTGGCGTGGACCTGACCATTTCCAGACTTCGCAAAAAATTGTTTCCTTGAGCTGCATCTGATAGCTTCTGCAACAAAGAGCTCCGTTATGCTGTAAATGACAGTTGCACATTATGTTTTTGGTTTGGTTTTATATACCAGATTTATCTTCCATTTTATCTGCTTCTCTTCATTTTTTTGTAAATGACTGTTGCACATTATGTTTATGGTTTGTGAATCACTCCAACATTTCGACAGATGATTTTCCAGCTGAAAAGTATTGGAGAGAATATGAGAAACGTCAACAGAAAAATGAAAAAATAGCAGAAAAAATTGGAAATGGCCAGTAAAGAAGTGAAAAATTGGTGATTGAATTGATTGATACACATGGAAATGATATCTAATACCCAAAAAAAAGTAACAGAACTTCTACATGGTCGGTAGGGAAAATTTGGAGGATCTTGAATCCCTAAGACTGAGAATTGCAAAGATTAAATGGAGCAAAGCAAATAGCTAAGAAATTACAATTGCAATCTGCTGCATGCTCCACCAACAAAGCCAATTTCAAGAACCACAGTGGCTACAAGCTTATGTGCGCCATATTTTTTGTATCTTTACAAATGACATTATTCGTAATTGTCATGGCCACTGGCTCCTCCACGTGGAGGTCGTAGGAAAATCTTGGTTGGAGCAGCGCCCGGGTTTCATTGGATCGTTCTAGTCAGTTTGCACTTGGAGATGAATATCGTGTCTGAACAGTTGAGACTGCAGAGCTTCAAAAGCTCGGCAGCGCGCTGCTTGAGGGCTGGACTGCAGCCACTCTGGATGACGAGGAGGAGCTTAGCTGCAAGACCGGCATCCACAGCTCTCAACGAGCATTCTTGAGGTGAGAGGTTGCAGACAGAGCACAAGATCGAGATGGCATAATCTGTGCAGCACTCTGTGATCCTCATGAGTAGCTTAACCATGGTTGGGATCGTGTTCGAACAATCCTTCAACGCTTGCTTCCCTTGTGGCACAGATGAGAGGGTGTCCAACACGGAGAGAGCAAGCTCGACACACTCTGGATTTAACACCGGTATCAGCTCTAACAGGTGAGGTATTGCTCCGATGCTGACAATCAAACTCCGGACCTCTTTGAGCGTGGAAATTGACTTAAGAAGGGCGAGGGCAGGCAAATGGCCATTAGGGTGCCTCTTATTCCTCACTAGCCTCATCAACGCGACCAACAAGCTATGGCTTGACACGAGCTCCGTCCTAAAATCATTCTCCTCCTCCATCAGCATCTCAATCAACCTAACACAATTAATCTTCGTCTCAATCGAACCCTCATTCAAAACGTCCACTACAGACGAGACTTTCGCAGGCTGCATCAAGCTCATCTTCGCCTCGGAAGTGAGGCTCAAGTTAACAAGAATCGCCACGACCTCAGACCCTATGGCGTAGGAAGTGAATGGGCCTAGCAAGGACGAGACAAGGGCCACGCCACCCTCATCCACGACAGTCTTCCTAGCAGTGGAGTGATTCGCCACGACCCTCTGCAGCTCCTTGAGGGTCTGCACCCGCGCCTGGCCCTTAACCCTCTTGAGATCGGCGAGGAGCTCGGACGCCCTGCCCTCAGCATCCTCGGAACGCTTCTTCATCTGCACATACTTGTGAGAGAACCAGGTGTGGGTCAAGTGATGCAAGGTAGTGTTGGGGGTGAGGGTGTCATCCCAGAGCTCCTGCATTGTGGTGGGGCAAGTGTAATGCCCCAAACTAAACCATTTCAAGATGTTGGACCTCTCATAGGTTTGGCCAGTGCAGAGTGTGACAGGATCTTGCATCGGTTCAAGGGAGATGGGGCAAATGAAAACTGAGGGAACCTCACACAAATTGAGCTCTTCAATCATCTTTTTCAGATCCAATTTCTCGCCGCCGTATACCGCCACAGCGCCGCCCCCCAAAACACCATCCTTCACGGCGGATTCCACATCGAGAATATACCCATCACCATCACCACCACCACCACCACCACCACTGTCTTTTCTACGAGGCTGAAACATAGGCATTTTGGCACTATTCTAGTTTCTAGCAGAATCAAACCTTTTGCCCAATTACTGACTGAAATAGCAAGGAATCTCCACAATCAAGTGAAATAGAAACAATAAAAGTATAAAAACAACTACTACGGCACATCAAGTGTTTGTGAAAAAGGTTAAACAAGAAATTGGGGGAAATAATTTATCTCACTTGCATTGACATTCACAAGCAATAATGCAGCTTTCAAAGGGATTTTCCTCCCTCTCTCACTCACTTTTTCGGAATTTCTCTTTCCCCGGTCAAAAGAGGCATCACCATCATCACACAGCATTCATATTTAAGACTCTCCCCAGAAAAATATCAATAACCACTTTCTTCCAATTCAAGCCTCAGAAAAAGATGAGAGATGATGAAGCGTATAAGCAACAAACTTTAAAGTAAAGACATAGATCCAGGAAAATAATTCACAACCAGATAAAAAAAAATCCGAAGAAATGAGGATTCAAAGGCTATGGCAATTAGAAGGGAGAGAGAAAGGGCATCTCCAGCACTTCCTTTTTCACCCTTTGTTTTTTTGGGCAGTCCCACTCACAGTCGTAGTCTTGACTGAATCGAATAAATATTCATTTTATTCGACGGAGAAAACTAAAAATATATCCTTGAAACAACCAAAAATGCGAATTTCAACAGTGTATTTTAATACATAGATTTCTGGAAATTCCCACAAAATGGAATAAAATAATAATATTTCTTCAGGATATTGAATAAGAAAATAAAATATAAAAGTGCGTGCAAAGGACACTTGACCGCCGTGACAGCGTTGGTTTGACTGTTCTTTGTCACAGCCCAATCATATCGCACCACGTCATGATAATAATTAATTAGCTACATAAAAAGCATTTTCCATCATAAAGTAGTTATTATTATAAGGAATTCTTCATTTAATTATATTATTTGCATTAAATGTACGTTGTTGCAATTAAAAAATTAATAATGCTATGCGGCCACATTAAGACCAGCCATAAATTAAGTAAATAAAAAAAAATTTGATTTTTTTTCAAATTTTTGGTTTAATACTATTTGATTTTACTTTTATATCATCTTCATTATATGTTGCTCAACATGTTAGTGTTGTTCTTTCATAGTTTTTGCTCAACTTATTACTACTGTCATTTCTTGATTGTTGCTCAACGTATACAGTAATTCGTGATATTAATGTGTTTTACGTAATGAAATTCAAAGATAAGTATCAACTCACAAGTCCATTCACACACATATAAGTTTATATCGGTAATTCTAATTTTTTTTATACATGTAAATGGACTAAATTAACTTTTTATGGCCGGCCACATTATGGCCATTTAGCATCACTCTTAAAAAATATCAAATTCATATACTCCATTTGAATTTGAAGGCATTGGGAATTATATTGAATTCCGACGCATTTTACAAAAATCTACCTCAAATATATTCATCAAAAGTTCAGTGAATTTAATCCTAAATTTTGAAAGGAATTCTTCATTTAATTACATTCTTCATTTAATTAAAGGGAAAGATAAAAGTAACACAACCATACCAAACTCAATAACACACTAATTATTTCCTATAATAATCATGATTAATATATTTATGATGTTATAAAATTTATGAGGAGTAAAATATTTGGTGGCAGGGATCCACGAGTGGAACAGCTCACCACACACGTGCGAGGCACGTAAATTTATTATATTTGCATGCAGTAATTATCATGTTAATGAAATTTATATCCCTAGTCTAGTCTTCACTTAACTAACCAGTTTTTTCACTGTAATATTTATTGGTTTCACTCATTGGAGTATTCCCTATATTCTTGAGCCAAAACTTCTGGGTATAATGATTAAGAAATTGTGTTAAAAAGGTAGATGAATAAAATATGAGAAATAAACAAGAGAGTAAAGTAAAGGGATAACTGCCTTAAAAGTCATGAACTTTGCCCGAATTCCGGTTTTTCCCACGAGCCATTTTTTTGGCGTATAAAGTCACGAACTTTACTTTTTGTCGCCGATTTCCCATGGTGTGTTTTCCGGCAAACGAGTGAGATGACGTGTCACGTTTAATTGACCTGGCGGATCGTGGCAGCTGACATGGAAGCTGATATGGTAATAAAATTAAAAAATAAAAACACAAAAAACAATTTAAAATTAATAATTTAAATCTAAACCTAATATCCCCCACCCCAACTCCAACACAAAAAACAATTGACCTGCGACGACGATGAACCAATCGACCAGGAACGTTGAGGCGACGCCATGGAGTGCTTGGCCGGGTTTCTTCCCAGACAAGCCGAATCCGAACCCGTAAGTTTATGTTTACCATTGTTTGGAGTATGTGGCCGGATAAAACTATAAAATTGTTTGGTTGTGTTGATTTTTTCAAAATTATTTGGAGTATCCTCAAGTTTGGTTGTGTTGATTCTTTCAGTGAACCCTTTCTGCTGCGGATTTACCATGGGGGTAAATTTATACCTGATGGGAGGATTTGCGAGAAATACGTAGGTGGGGAAATGTGGGAAGGCAGTGGGTGTTTGATCAAGATAGGTTTGGGTACTTTGACCTAGTGGATGAACTGAATAAACTAGGGTTTCATAGCTGGGATAGACTATGCTTCAAGAGAAAATGGGGAATGGAGTTTCTTAACATAAAGGGTGATGCAGATGTGATGTTAATGTTGAAGTTTCTGACAACAGTTAGGCAACAAATTTGTGATGTGTATGTTGTAGGTGGGAAGGGTGGGCTTGAGAACATTGATGAAGATAAATCAGTGGGTGGGGGAGACAATGTGGGTGAGGAAGCTGCCATGAATAGAGTGGAAGTGTTTGAGTCACTGAAAATGAGTAAGGTTGATACTGTGAATAAGAGCATGTCTACCAGAAGGAGTAGAAAAGAAACAACTACAAGGGCTGGCAAGTTAAAGTCTATTTCTACCGAAGATGTTGTGGAGAAGAATGCTGAAAGTAGTGTTAAGAAAAGTTTGTTCCAGTCTTCCAAGAAGTCAGTGGTTGAAAATATGGGTGATTCAGTGGGGAATAGGAAGGCAGCAGCAGCTAAGGAGGTGGGAAAGAGTGTGGGTGAAGGTGTGGGAGGTGAGGATAATGATGCTGAGGATTTGGGTTATAATGTGGGAACTATAAGTGAATCTGTGGGGATGAGAGATATAACTGAGGAGAGTGTGGGGGATAAGACTGATTACAGTCTGGGAGTGGGTCTGGGAGATGACAGTGAAGATGATGGGAGTTATATGCTATCTTCTGAAGATGAGGAAACTGATGATGACATGGAGGCTGAGGAGTTGGTATCCGAGGATGAGGAATACACTCAGGGAAGGAAGAAAGTAAAAGAGAACAATGAGAATGAGTTTGTTGTTACAGATGACATATTTTATGGCACAGTGAGTGGAGGGAAGCAATGTGAATATGTTTCTAAACAATGTTTGTGTTAGCTAAGCTACAACAATAACTCACACTATGCTGCTTTTGAACTCAAAACTCAATGCATTCATAGAGGAAAATTCACTACATAGGAGTGTATTACATTGGAGTTCAACATGCATAGATCATTATACAGAAGTTATGTTAGCTAAGCTACAACAAGATCCGAAGTTATGTTAGCTAAGCTACAACAAGATCCACAAGACGATACATAACATGCAAATGACAACCTTCAAGTTCCGGTTTTGACGCTGCAACTGTGCGACAACACCTTGGAGTGCTTCAACTTCAACGGTTTTCGAACGGACGCTCTCGTCGAGTGCATCCTGCTTAGCAACCCTATCTCTCAATGCTCTTTGCACGTAGTCCCTATCAAGCTTCAGTTTTTTGAAAAAATACTCTTGATTCGGTGACAATGATGGATCAATCCAACGAAAGAATTTACAGTCGTCCTCCTTCCAGACTTGGCAACGATAGAAGCGTCGTCCGGGATTGGCATCCGTATTGGATGTCACCACATCAGCTTCAAGACCGTGATCACAGACCACTGCCTCAAACCTCGGCCACGTTCTGCTCGAATGCTGGGAAGAACTCGACATCCTGCATTTGAACAATCAAAACTCATATTAACAGTCATGAACCCTAAATACCCATTGCCAATTGCACACGGGAAATCGCTAAATTGCAGGTTGCCAACTGCACAATCGACCCCTAAACCCAACGAAATCAATCGCATCTTTAACGAAAAATCGGTAGGATGAATCGCGAATTGAACCCTAAAATGAAGCAATGGTCTTACCTTGTTATGGGATTTTCGCTTCCAATGGGGGTGGATGAATCGCGACTTGAATCCAAGAATGGAAAGTGGTTGGGGGTGGATGAATCCAGCGAGAGAGGAGTGAATAGCGTTTGATTTGGGCGATATAACCTAATTTTGACTGATGATGTATAAAACGACGTCGTTTTGACCATCAGAAACGACGTCGTTTTGAATTTTTCCGATGCCTGACACGTCGGAATTCAGGCATGCCACATAGGATTTTAAATTGCCGGAAATCACAGGGTCGGGTCGGGTTGGGAAATACCAGACAAAAAGTAAAGTTCGTGACTTTATACGCCAAAAAAATGGCTCGTGGGAAAAACCGGAATTCAGGCAAAGTTCATGACTTTTAAGGCAGTTATCCCTAAAGTAAATGATGGATTAGAGTATGAGAGATAAAAAGAGAGTAAAGTAAATGTGGAATAAAGTAAGAGTAATTGAATATTTTATATTTTGTTAAAAATAAAATGACTCAATTTAATTAGGATGGAGGAAGTATTATATACATATAGGCTGCTTTTATGCCAAGAAATGAAATCAAGTACTACTACTATTATATATATAGTTCTACTAATGTTAGTCGGTAGTCTGTATATAAAATAGGATGTGAATATGCGATGTACATGTATGTAAGAATTTTGTTTAAAAATAACATACAAATAAACACTACAAATAATAGTTAAATTGCTAAAAAATAGAAAATTCATTACCTGTAAAATAAGGTTAAAAACATTTTCTACTACAAGCTATGAGTAGTAAAGAAAATTAAGTACATATGGCTAGATAACATATTCAAAATAAAAATAGTAGAATGGGCTAATATTATAAAGACCATCTTCAAGTCTATCTTTCGTGAATTCCTAAGGTTTTCCGTCTAATGGAATAAAAGAAAAAATAAGATAAGAGATTAAAGATAGCTCCTTAAATTATGAGCCGAAGGGATCATTCTATAGGTGTAAAGAAGGCTAAATGGGCTTTGGACTAAAAAACACACAAAATCAGCCCTATTTGGGTGAATCCCGCATGGCCGCATGAATCACGCGTCTACGTGCCTTCGTGCAAGGGTATCGCTGAGGCATGGGTTGTGTGGGAGATCCCACATGGGTCGCACGTCTAGGTCACTTTCGTGCGGCAGCTACGGCCCAATGTGCGCACGGATCGCGTCATTGCTTTGCAGAATTTGACACATTTTTTACACTTTTTATAAAACGACCATAACTTTCTATCTGGAACTCGAATATGAGGCGTGCAGATACCCACACGAAGCTCATTCGAAGATGAAGACATTGGTAGCCTTGACTAACTGGAAATCATAACTTTTTGTCATTTCCTTCTTAAATTCCAAACTTCCTCATTTGTCCCTTTTGTAATGAGAAAATACCTACAACATAATGAGTTTATAGAACACTTAAAAAGGGCATAAAACCAAGGGGAAAAATCATGCAAAGTTAAATGGTGGAAAGGTATGAGACAGAGAAATAGGGGCCGATGAGAGGAAAGAGAAAGGTGAATTTAAATTCAATTTAAATTTTTTTGCATACTAAAGCGACATCGTTTTTTTTACCTTAGGCCAAAACGTCACATTTTTGTCCACGTAGTTTTTTTACTAGCCACGTCGATTTTGATTTGTGGGGAATCCGAACTCTTAAGAAATTAACTAAGTATACAACATTAGAGCATCTACAACCGTGCTCTTGCCAGCGGCACGGTTGTGGGCCCAGGCCCACTTTTTCTGCCTGCTCTCTGGTAAGAGCACAACACCCACAGCTGTGCTCTTCTGCAAGGACTGACACAATTAATTTAAAATTCAATTAAACAAAAACATTTCCATAATACTAAAATTCATTAAAAAAACCTAAATAATATTACAAATGACAAATAAAATAAAAATGACATAATTAAAATCTTAAAAATTAAAAATTACATAATTAAAATACTAAAAATTGAAAAAACACTACTCGTTGCCGAATTTCGCCCATATGTGTTTGATTAGGTCTTCTTGTAGCTGAATGTGGGTTCGGGTATCGCGCATTGTGTGTCTTGTCTCGATCCTCTGGCCAACCGTCGTATGCTCACCTCGGCGTGGGGGAGACCTCGCTGTTGAGCTTCCGGCTTCATCCTCGTCGTAGAAGCTAGCCGCCCTCAGCCCTTCGTCGGCTATAATCATGTTGTGTAAGATAATACACGTGAACATGATGTCGACTATATTATTCACGTACCACAGCCAAGCCGGGGTCTTCACAATGTTGAATCGGGCTTGAAGGACCCCGAAGGCTCTTTCGACGTCTTTCCGCGCGGACTCTTGACGCTGCGCAAAAAGAACCTGTCTCGGGTCGTGCGGGTTGCTGAGCGTCTTCACGAAAGTCGACCACCTTGGGTAGATACCATCGGCGAGATAGTAACTCATGTGGTATGTAGTTCCGTTGACGGTGAAGTCGATCGCCTGTGCTACACCATTCATCACATCATTGAAGAGGGGTGACGAATAGAGCACGTTCAAGTCGTTGTTGGATCCGGCAACGCCGAAATATGCATGCCAAATCCATAGGCGGTAGTCGGCGACCGCCTCAAGGATAAGTGTTGGGCCGCCGGCTTTTTGACCGCTTAAGTGTTGCCCCCTCCAAGCAGTCGGGCAATTCTTCCACCTCCAATGCATGCAGTCAATGCTGCCAAGCATTCCGGGAAAGCCATGGACTAATTCGTGAAGACGAGGCAACCGTTGGCAATCATCGGTGGTGGGTACCCGAAGGAATTCATCCCCGAAAGCTGAACGAATGCCCTGGCAAAAATTCTTTAGACAAATGATTCCAGTGGACTCATCGAAGATGTCGGTCGTTTGCCCAGTAGCGAGTTGTCGGATGGCACACGTACACTTCTGCAACGGCGTGATACTTTGCTGGCCGACTGCATCTGGACCTGTTTGGAAGAATTCAACACGTGCGGACAATGTGTTGACAATTCGCATAAACAAGCGCTTTAACATGCGAAAACGGCGCCTGAAGTAATCTGCCGGAAACCGCGACTGGTCGGCAAAGTAGTCGGCAACAAGCCTTTCGTGGGCTCTCTCCCGGTCACGATGGATGTAGCGGCGAGTTGATCTAGTTCGTTGAGGAGGAGGAGCGGGGGTATTCGCCGCGACATATGCTTCGTAAGCGGCACGATGTTGTTCGTAGTATTCTTGTTCTTCGCGCTCCGCTTCCGCCATAAGATGGGTGAAATCCATTTGAGGTTTTGAGTGAGGGATGAATGTGTTGATAGTTTGTATAAGAATTATGAATGAGAGATGATTTGATGTGATAAACGGATGATGAATGTGTGTATTTATAGATGATTTTGGGGGAAAAAAATAAATTCAAAAAAATTCAGAAAAACGGGCAAAAAAAACGGCCATATTTTTGGGATTTGGAAAATATTTATTTTTTATTTTTTATCATTATTTAAAATTAAATAACGAATTTTAAATAATAATGCCGTTGCCCAATCGCGTGCCGCCACGTCGCCAGCGGTGCGAGCGCAACGGCGACGAGCCTCGTCCTTGCAGTTGGCACGGACGGACGCGGGGCCGGCGTCCACCGTTGTATGTCAGACTTCGTGAATTTAGAGTCGATTTCCCGTCGAGTATGTATGTAGTAGGAGTATATGGCACGATGTGATTTCAAATCTGCAAAAGAGGCTTGGGGATGCCCTGCCAAATATTTTATCACATGCCATATTTACAATTTTTTGACAAGATGCCTCAAAATCATTTTATTCTGATAACCAATATTTTGTTCATCACTATATTTGCAGCTTTATTGTAAAATATTCTTTTTCGTCATTTCATATTATAATGGTCATACTATTTACTACTACTAGGTAGGAGTATTTATGAGGTAGCCAGGTAGGATAGCAAATTATTATTGATTGGCTACAAAATGATGCTAAGGCCATCCATAATACGAATAGCCCAGCCATAGCCTAGCCACTGCCACATAAGCAGCATTAAAAATCCTCCTGCCACATTATCAAAACAAGCAAATAGCCCAGCAATAGCCCAGCCATAGCCTAGCCACTAATATCCACATCACTATTAACAAATATATACAAAATGAAATAATTAACAATCACACAATATGCGAAATTTAATTTACGAGACATATACGGGAAAAGTTTAATAATACTATTAAAATTTAAAAAAGTACAATAATTTAAAAAAAGTACATTAATTTTAAAAAAAATACATTAATAAAAAAGAGTGACAATTCACTCCTCGTCTCCGTCGTCGTCGCCTCCGTCGCCACCATCGCCGCCGCCACCATCGTCGTCGCCTACGCCGCTGCCGCCGCCACCGGTCTCCCTCCGTATAGCCTCCAACTCGTCCTGCAGGCTCATGAGCAAGGTTTTAAGCACGCTCTTCTCCACGGGATCCGTCGCCACCCGCCATTCGGCCATCGTCTTGATCAACTGAGCGCGCGTTTGGGCGCGAGCGAAGAATTTGAGCTCCTGGGTGGATTGGCCAAGGGGGGATGCCGACTGGACCTCCTGGGAAGCCCCGGCGTTCCCTCTCGCCGCCTGCTGAGCGCGCTTGCGCCCAATCGGGCGAGGTCGGCCACCGACCGAACGCGGCGTGGGGAACTCCTGCGTCGTCTCGGGGAGGTCGTGGAACCTCCGCTGCTGCCGCTGTAATCGCCGGTGTAGTTCAGTCGTTGCTTCTTCGGCCAGCCAGAGTCGACACCTACTCGGAACTTCTCGGACTCGCTCAGTACAAGATAGCAGTTCCAGTAGGTGAAGTCCTTGTATAAACCCTTCAGTGGGAAGGCTTTCTCCGCTATTCTCCTGCAGTCATCCTCCGTTTGGCCACTGCTCATCATGCGGAGTGCGTTGGTGTACAAACCCGAAAATCGGGAGACCGCCGCCCTGATTCGGTTCCAGCCCTTCCGGCAATCCTCCCCGTTGCGGGGCCTCCCCTCCGAGCAAAATCTCTGGTAGGCTGCTGCTATCTTGCCCCACATGTTGACGATCCTTTGCTCGTTCGAAACGAGAGGATCGTCGCAAACACTCACCCATGCCTTGCTGAGCGCGACGTTCTCGTCGTCCGTCCACCTCCTCCGTACCTCCTCCTCACCCGGCTGCGACGACTCACCGACCTTCTTCTTGCCCTTCTTCTTTGGGGCGCCACGCCCCGGCACTGCCCCCCCTTGAACTAGAGTCTCCGGAGCTCCGAGAGTATCAAACCCCAACTCATCTAAGGAGAAACTATCAAACCCCAAGGGTGTTTGGGTCGATGTGTGCGAAGACCCAGTCGAAAAATCAAAACTGGGGCGATAGACATCCCCCGCCGTCGCCGGGGACCCCCCAGGGGTCCCATGTGTAGCCGGTACGACCCCCGGAGTCCCCTGTGTAGCCGGTACAACCCCCGGAGTCCACTGTGTCGCCGGTACGACCCCCGGAGTCCACTGTGTCGCCGGTGCTCCCCCGGGCATCATCTGCATCCCGGGTACCCACCCCGGTATCGGCGAAAACCCCCCCGGCGGACTCCCCCCCATTGGGGCCCCGGGCATCATCTGCTGCCACGGGTACATGTTGTAGTACCCGGGCACCTGACCCCATCCACTTCCCACAGGGATCGTCGGAGTTTGTGACCCGCTACTCCCGGAACTAGGCTCGTTGTTGAGATCCATTTCCCGTTGTTGATCTTGAACAGAAATTAAGATAGAGAGAGTACTCGTTAAAACAAGTGGTGCGAATAAAAATGACGAGCAAAACGCGTATATATAGTGTTTCGGAAAAAAAAAATTAATTTTCGCGCTAGGCGGTGCGCTGGGCGATCCGGGCGCTGCAATAGCGCCGAACGGACCGCCCAGCGCCACATAACCGCCCAGCGCTGCGCGGTTTCTTTCTCCACTCAGCCGCTGGGCGGCTGCAATAGACCGCCCAGCGAACCGCCCAGCGCCGGCGCTCGGCTGGGCGGTCGCTGGGCGCCTATTGTGGATGGTCTAAGTACTAGTCCTTTTAAAATCAGAATATTATGCATGGCAAGTTTCTTAATGTCAAACGTGTCTATTAAGAATAAGATATTCTAGTTTCTAAAAAACATGCTCTAAATGTTTCAATTTCCTTTAAATTAGTTTGGAAAGACTTAATTGGCAATTAAGTTAATGTATATGAAACATAGTGTACACTTAAAACTTTTATTGCTAGTAATAACAAATAGTAGTAGTCAAATAAAACTTAAGTTGGTGTCAAACGACACGAAATGAAAACTAGCTTAAAAATGAAATTGGTGTCAAACAATACTATATGACTGTATATTACTAGCACCTAAAATATGAAATGAAAACTTGCTTAAAAAGTGCATGGGTATAACATATACACATCTACGTAAATAAATGGTAAATATTTTATTCAATATATTTCATAATATACATCATTGTCCCTGATTACATTATAAACAATTGTATATGCGCTTTTATTCAGTATACAATAATTAGTACTATTTTCCAAAGGGTGACGACACATCGGAATTATGTTGTTCAATTTGTGGAAACTGATGATTTGCCTAACTCTAAAAACATCATAATAGATATATGTTCGAGTCCCACCAAAAATATAAATCTCCTAATTATGTGATGATCATTGAATTTTAATGGGAGGATTTTGGTGACCAAACTTCACTATGAAAGTTTGACCAACTAATATAGTAGTATCATGTATGATATCTTCAATTTTATTCCTTTGAACCGCTGAAGTAATTTGTTTATTTATTTACTTTGCATATGGAGTACACTATATAGGTACTTCATTTTCTGTAAAATAAAAAAATATTACTACTAGATTTTACCTACGTACAACATAAGATTGAGATTATTTTCTATCCACTTAAAATCACTTGAACCGAAAATAAAGTAGACAATTAGCTCAATCATACTCCAAAACCAATCTCATAGTATTGCATTTTGAAGTAAAATAGTACTATATACTTATATTTAGATTCACAATAAAACAAACTCAAATCACTTTTTCAAATTTTGTAAGTTAAGTTTAGCATAAATGATTGAAGTAAAATCACATTCGATGCGATATTTACACTAAAATGAGTTTGAGTTTATGCACGTGCCCGAAAAGGAATACATCTACTACAGAGGAAGTACATTTTTCTAAGGTGAGCATTCTGATTTCTAATTTATTTTTGTAATTTTTGTCCAATTTAATCCAATAGGAAAATTTAAAAATGTATGAAAAATGAATGTAGTCCAATCCAAAAATCTAAAATTCAAACGATAAAATCCAAAATTGCTTAAAAATCTGAAAATACAATACAAAAAGAATTGTTCAACACCCATCATTTTATTTGTTTGATTTATACTTATGATATACTCCTACATATAAATATATTTCGAATTTCAGATTACAACTGATTTAAAAATATCTGATCCAATCTGAGCATACGGAATTTTTAAAAGGTTCGAGCTGAACCAAAAATTCCAACTGAATTTTAAATTTCAATCTTGTTCTAATTGAATTTTAATACTTGTTGGAGTATAATCTCACAATCACCGTTGGATGCAGCAAGCTAAAATCAATGTCATTCTCAACAGCTGCAGATTTGTTAGAGGTTGAGCTCGTTCAAGATTTTATTGAGCTCGGCATTTTATTGAGCTCGGCGTTTTATTGAGCTCGGCATTTTATTGAGCTCGGCGTTTTATTGAGCTCGGCATTTTATTGAGCTCGGCGTTTTATTGAGCTCGGCATTTTATTGAGCTCGGCGTTTTATTGAGCTCGGCATTTTATTGAGCTCGGCATCATGCAGCACTTCGGCATGTTGATGCAAACCAAGAAACGGGAAGTAGCCGTTGGAACAGTTATAACTGGTTTGTTAACTAACATCTCAAGAGAGCCGTTGGAGGATGAAGGGACTGATATAAAGCAGACGAAGGCTGCATCTGAAATAGTAAATCAGCTACTTCGATATTCAAGAAAAGAGTCTCCAAACTATCACTTGATTAGTTCTTGGTTTAGAATTAGATTAGAGGTGTTGAGTTCTTGGAGAGAGTTCTTGAGTAATTGTAAATCTCTGCATATTTCTCAATATACTGAATCATATTGCCTTTGGCCGTGGACGTAGATCTTACGATCGAACCACGTAAAACTCTAGTGTTCTTTCTTTTTCGCATGGTTGTTGTCATCATCGATCCTTTGCATACTTTCATAACAAGTGGCGCCGTCTGTGGGAAACGCAATCGGAGTTGATATCGATGGCAACGACGAGGTTCGAAGCGGAGAAATTCTCGGGGAAGAATGACTTTGGTCTGTGGCAGATCAAGATGAAGGCTCTGTTGATCCAGCAAGGGCTCGATGAAGCAATCGAGCCAATTGATCCGAAGGGGAAAGAAAAAGAAGATCTCGATGAGAAGAGCGTGAGGAAGAAGGCTGAGATTGCCAAGAAAGCCCATAGCGCCATTATTCTCAATCTCACGGACAAGGTGTTGCGCGAGGTTGCGAAGGAAACCACAGCGCATGGGGTATGGACGAAGCTCGAAGCGCTGTACATGACCAAGTCGCTTGCTAATCGCCTATACATGAAGCAGCGCCTCTTTTCATACAAGATTCTTGAAGACCGACCCTTCGCAGAGCAGATTGATGATTTCAGCAAGAATCTGGATGATTTGGAGAATGTAGATGGCCCCATGAAGAATGAAGACAAGGCCATCTTGCTCTTGAATGCTCTTCCCAAAACATTCCAGCATCTTAAAGATGCAATGCTGTTTGGCCGGAATGCAGAATCTGGCATCACATATGAAGAAGTTCAGTGTGCTCTTCGATCAAAGGAGCTGGAAAAGAACTCTTCGACGACAAATGAAGGAAGTGGCAGTCAAGCCTTGAATGTAAAGGCTTTCAAAGGCAAGAAAAAGAAATTCAATCAGAATCAAAAGCCTAAGTATCAGAAGCAAAATGAGGAGAAGCGAAGCTGTCATTACTGCAAGAAACCTGGGCATCTCAAAAGGGATTGCTACTCGTGGAAAAGGAAGCAAAACGAAGAGAAGGCTACCCAAAATCAGGCTGATCTTGCAGAAGACACAGATCCACCCCAGATCATGAATGTGGTGAGTGGTGGGATAGAGAGTTCTTGGATAATGGACTCCGGGTGCAGCTTCCATATTTGTTCCAACAAAGCTTGGTTTGAAAACTTTTCTGAGGCAACCGGGTCAGTAATGTTGGGGAATGATCAGATGTGCTACATCAAAGGCATTGGAGATATCAGATTGAGAGCTCATGATGGATCAACAAAACTGCTTACTCAAGTCAGGTACATTCCTGAGATTAAGAGGAATTTGATTTCACTTGGCATGCTTGAATCTAGAGGTTTCAGGTTTTCTTCTGAGAAAGGCTATATGAATGTCTCACTTAATGGAAAAATCTTGCTGATTGCTGAGAGAAGAAACAGTTTATACTATCTAGTAGCAGAAACTGTTGTTGCTTCAGTGAATCTTGCAGAGGACTCTGATATGAGTCTGTGGCACAAGAGGCTCGGCCATCTTGGAGAAAGTGGGATGAGAGAACTGATCAAGAAAGGGGTCATTCCGGCTGGAAGTGATCAGAGGTTCAAGGAATGTGAACACTGTGCTCTGGGAAAGAGCAAGAAGCTACCATACAAGGCTGGTAAACACACCTCCAAATTACCTCTTGACTATGCGCATTGTGATTTATGGGGTCCAGCTCAGCCTGCTTCTATGGGAGGAGGCAGGTATTTCATGTCGATAATAGATGATTATAGCAGAAAAGTCTGGATATACATCCTAAAGCAGAAGTCACAAGCATTTGAAAAATTCAGAGAATGGTGCACAGAGATGAAGCTGAAGAAATCCACCACTCTCAAGTGCTTAAGGACTGATAACGGGCTGGAGTTCTTATCTGAAGATTTTGAGTCTTTCTGCAAATCAAATGGGATACAAAGGCATAGGACAGTCCCGGCCAATCCGCAACAAAACGGAGTTGCTGAAAGAATGAACCGAACACTCCTCGATAGAGTCAGATGCATGCTTTTATCATCAGGCTTGCCAAAGATGTTCTGGGGGGAGGCAGTGTGTACTGCTGCAGTGCTAATTAACAGTTCTCCATCATCAGCTATAGGAAATGAAATCCCAGATGTCAGATGGTATGGTGGAGATAGAGAGTACAATCAGTTCAAGGTGTTCGGTTGTAGAGCATATGCCCACTGCAAGCAGGGAAAGCTTGATGCAAGGGCTCAGAAATGTGTGATGGTTGGGTACCAACATGGAGTAAAAGGGTACAGGTTGTGGTGCACTGAAGAGGGGAACAAGAAGATAATTGTGAGCCGAGATGTGGTCTTCCATGAGCATCATATGCCATTCTTGAAGACTGAGGATCAGATGGGTGAAAGAGTATCTATTGATCAAGAAGTTCAGCATGGCCAGCCACCACCTAGTGATCCAGATGATCAGAATGGAGGTGGAGCTTCAAGCTCCCATAAAGCTTCAAGTCCACAGCAACCCCAGCAACGAGATCAGATTGATGATGATCAGAGATCACATATTATAGCCAGGGACAGAAACAGAAGAGAGATCAGAAAGCCAGCCAGGTTCAGTGATTATGAGATGAGTTTTTTTGCTCTCTGTGTTGCTGAGGTATTGGAGTGCTTAGAGCCATCCACCTATGCTGAAGCTATGTCGAGTAAGGAAAAGGAGAAATGGCTTGCAGCTATGAGAGAAGAGATCCAGTCACTACTCAAAAACCATACTTGGATTTTGGTGAAGAATCCAGGGACCCAAAAGCTTATTAGCTGCAAATGGATCTTCAAGATGAAGATTGAAGTTGGTGAAGTTGAGAGTGTCAGATTTAAGGCACGGCTTGTTGCTAGAGGATTCACTCAAGAAGAGGGGATTGATTATAATGATGTGTTCTCTCCGGTTGTAAAACACAGTTCCATCAGGATATTGCTTGCTCTTGTTGCAAAGTATGATTGGGAGTTACACCAACTCGATGTCAAGACAGCCTTCTTGCATGGTGAACTTGAAGAAACAATATATATGCATCAACCCGAGGGGTTCATGGAGGCTGGGAATGAAGACAAAGTGTGTTTGCTCAAGAGAAGTTTGTATGGATTGAAGCAAAGTAGTAGGCAGTGGTATCTCAAGTTTGATGAGCATATGATGAGTATTGGTTTCAGAAAATCGCAGTATGATAGCTGTGTTTACATCAGAGAAAGGAATGGTGTACCAATTGCTTTTCTACTTTTGTATGTTGATGATATGCTTGTGGCAGGAGCAGATCTGAGAGTGATTGAGAGAATCAAGGCTGAACTGGAATCCAAGTTTGAAATGAAGGATCTTGGAAATGCAAGGAGAATCCTTGGCATGGATATACTGAGGGATAGGCAAAAGAGAGAGCTCAGGTTGTTGCAGAGGAATTACATCCAGAGAGTTTTGAAGAAATTTCAGGCTGATGACTTCAAACCTGTCTCTACACCATTGGCTGCTCACTTTAAGTTGAGCATGGATCAGAAACCAAAGAATGACTCAGAGAGGAAAGAGCTGAGCAAGATACCTTATGCAAACATCATAGGAAGCATAATGTACACAATGCTATGCACAAGACCAGATTTGGCTCAGGCTATAAGTGTTACTAGCCGATTTATGTCAGACCATGGGAGAGAGCATTGGATAGCATTGAAGTGGTTGCTCAGATACTTGAAGGGTGCTTCAGATTATGGTCTGTTGTACAAGGCAGATTGTAAGGATCAAGGTGGAGCACTGGTGGGGTTTTGCGATTCTGATTATGCATCAAATAGAGATAATAGGAGATCTCAAACTGGATATGTGTTCACCCTAAATGGCACTGCTATAAGCTGGAAATCTGGATTACAACATGTGGTTGCTTTATCTACTACGGAAGCTGAGTACATGGCAATGACAGAGGCTGTGAAAGAAGCAATATGGCTGAAGGGAATCCTAGAAGATTTTGGGGAGAAGCAAGACACAGTGGAGATAAACTGTGACAGCAGCAGCGCCTTATGCCTTGCCAAACACCAGGTGTTTCACGAAAGAAGTAAGCACATAGATGTGCGGATGCACTTCATAAGGGATGAAATACAGAGAGGTGAAGTCAAGATGGTGAAAATATCTACTGAGCATAATGCGGCTGATATGTTGACAAAGCCGTTGCCAGCCATGAAGTTTAAATACTGCTTGGGGCTGGTGGGACTTGTGGAGTGATGAGTTTGAGGTTTTGTCAGAGGATTATGATTCATTGTTGATTCTGAGATTAAGGTGGAGTTTGTTGGAGTATAATCTCACAATCACCGTTGGATGCAGCAAGCTAAAATCAATGTCATTCTCAACAGCTGCAGATTTGTTAGAGGTTGAGTTCGTTCAAGATTTTATTGAGCTCGGCATTTTATTGAGCTCGGCATTTTATTGAGCTCGGCGTTTTATTGAGCTCGGCATTTTATTGAGCTCGGCGTTTTATTGAGCTCGGCATTTTATTGAGCTCGGCGTTTTATTGAGCTCGGCGTTTTATTGAGCTCGGCATTTTATTGAGCTCGGCATCATGCAGCACTTCGGCATGTTGATGCAAACCAAGAAACGGGAAGTAGCCGTTGGAACAGTTATAACTGGTTTGTTAACTAACATCTCAAGAGAGCCGTTGGAGGATGAAGGGACTGATATAAAGCAGACGAAGGCTGCATCTGAAATAGTAAATCAGCTACTTCGATATTCAAGAAAAGAGTCTCCAAACTATCACTTGATTAGTTCTTGGTTTAGAATTAGATTAGAGGTGTTGAGTTCTTGGAGAGAGTTCTTGAGTAATTGTAAATCTCTGCATATTTCTCAATATACTGAATTGATGGAGTACGTACTAAACAAGCCCATCAACCTAAAGCCCAAGAAAGAGTATCAGTCCGGCATGACTAAAGAGTTCAGTTCGGCACAACCAAAGAGTTCGGCCCCAGCCTACAGCTCGGTAAAAGCCAACCAATCAAACTCTGCTCTCAGGTCGGCATCAAGCTCTACTCTTAGATCGGCAAAAGCTACTCGGCAATAATTCAGCAGTTCGGTCTCAGTATTCGACCGAACTGGGAGATAGCGGACTCATGCATGACCTCCACGACATAATTACTGATGATGTAAGCCACTGCCTAGTTAGTGGCCACGCAGGATCTCATGACCTCCACGACATCCACGACATAATTACTGATGATGTAAGCCACTGCCTAGTTAGTGGCCATGCAGGATCTCATGACCTCCATGACCTCCACGACTTAGGGTGGTGATGCAAGCCACAATCTCAGTTCAATATATAAATAGAACTTAGATCTGACAGAAGGGCTCTCTCACTCTTTCGTTCTCTAGAGACAGAATAGATTATATAGCAAGTGTGTATTGTAAGCTGTAATCCCAGATCAAGCAATACAACTCTGCCCTCTTTTCTTCCCGTGGACGTAGATTTACTTCAGTAAATCGAACCACGTAAATTCACTGTGTCGTGATCTTTATTCTCTACCAGCATTTACAAACATCAGAAATTCGCGGCCTCATCACTGGCGCCGTCTGTGGGAAACAGAGAACCAAATCTGTGATAAAGCGAATTTTTGACCCTTTTTCCACCACAAAAAAAAAAAAAATGCATGCCAGATCACATAACTCCCGTGCCTCCGTCCGTGATGACCATGAGGAAGCTAATCCAGCAGCCCATAGGCCTGGAAAGCAGCCTCGTGAGAAGTCTGTCTCCAGTTCTCACGGTGAAGGAACAAGCCGCTCAAAAGGTCCACACACCGAGTCTTCCCAGCAGCCTGATTTGAATGAGGCTGTCAAGCTGTTCTTGGCTGAGAAGCAGGAGGAGTTCTTAGCCTTCCTGCAAAAGAGCCAACAGCCGAAGACGAAAACGGTAGATTCTCCTTCCTCATCCAGACATGAAAGTCACTACCGCAGTAGTGCCGTGTCTTCCAGGAAGAAGAATCCTCAACCCCGACATGTTCCTGTTTCTCCTCGGCACCGGAATCACAGGAGAACTCCTTCTCCTCCGTACCGAAGAGATGTCGGGTTCGCCATGTACGGAGCATTAAAGACTCCGTTCTCGGACGATATCATCCGAACTCCTTTGCCGCGGAACTACCGGACACCGTCAATGACTTATGACGGGCTAGTGGATCCTCATGACTTCTTGGGATGCTATCAATATAATATGGCGAACCAGGGTCTCAATGAGGTCCATATGTGCAAGCTGTTCCCCGAGCTGCTCATCGGGAACGCCAGAAGGTGGTTCGACAGCCTTCCTCAAGACAGCATTCGATCCTACCGAGATCTAATGGATGCTTTCCATAGGAGGTTCTTTCAGAAAGCGGAAGCCCGAATTACCTCGGCTCAGCTGCTTTCTATACGTCAAGGTCGCGACGAAAAGATCAGCGACTTCCTGACGAGATTCCATAAGGAATGCCTACAAGTAGATAATCTCAATGATCTACTTGTCATTTCGGCATTCCAAAATGGAATCCTGCCCGGAGCTCTCTACAGAAAGCTCGTGGAGTGCGGCCCGCAAACAGCTCAAGAAATGTGGGACATTGCGGACCAGTTTTCCCGTGCGGATGAGGCAGACCGTCGAAAACGGTCTTTAGACAGCTCATCCCAAGAAGAGAAAAAGAAGCCCGATCAAAGCGGCCAGGTGCTTCCTCGCCGAACTCCTTTTGAAAGAATTCAAAGGGCACCGGTACAAGGCAGATTGGGGCCACGGCTCAATCCTGAGAAGCCGCCCGCTCAGTTCGTACCATTAAACAAGTCAAGAACGGAAATTTTCGAACTACATTCCGATATGTTCGAAAAACCAAAGCGGATGACGAAATCAGCCGCGCGGCGACCTCAGGATCAATATTGCTCCTTCCATCAAGCCCACGGTCATGATACCGAGGAGTGCCGAAATTTGGCTGCAGGTATTGATGTTCTTGTGAAAACAGGAACGTTAAAAAAATACCAAAGCAAGCAGCCGAAAAAGAACAAAAAGCAGAGAGGTGCGAACTGCAATCCTCAGGATCCGAAAAGGCATGAAGATCCCGAAGACGACGACGAGCCGCAATATGATGGAGTAATCCAGACTATTGATGCTCTCCCTGCCGGGAAGACTAAGTCGTCCCTAAAAGCAGAACGCAGAGGTTCCAATCAAGAGGAGCCGACAAATAAAAGGCTGAAGAAAGACGAAGTGATTACATTTTCAGATGCCGATCCCGTCCCAGCCATCTCTCCTCACCAAGACGCTATTGTCATTCAAGCCGGAGTGGCAAACAAACTGATCCACAGAGTATTTGTGGATACAGGAGCGTCGGTTAGCATTCTTTTTAAAGAATGTTTTGATAAAATGGAAGTGGATCCAGCTCGGCTCAGTCCGGCTCCACTTCCTCTGAAAAGTTTCGCCCAGGAGGACACCCGCCCTGAAGGTATTATCAGCCTTCCGATCACGGTGGGAAAAGCGCCCACAAGCTCCAATACGATGATCGAGTTCTTTGTGGTAAAAGCTCGGTCCCCGTACAACATCATCCTGGGGAGAGACTGGCTCAACACAGTTCGGGCCGTTTGCTCTACTTATCACCTCACCATCAAGATCCCCACTAAAGGTGGGATAGCGGTCATCCGAGGTGATCAAAAGAGAGCAAAAGAATGTCTGCAGATTGCGCTTAAAAGTGCCGAGCAATCAGTTCGGCACCATCAAGCATAGCAATCACAGCAACCGGAGTCAGAGGCAAGCGAGATGACCGAAGTCACTTCAGAGCCGAACTCAATGACCGTTCGGTTATACGAAGACGATCCATCCAGAACGGTCAAGATCGGCTTCGCAGGAACGCCTCTACTCCGAGAAAAGACCATTCAGCTCCTCAAGGAGTACAAAGATGTCTTTGCATGGTCTTCGTTGGACATGACCGGAGTGCCCCCCGAGGTAATCACTCATCGGTTAAATATTGATCCTTCAATCCGGCCAGTAAAACAGAAGCAAAGACTCTTTGCGGCAGAAAGAAGTCAAGTCATCCATGACGAAGTCCGCCAATTACTAAAAGCGAATGTACTATCCTGTGATGATCAAGAAAAAAGAAGGAGGATGGCGGATGTGCATAGATTTTACCGATCTAAACAAGCACTGTCCTAAAGATTGCTATCCCCTTCCGAATATAGATAAAAAAGTAGAAGCTTTGATCGGCTTCGAAATTTTCTGTTTTCTTGATTTATACAAAGGATATCACCAAGTGTTGATGGATGAGAGTGACGCTCCGAAAACAGCTTTCATTACCGATTTCGGCATTTTCGCTTATAAAAAGATGCCATTCGGTTTAAAGAATGCCGGAGCCACTTATCAAAGGATGGTAGATAAGCTTTTTCGGCACCTAATCGGAAAACAGGTTGAAGTGTATGTCGACGACATAGTTGTCAAAAGCAAAAGCACTTCGGAGTACGAAGACAACCTCAAATCCACTCTCGACGTGCTCCGAAAAGCCAACCTCAAACTCAACCCCCAAAAATGTACCTTTTTGGTAGATTCGGGAAAATTTCTGGGTTGTTGGGTTTCAAAGGACGGACTCAAGGCAAACCCTTCAAAAGTTCAAGTTATTCAGAACATGGCGATGCCGAAGTCCATACACGATGTGCAAAGACTAACTGGATGTCTAGCCGCATTGAATAGATTCCTTTCCCAAGCAGCCGAAAAGCAACTGCCGTTCTTCAAAGTGTTAAAAAAGGCACCAAAGTTTGAGTGGGGAGCCGAGCAGAAAAAGGCTTTTGACGAGCTCAAAAGTTATTTAGCCGAGCTTCCAATTCTCTCTGCTCCAACAGATGCCGAAGTGATTTTCTTATACTTAGCGACATCCGATCAAACCATTAGTGCGGTGCTTGTACGAGAAGAAGGCCTAAAGCAGTTTCTCATCTACTTTACAAGCCGAGCATTAAGAGGTCCAGAAACAAGGTATCAACCTCTGGAAAAAATTGCTCTGGCATTAGTAAATGCAGCAAGGAGACTGCGGCCATACTTCTATGCTCACAAGGTATGCGTCTTAACCGATATGCCTCTTCGGCAAGTTTTGACCAAGCCAGAAGCATCAGGCAGAATCGCCAAATGGGCCATAGAGCTGGGAGAACACTCAATCGAGTACCTACCTCGGAAAGCCATCAAGGGACAAGCCTTGGCAGATTTTCTTGCAGAGGCCAAGTTCGATCAAGCAATCCCTGTCATTACCGAACAGAAAAATTCTGCCAATGCCGAACTAGCACAGCCCTTGGAATCCGAAGAAGAGCCGCCGGACTGCTGGAGCGGATTCGTAGATGGAGCTTCGAATAAAACGGGAAGTGGAGCTGGTATTCTGCTTATCGCTCCCGATGGACACGAGGTAACCTATTCACTTCGGTTCTCATTCCCAACCACTAATAACGAAGCCGAATACGAAGCCCTCCTTGCCGGACTCCAGCTAGCGCAAAGTCTATGTATCAAGTCTCTCAAAATCCATTGTGATTCACAAATCATAGTGAATCACATGTTGGGTACAAGTGAAGCCCGTGATGAGAGGATGAGGAAATATTTAGACAAAGCGCAAAGCATTAGCCGAAGTTTCTCTTATTTTCGGATAGTCCGCATTCCCAGAGCAGGAAACAGCCGAGCAGATACTTTAAGTAAGTTAGCCGCATGTCCAAGCTCAAAGGTGGAGGAATTGATGCATCGAAGCATTGACGAAGCTGAGGTACATTCAGTAACCAGCTCGCCGAACTGGATGACGCCGATCTTACAGTATCTAGATCAAGGACAATTGCCCGAGGATAAGAGAGAAGCTCGGAAGATCACGTGCCGAGCACTTCGGTACGAACTTCATGAAGGAGTCCTCTTTAGAAAGTCTTACCTCCAGCCGTTATTGCGGTGCGTAGGACCAGAAGAGACGGACTACATCCTCAGAGAAGTTCATGAAGGATCGTGCGGTAGCCACATCGGAGCTAGAGCTTTAGCTAAAAAAGTTCTAAGATGGGGATATTATTGGCCAACCTTGGTACAAGAAGCAGTGCAGCTCGTCAAGACATGCCCGAAGTGCCAAATCCATGCAAATATCCCAAGGATGCCGCAGACCGATCTATCCACTATGCAAAGCCCTTGGCCTTTTATGCAATGGGGTATAGACATAGTAGGACCACTACCACAAGCTCCTCGGCAAATGAAATTCCTTATCGTTGCCGTGGACTACTTTACGAAGTGGGTGGAAGCTGAACCATTAGCTACGATAACGAGCTCGAAGGCATTGGATTTCGTCTGGAAGAACATAGTGTGCCGATTCGGCATACCCCACATCCTCATCTCGGATAACGGGACTCAGTTCACCGACAAGACGTTCAAGAATTGGTGCCAAGAGCTGAATATTCAACAACGGTTCACTTCGGTCTCTCATCCACAAGCAAACGGACAAACGGAGGTAACAAATCGTATCCTGGTGAAAGGGTTAAAAGCTCGGTTAGAACAAGCCAAAGGACAATGGGTAGAAAATCTCCCTCAAGTCCTATGGTCCTACCGAACTACACCCACAACCTCCAACGGTGAAACTCCGTACAGTCTTGTGTACGGCACTGAAGCCGTGATTCCGGTGGAGATCGGCATACCCAGTCCCCGAACTCTAAATTTCTCGGCAGGAATGAATGACGACGGACTGAGAGCCGAGCTAGATCTTGCCGAAGAAAGAAGAGAATTGGCATGCATAAAAGCAGCCAAGTACAAGGAGCAAGTAGCCCGGTATTACAACCAAAGGGTGAAGAAGCTGCAATTTCAAGTGGGAGATCTCGTCTTGAGAAACAACGAAGTAAGCCGAGCAGAAAAGCTGGGCAAACTCGAACCCACATGGGAAGGTCCGTATCGGGTGTCAGAAGTCCTCGGCAAAGGGTCTTACAAATTGGCTCACATGTCAGGAGAACAGGTACCCCGAACATGGCACATTTCCAACCTCAAAAAGTTCCATCTGTAAGAGACAGTCCGGTCAGTCAGTCTTGAGTCCTGTTCGGTCAATGTGCTTTCTTTGGTTTGCTTGGTCTTTGTTTGTCTATGTGCGTTTTGTCTATGTGTGTTGTGTCTGTCTATGTGCGTGTCGTCTCTTACAAATGTTACTGAGGTATCTTGTTCTTCAAAGGCTGATCCCCTTTTTAGAACATATATAAGCTAACGATTGTGAAGTCAAAGCTTCTACAGAGGATACAAGACCACAATTCAGCTTAAACAAGCAGTTCGTCTGAAACGAGCTGCAAGCCAACGATTGTGAGTCAAAGCTTCTACAGAGGATACAAGACCACAATTCAGCTTAAGAAACAAGCACTTCGTCTAAAACGAACTGCAACAAAAGTCCGATTCACGCGATAAAACTTGCCTGAATTAGGACAAAGGAAAGTCCGATCCACGCGATAAAACTCGCCGAATTAGGACAAGGGAAAGTCCGATCCCCAAATTAGGACAACGGAAAATCCGATCCGAGCGATAAAACTCGCCAAATTAGGACACAAACCAAGTCCGGTCAAAGAAGAGTTCACTTCATAAGACCGAGGACAAACATCAACTTACCCCGTACCTTTATCCAGAATGCCGAAGTGATTCACTTCGCTTTTCGGGGGGGGTAGTGATGGAGTACGTACTAAACAAGCCCATCAACCTAAAGCCCAAGAAAGAGTATCAGTCCGGCATGACTAAAGAGTTCAGTTCGGCACAACCAAAGAGTTCGGCCCCAGCCTACAGCTCAGTAAAAGCCAACCAATCAAACTCTGCTCTCAGGTCGGCATCAAGCTCTACTCTTAGATCGGCAAAAGCTACTCGGCAATAATTCAGCAGTTCGGTCTCAGTATTCGACCGAACTGGGAGATAGCGGACTCATGCATGACCTCCACGACATAATTACTGATGATGTAAGCCACTGCCTAGTTAGTGGCCACGCAGGATCTCATGACCTCCACGACATCCACGACATAATTACTGATGATGTAAGCCACTGCCTAATTAGTGGCCATGCAGGATCTCATGACCTCCATGACCTCCACGACTTAGGGTGGTGATGCAAGCCACAATCTCAGTTCAATATATAAATAGAACTTAGATCTGACAGAAGGGCTCTCTCACTCTTTCGTTCTCTAGAGACAGAATAGATTATATAGCAAGTGTGTATTGTAAGCTGTAATCCCAGATCAAGCAATACAACTCTGCCCTCTTTTCTTCCCGTGGACGTAGATTTACTTCAGTAAATCGAACCACGTAAATTCACTGTGTCGTGATCTTTATTCTCTACCAGCATTTACAAACATCAGAAATTCGCGGCCTCATCACGAATCATATTGCCTTTGGCCGTGGACGTAGATCTTACGATCGAACCACGTAAAACTCTAGTGTTCTTTCTTTTTCGCATGGTTGTTGTCATCATCGATCCTTTGCATACTTTCATAACAATACTCCATTGAATTTTCCAAAACCCGACTATAATCCTCTTTTTACACTATAATCAATTCCAATAAAAAGATTCAATTTTCAGCTGCTGATTAGTGCGTGATTGTTGCTATTCATGGCTTCCAGCGGAAATAAGAGCATCAACGCCAAACTGGTTTCTGCTTCTCCTTCCGGCTCGTTTCCCCCTTTTTCCCAGTTCGCTTTAATTTTGATATAATTTTGCATCGTTTTCTTTATTTTTGATATGGTTTCACCGGTTTTCGTGTGAAAATTGGTGCTATATGTTGATTCCTATGATACAGATCGCTCTTTGTCGACATTAAACGAGCGAAAATTGTGCCAATTTTGTAGTACTACTATTATTTGTTGTTGATATCTGGTCTTCATCGATAGCTAGATCTCTTACTGAAACAATATTTGATTTCACAATTGAGATGGGACGCAACTTTGAATCAGAGAATGATCAATAATATCAAGATCTATTTTCTCCTGCTTAGGTTTGCAGATTGATATTGAAATTTTGATGTATATTGATCTTTTAAGTTTTTTTTTTCAGATTGATAAATTTCCCATTGTTCTGACCCTATCCAATTAACTGTACATAAATACAGGAGAAACTAATTCCAGTTTATATAAATTGGGTTCCCCTAAATCGCTACTATAAATTGGATCATTATGTCAAGACTTGACAATAAATAAACCACCGTGGGTTCTTTATGCTGGTTACTCATCTGAACTTATTGCTAATGTGGATGGCGTTTTTTTTACCTTTTTTTTTAATTTGTATTTTTTGGCATCAGGTGCTTCTTGGAGATGTAGGAGCTGGAAAATCTAGTTTAGTTTTGCGTTTTGTGAAAGGGCACTTCGTTGAGTTTCAGGTGTGTATATAAAACACTGTCACTGTCATGTAATTTGATAGGCGCATTGCATCATAACCTCTTCTTGATCTGATGATTAACTCGGTCCATTTCTTGCTGTAGGAGTCGACTATAGGTGCTGCATTTTTTTCACAAACAGTTGCTGTGAATGATGAAACTGTAAAGTTTGAAATATGGGACACGGCAGGTCAAGAAAGATACCACAGCTTAGCTCCGATGTATTATAGAGGAGCTGCTGCTGCGATAATTGTTTATGATGTAACAAACCAAGTGAGTGCTGGCCGTTTAACAATCACGTTTATTGAATGTTGTGTTAGTTTTGATTGAAATTTGTTTTGAGTGATGTCTGTATAAAGTGGATCTTAAACTCACCAATTTTGCTTCTTGAATAGTTTGAAATGAACATATCGATCTCAATTGGCCCTTTGAATATTTCAATCTAAGTACAATGAACTGAGTTCTGTGTAGTTTCTAATAAGCAAGTTAGTCTGTCATGAGCTGATCCAGCAGTTACTTTGAGTGGGTGTGATGGTACATTAGTAGTTAGTTCTCCTCCATTTCCATTCCTCAATGATAGCGAGGTGCCACTAATCAATCTGTAAGGTGGAGATTTTCAGGACACCTAATCTTCATCTACTTATACTATCTTTTCGTCCTGTAGGCATCCTTTGATCGGGCCAAAAAATGGGTCGAGGAGCTCAAAGCACAAGGTAAATACCATCTTTTGATGCATATTTGGCTTTTGCTAATTTCTGGTACCCCATTTGGATGTTCTGCTTCAAAGTGAAACTGGACTTTGCATGGGGCTAAGATAAGAAGCCCGGTGTTTGTGTTATTTGCTGACAAAAGTAATAGGAGTCGATGGGGTTATGTTGTTGTTGCATTAAAGAGTCATCTAGCCATCTGTCTGGTTTTTCTTCGAGGTTGTTTTACTTTTCTCACTTTCTATCAACAATTTGTAGAAAATGTTCAATTTGATTGTGTTCACAGTTCACACCCTTTTTCCTTGTGTCATTAGGCAACCCAAATATGGTCATGGCTCTTGCTGGGAATAAATCAGATCTGTTGGATGCAAAAAAAGTGGAACCCGAGGCAAGCAACATCTCTCTTCCTTTTTAAATGTACTCATTGAATATCTGCTTTTAGCTTAATTGTGTGACTTCTACCACTTCTCTAAGTCTATTGCCACTCCTATCCTTGTCAGAAATGGTGGTTTTGGTGTTAATGAACTTGTGACGTAACTCCTAAATTTGATCTTCACCATTGCCCTTCATCATCATCTATGCTGTTGTAGGTTAATTGGTTGTAATATTACTGCAGGACGCACAAACCTATGCAGAGGTGAACGGTCTTTTCTTCATGGAGACATCAGCGAAGACAGCAACTAATGTCAATGACCTGTTTCATGAGATAGGTAACGCACTCAAATTAGAACGCTGTTTAAAATTTTATCATATCCTGATGGTCAGATATCCTGATTCAAGCCCCACAGATTTGTAATTTGTGTTTGGATCCGAGCATGACATGACTCCTCTGACCGTCGCTGAATGCTTAGCTTTCATTGCAATTAAACATCACTATAAATTTGAGATAAAGTTTGGCTAAGACTACATTTGAGATATGTTAAAACTGTTCTCATGCTCAACAGCGAAGAGATTGCCTCGTCTGCAGCCAGTGCCAAACCCATCAGGCATGGTCCATGTAGATCGAACAGCAGAGAGGCCAGCCAGTGCTTCGTGTTGCTCTTAAGAGCTAAGGCGGACCCCTTGCCCTCGTTATCTACAAGTCGTGTCATGCTATCGTGTTGTGTCATAAAATTCTTTGATGGATATAGCGTGTATCGTTCCATTCATTCATTAATATTTTGTACAGGATTTCAACTGTTGTGTCCTGTGGCATCTGCTTTCTCTTTTTTGGAAGTTTGTGTGTTAAAATGTTGGATTTTTTGAGATTCGTATCTTAGAGCATCCACAACCGTGCTCTTGCCAACGAGCACGGTTGTGGGCCCGACCCCACTTTTTCTGCCTACTCTTAGGCAAGAGCACAATACCCACATCCGTGCTCTTCCGTAAGGACGAGTACAAGGGTCTCACCCTTCCATTATTCAATTTAAATAAAAACATTTCCACAAAATTAAAATACATTAAAAATACCCGGAATAATATTACAAAATACATTAAAAATTAAAAATTACATAATTAAAATCCTACAAATTAAAAATTACATAATTAAACTCCTAAAAATTAAAAATTACATAATTAAAAGCTAAAAAAAATCAAATTGCCAACGGCTATGTCGTTGGCCAATCACTGTCTGCCACGTCGCCTGCTCGCTGGCACGGACGTGCTCGATGCATCGAGTAGCGCCGTGCCAGCAGCGCGAGCGCAGCGGCGGATAGCGTCTCCGTGCCACTGGCACGGACGAGCTACAGCTCGCCGTTGTGGATGCTCTTATTCGGCTACATAGATTTTGTCTTTGCAGTCAGTTTAATACTCATGTGTCCAGAGAGTTTTTGTTTGCCATTTACGTCTGTTGGGCGTGTTTAGTTTGCTTGATTGTGTAACTATGTTTTGAGCTTCTAAAAATCTTTTTTTTGGAAATACAAGGAAACTAAACATGCTGTTTTATTTAAGGTTCTCTATTCATATAAGGCCATCCGCAACGCTGTCTCTTATTCGTCTCTTAACCGTCTCATCTCTTAATTATTCATGGGCCCCACTGTACTTTTTATTCTATCTCTTAACTAAGAGACAACACCTGCAACCATCCATCTTTTATCCGTCTCGTAACCATCTCATCCCTTAACTATTCATTCAATTTCATTTTTTATTTTTATTTCCAACAAAATCAATTAATTAAAACACACTTCATTAAATAAAATAAAATTATAACTTAAAATTCTAAAAAAATTAAAAACCTCATCAATAAAATCCTAAAAAAATTAAAAATGCATAATTTAAATAAAAAATATATATTTTTTATGGTGGATTAATTTGTGGGGATGATTTGATATTTATAGAAGTGATTGGAGGCTTAAAAAATATAAAAAATTAAAAATTTGCAAAAAAACGCCTATAAACGGCTAGTATATTTTTGGGATTTTTTTAATTTTTGAATTTTTCCTGAATTTAAAAAAAACATTTTTTTGGATAAAAACGACGCCCACTCGCGGGCCGGCGAGTGGGCGTCACGGACGAACCGGAGCTCGCCACGTTGCCAACGCGCGTGGCGAGACGTCTCGCGAGCTGTACCTCCGGGACGGGCGTCTCTCCGAGACGGGATGGAGACGGAAGGCTGCAACGCCGTCTCTTATCCGTCTCGTCTCTCCGGGACGAGATAAGAGACTGCTAAGGGATGCGTTGCGGATGGCCTAACCCTTTATATTTTGTACTACTATTATTCATATACCTTCGATTGAATATTCTTCTTTTTGAGCAAATAATTGATCTCAAATAAAACAATTACTGTTGCGTTTGTTTTAGCATAAACATAACATCAATCCTTCTTTGTTTCCGTATGCACCTATTCTTGTCTATAAATTGGGATATGATATAGTAATACGCATAAAAAACATTGCACGATAGTATATAAGGAATCTCGGATTCCTATCCATTTAAATTCCTAAAGCGCCACTTAATCGAAAAAATAATGACCTACTTTCAAATATCATGCATCTTGAAATTGCACAATGGGGGTACAATTATATTTAATATGCTAGCTTTTCCACTCATACTATAATGTTTTTCTTTTCTTTTTAAAGCCAAAAGGACATATTAATGTTAATAATATGATAGTGCAATGGTATTTGCTTTTCTAGAAATAGTATAAAGTACAACATGGCAATCTACTTTGAGCAAGTAGATGTACGACAAAGATTTAAAAATAAATTGAGGAAGTTTGCATCATCGCTGATGGAGTACGTACTAAACAAGCCCAACAGCAGTAAAGCCCATCAGCCTAAAGCCCAAGAAAGAGTATCAGTTCGGCATGACTAAAGAGTATCAGTCCGGCATGACTAAAGAGTTCAGTTCGGCACAACCAAAGAGTTCGGCCCCAGCCTACAGCTCGGTAAAAGCCAACCAATCAAACTCTGCTCTCAGGTCGGCATCAAGCTCTACTCTCAGATCGGCAAAAGCTGCTCGGCAATAATTCAGCAGTTCGGTCTCAATATTCGACCGAACTAGGAGATAGTGGACTCATGCAGGATTTCCACCTCCACTACACCCACGATCTATTTAATGGTGTCAAGCAGTCATTAACTCATACAGGATAGTGGACCCATGCAAGATCGCCACGATCTCCACGACATCCACTACCTAGTAAATGGCTGCATGCCACGATCTTAATTCGATGTGTAAATAGGACTTAGATCAGATAGATAGGGTTAGACTCTCTCGCTCTCTAGAGATAAAATATCATATAGCAAGTCTGTATTTGTAAGCTGGAAAACCAGATCAAGCAATACAACTCTGCCCTCCTTTCTTCCCGTGGACGTAGATTTACCTCAGTAAATCGAACCACGTAAATTCTCTGTGTCGTGATCTTTATTTTTTACTTGCATTTATTAACATCAGAAATTCGCGGATTCATCACTGGCGCCGTCTGTGGGAAACAGAGAACCAAATTTGTGATAAAGCGAATTTTTGACCCTTTTTCCACCCCAAAAAAATGCATACCAGATCACATAACACCCGTGCCTCCGTCCGTGATAACCATGAGGAAGCTAATCCAGCAGCCCATAGGCCTGGAAAACAGCCTCGGGAGACAGCTACTTCCAGTTTTCACGATGAAGGAACAAGCCGCTCAAAAGGTCCACACACCGAGTCTTCCCAGCAGCCCGATTTAAATGAAGCTGTCAAACTGTTCTTGGCCGAGAAGCAGGAGGAGTTCTTAACCTTCCTGCAGAAGAGCCAACAGCCGGAGAAGACAACGGCGGATTCTCCCTCCTCATCCAGACATGAAAGTCACTACCGCAGTAGTGACGTGTCTTCCAGGAGAAAGAATCCTCAACCCCGACATGTTCCTGTTCCTCCTCGGTACCGGAACCACAGGAGAACTCCATCTCCTCCGTACCGAAGAGATGTCGGGTTCGCCATGTACGGAGCATTAAAGACTCCGTTCTCGGACGATATCACCCGAACTCCTTTGCCGCGGAACTACCGGACACCGTCAATGACTTATGACGGGCTAGTGGATCCTCATGACTTTTTGGGACGCTATCAATATAATATGGCAAACCAGGGTCTCAATGAGGTCCATATGTGCAAGCTGTTCCCCGAGCTGCTCATCGGGAACGCCAGAAGGTGGTTCGACAGCCTTCCTCAAGGCAGCATTAGATCCTACCGAGATCTAATGGATGCTTTCCACAGGAGGTTCTTTCAGAAAGCGGAAGCCCGAATTACTTCGGCTCAGCTGCTTTCTATACGTCAAGATCGCGACGAAAAGATCAGCGACTTTTTGACGAGATTCCACAAGGAATGCCTACAAGTAGATGATCTCAATGATCTACTTGTCATTTCAGCATTCCAAAATGGAATCCTGCCCGGAGCTCTCTACAGAAAGCTCGTGGAATGCAGTCCGCAAACAGCTCAAGAGATGTGGGACATTGCGGACCAGTTCTCCCGTGCCGATGAGGCAGACCGTCGAAAACGGTCTTTAGACAGCTCATCTAGAGGAGACGAAAAGAAGCCCGATCATAGCGATCAGAGGTTTCCTCGCCGAACTCCTTTTGAAAGAATTCAAAGGGCACCGGTACAAGGCAGATTGGGACCACGTCCCAATCCTGAGAAGCCGCCCGCTCAGTTCGTACCATTGAACAAGTCAAGAGCGGAAATTTTCGAACTGCATTCCGATATGTTCGAAAAGCCAAGGCGGATGACGAAATCGGCCGCGCGCCGACCTCAGGATCAATATTGCTCCTTCCATCAAGACTACGGTCACGATACCGAGGAGTGCCGACATTTGGCTGCAGGTATTGATGCCCTTGTGAAAGCAGGGACGTTAAAAAAATACCAAAGCAAGCAGCCGAAAAGGAACAAAAAGCAGGGAGGTGCGAACTGCGCTCCTCAGGATCCGAAAAGGCAACAGGATCCCGAAGACGACAACGAGCCGCAATATGATGGAGTAATCCTAACTATTGACGCTCTCCCTGCCGGGAAGACTAAATCGTCTCTGAAGTCATAGAGCAGAAAAAGGCTTTTGACGAGCTCAAAAGTTATTTAGCCGAGCTTCCAATTCTCTCTGCTCCAACAGATGCCGAAGTGATTTTCTTATACTTAGCGGCATCCGATCAAACCATTAGCGCGGTGCTTGTACGAGAAGAAGGCCTAAAGCAGTTTCCCATCTACTTTACAAGCCGAGCATTAAGAGGTCCAGAAACAAGGTATCAACCTCTGGAAAAAATTGCTCTGGCGTTAGTAAATGCAGCAAGGAGACTGCGGCCATACTTCTATGCTCACAAGGTATGCGTCTTAACCGATCTGCCTCTTCGGCAAGTTTTGACCAAGCCAGAAGCATCAGGCAGAATCGCCAAATGGGCCATAGAGCTGGGAGAGCACACAATTGAATATCTACCTCGGAAAGCCATCAAGGGACAAGCCTTGGCAGATTTTCTTGCAGAAGCAAAGTTCGATCAAGCAATTCCTGTTATTGCCGAACAGAAGAATTCTGCCAATGCCGAACTAGCACAGCCCTTAGAATCCGAAGTAGAGCCGCCGGACTGCTGGAGCGGATTCGTAGATGGAGCTTCAAACAAGATGGGAAGTGGAGCTGGTATTTTACTTGTCGCTCCCGACGGACACGAGGTAACCTACTCACTTCGGTTCCTATTCCCCACTACTAATAATGAAGCCGAGTACGAAGCCCTCCTGGCCGGACTCCAGTTAGCGCAAAGTCTGCTCGTCAAATCTCTCAAAGTCCATTGTGATTCACAAGTCATAGTAAATCACATGTTGGGTACAAGTGAAGCTCGTGACGAGAGAATGAAGAAGTATTTGGACAAAGCGCAAAGCATCAGCCGAAGTTTCTCCTATTTTCGGATAATCCGCATTCCCAGAGCGGAAAATAGCCGAGCAGATACCTTAAGTAAGTTGGCCTCAGATCCGAGCTCAAAGGCGGAAGAATTAATGCATCGAAGCATTGATGAAGCCGAGGTACATTCAGTATCCAGCTCGCCGAACTGGATGACGCCGATCTTGCAGTATCTGGATCAAGGACAATTGCCCGAGGATAAGAGAGAAGCTTGGAAGATCACGTGCCGAGCACTTCGGTACGAACTTCATGAAGGAGTCCTCTTTAGAAAGTCTTACCTCCAGCCGTTATTGCGGTGCGTAGGACCAGAAGAGACGGACTACATCCTCAGAGAAGTTCATGAAGGATCGTGCGGTAGCCACATCGGAGCTAGAGCTTTAGCTAAAAAAGTTCTAAGATGGGGGATATTATTGGCCAACCTTGGTACAAGAAGCAGTGCAGCTCGTCAAGACATGCCCGAAGTGCCAAATCCATACAAATATCCCAAGGATGCCGCAGACCGATCTATCCACTATGCAAAGCCCTTGGCCTTTCATGCAATGGGGCATAGACATAGTAGGACCACTACCACAAGCTCCTCGGCAAATAAAATTCCTAATCGTTGCCGTGGACTACTTTACGAAGTGGGTGGAAGCTGAACCATTAGCTACGATAACGAGCTCGAAGGCATTGGATTTCGTCTGGAAGAACATAGTGTGCCGATTTGGCATACCCCACATCCTCATCTCGGATAACGGGACTCAGTTCACCGACAAGACGTTCAAGAATTGGTGCCAAGAGCTGAATATTCAACAGCGGTTCACTTCGGTCTCTCATCCACAAGCAAACGGACAAACGGAGGTAACAAATCGTATCCTGGTGAAAGGGTTAAAAGCTCGGTTAGAACAAGCCAAAGGACAATGGGTAGAAAATCTCCCTCAAGTCCTATGGTCCTACCGAACTACACCCACAACCTCCAACGGTGAAACTCCGTACAGTCTTGTGTACGGCACTGAAGCCGTGATTCCGGTGGATATCGGCATACCCAGTCCCCGAACTCTAAATTTCTCAGCAGAAATGAATGACGACGGACTGAGAGCCGAGCTAGATCTTGCCGAAGAAAGAAGAGAATTGGCATGCATAAAAGCAGCCAAGTACAAGGAGCAAGTAGCCCGGTATTACAACCAAAGGGTGAAGAAGCTGCAATTTCAAGTGGGAGATCTCGTCTTGAGAAACAACGAAGTAAGCCGAGCAGAAAAGCTGGGCAAGCTCGAACCCACATGGGAAGGTCCGTATCGGGTGTCAGAAGTCCTCGGCAAAGGGTCTTACAAATTGGCTCACATGTCAGGAGAACAGGTACCCCGAACATGGCACATTTCCAACCTCAAGAAGTTTCATTTGTAAGAGACAGTCCGGTCAGTCAGTCTTGAGTCCTGTTCGGTCAAAGTGCTTTCTTTGGTTTACGTGGTCTTTGTTTGTCTCTGTGCGTTTTGTCTGTGTGTTTTGTCTGTCTATGTGCGTGTCGTCTCTTACAAATGTTACTGAGGTATCTTGTTCTTCGAAGGCTGATCCCCTTCTTAGAACATATACAAGCCAACGATTGTGAGTCAAAGCTTCTAAAGAGGATACAAGACCACAATTCAGCTTAAACAAGCAGTTCGTCTGAAACGAGCTGCAATAAGCCAACGATTGTGAGTCAAAGCTTCTAAAGAGGATACAAGACCACAATTCAGCTTAAACAAGCAGTTCGTCTGAAACGAGCTGCAATAAGCCAACGATTGTGAAGTCAAAGCTTCTAAAGAAGATACAAGGCCACAATTCAGCTTAAACAAGCAGTTCGTCTGAAACGAACTGCAATAAGCCAACGATTGTGAAGTCCAAGCTTCTAAAGAGGATACAAGACCGCAATTCAGCTTAAGAATCAAGCACTTCGTCTGAAACAAACTGCAACGAAAGTCCGATTCTCGCGATAAAACTTGCCTGAATTAGGACAAGGGAAAGTCCGATCCACGCGATAAAACTCGCCGAATTAGGACAAGGGAAAGTCCGATCCCCAAATTAGGACAAGGGAAAGTCCGATCCCCAAATTAGGACAACGGAAAGTCCGATCCGAGCAATAAAACTCGCCAAATTAGGACACAAGCTTAGTCCGGTCAAAGATGTTTATTTCATCAGACCAAAGACGAGTCCGGTCAAAGATGTTTATTTCATCAGACCAAAGACGAGTCCGGTCAAAGATGTTTATTTCATCAGACCAAAGACGAGCCCGGTCAAAGATGTTTATTTCATCAGACCAAAGACGAGTCCGGTCAAAGATGTTTATTTCATCAGACCAAAGACGAGTCCAGTCAAAGATGTTTATTTCATCAACCCAAAGACAAGTCCGGTCAAAGATGTTTATTTCATCAGACCAAAGACGAGTCCGGTCAAAGATGTTTATTTCATCAGACCAAAGACGAGTCCGGTCAAAGAAGAGTTCACTTCATAAGACCGAGGACAAATATCAACTTACCCCGTACCTTTATCCAGAATACCGAAGTAATTCACTTCGCTTTCCGGGGGGGGTAGTGATGGAGTACGTACTAAACAAGCCCAACAGCAGTAAAGCCCATCAGCCTAAAGCCCAAGAAAGAGTATCAGTTCGGCATGACTAAAGAGTATCAGTCCGGCATGACTAAAGAGTTCAGTTCGGCACAACCAAAGAGTTCGGCCCCAGCCTACAGCTCGGTAAAAGCCAACCAATCAAACTCTGCTCTCAGGTCGGCATCAAGCTCTACTCTCAGATCGGCAAAAGCTGCTCGGCAATAATTCAGCAGTTCGGTCTCAGTATTCGACCGAACTAGGAGATAGTGGACTCATGCAGGATTTCCACCTCCACTACACCCACGATCTATTTAATGGTGTCAAGCAGTCATTAACTCATACAGGATAGTGGACCCATGCAAGATCGCCACGATCTCCACGACATCCACTACCTAGTAATGGCTGCATGCCACGATCTTGGTTCAATGTATAAATAGAACCTAGATCAGATAGATAGGGTTAAGCTCTGTTAAGCTCTCTAGAGATAAAAGATCAAATAGCAAGTTTGTATTGTAAGCTGTAGAAAACAGATCAAGCAATACAACTCTGCCCTCTTTTCTTCCCGTGGACGTAGATTTACCTCAGTAAATCGAACCACGTAAATTCTCTGTGTCGTGATCTTTATTCTCTACCAGCATTTACTAACATCAGAAATTCGCCGATTCATCAATCGCCTGCCCAGTTGCGCGTGCATAGATTTGTTTATGACATGATCAAGTATATGATTTAGTTATATACTTATTCACCAATTATAATATCAACATTTTTCCATGTATACCTAAAAGGCTAAAACATACTGGTTCAAGATAATAGTATACATCTTTTCCTTCAATAAAAATGGTGACTAATGACCCGATTATATTGGTTAAGATGAACATTAATTTAAAATTAGACGTACTTACTTTTTTTCCTGATTATTTTCAAGAAAAAGATGATGATTCAAGACACGTAAGAAGTCACTGCTAAGGCGAAAAAAGTTGGTCTAAATTTATAATATAAAGAAACATTCAACTATAAAGGGGAAAAGGGAAAAAGACAAGGCGTAGTTATTATGCTAGAACATTCGACTGCTCACTAATTAACAAGTACATGGCTTTATATATTATACATGTATTTATGTAAACAATATATAACATATATCATGAATATAAATATACACGCATGTATAGGTTTAAGAGAAGGAAAAATAAATGAACTTGACACAGTCACATGCTCACCAAGAAATCACACATCGGAATCCTTTTTAAAATTGGTTCAATACATATTAACTAGTTTTGGACCTAATTTCAATGATTAGGTAGATGATCATTGAAAGTGGGGGAAATTGCAACATTATACCTACAAATTATAGGTTCGAAACCTTTGTTCAAAAAATAGGTTGAAAACCTAAAATTATAGGTTTACTTGCAGTTTATTCATCTTAATTCAATTATCGAACATAACCTAATTTAGATTTATCTCATCTTCTAAGATTGAGGTACACTACAATTCTTGATTTAAATAGGAGTAAAACTACAATCAGCCTAAGTTTGTGAGGTGTTATTACACATGCAATGCTAGTTGCGAGCACTTCCGCTTAACTGCAACGTTTAATGCTTTTGCTTTATAAATTCTCTAATTTTAATTAATGTTTAGTACTACTATATAATTATTTATAACATCTTATACCTATATAAAATAACATGTTTATATTCATTAAGGCAACGCCGCTTGTGCTCCTTTCTACATTAAGCATAATTATGCAGACAAAATCAGTTGGTTAAGACCAATCATTTTATTTTCCTTTTAGAAAAGTAAACATTCAAAATAAAAAAATATTTCTTTTTTTATTTGAATTTAAACAATCACATGCATACACGCATTTATCATCTTCTCCACGCAATATTTTTCACTTTAGTTTGTAGATACACGCATTTATGATCTTCTCCACGCAATATTTTTTACTTGTTAGTTTGTAGATACACTTTAATTTTTAGCCAAACATTAATTTGTGTCAAATTACGTACCTTTGACTCGTATAGATATTAATTTTGACAATATTTCAATATAAAAACGTTAACCATCGTTGTTTAATCATATTGAAGTTGCTAACGTGAAATTTTTTTGATAACAGTACATTTTTTGCACTACAAGAAACGCTCCAATTAAATCCCAAAAGATATTTAATCGTTGGAATATACTCCACGTGTTTTCTCGCGGTGTTACTCAGAAATGAAATTTACCGTCCCAAAACAATTAATGATATATGAAATCTTGGTTAATGAAGCCTATGAGTTGTTTATTTCGACCACAATCATGTCTATATAAATAGAGGCACATGCTTGTTTAAAACATATCACCTTTCACAAATTCCAGAAGTCTTAAGATAATATTGAAGAAATACTTGTTCAATCATGTC
The DNA here is from genome assembly GCF_004379255.2 of Salvia splendens. Classification (NCBI taxonomy): domain Eukaryota; kingdom Viridiplantae; phylum Streptophyta; class Magnoliopsida; order Lamiales; family Lamiaceae; genus Salvia; species Salvia splendens. The sequence goes on along the minus strand of NC_056036.1, from coordinate 8,362,261 downwards.
GTCAGACATTATCACAACCTTCAGCTTCTTTCTCTTCCTCGTTGCAACCCTAACTTTTGCAAATTCCCATGCAAGAGAAATGACGAACCCTAAATCTCTAGTTTTGGAGTTAACTTATTCTTCTAAATCAACAATTCCTACGCCAAAATCAGCCACAAGATTGCTTGATATGACGGAGCCACTCAAAGAAGTTAGAGATGGATACGTCATAGCTCTCAATTTAGGCACACCCCCTCAAATCATTCAAGTTTATCTAGACACTGGGAGCGACCTAACGTGGGTGCCATGTGGCAATCTTTCATTTGATTGCCTAGATTGCAACGATTATAGAAATAACAAGTTCACCACGAGTTTCTCCCCTTTCCGCTCCTCCTCTTCCTCTTGAGATTCATGTTCTAGCTCCTTTTGTATGGATATTCATAGCTCTGACAACCCATTTGACCCTTGTACAGTGTCAGGGTGCTCATTGACCACCCTAGTCCGGTCCACATGTAGCCGGCCTTGCCCTTCATTTGCCTACACCTATGGTGATGGCATTGTGGCCGAAACCCTCTCTAGGGACATTCTTAGAGTTCATGCAAGTAACCCTAATTCAACACGTGAAATTACACGGTTTTGTTTTGGTTGCGTGGCGCAACATATAGAGAGCCTATAGGAATTGTGAAAACATGCAAAACGATTCATGAAGTACTGCAACATTTTGCTAAAATAGTTCATGTTGAAAGCTACTGTTTCATTGATCGATTAACATTGCTCGATGAGCTCATACATATGCGCAGCATTGGAACAATCTAGAACACTACACTAATCTATGTAGTACAAGATAAACAAGATTACAATGCTTAAACATAACAAACTCTGCTAAAACACTTCCTTCTTCAATCCTTTGATCAACACGTCTCTCCAAGTACACAAGTGGTCCTACATCTTGGTTGTGCTCTCTGGTACAGTCACGAGCTCAGCTCGTGTGGAGTGAGCTGGGGTGGAGCTGTCACTAGCTTTTTCTCGTGCACGGCACACATCTTCACCCTCACATTGCTCATCCAACAACTTCACATTGCAAGCAACAGCCCGATCATCTCTGCAATCTCTGCTAACAAATTGCAGGGTTTGGAAAAGGCCCACTCTCCCTCCCATCACAATAAGGGTTTCTCCAAAAGGGTTTCTCCCATTGCTTCTTGCCTTTCAAATATGCAAACAACCCTAATATTTCAAGCCCTTTGATTGTAGGAGACCTAGCCATAACCCCCAAAGACTACCTACAATTCACTCCAATGTTGAAAGTCCAATGTACCCCAACTTTTACTACATTGGCTTAGAAGCCATAACTGTGGGAAACACCACTCCAACACAAGTACCCTTAAACCTAAGGGGGTTCGACTCTGCTGGCAACGAGGGGATGATCATAGACTCAGGCACGACTTATACACACTTACCAGAGCCATTCTACTCACAACTTGTAGAAACCCTAGAGGCAGCCATAACCTACCCGCGAGCCACTCAGGTAGAGGAGAGATCGGGGTTTAGTCTCTGCTACCACGTCCCATGCCAGTTCAATAACATTCTTGGTGCTGATGATATACCTCCCATAACCTTCCATTTCTTGAAAAATGCGAGCCTCACTCTCCCACAAGGGAACTCGTTCTATGCGATGGGCGCTCCAAGCAACTCGACCGTGGTCAAGTGCTTGCTCTTCCAAAGCATGGATGGTGAGAATGAGATTGACCACCACTATGGGCCAGCTGGAGTTTTTGGAAGCTTCCAGCAGCAGAATGTGGAAGTTGTTTATGATTTGAACAAGGAGAGAATTGGATTCCAAGTTTCTGACTGTGCAGTGGCTGCAGTTTCTAGTTAATAATTAGCTGGCTTTTGTCAGTTGGGATTTTTACCTTTTCTTGTGTGTGTGTTTTATAATCCTTTTGCTTAATCCTTTTATAATCCTTTTGCAATATTCTATGTTGATGTGTTTCATGTAAGATTCTCTAATGCTACAACGGTTTGGATGATCTGATGCACTCAATCCTAGCTGGAATCGAAGAATCAAGAGATTTGGTTTACTGTTTACAGGTTGTAATCGCTAATTCTCTGCTCAAAACAAATGAGTATGAGATTACCAATATTACTGTTGTTCAAACAAGACTGCATTTGTGATACGAGCATGTTCCTAAAATATTCCCATATCTTATTATTTAGTTAGTTATTGATTTATCATATCTTTTCATGTTTATTAGGATTATTTTCTTGTTCCGTATCCACTATAATAAATAGTGGACATTGTTCTTCAGTTCGATCATTCAAGAAATAAAATACTTTTTACGCAATTTATCTTTTTCTCTCGTGCACAAAAGCACGAACCCTAGAATTCGACGCCGGATTGATCGACGGGCAAAGCTCCCTCGACGTTCGACGCGATTTCCTATAGTTGAGGAACTATATCCTTAACAATTTGTCTCTTATTTTGTACTCCAAGTTCTTTTTTTAAAAAACAAATAGTTTTAATATTTGAACACATTTATTTTATTTATGATAAATCTAATTGTTGTTAAATTATTCATAAGGGTTTAGGGGTCTTTTTAATCGGTTAAGTAAATCATAATGTGAATTCACAAATTTCAGTACTAATTTATTTGATATTTTGGATGCTTGAAACTGTGAGTTATTGGGCTGATCAAGTCAAACGAATGGGCCTTAATTTCAAAATAATCTACCATGTTAGGCCTACTAAAAATCCTTAAAGCCTGTGATTTAAACTTTTAATTTCTAACTACATAACCCTAAATAAAAAATCCAATCTTGATGAATCGATGTTACTATGAGTCAAATTTCGCCCCGAGTAGAAATGCAATTAACTTCGATTTCAGGAAACCGTTTGCCTGTAACTAGCTGATGTTTGTTTTTTACACCCACTAATTTAAGCAAAAGTTATGATTTCGCATGTTTCTTGTTCTAGATTCTTGCCTTAGAGAAGCGAATTTATCTCCTAGGATTTGTTTCTGTTTGGTTACAAAATAACCCATGTTGCTTCGAAAAGTAAGAATATCAGTGAGCTTGAAAATGATTACTGGTCTCAACAATCTCGTATTGTCCCCTGTTAGTGATAAAAATCCTATCTTTTTGCAAAACCCTCAATTTCACACAGCTTCAAGAATTCAATTTTTGCACAGATCAAAGCCAATTTCAAACAATTCGAATCAATTTGTGCCTAAATCCGTAGCTCAGTCATCTATTACCCTATCCACAGATGGGATTCGGCGGCCTGTGAAAGCTGATGCACAGGCTGCATTGTTTGACTACCTGCATACCACTAGGGGATTGAGTTTTCTTGATTCTGAGCATATCAGCAAGAATTCGCCTCGATTTCTCGAGGGCCTGTTGGCCAAGGTTGATTCTGAGAAGGATGTTTTGAGGGCATTAACTAAGTTCTTTAGGTACCATCCTATTAATGAGTTTGAGCCCTTCTTTGAGAGTATGGGCTTGAGCGAGAGAGAGTATGCGCCTTTTCTTCCCCAAGAGTTGATATTTCTTAGTGATGATGAGCTCTTGCTTGATAACTACCACACCCTTAGTAGTTATGGTTTGCCTAGATGTGAGATAGGTAGGTTGTTTAAGGAAGTCAATGAGATATTTAGATACGAATGCGGTGTGTTGGATATGAAATTAAGGGCTTACGAGCAGTTGGGATTGAGAAGGTCGAATGTGATAAAGCTTGTGAGTTGTAGTCCTCAGCTTTTGGCTGGTGATGTTGATAATGCGTTTGTAAGAGTTCTTGAGAGAATGAAGGAATTAGGGTTCGATAGTAATTGGATTGTTGGGCATTTGTCTAGCAAAAACACTTATAATTGGAATAGGATGCTAGAAACACTGTGTTTTCTTCAAGAGCTAGGCTTTAGTGATGTGCAGATGGAGGCATTGTTTAGGGAAGATGCTGCATTATTGTTTGCAGGATGTGGGAAACAAGTCGATATTGTAGTCGCCTTGTTGGTCAAATTGGGCCTTAAAGTGGAGGAGGTTCTTGACTTAATGGTAAAAAACCCGCAGATTCTTTCACCCAAGTGTGCCAAGAACTTCTCAAAAGCACTGGCTATTCTCTTGGAGATAGGAACGAAACCAGAAATCACCGTGCAGATTCTGTTGAGCCATATGGAGGTGTTGGCTTCACACTCTCTAAAAGGGCTAAAGACTGTGTTGAAGGATTTCAACGGTGATAAGCATAGCTTATGCGAGGCTCTAGAGAAGAATCCATCCACATTCTTCAACTTGGCTTTCAAAACAAAAAAAAGTGGTGCTGAGTTTGTAGCTGCAAGGAGTCCAAACAACATTGTGGAGAAAACAGATTTCTTGCTGAGACTCGGCTATGTTGAAAACTCAGAGGAGATGGTTAAAGCTCTGAAACAGTTCCGGGGCAGAGGGGATCAGCTGCAGGAGAGGTTTGACTGTCTTGTGGGGGCTGGTCTAGATTTCAACACGGTGTCAGGCATGGTGAAGCAGGCGCCAACGGTTCTGAATCAGACGAGGGACATTCTTGAGAAAAAGATGGATTGCTTGAAGAACTATTTGGGGTATCCAGTGGAATCAATTGCTGGCTTTCCATCATATTTGTGCTATGATATGAAGAGGATTAGTCTGAGATTTTCTATGTATGCTTGGCTTAGGGAGAAAGGCTATGTGAAGCCTATGTTGTCAGTGAGCACACTTCTTGCTTGCTCTGACGCCCGATTCGTAAAATATTATGTGGATATACATCCTAATGGTCCAGAAATGTGGGAGAATTTGAAGAGATCATTGGCCTCTGATTGAGATCATTTTTGTTACCTAACCATTCTTGTTTGCTGTACTGCTCTAAACTTCCTTAATGTTTCTTGAGGAAAAATGGCCAATGAATAAATGGAGAATGTCAGTTTATGTCTGAAATCTTGAGTGTTAACTCTGTGTTTTGGGGTAAAATGTGGTTAAGATGATGAAAATATGTGAATGTTGATGAGGTTTTGAGCATCTGAAAATTGAATGAGCTCCATGTTTTTGTTTCATATTTTTATGATGATTTAGGATGGAAAAACAATATAAAAATGATAAGTAATCGGATTCAAAACTGCATAAGAGGGTACTAGTATTTGAGCTATAAATCAAATTATATTACGTGATTTATGTATGACAAAATATAATTGAACTCGAGCTTGATAATTTAAAGAAAATTCAACAAGCTTTGAATATGCAACTACTCGAATCGACCTTCATTTATTAAACAACGAATTGGTTAACCTAACGCCGCAGCCCAAATTAAAAGCTTGGGCCTCTAGACCAAATATTTAGGAGTACATTATTTTGTATTTTCAGTTAAAATTAAAAGTATTACTATTATTTTGCAATCAATCCAATTAAAAAAAAAAACAAAAGTAAAGCAGTCTGTGTAACATGAGGTTGCTAAGTGCTAACGTTATGATGATGGTGGATGGGTTTTGTATGTACAAATGAATTGACACAAATAATTGGAGGGGGAAAAATGTTATAAAAAGAAAATCATAGTATTACAGATAAATAATTAAAATCTCGATGTAAAAATGATAGATAGATCTCAAGTCTTAAAGAAAATTTCCATTTCAAAACCAAATTTGATCCCTCTTAAATTCAATTTTGCAGAATAATAAGGATAGACTAGAGATGTTCAAATCAAATGTAACCAAAATTCGATACGAATATACGATACCCTCTCAAATTCAACTATAATTGGCAAAATCATTAGAGAAGCAATGGTGGCACCATGCTCATCCAAGAGCAATCGCCTATGCCTCCGTCCTATATTTGTATAGATAACAAGATAAAGATGATAATAATACTTCCTTCATTTTTTGTTAATCGAGGTATTTCTTTTTAGCAATGAGATTAAAAAATAGACATTTATATGTTAAGTTAAGAGAATAAAATAATAATAAATAAATGTATTATTGCCAAAAATTGTGTTGTAATGTTCAAAAAAGTGTACCACTCTATTAATATAGAACTGAGAAAATAATCACTTTGTCTCACTCAAAATTACCATATTCTTGAGTAACATGAAATTTTAGGTAGAATTGTTGCGTGAAGTAAAGAGTTAAAGAAAAAGACTCTACTTGAGTATTTTTAACGTAGAAAAAGAAGAGAAGAATTTATTCCAAATCGCGAGAAGAGAAGTAGAATGAGCTGAACCTGAACTTGTGGAGTGAGCTTAAGAGCATGAATAACGCGGAGGGTCCGGCCACAAATCGCGAGTCTCGACCCGTCCCACTCGTTAATCGGAGGAGAGGCACGGCCTGGGCAGGTCCCGGGCCGTGTTCCCGGCCTGGTGACCGTCCCGCGGGTGGCGCGATGGAGGGAGAGGGGCCGTGACGGAGGGGGAATTTTTGGCAAAAATTGGAAGAGGAAGAAGAGGGAGAGGGGGAGGGGTGAGGAAGAAGGGGGAGGAAGATGAAGATCCGGGAGGAAGATGAAGAAGAGGGGAGACGATCCCATTTTCCAATTTTTAATTTTTTTTACATTTTTTTGCACTTTTTATGTTATAATAAAAAAGAGGGAGGAAGAGGGAGAGGGGCGAGAACGTTGTTGCAGATTTTTAATTTTTTTTATTTTTTTTTGCAGATTTTTTTATATTTTTTAGTTTATAATTTATTATTTTTGTATTAAAAATGAATTTCTCGTGTTATAATTTGTGTTGTCTAGGAATTGTAATTTTAATTTCTACTGAACAATGTATTTTCCCGGTTTCAATTGTTCAACGTATTGCATTTACGAGCAAAATAGTCTGAAGTTGTGAATAGTGTCATTTATTAGTTGCGGCCCGAGTTGTGGCCTGCAGGGTTAGAGCAGTTGGGGCCTGGGCCGCAACTGTAGATGAATGATGACGTGGAGGGGATTTGGGCCGGAACTGGGGACGGGGTTATTCATGCCCTAACTTGTGGCGGAGCGTGGTAAAGAAATGGAAGATAAACGCGTGGAATAAGGGGAGGCATGAAGTTAGTTAAACAGTTTGAAGGACAAGCACTGGGATTTGTGTCAGTGGCTCTTTTAAGGATGTCTCATTTCCTCTATCAATTGATATGAAAGATGTTTGTTGATTAATTTTAGTTTGGAATAATTTCAATTATAGTAAAAATAATGTCAAATTTTCTATTTTGTTCCGTTCTTCTTTTCTTAAGTTTTCTATGCTATAATTACAAGTGAAGAAAGTGTTTGCCTCAAATTATATAAGGTCAATGATAGAATATATTTCGATATTAATGGCTTTATTACTTTTATCTCAAATTTTATACTACATTCATCCGTCTACGAAAAATAATCTCATTTATGGACGAGACAAATTTTAATGAGAAATTAATAAAGTAAGAGAGGAAGGAGAAAAGGTAGATAAAGTAGAAGAGAACGAGAAAAGTAAGAGAGAGAATGAGAAAACGTCGGTAAAATATGAGAAAAAAAATTTTATTTTTTAAATGAGACTATTTTTTATAAATATTCTAAAATGACAAAATAAGACTATTTTTCGTGGATAGTGATAAACACGGTTTTTGCATTTTTTAAGGTCTAGATTTGACTCGTTTTAAATGTCAATCATGCAAATTATGTTCTTAAATTGCGTATATTATATATTTTGGTATTTTGACGTATTTGTTGATAAATGACAGAAAAAGACAGAAAAATGTGCAAAAAGACCAAGGTGCAGCATCCTCTATTCGAGCCCATTCTGCCAGCGAGTTTGAAGTACAATCAGTGCTTACTACATACCATTCTCTTCGTCTTCGAAAGAGCTTCGCGTGGGTACCTTGAACATCTAAATCGGAGTTCTTTGGAGAAAGTTATGGTCATTCTACGAACGTTGCGCAGTTCAGTCAAAATTAGGCGAAATTTAAGGAAGGAAAAAAATTGTTGCCAAATCTCTACTATTAATTGAAGAATTCGAATTTACCATCTTTCTCATGACTTGGAGGAGACTTTTTACCAATTATAAATCTTTTTCTAGCCTATATATACCACATAACCTAATTCATAATATTTATCTCGGAGCCTCAAATCCTTCTCCATAACCTAATTCATTATATTTATAGCCTCCAATCCTTCTCCATCTCTACATCTTCTTCCATCTCAGAGCCTCCAATCCTTCTCCATCTCTACATCTTCTTCCATCTCAAAGCCTCCAACCCTCTCCATCTCTATACTTCTTCCATCCCATATTCCACATATTATTCTTCCGTCTTCCATTGGAGCGGAGCTCTGCAGATCCAGGCTAGAGAAGACTGAAGACTACATCATTCAACCTTGGGTTTTGTTTTGTTTTTCTTCATGTCTAGTACTTTTTGTTGTTTTTACTTGTTTATGAGTATTAAACATCCTTTGTAGAAATTTTGGTAAACATGCTAAGATTTTGAGTTATTTATTCAATTGTTTTTCCTTATTAGCTCTTGTAGTTATTTCAATTTCTCTTGTGCTTATACATTTGTTTGTCATGAATGCATGTGGATTTTACTATAAGAACTGAGAAGTGAGAAGTCTAATTTGAAAGATGAGAAATTGACGTCTTAGCCAATAAAATCGAGAGATTTGAGCATTTGAATGAAGCAAATTTATCTTAGGAGCTTTTAGGAGTTGTTGCCTTAGTTCTAGGAAGGAGACTTCGGTTCAAGGTAGCAATCTGCAAATTGTATGCTTCAAGAGAAGATATGATTTTACATCTGTGATAGCTTAGTAACTCTAGAGACCGTAATTCAAGGAAGTCGATTGGATAATAGCTTTTGATTGTGGTTCCTAAAATTCTACATTATTTAGTCTGCTTTGTATTATTTGTTATTTTATTTTTATGTTTTCATTTATTTCTTTCTGTCTAGTTTAATTAATCAACCAAAAAATCTTGTGTCTCTAAATAGTATATGATATGTTCGATATCTCGGTACTGACCTTTAGTATACTAGACATTTAGCTATACTAGATCTACCTTGTATGCTTGCAAGTATATTTTTAGCACTAATAAATAGTGACCTTTAGCTATACTAGACATTTAGCTATACTAGATCTACCTTGTATACTTGCAAGTATATTTTTAGCACTAATAAATAGTGCATCAGATAGATGGAGTAATTAATTTATTTTGTACTTAATTTTTAATAATTCGTAGTATCAATTATATCCTCGGTTTTTTTAATTTATCAATCTTATCCCTATCACTTTAAATTGTACTTACTACAATTTTCCATAGTTAGAATTTCTTTCAAATGATGGAATCGTAATATGACGTGTAGGAAGACGGTCTATTATATTTCTCTAAAAAATAACTTGTTTACGAAGATATAAGTTTTATTTTTATATTTAATTTTTTGAAAATGATTTATTACATTGATTCAAATTGAAAATATGATAGAACTAGTAACTTGAAAATCCCGTGATAAAATTGATATAATTATTAAAAGATTATGGATAAAATCAATAAATTTCAAAATTTAAGGTAAAATTGACAAAGTAATTAAAGGTCGAGATAGATTCGAACATTGACCCAATAAAATTAAATGTGATACGAAGTTTCGGCTTCGATTATGTTGTCACTAAAATACAATATTCATTGACCATGGCATCAAATGTTAATGCTTTCTTAATAATGCTTTACATACGATATTATTATTATTATTATTATTATTATTATTATTATTATTATTTATTTTAGTTTATTTGTTTGGTCATCGAGAGTATCCTATCTATGTTTATAATCAACAGTATTTTTTTTAATGTATGATAGTTTTTTGACACTGGATTTTATGTAGGATTGTTTTGTGAGTTAAGGAAGATATAGTAAAATAAGAGAGATGTTTCCATCCTAGAAACATTCATTTTTATGGAACAATCTAAAAAATAAAACGTTTTATTTTTAATGAGATAGAGAGAATATTTATTTCTCTTTCATGAGCACACTCATTTTAATACGAGAGCTTTCAAATTACTTTCATAAATTTATACAAACTTCTTCATCTTCAATGTCTTTCTCTGTTCAAACTGCAAAAAATTGGTTCAATAATGTGGATGTAATTTGAAAGATCTCATGTTAGTGTGTGTGAGGAAGAAATACTAAAATAATTGAAAGTGACATCTTAAAATTTCTTGTAACTTCATCATATAGGAAAACTGACAACAATTAAATGGAGGGAAACAAACTACTCCCTCCGTTTCACTATAGTTTGAGTCATTTTTCCATTTTAGGAAGTTTCTTCATAGTTGAGTCATTTCCATATATGATAACTTTTTTCTCTTTCTTACTTTACTCTCTCTTACTTTATTCTCTCTACTTTATTCACTTTATACTTTATTCTCTCTAGTTTTTCCCCTCTCTTACTTTTTTAACTATTTATTTAACACACCCAACATCCATTTCTTAGACTCCGTGCCCAAAAGTTCCGCCTCAACTAAAGTGAAACGGAGGGTGTACTTTTTTTTACCATTTCTATTTTCTAGAGCTCAAAAGCAAAATTGGAAAATAAAGATAAGTTTTTTTATTTTTCATTTCCTATATATTATGATAATATTTTTTTTCTAATTCAAAAACATAAAAAATGCAAAATGTATTTTTCATGGACTAATTTCGAATTTCACTTCTTTAATGTATCTGAACACACCACCTTAAATATACTTAATTAGTTTGTGCATGTTACTTGATGATGGTTTGCAATGGAATATATTTTTATATTTATATATAATAGAAATACATTGACGTTCGTGCTTTCCTTTTTTCCTTTTCTATTTTTTATAAAAAATTGTTACTTTACCTGGCATTGTGATTTTATATGCTCCACCTCGTTTACATTTTAATAAATTATCGAAAGTGCATCTTAAAGTGGTCCCTTCCTTCCCCACTATAATTTGAAAATTTTATTTGAATGTGCGATTATTTGATAAATTCCAAACAAAAAAGAGTATAACTTTAATTATGCAATATTTTATTTTAGAATGAAATAATGTTGTTATTTATAGTGTTATTTAATTTTGTACATGATGATTAATACTTTCTCCGTCCATAATTAAATGTGATCTTATAGTTGACTGAATCAGATTTTGAAAAATTATTTAATTTTATGGAGAAAGGTAGATAGTAAAAGTTAATGTACTGTGATTAACCTAAAAAAAGGTAATGTATTGGATTATACTTTTAAAGATTACTCTTAATAATAAAATGTGAGTGAAATAAGTTAACAGAATGTAGAGTTTATTTATCAAAAACAGTAAAAGTGAAATGATATATTTATTGGCAAACGGACGAAAAATGAAAAATGAGACATTATTTGGCGGACGGAGGAAGTAAATTAAAAAAATTATGAGAAAGAATGATATAGATTTGAAATTATGGATGATCTTGAAAATTTTGAAACACGGTTGTAGTATACGAAGCCATTCACACGTAAAATATGCATATTCAATTAGTGAGACAGCTGTATACCCCACTAGTTTTTTTGTTGAAATAGACAATAGGCAATATATATGCCCTTGTTAACTCCTTTACTCTGCCATCTCCTCAGATCAGATCCATCTCTGACATTGTTTTTTTTCAATTCCTTTTTTTGTCATTTTCTATGTACCTTCCTCCTGATCACACCATCTGCAGCGCACTAGGGTTTCATCACAATTTTATCAAGCAATGCAATTTGAAAAAGGTCAGATTTTTTAAATCTCAATTCTCGGATTTTGCCAATTCCATCTACTATTTTCATTTAATTTTTCGTTTGCTGATTATGAGACCGAGGTTTGGGCTTTGTAGATTTCTGGGTTTGAGCTAGGAAAAAAAACATTCTTTTAACGTTAATAAAAGCTCGAACTTTCTGGCAAATCTTTCTTTGGGTTTAAGCAACTTATTATGACCAAACCGCGTTGAATCTAATAAATGGGTATCTACATTTTAATGAAGTCAGCTTTACCTTTTATTTTTACTTTTCTTAAAAATTTATTGAATTTTCCTTTCTTGAAATCATCGAAATTTTGAAATCAATCTGTAAATCTGTGTGTTTTCTTCTTCTGCCCTGTTTCAGGTATTCATTGATTGGAGTGAAGGAATTTGAATTAAAGCGGATTGATAGATTCATTTTGATTGCATAGACATACAGATATATAGGATTAGAATGGAATTACTCCGTTTGAAGCCTTTGAAATTCTTTGGATTGCATATGAATTCTCTAGCATACAAATGTGCTGCATTTCTTGTCATTGCTTTGATGATTAGAACACTTTGGCTTCCTAGATTCTCTAACTTTCGTGGAATTCCTAATAGTCGATTTAGTTTAGATCCGAATCTTGACAATGAGAAATCGAAGTTTTTGGAGGTTCCTCAGATTGTGTGGGGTTTAAACAATCAGAAAATTGCATTTGCAAGAGCTTGTTTGACTGCAAGAATGCTGAATAGAACACTTCTTATGCCTAGTTTGAGTGCTTCCTTGTTCTACAAAGAGGTTGAGCAGCTGAGGTCTATTTCGTTCGATAAAGTCTTCCAATTCGATGAGTTCAATGCTCGTTGTGGAGGGTTTGTCCGGTTAGGCCGTTACTCAGAGGTTTCAAACACGAGGGATGTGTTCGAGCTTCAAAAGGGGAGTGGGAGGAGATGGACGGTTGATAAGGATCTTCAGCAGTTGAGGGAGTTCAGCAAGTCTCCCTACGATGAGTATCAAATGATCCGAGTTGTTGGCAAGAATCCCTTCTTGTGGCACGATCATTGGCCTACTAGAGACTACGCGAAGATTTTTGAATGCTTAGTGTTGGTGGAGGAGATATCTAGGGAGGCCGATAAGGTTGTGTCGAAGATTAGAGAAATTGGGATGGTGGAACGGAGCAGAGTTGCTCCTTTGCAAAATAATGTCAATGCAACGTTGCAGACGATTCCCTATGTAGCTGTGCACATGAGAATCGAGAAGGATTGGATGATACATTGCAAAAAACTCGAGCATAGATTGAATATTAGCGAAATTTGCAGCAGCAAGGAGGAAATCAAGCAAAGAGTAGGCAACATTGTTGGATTAGAAACTCCTATTGTTATGTACCTTGCTGTTGCTGACGATCTTCTTGAAGATAACTCAATACTTGAGGGTTGGGGCGAGGGTTTGCTTCCTTACGAGAAGAAGAAGTTGGGCGTTCTTGACAAGTACAAGAAGCACCCCTATCTGATCCAATCAGCTATAGACTATGAAGTTTGCTTGAGATCTAACGTGTTTGTTGGGAATACGTTCTCGACTTTCTCTAGCCTTATCGTTCTCGAGAGGACTCAGTTGATGATGAGTGAGGGTGCTGCACAACGGTGTGGCTTAGACGTTAGATGGCCTTCTTATGCATATAATTTAGAAGGTGAATCAAATGGTCCACGCGGGTGGGCAGCGAATATGTCGGATGTGAGCCTCCAAGCCATTAGTTATGGTTCAAACCATGTTTCTTGTACATGATTTTAAGGTACATGATTTTGGCCATGTATAGCTATCTTATATCATATTCTTGATTCTTATACACCTTTTGAAATGTGTAAATGATAAGAAATACAGAGTTATTGGTCTTGATCTCTCTTATTTGTCACTTGCATTTGAGATTGCACATTAATGAAATCGTCTTGATCTGCCTCATTTAGTCATTTGCATTTGAGATTGCACATTGATTGAATTAGTGTTTGTTTTTTTGCATGGGGTCGTCCTCTATCATGTGTTGAATTGGGATTGTAATTGAACTGAGTCGATAAGTTCTAAGTTTTAATATTTTGCATCAAGTTTCAAATATATATTACTAATAATACACATATTAAATGATGTTGTCTATTCATAAGCAAAACAAAGTTGTTTGGCTCAAAAACGACATCAACATATTCGACAAGCCTTTTGTGACATGGTGATTGAAAAAAAAAATCCAGATTTCATCATTATTTTTGTGTTAATTTTAAATTTGTAGAATAAATCAAAATTTGACATTTGTGATTTTATCCAAATTTTATTTAAATTGTTTTATGATTGTTGAATGGGTAAACCGATTATTTAAATTTGACTCTAATTTCTATGAAAAAGACTCTTCCAGTCACTGTAGGCCCATATATATTTCATGTGCTCTCAAAATCCTCAACAACTCTAAAAGAGTATTTTAAGGGAAATTTGATTAAATAATATTATCTGACTTTTTAGGATGCTGAGGAAATTCCAAGAAAGAAGGCGGTTTTATGGGCCTCTTCCTTCCTGTCATTATTAATAGTGGGAGAGGAGCAAACATACAACCCAAGACAGTTAAATTTAACAATGAGAGACTCAGAATTCAATAAAATGAAATGTGAAAATTGAATAATTTTTCTCAGCAAACTTTTTCTTGATTACAGCTGCATGACCCATTCACAAAATTTCCAACAAGCATCACAATCAAATTGATGTGGATTTTGATTATATACTATCCACTCAAATTGTTGCACTTCTTCAAAATCTTTGCTTTTACCACCTTAATTTGTCAAACTATGATAATGCGTTGATCACAAATTTCTTCTTGAAGAAAACCTCAATAATAAAGACCATTTTATTGCAATTATAATTTCACTAGTCAACACTAAAATTTATTGGACAGTCAAGGTTGATCTACTTAGAATACCATAATCATATAGTAATATTTATATCATGATATGAAAAGATAAAATTGAATGCTATGAAAAGATGAAACTGATTGTAGGGATCAGACTACTTTGGATTCACTATTTACTGAGACCTCTTTGATCTTGTTGCAAGATAGCTCAGTCAAACTACCAGCCAAGCGACTGATTTAACAGCTATTACAAGCTATTACAACAAACAAAAGTATAATATCTCAGACTTGTAATCTTGGACCGAATGCTCCAAGACATCACCGAGAACCTGCACGCTTAACACACAAATTAGTGATACAACACAAGATCCTCTCAGATCTAAACAAGAAGTGCAGAACATAGAGAGAAATCAAAGGAATCGCATAGATCTACAAGCTATGGCTCAGCCACCCGCTAATAGTACAGATCTATTCACCAAAACAACGATCCAATGGAACAACGTTGAATCCAACCGTGAAAGCACGTCACACACCATGGATTACAACCCCTATCAACTCCACAACACCGGATCTAACCTCTCCAGAAACCACTCACACAGAAAACCTCTCAAACACAAACCCTAACTCCTCTGAAACCCAAGCAACCGAAGCAGTTGCTTATCTCCACTCACACACCCGTTTAATCACACAAAAACTTGTGATAAACCATTGTGTAAACACTCAGAGATCATCAGAGAAGAAGAAAGAAACCAGGGAACACTCAACAGCCTCGAGAGAGAGAGAAGTGAAAGTGAAAGTGAAACAACAGAGGGAGAGTATGGGGTATATCATCAGTGGTAGTGGGCTAGGGCAAACACACAGCCCAATATTACCTGGGCCAATTTAATTCCAGGCCCAACAAATAATAGTCCACAAACTTAATAGCCCACACAATCAACATACTCCACCTTGGACATTATTTTTTGGGAAACCACCTTGGGCGCTGCTCGATGCATCGAGCACGTCCGGGCCAGCGAGCAGCTGACGTGGCGCGTTCTGATTGGCCAACGGCATTTCCGTTGGAAATTCATTTTTTTTTTAAATTGAAAATAATACAAAAAATTAAAAAAAATATATTTTCAGATTCCCAAAAATATGATCATTTTTTACCGTTTTCTGGAATTTTTTTGATTTTTTTATATTTTTTATTCCCAAAATCATCTATAAATACACACATTTTTCATCCATTTTTCACATCAAATCATCTCCCATTCATCTCTCATTCATATTTTTTCATACAACTTATCTACATCTTCCTCTCTCACTCAAACCCTCTCAAATGGATTTCACTAATCTCATTGCGGAAGCGGAGCGCGAAGAACAAGAATACTATGAACAATATCGTGCCGCCTATGAAGCCTATGTCACCGCGAATACCCCCGCCCCTCCTCCTCGACCAACTAGATCAACTCGCCGCTACATCCATCGTGACCGGGAGGGAGCCAACAAAAGACTCGTTGCCGATTATTTTTCCGAACAGCCGCGGTTTCCGGAAGATTACTTTCGGCGCCGTTTTCGCATGTCAAAACGCTTGTTTATACGTATTGTCAACACATTATACGCCCGTGTTGAATACTTTCAAACAAGTACAGACGCAACCGGTCGGCAAAGTCTCTCGGTGTTGCAGAAGTGTACGTGTGCCATCCGACAACTTGCTACAGGGCAAACGACTGACCTCTTCGACGAGTATTTGCATTTCGGTGAGTCAACTGGAATCATTTGCCTTAAAAAATTTTACGACGGCGTTCGTTCAGCTTTCGGTGAGGAATTCCTTCTGGCACCCACCACCGATGATTGCCAACGGTTGCTTCGTCTTCACGAAACAGTCCAGGGTTTTCCCGGTATGCTTGGCAGCATTGACTGCATGCATTGGAGGTGGAAGAATTGCCCGACTGCTTGGAGGGGGGCAACACTTAAGCGGCCACAAAGGCGGCGGCCTAACACTTATCCTTGAAGCGGTCGCCGACTACCGCCTATGGATTTGGTATTGCCAGATCCAACAACGACTTGAACGTGCTCTATTCTTCACCACTCTTCAATGATGTTTTGAATGGTGTAGCGCCAGCGATCGACTTCACCGTCAACGGAAATGCATACCATATGGGTTACTATCTCGCCGATGGTATCTACCCAAGGTGGTCGACTTTCGTGAAGACGCTCAGCAACCCGCAAGACCCGAGACGAGTTCTTTTTGCGCAGCGTCAAGAGTCCGCTCGGAAAGACGTCGAAAGAGCTTTTGGAGTCCTTCAAGCCCGATTCAACATTGTGAAGGCCCTGTCTCGGCTGTGGTACGTGAAAAATATTGTAGACATCATGTACACGTGTATTATCTTGCACAACATGATTATAGTTGACGAAGGACCGATGGTGGCTAGCTTTTACGACGAGGATGAAGCCGGAAGCTCAACCGCGAGGTCTCCCCCACGCCGAGGTGTGCATACGACGGTGGGCGAGAGGATCGAAACAAGGAACACAATGCGCGATACCCGAGCCTACATTGAGCTACAAGAAGACCTAATCAAACACATTTGGGCGAAATTCGGCCACGAGTAGTGAGTTTTTTTAATTTTATGAATTTAATTATGTAATTTTTAATTTTTAGGATTTTAATTATGTACTTTTTAATTTTTAGGATTTAATTATGTAATTTTTAATTTTTTTGTAATTTGTAATAGTATTCCGGATATTTTTAATGCATTTTAATTTTGTGGAAATGTTTTTATTTAAATTGAATAATAGAATGGTGGGACCCTTGAACTTGTCCTTGCGCAAGAGCACGGATGTGGGTGTTGTGCTCTTGCCTAAGAGCAGGGAGTAAAAGTGGGTCCGGGCCCACATCCGTGCTCGTTGGCAAGAGCACGGATGAGGATGCTCTAATATATCTAAACTAGATGAAGGCTCGTATCAAATTATCAGGTACACAGCACAAAGAGGGACTCATGCAAATTCAACTTAGATTTGTATTTCAGTAGATTCCATATCCAGTACATTTTTTGTATTGTAGCAACAGATAATTCAAATCACAGAAAATCAGTAGCAGACTGCTCCTGAAAAACAAGTATAATCAAGAGTAGCTGTCTTAGAATCCACTGCAAAAAAACAACGCATTGCATCTCTTGTTGATAGTGTGAATTCAGAAAGTCAAGTAGACAAAACCACATCCAGAATTCCTTGTGTATGCTATGGAGATGCGGATGGTTGGGGGATAGAAGAATTCATTGATGCCTCACACTGACCAACTCCATATCAAATATGAGTGTCCCCAAGGTTGAGCCTTCACCATTGGCTAGACGAGTTGGATTGAATATAGTAGTGAATAATCTGTGTCTATCGAAAAACTGCAAACCAGGACTCGACTAAGTATTAATGAAATACAGTATGTTTTTCTCGTCCCTCTTTTCGAATTGAACCTCACTATCGGAAATTTGTTTGTCGTTCCACTAGAAACGATGAGCATCAGATACTACAACAAAAACTTGATACAGACTGATCAAAGAGAGTACTTACATTAGGTGGGATGGGTTCTTGAGATGTATTCTGATATCCTTGTGAGGGAGGGATAACGACGCGGCGAATGCCACCTACTTTCATTGATCTCACAGCTGATTCAATACCAGATATGACCTACATTAGTTCAGATGGTTCGAAGTGAAAGATCTGTGATTACTTCACATTCAAGTTGATGCAAAGATAGAACAAAACAATTACTACAAAAGCCGAGAGGAGGCAAAAATTCTCAATTCTTTCACTGTGATTGTTGATTCATAAGTATCTCTTATTTCGACATGTATGAAATTACAACATCAATTACCCCCAATAAATAGGAGATCGAAGACTATTTGTAGTAAATCAAACCTTTCCGGAAGCAAGAACAAATTGAAAAGGAAGGGGATCTCCGTTCTCATCTTTATGATCGTAAGTGGAATCGAATCGCCATCCCTGCTTCGCTGCCAATCTTCCATAGTAATGAATCACGACCTTTTTCCCCAAATCACAACCAACACCAATTCAACCCTTCCAATTCCAAACAAAATTGCGGATAATTGTTATTTAAATAAGAGTACGATACCGTATCGCCGGAGGATGGAGTTTCGCCGGCGTCGTCACCCATCCGGAGGTCTAGGGCCTTGACGCCGCCGGAGTTTGGAAGCTCGAAGAAGTCCGAAATCTCGGGTTTGGACCAGCTAGCCATATTTGAATTGGAGAAGGACAAAAACGTGGTAATTGTAAAGAGTGAGAAAGCTCTTCTTCTTGCTGCAGGTGGTGGAGGTGGGGATTGGGTGGCGTATAATTCGTTTGGCGGAACGTTAAGCGGAGAAAAGCGGATGGCGGCAAAATGGAAACGATAGGATTGAAGCGCCATCGAAATTGATAGTGTGAAGCTCAACCACTGTTAACGGAAAAATAAAAAACAAACGACGCCGTCTGTGGGAATCGAACCCACGACCACGTGGTTAAAAGCCACGCGCTCTACCAGCTGAGCTAAGACGGCTTGTTATAGTATTCTATTTGTTAGCATATGAATTCATGTTGTGCGTTTCAATTTTACCGTGTGAATTTTAAGGTAAAGTAGGGGGTTTTTTGTGGTTGAAGTATTTAAATAGTATGTTATTAATATAGTCTCCATAATTATAATTTAACTATATTATCAATGAACAACGTATATCAATTAATGAAATTCAAACAATATATAACTAAATAACTTGATGGGTGTGAATGGTTGACATTTGTAGTACACAAAAAATGTTAGGATAGAGCATCCAAACATTAGCAAAATCAAGATTCACACGCCATTACAATTCTTTTCCTATATATATTCCCAAACACTTTGTTCCTTTTTGGCCTTGAGCTATATTCTTACGCGAACATCTACACATTCTACACATGTCTACCCCTACTCCTCACCATGTTGGAGCACCATCACTAGAATTGAAGGTTTGTTACAACACATATTCATCTTCTTCCTTCAAACTTTTACACTACAATTAACATCTCTCTCTCTTTTTCAGCTTGATCAAAAAAAGATGGAAATCAAACCCAAAGACCTCAGCATCGTTTGGGGCAAAGACAATCGATACTGGAGCATCCCAGATGATGGGTCAGTATAAACAAAACATGATAAGAACACATTTTAGGTCATCTTTTGTTGTAGTATAATTGATAGATGGACGAGTTATCTACCATACCAAACTGTCCTCATATATGTATGTATTAGTGTTTTGGTTTCCCTTAGAACCCTAGTGTTGATGAAATTTCAAGAAACTCTTTGATGAAATTTACATCTTTGGTTATCATCCCTTCTAGGGCCGCGGCAGAGCTGTACCAGGTGTCGTGGCTGGAGGTGACGGGTTGCGTGAGCAAAACCGAACCGGGTAAGGAGTACGAAGTCGGGTTTCAACTATCGTTCACGGCGGATGCATTCGGGTGGAGCGGCTCTCCGGTTTACATTTTGGTGAAGAGAGGGAAAACCGCCAAATTCAAAGGGCATAAGTTCTCCCTCGACACCTCAAAAGAGAGCGAGGAAATCAAGGCCAAGATTGATGCAATCAATAATAATTCAACCACAGATGAAGCTGAAGATGCAAATGCAAAAGAGGAGAATTCAAAGGTTTATTTTGGTTTGTATGAAGTTTGGCGTGGCAAGTGGAAGGGAGGCCTCAAGATTCATCATGCTTTTATACAAGAAGTCAATTGATTATTTTATCGTCATATGTTAATAATTTCAATGCTCTTCACTATATTCATAAAGGACCAAGAAATGATTTATGTATACTTGGAAACTACTTGCTAGTTTAATAAAATCTTAGTACAATTTCAAATGTTAAATGTGTTTGAGTTGAGTTTTGAATTTGATAATTAGGATTTGTTGCATCAAGTTAAGGTATATGGTTAATTACTTGTAATACCAAATTTTTAGTTAATAATTTATTGGTAGGAATAATTATTCCATGGTCAGATTATTTTTACATTACATAATATTGAATTAATAATTATTTCATCTGTAACAGTAAAACTCTGTTTTTGTAGAACAGTGGAGATATGGTTAGATCATACTACTACATAGAAATATAGCATTAATAATTACGTTAATTAAATTGAAAAGTCATGACTTGCAAATTATGACTAAACACATATTTTAGGGTGGCATAAGCTTTGAAAGAGTATATAATAAAATAAAAGAAATGCCTAAATGGAATAGATTCAAGAAACTGGAAAATGAAAGAAGAATATATGCAGTGAAAGGGTAGGAATTCTGTAAAATGGAATCCCACTTTATTCTAGAAGTGTACAATTATATATTAGGAGAAATAGAAAAAGATAAGCACCTCTTTATAATTATTTGTCCAAAATTAATGGAATAAAAATTTTGGATGCAAAATAGGAAGAGACTTATACTGCTAATATTTGTATACGTAAGAATAAGATCTTCTATTACAAATTCATATCCAAATCGTGCTCGATTTTAGCCACAAAATGACATAGCTTGATAAAAAGTAGGTATGCCCGTACGTATACACCATTATTGAACATACATTCATAAAATTTTAAATTTGATTTTCAATCTTTTCGTTTTCCGAACATTATAATTTAATTATTACGTATATTGTGTTAGAATAGAAATAAATTTACATAAATTTTCTATATCCAATTTTAAATCAATTCTTATGTCATGTCTAATTTAGTAACTTACTAATTTTAGAATTATTTGAATTTTATATCATGAATTTTAGAATTTATATGTAGTCGTTTTTGAAATTTATAAATTTTAGAATTATTTGATAATAAAATTGTTAGAATTGTTTAGTAGTAATAAAATTAAGCAATTCAAATTCATCATTTTAGATGAATGAATTCAAAATATAGTATTTTATCAATTTTTAAGCAAACTCAAACAAAAAATAATCTTTTATATTAGTGTTTAAATAATAAATAAAATTCTTCATTTTAAAAGGAAAGTCAATTCAAATCCTTTTATTTTATGCGAATTTGTCAAAAGTAGATCTTTAATAGTACTACTATCTTATTACTAAAATATTGTAACTTTATTATAAAATTTGCTTCGGTTTATTCCTGTTCATGATATTTATCCGTAAATTATGAAATCATGAATCGTGTGAGTCTAAATTAGGACTTAATCACTATGCCCATAAATCAGTTCATCTTTATAGTAATAGTATAATTGACACGAATAAAATATTTGTTTATATGAAATCTTTAATTCATTGTCGTTAGTTCAAAACTTATCCCTTAATATCTTACTAAAATATAGTAATTTTATTATAAAACTTGTTTCAATTTATTCATATTCAAGATTTTCATCCGAAAATTACGAAATCATAAATCATGGACTTAATTAATTTTCCCAAAAATTAGTACGTATCTTTACAATAGCAGTGATTTGACAAGTATAAAATCTTTGTATACAAGGAGAATTTAATTCATCTTCCTTATTTCAAAATTTGTAACTGCTATATAAACGAAACTTTTAAAATTTACTTTTTCACATACAACTATTCATGCCTCGTAAATCACCTATGCCTAATACAATTACTACCCTACATTCCTAAATACTCAATGCGATGAAGCTCTCATAGGAGTGGTTGTCCCCGTCAAAAGGTAGTTTAGAGACTCTGAACGTAAGTGAAATAGAAGAATCAATAAATTGAGAAAAAAAAGTTCATAATCTATTAGTTTCTTCATGAACCTCTTTTCTCAAGTCGTTAGTTTCTTCTCTCTCAGTCATGTACATTGTTTCTAAGCTATCTTTCGATGGGAACAATCACTCCAACGAAAGTCTCTGTCTCATCGAGTGTTTTTGGGACAGTGACCGGCAGTGGTCGTGCTAGAAATATATAGGTGATTTTGAAAACATGAAAGCGCAGATGTATATATCACTTTTTATAAACAAAAGCTTGTGTATAAGTATATGTTACCACTCGACGAGTATTGTATGTTAATGCTACATGATTTAGCATTTTTATCTTATTGAGTTCATATCTATATTTAATTTACTGTATTGTATGTAAATGCTACAAGATTTGGCATTTGTATCTTATTGAGTTCATATCTACACTCAGTATATTCGGAGTCGCTTTATTTGATAATATGCAATGTATTAACAAGAATATGATTGTACACAATTACATAAAGAAAGCAGGAAACAATGAGGTTATGTTTTTTTCTCACACAAAAAAGGCCTATAATTACAACATTCACGATTACTATATGGATGACAAAATAGGGAAGTGCTAATGAGAAAACACGCTTCTAGTTTGATTTAGGCGAATCAGATAACTTTCTTTTCTTACATTCTGCTTCACCTAACTGCAAACAAACAGAAATTTCTTGTGCACTCTCACTATCCCTCTCCTCTTGGTTTGCTGAAGATTCGCCCGAAAACCTCTCGATGAACTGATGCTCGATCACAGGAGCTGCCTCAAGACGACTCTCGATGTGAAACTCGTCGTTCCTAAACAAGGGCGGTGAATCATCATCGCTAGAAGCCTGAGGAATGCTTAGAGCATGAATGTCGTAGTTGTCCTCAGACTTATTCTTAGCCGCAGCCCACTCTATCGGCCCAGAAGTCGAGTCTCGTGCACCCGATGCACTCCTCTGCTCCTGCAGAGCATCTTGAAGGCCTTGTGCACAAGTGATGAGATCAAGTTCAAGGAGATCAAGGAGACGCCCTAAATCAACTCCGCTGGTCCAATTCTCCGGAGGCTGGCCTACTTTCAACTTCAAACGGCCCCGGTTAGATGTCCCGCCCCAAATGATCCCAACGGGGCAGGGCTTTTCGCCATTGGTGCCGGTTAATAGTATGAGGCTGCCACTGTCACCTTCAAGATCAAAGGTGTGCTGATTCTCTCCAACAACAAGAAAATCAGTGAAGAAACACATCCCTTTTTCATCGTTGTATTCTAGAGAATAGGCCATTATAGTACCACTTGTCAGACCAGAACTCCTCCCAACTTTCACAACTTGCCTCCCAACGAGGCTCTCCACGCGACACTGCAGGTCGATTTGGTTCACTTTGCCTATCTCGCCTATGCCTTTCACGAGTGTGGTGGCGTTTCTCATATTGAAGTCATCCGCGAATGGGATAAAGGCGCCATCAGCATGTACAAATGTCTCTACACAGCGCGAGCGTTACAGTTTATATCAGAATCTACGAATGGAGGGAAACCAAAGGAGTGGTTTTGCTTATATAACCTGGATTTGTTCCTGCAAAAGTGTCATACCAACGATCATCACTGATGAAGGAAGTAGCTCTCTCGACTGCGCCTAGATAGACACCCGGTCCGAGGCTTGGTGGCAACGGATGGAACATTTTTTGACTCGGGAAGTCAAGATCCACAGCTACATGCCTATTTGTGAGGAAACCAACCTGCCTATTTCCTGTTCTGCTTCTAACAATTGCACCTAATGTTCCAAAGGTTTCTTGGCTAGCAACCTACAAACGCAACTGGGATTGAACCATACGAAACAAGAACATAGACGCGATTTGTTTAAAATGTGTTGTAGGAATACCTGAGAACCAGATCCAATGCATGGATCACTCCCACCAAATCCATCCACTAGCTCGGTGTAGAACTGCTCTTTCGGGGTAGCTGCAGGAGCTCGATAGTAGGAGAATTCGACCACATCAACTTCACACCAAACACCTCCAGGTCCCTACAAAATCAACACTGAAGAAACTATCCAAGAAAGTTGAGATTTTGACTAGCAAAATACCTCAAGAGCTGTAGGTAGGCATTCAGCAGGGTTGAGCCATTGCCTGTGAACTTTTCTACCAACAAAGATAAGTATAGCCGGTATATTAGTTAAACAGCCCCTCCGGATACGAAGCCCAATGGCTGTACCGAGAGTAAACCGCCTCAGAAGCTTGCTGTGAAACGCCCTAATAGTCATCAGCTCGAGCAAGGTAGTGGCCTGCAAACCCATTGGGCGCCCCCCATGAATCTCAGGCATAACCCCCTTTTGAAGATTTCCAAAGTAATGTGCTCTATCCTCTGCTGCATCACCTATCCTACAAGCTGGCCATGAGAAGTAAGCAGCATTGCTCTCGGAGCCTCCTGCGGTGAAGCTCTGCAATGGCGGTGGACTTGAACCGGGGAGATTGAGATTGATGTCATACTCCCTCTCCAAATCCAAATCCAAACCCAGTTCAGAGGAACCAGAGTTATGTGCACTTGAATCCATTCTATCCTATAAACTGAAACAAGATCATCCATAATCCATCAAACAGAATGGTAATGATAGGTATGGTGTGAGCAAGCAATATGTATTCTGATTTTGGCAACATAAGCAATTAAGAGGAAACAGTCATGACAACTTTGATAGGAATTTGAAGAGTAATATCACGAACAGCAGCCACTGAATAATAAGATTGAGTTTAGCTAATCTAGTTTGTTAGAGAAGATCAATTACCATTTCATTTAGAGGAAAGCAAACCAAGTGCCAAGATTGAGTTTTTATTAGAGAAACTCAAACTCTTTCATAGAATAATAAGTCACTGCTGCAACAAACTATGAATATCTGTTTGTAGAGTAGACTAATCATCATTTCATTAGAGGAAAGCAAACCAACTGGCAAGATTGAATTTTTATGAGAGAAACAATGAAATGAGAAACTCAAATTTTCTCATATATTACTAAGTCATGCTGCAATGAAACTAAGAATATCTGTTCTTTCAGTTGAATTGCCTCATGAACTGAGCAATAATCAATCCAAAATACAGAAAAAAAGAAAAAAAAAGAATTGAATACTGCAAAACTCACTCAATAAAGAGCTGTATACGACAAGAAATTTCCCCTGAGATAGGCTCGTTCTTCTACCACAGCCATATTCTTGAAAATTGAGTATGAAACTGAATGACAACTCTGAGTTCTTGAAGGGAAGCTTTGTGCATCTAGGACTACCGACTGAAATTTTCTAGGTGCCAGAGAGAGAGAGAGGGAGGGAGGGGGGAGGAAGAGGGTAAATGGGAAAACTTTATTTGGGAAAATGGTGCACATAAGGCTGTATATATTCAATTCTTTGTACGAACACATAGTAGTAAATCTTGCAGTAGTATTTTAGCATTATTGTTTTTATTGAAGAAAATGGAATGTGCATTCACAAAAATGAGGTTCTTGGCCGCCGTTGCTGGAGTCACAATCAATCTTGTACAGTCTTGCTTTTATTGCCACTCATGATATGAGTGATCCAATGATGCCACACGTTGGTCAAGTACTATTGATGAACAATGGTGGAAGAGATAAAGAGAGACGACCCTAGCTAAATTAAAGATTTCATTTTTATCTTCTTTTATTCACCCATACACATTTTCTCCCTTAAAGCTGCGCATTTTTTTCTTCACAAATTAAATTCATTTTCCCTTTTCATGGGCTATTGGAGAAGATGGTGTGTATGCACTATCCTTGCAGGAAATCTTGGTGCCAATCTTTTTTGTTTTTTTCTGCTTGTAGCAATTCTTGATTCCTAAATCTAGAAGAAAAGATAAGGAGATAGTGCTGCACCAAGCTCAAGTGCCAATATTTCTTCAAGTTTAAAACTATCTAGAAAGAGAAAGAGAGGGAGGGAGACAGAGAAGGGTGCAACCATTATATGTTGTCAGTTGGATCATCTTCACTCATTTTGTCAACTATAAAATGATTATTTATGACTGTGGGACTCATCCTCCAATTTCAACAATCCTGTTGAGGTTTATTGATTAGGGCATTCATT
The DNA here is from genome assembly GCF_004379255.2 of Salvia splendens. Taxonomy (NCBI): domain Eukaryota; kingdom Viridiplantae; phylum Streptophyta; class Magnoliopsida; order Lamiales; family Lamiaceae; genus Salvia; species Salvia splendens. Next base: position 8,335,969 of record NC_056036.1, on the reverse strand, counting down.
GTTGGAGATTAGGAAGGTGGTGTCGCCACTGCCTGTGAGCTAACAGCACCATGCACTAGGGATGTCAATCGGGCCAGTCTACTGGGTTTCGGGCCAATCCTATTCGGGTTGCGGGTCAATCTGGTGCAGGCTAATTGGGTTGTTATTTTTCCGGGTTATAAAAGTTCAACCATAACCCTAAAAGCTCGGGTTTCGGACTAGCCCATTGGATTAATCGGGTTGCTACCGGTAAAATTAACATGCGATCAATCCAATAAATAATGGTAAAAATTAGTTATATTTATAAAATGTAAAATATTTAATTATGATAAATTTGAGATATATGCTTAAACTTAAACATAAACATGATCAAATACTAATATTTGAGATTTATGCAAAATAAAACATAAATCAAGAAATTTTAAAACATGTTTAGAAATTTAAATATATTTTTTAGTGAATTTGAAGTTTCTAATTCATTTATTTATTATTATATTAATAAAAGCTTAATATATAATTTATATATTTAATATAGAAAATGGAAAGTTATTTTTTCAGTAATTTATATTATAAAATAATCAATGAAGTGTCGAATTAGAGTCAAATAAATAAAACAATATAAATTTTATCGGGTTTTCGGGTCTGGCCCTAACGGGCTGCGGGTTAATCGGGTGCGGGCTAATCGGGCTGTAATTTTATCGGGCTAGAAATTTTCAGCCCTAACCCTATAAATTTATCGGGCTATTCGGGCCAGCCCATGAATTGCGGGCTAAATTGACATCCCTACTATGCACCGGTCTCTTTCTTTAATTCAATGCCTTAAATCCAATTTATTGACGAATAATTGGAGATATTTCGTTTCGATTATGATCCATGATTGCCCTTCTAGAACCAATGTTTTAAAAACCGGACCGGCAAGCGAACCGGCGTCATTACTGGTTCACTGGTTCAACCGGTTCACTGGTCGAACCATTGGTTGAACCGGAATACTGTTTATATATATATTTATTTATTTAGTAGTAAATAATAAAATTTAATCAAATGTTTTATCAATAAATATTATAGTATTATACATTTAATAGTATTATTATAGAAAACAAGTCTTGTACTACTATATTAGAATATTTAATGACGTTAAGTTTAAATACAATAATAAATTATAATACACAATATTAAAAACTAGTATTAAACTCTATGTATAATTATAAACTCCTATATTATAAAACATTAGTGATTGTAAAAGTATAATTAAAATATAAGAAATATATTAAAATTAACAATTTCTTAAAAGAATATATAAAATTAAAATGAATTATCTTAAAAGAATATAAAATTAAAAAGAATATATTTTTAGTGAATGATATAATTTTATTAATTTTTTATCAACAAATATAATTAAATATATAAATTATACTAGTAGTAAGTTATCGTAAATAAAAAATTTAATATTTATGTATAAAAATAAATAAGTTCATAGTATTATTTTCAAAAAGTAATGCGGCAAAATAATATTATACACAAAGATATATGAATAAACATAAATTAAAAACATATATTTAGTAAATACTCCTAGTATATAATCAAATAGTAGTAAACTTTTAATATAATTAATCACATATTCTTAATATACATATATACGTATTAAACACGAATTATTAGTTTATATAGATAAATATTTTGTGTTTAACATATGAAAATAATATTTGTTCATATTACTGCAAAAAAGTCCTTGTGGTGTAGTGGTAGAATTGTTGGTAAGTTCACCGGGAGGTCTTGAGTTCAACCCCTATCAAGGCCAAAATTTTAGCATAAAATTTTGAAAAGCATTTGAACCGGTTTCCGGTTCCCGGCCAGACCGGTCCGACCGGTCGGTTTCGACGGTTCATGGCGGTTGAACATGTCACTGGTTTTATAATGCTAACCGGACCGGACCACCTACCGGTTCGCGATTGAACCGGCCGGTCCGGTCCGGTTTTTAAAACATTGTCTAGAACATGATTAACAGTGTCATGGTTCAATTTCTAGGCATGCATGGATAGATCAAATGATCAATAATAATTAGATAGAGAGAACAAATTAAATATTTCTTTTTTACTATAAAAGAAAATGACTTAAATAATTTGAAATAACTCGAAATGAAATAGTACGAGTCAAGTAATTTGAGAATGCTAGTACTATATGGAGTATTTTCGGAAAAATCAAGTTCATCAATTAGGAAAAATAAACAGAAAAATGAAATTTGAGAATTTAAGGCTAGAGTTAAATTTCTAGTTAGACAGGATTCAGCTACAGCGCGAGAGCCCTGAACCGGCGGTGGCGGGAGACAGCAACAGTCATGAATTCCCTCTACTTGTTGCGGTGAGCTCTCTATCTTTCTTTCTTCTTTTCTCCATTAATTTTCGCTTCTCAGTGCGTTTTCTGGTATTGAATTTGATTGGTAGCGACGTTGTTGAAAACAGCGGCGCCATTTCTCTTCGAGCATTCAACTTTATCAAAACAGCTAATCAAACTGCCCAGATTCAGAATGCATCTTGATGGGGTACGTACTAAACAAGCCCAATAGCAGTGACGGCCCATCAGCCCAAAGCCCAAGGAAGAGTATCAGTTCGGCATTACCAAAGAGTTCGGCCCCAGCCTACAGCTCGGTAAAAGCCAACCAATCAGTTCGGCATTACCAAAGAGTTCGGCTCCAGCCTACAGCTCGGTAAAAGCCGACCAATCAAGCTCTACTCTCAGATCGGCAAAAGCTGCTCGGCAATAGTTCAGAAGTTCGGTCTCAGTATTCGACCGAACTGGAAGATAGTCAACTCATGCAGGATCACATGCAGGATAGTGGATCAAGCACAGAGATAGTGGACTCATGCAGGATCTCATGCAGGATAGTGGACCCATGCAGGATCTCCATGACCTCCACGACATTCACAACCATCATTAGTGGTGATGCAAGCCACGATCTTAGTTCAATGTATAAATAGAACTCAGATCAGATAAAGAAGGGTTAAGTTCTCTAGAGATCAAATATCAAATAGCAAGTCTGTATTGTAAGCTGTAGAAAACAGATCAAGCAATACAACTCTGCCCTCTTTTCTTCCCGTGGACGTAGATTTACCTCAGTAAATCGAACCACGTAAATCTCTGTATCGTGATCTGTATTTTCCTGCATTCATCACCATCAAAAATTCGCCAAACCATCACTGGCGCCGTCTGTGGGAAACAGAGAACCAAATTTGTGATAAAGCGAATTTTTGACCCTTTTTCCACCCCAAAAAAATGCATACCAGATCACATACTACCCGTAATACCGTTCGTGAAAACCATGAGGAAGCTAGTCCAGCCCGCAGGTCCGGAAAACAGCCTCGGGAGACATCTACTTCCAGTTTTCACGATGAAGGAACAAGCCGCTCAAAAGGTCCACACACCGAGTCTTCCCAGCAGCCTGATTTGAATGAGGCTGTCAAGCTGTTCTTGGCTGAGAAGCAGGATGAGTTCTTAGCCTTCCTGCAAAAAAGCCAAGAGCCGAAGACGAAAACGGTGGATTCTCCTTCCTCATCCAGACATGAAAGTCACTACCGCAGTAGTGCCGTGTCTTCCAGGAAGAAGAATCCTCAACCCCGACATGTTCCTGTTCCTCCTCGGTACCGGAATCACAGGAGATCTCCATCTCCTCCATACCGAAGAGATGTCGGGTTCGCCATGTACGGAGCATTGAAGACTCCGTTCTCGGACGATATCACCCGAACTCCCCTTCCACAGAACTACCGAACTCCGTCGATGACTTATGACGGGTTGGTGAATCCTCATGACTTCCTGGGACGCTATCAGTATAACATGGCGAACCAGGGTCTCAATGAGGTCCACATGTGCAAGCTGTTTCCCGAGCTGCTTATCGGGAACGCAAGAAGGTGGTTCGATAGCCTCCCCCAAGGCAGCATTAGATCTTACCGAGATCTAATGGATGCTTTCCACAGGAGGTTCTTTCAGAAAGCGGAAGCCCGAATCACTTCGGCTCAGCTGCTTTCTATACGTCAAGGTCGTGACGAAAAGATCAGCGACTTTATGACGAGATTCCACAAGGAATGCCTACAAGTAGATGATCTCAATGATCTACTTGTCATTTCGGCATTCCAAAATGGAATCCTGCCCGGAGCTCTCTACAGAAAGCTCGTGGAATGCAGTCCGCAAACAGCTCAACAGATGTGGGACATTGCGGACCAGTTCTCCCGTGCCGATGAGGCAGACCGTCGCAAACGGTCTTTAGACAGCTCATCCCGAGGAGACAGGAGGAAACCCGATCATAGCGATCAGGGACAAACTCGCCGAACTCCTTTTGGCGATCAGGGACATCCTCGCCGAACTCCCTCCCCACTAAAGGAGGGATAGCGGTCATCTGAGGTGATCAAAAAAGAGCGAGTGTTTGCAGATTGCGCTTAAAAGTGCCGAGCAATCAGCTCGGCACCATCAAGCATAGCAATCACAGCAGCCGGAGTCAGAGGCAGGCGAAATGACCGAAGTCACACCGGAGCCGAACTCGATGGTGTACGGCACTGAAGCCGTGATTCCGGTTGAGAACGGCATACCCAGTCCCCGAACTCTTAATTTCTCAGCAGAACTGAATGAGGACGGACTGAGAGCCGAACTAGATCTGGCCGAAGAAAGAAGAGAATTGGCCTGCATAAAAGCAGCCAAGTACAAGGAGCAAGTAGCCCGGTTTTATAACCAAAGGGTGAAAAAGCTGCAATTTCAAGTGGGAGATCTCGTCTTGAGAAACAACGAAGTAAGCCGAGCAGAAAAGCTGGGCAAACTCGAACCCACATGGGAAGGTCCATATCGGGTGCCAGAAGTCCTCGGCAAAGGGTCTTATAAATTGACTCACATGTCAGGAGAACAAGCACCCCGAACATGGTACGTTTCCAACCTCAAGAAGTTCCATTTGTAAGAGACAGTCCGGTCAGTCAGTCTTGTGTCTAGTTCGGTCCTAGGGGTATGTGCTTTCTTTGTTTTTTTACTTGTGTTTCATGTTTGTCTATGTGCGTTTTGTCTGTCTATGTGCGTGTCGTCTCTTACAAATGTTACTGAGGTATCTTGTTCTTCAAAGGCTGATCCCCTTTTTAGAACATATATAAGCCAACGATTGTGAGTCCAAGCTTCTAAGGAGGATACAAGACCACAATTCGGCTTAAAAAACAAGCAGTTCGTCTGAAACGAACTGCAACAATAAGCCAACGATTGTGAGTCCAAGCTTCTAAGGAGGATACAAGACCACAATTCAGCTTAAAAAACAAGCAGTTCGTCTGAAACGAACTGCAACAATAAGCCAACGATTGTAAGTCCAAGCTTCTAAGGAGGATACAAGACCACAATTCGGCTTAAGAAACAAGCAGTTCGTCTGAAACGAACTGCAACAAAGGGAAAGTCCGATCCACGCGATAAAACTCGCCGAATTAGGACAAGGGAAAGTCCGATCCAAGCGATAAAACTCGCCAAATTAGGACACAAGCTTAGTCCGGTCAAAGAAGTTTACTTCATAAAGACCAAAGACGAGTCCGGTCAAAGAAGTTTATTTCATAAAGACCGAGAATCAAGTCCGGTCAAAGAAGTTTACTTCATAAGACCGAGGACAAGTACGATGAAATTATTTCGCTGAGTTGTTAATACGCAGTGTTAGAAGCGAAATGAAAATTTCATTTATTAAATCTTGTTCGGCATACAACTCCGCTACCCTACAAAATGGCGTTACGCTATTACAAAGGACTATTCTACTGTCCCTGGTTGCTAAAGTTGAGCCATCTATTCACAAAATCCTCGTGAAGCCGAGTTCGGGCGTTCCGGGCAGCTGAAGAATAAGCAGGTCGACGAGATGCTCTAATCGACCTGCCGCCTCTTCCCTGAGCCCGAGAAGCTCTAGCACCTCGGCGGCGAAGAGTCTCTTCACGAATCATTTGCCGATCTTGCTCACTCATAATCACAGCTCCTCTACGAACTTCAGTCCGTCCTTGTCTTGACGTTTCCGGTTGCTCCTGAGTCCGTTCTCGTCTTGACGTTTCCGGCTGTTCCTGAGTTCGTTGCTGACTTGGAGTAGGGTTTTGAGCAAGTGAATCAGGGGTTTGAGCTGGAGTGCGACCATCTGTTGGCGGGAAATGCCTAAGGAATCTCTCGATTGAGGGACGCCGGGAAAGAATGATGTCGTACCGAGAAGCCCAGCGCCGCAATGATTTCACGACTTGTTGGCAAGCCGAGCTCTCCAGCGCATTGTTCCTCCGGAGTACATGATATTCCTCCCACAGTTCGTCAACTCGTTCCTGAACTTCAGAGATGGTCATTCCCCCGCGCCTGCAGATGAAATCCTCATACGCAGTCCTCTCAGCGACGGCGGTATTCAGCTCGGCCTCCAGATCTTTCTTTTCGGACTCTAAGTCCTTATTGTCGGCCTCCAGCTTCACTGAACGAGCCAAGAGTTCGTCATTCTTCACCTGGTCAGCTATGGCTCTTTTCTCAGCTTCGTCTAAAGCCGAAGAGTACAGCCGCTTCCAGTGAAGTACCTCCAGCTCCTTAAGAGTTCAGAATATAGAGCAGCTATGTCAGTTCGGCATTTCAGATTACTGAGCAGGTAGTAAACCACAACAGGAGTAAAAGAGAGTACGAAAGGCTATACGAAGACACAAGAGCAGAAAGAAGAATTTTTTCATTCATAAGAAAAAAATTTTTCTACACAAGGGCTTCAAGGCCGTTTTACAAGAAGGAAGAAACTAAACTAAGAGAAGGGAGACGAAATCATACTCCGCCAGCTTCGTCTCCGCCTTCTCGGTGAGGTTCAGCTTCCTTCTCCTTGTCTGCTTCAGCTTCAGCCTCGGCCTCCCTGCTCGGCGCCACCGTAGCCGATCTGCTGCGCCTCCTGCTCGGCCTGCTCATCGCCGGTCTGCCGCTCATGCTGCTCGGTCTCACCCTCTCCATGGAAAATTGGAGCGGGTGAAACTGACCCTATGGAGGCAAAGATAGCCTCCATGTTCTCATCGCGGTCAGCTCGGCAACTACGAACTTGGTCTGCAGAAAGCAGGACCGAGGACGAAGCAAGCTCCTCAAGCACCGGCAGACTCTGAAGCCGAGCTGCTATCTCTCGGCCGTACAGCGGCAGGATGACTTCGGGACCCTGCTCGGCTTTATCGGTCATCAGTTTCAGCAGATCACCGACAAAGGCTGAAAATTGGTTGCTCAGAAAGAGTTTCTCCGCGAAAGCACGGAGAGCCTCTCCTTGGGCAACCACGGCGGCAGCATCCCTCCGTTTCGTCTGCTCTCGCTGGATGACGAGCTGGTTTTTGGCAAACTGAGCTTCATCCTGGGCCGAAATCCTAGCAGCTCTGGCTTTCTCAAAGTTTGCCTCAGCCTGCTCGGCCCGGTGACAAGCAGCCGCCAACTTCCTCTGCATCTCAGCATAGTCGTTGGACGCTTTGGAGAGTTCAACGGCGACGAGCTTGGAGAGCATATCGTTCCTCTGAAAATGGAAAAAGCAAAAAGTTAACAGAGGTGCCATAAAAAATACAGGAAAAAAGCAAGGCCAGAAAATCAAGAAGAGAATTCACCTCGGCGAAGTCCGTGGGCCATAAAAAGGGCTCACAGATATGTTCCGAAGGAGGCGCCAAGACCACGTCTTTCTCTGGCGCTCTCGGGGGCTTCTGGGTCTTCCCCTTCCTACTTGCCGAAGTCGACTCCGGCTTCTTTGGATCCGAAGAGGTCTTTTGCCTCTTCGGATTCTTCTCGGCATCAGGCGCCGAGCTGGTAGCCTTCTCTTTCTCCGGCTCCTTAAGCTCGGAGGATTTGCGGCTAATCTTATTCAGCATGTACACTGCCAAAAAGCAAGAAAGCAAGGTTAGTTTTCGCCGCTAAAGCAGTAAAGCATAAAAAATAAATCCTCACCCTCAGTTTCTTCGTCCGAAGACGAGATATTGAACACGAGGTCGCCCTTGACGAGCTCAGTTTCCGAGTACTGTTTCCTAATCATAGGAATCTTATTGAACTCGCCCTCGAGCTCGGCCAACGGTTCTAACCGAGGATGAGGAATCACGGACTTCGGCCCTCTCCAGGGAAAGCCCGGAGCCGCTGTCCTATTATAAAAAAAGAAGCGGTTTTGCCATTTCGGCCATTTGGTTTTGCAGAAGGCCCTAAAAGGTTGTAAAGGGATCAGGTAAAACCAAGATCCCTTCCTCTTAAACTGGAAAAAATTAAGGATTGCCCTCAGAGACAGATCCTTATCTAGCCTACGCAGTTCGGCAGCAAAGGCCGATAAGTGCCTCCAAGAATTCGGAGTCACCTGACCTAAAGGGAGTTGAAAGAAATCAAGAAGCTCTACAAAAGGTGGGGGAAGAGGGAAACGAAGCCCACATTCTAAGCAGGCTTCGTAAACGGTGGCATAACCCTCCGGCGGCTCGTTAGCCCTATGATCGTCGTCGGGAACCACCGCCTTCCCCCTGGGAAGAAGATATTTTTCGTATATGGATATCACAGTATCCTTACTCAAGACGCTGTGAAAATACTCTACGGTCTTCTCCCCAGATTCTTTCCGGCTAGAAGACCCCTTACCCCTTTTCCTACCGCTACCTGACTCAGAAGAAGAAGAAGAAGACATAGTTCTTACTCTTTGAAAGTCTGAAGAAATTCTGAAGAAATTCTTGAAAGCGGAAGGAAATTTTTACGCAAAAGAGAGAGAATGCAGAAGAAGCTATAGCAAAAGTGTTCAACTGATGAAGAAAGGACGTATTTATCAGATTCGGAGAAGATTTCAAAATCATCGCACCGTTTCGAATCCCACCTTTTCAGGATTCAACGGCCGGATTTTACTGTCGCATTTAATGCAGTCACGCGCAAGGCACGTCCCCTGACGTCAGCCTCCCCCCGTACCTTTATCCAGAATGCCGAAGTGACTCGCTTCGCCGAAGTGATTCACTTCGCTTTTCGGGGGGGTAGTGATGGGGTACGTACTAAACAAGCCCAATAGCAGTGACGGCCCATCAGCCCAAAGCCCAAGGAAGAGTATCAGTTCGGCATTACCAAAGAGTTCGGCCCCAGCCTACAGCTCGGTAAAAGCCAACCAATCAGTTCGGCATTACCAAAGAGTTCGGCTCCAGCCTACAGCTCGGTAAAAGCCGACCAATCAAGCTCTACTCTCAGATCGGCAAAAGCTGCTCGGCAATAGTTCAGAAGTTCGGTCTCAGTATTCGACCGAACTGGAAGATAGTCAACTCATGCAGGATCACATGCAGGATAGTGGATCAAGCACAGAGATAGTGGACTCATGCAGGATCTCATGCAGGATAGTGGACCCATGCAGGATCTCCATGACCTCCACGACATTCACAACCATCATTAGTGGTGATGCAAGCCACGATCTTAGTTCAATGTATAAATAGAACTCAGATCAGATAAAGAAGGGTTAAGTTCTCTAGAGATCAAATATCAAATAGCAAGTCTGTATTGTAAGCTGTAGAAAACAGATCAAGCAATACAACTCTGCCCTCTTTTCTTCCCGTGGACGTAGATTTACCTCAGTAAATCGAACCACGTAAATCTCTATATCGTGATCTGTATTTTCCTGCATTCATCACCATCAAAAATTCGCCAAACCATCACCTCTATTCGTAGCCCTCTTCGGTTCCGCAGGTATTTGATTTGTACATCCAGCTCCTCTAGATGTTGTGCCCTTGATTTGATTATCTTCCGTCAATTTCAAAATTTCCCCTTTCTACTCAATTTTTAATTAAATTGTTGATTAATGTTCAATTCTTTGTTCAAGGGTAGTGTTTATATTTAGCAACTGAAAGATTGAAACTTAGCACAATTCTGAATTTTGAACACTAGTGAGGAGTTAGGGTTTGTTTGTTATATGGTTGATTTGAATTGTGACATTTCTGTATTAGCTTTCTTAGGCATTGTGTTCCTTTCAGGGTTTTGTCATCTGTAAGAGCTACAAGCGATGAAGAGTTGGCTGCTGCTGCTGCCGCCGCCAATGCTGATAGCGGCGCCCCAACAATGTTCGTATCTTTGCTCATCTCGTCTTCTTTGCATGGATAAGTTTCATATTTTCTCCCTACGTATTAGCTACGGATAATGTTTATATTGAGATTGATCAGTTGCCTGCATCTGCATCTTCTTTTTCCTTAAACAAGTTTTAAGGCCACAATTCAGATTGTGAATGATGAATACGGTCCACACTCTAATCATTTTTCTAGTATGCTGCTTCATCAATTTCAATGTAAATGGTGGAGAATAGGAGAAGCTCTAGCTATTTTATCATTGAATTGCTTTGGTGCCTAGAGAAAACTTTGATGCTTGCTCTCTGATTCGTGTTTCTCTAGATTTGACAAGATTATTTCTAAGGAGATCCCATCTTCAATTGTGTATGAGGATGAATCGGTTCTTGCCTTTCGAGACATTAGCCCACAGGCCCCGGTTCATGTTCTAGTCATTCCAAAGCTATGCGATGGTTTAACCCAGCTTGGGAAGGTACTGTTATGTGTTTTTGCAATGGTTGGTTATACATGTCATGAAACTTAAATTGCATTTTGTGTGTTTGGTAGGCTGAAAAAAGGCATGAAGAGATATTGGGGCAGCTTCTTCATGCTGCTAAGATAGTGGCGGAGAAAGAAGGGATCAGTGATGGTTTTCGTGTCGTCATTAACAGTGGCGCATCTGCCTGTGAGTCTCTCTTTCCCCCTCTCTGCTGCTCAAATGGTTGATTGATGTTCACAACTCTAATAATACATCTCTGTCTGTGTCTCTGTCTCTCTGTAGGTCAATCTGTTTACCATCTTCACCTACATGTTCTTGGAGGGAGACAGATGAAATGGCCACCTGGTTAAGTAGGAGATTTGGATAAATAAAGCAAAGAGAATGGAGCTTCACTAGAGCATCCTCTCCTTTTCTCTCCTTTCTAATTTAGAGTCTTGTTGCATCAACATTTTAGGTCGGATATCAGCACCACAAAATAACAGCTGCTGATGAAATACATTAAATCGAAAGAGGCTTTTGGTACATGGGTCGCTATGGTTTTCTGTGTTGTAATTTACAAACTTATCAATTCCTCAATTCTAGCTATATCACAATATCAAGGACAACAACCTCGTCCTTATTAAAATACTCGAATCTAGGTTGCTCACCAAGAATAAATGAATCCCGAATGGCTACAGACCTAACTGAACCCGTAGCATTAGCCGTAGCATTAGCAACTCCTTTCCTCCCTGCTCCACCCCATGTAACATGGCATTTGTATCGAAATGTTGCACATCATTTGACACCAAGTTCGATTTCTAGACTGCAAATGAACTCCATGGAATATCACAGCGTTGTGCTTACGCCTGTTTGCTTTGATCAGATACACGAACAGTCTGGCTCTGCCAGGTCATGCAGCACAATCCGTTGGTCACGGTTACTCATAAGTTTTATGAGATGCAGCTTTTGAGAGACCTGCCGCCAGATTTCTTTGACTGTCCCATTTGGATCTTCATACTCGAAGTACCTCTTCACCTGAATATGATGAAAAAGCTTAGTGAGATTCCCTGACTGAGTAGACTCAGCTCTATACTGGAAGCACTACTTGGATAAGGAAGAAAACAGACTGCAAAAGCTGCTTATGAGAATAACAATCCAATAACCACTACCATGACAAATTTCCTAAGTCTGAAAAATAATAGCTTCACCTAATAGCAAACTCACTCGATTGACATGGAACCATATGCAAAGCTCTTGGTTTAGAAAGAAATGATATCAAGCCGAAAATCCAGCTCAGAAAATAATCACAATGGATGAAATATTCCGACAGAAGGCAATTTACTGAACCTACTACGTACTTGCTCACGGCTACAGCTACAAAATTAATTGTTTTAAGCACCAATCTTCTAATATTCCAACTGGTGCTTTGTGACTCTAGTTATAGCCATGCGAATGATCTTACTTACTTCTCTACTCATGTCAATCACTTCTATGGTGGGAATTCACAATGGAATAGGACTCATTCAGCAAGCAAGGTAGGGCTAATCTATTGAAATATACCTTTAGCAATTCCTTTTGGAACTTCATAATCTTTTCCGGGCTGAGTTTTCTCAGCAACTTCACCAGGTTTAGTCGCGGAGGTGGAATTAACGAAAATGGAGATCTTTCTATAGTCTATGACATCTTCAAAAGGCAGCTCAATGTAATCACTGACGATGACAGGAACTCATAAACTTACAATGGCATCAAATAGTCGGCAAGCTGATGGAGTATCACCAGCTGGATGCAAACAAAACTTCGATGTATGCATTCCTTGTGTTGCTGCACGGCGACTCTCCCTAGACTGTGCTCCATGTTTGATTATAACTCCCTCTTCATTCTCAAGCAGTTGGAAAAGCAAATCTCGAATCTTACCACCCTATAACCAACAATAAAAACCAACATTATTGTAAATGCACCCAAAAGTTACCACATGAGTTAATTAATAAATAGGCATCATAAACAGTTATATGAGAAGCATGTGTCGTAATACAAACATATTGACAATGAAGATATTCTATAGTTATACCGAAAAGGAGTAAACAAACAAGTAATATTTGAAAAATCACTCATACTAATTGTAAATTTACAATACATTAAACATCATAAAGAGAACATAAAATTTGGAGAACAAGTGCATAACACTAAAGAAGGCATCTATCTTATTACCTCTTTTCGGTACCGATTCCCCATAAAGAATAACAGAGACTTGCGGTTCTCCAGTCCAACATCCCCTTTGAATGTATTAATCGAGAAAATCGGGTTTTTAGGGCAGTTGGCCTTTAAAATCACGTAAATGTACCCATTTTGTTATCTATTCTATATATAGGAAAAACGTCAATAGGAAAGGCGTTTTTATTAAGTAAAAACGCCAACTAGAATGGCATTTTACAATGTTCAAGTATTTTACCCGTATTTACTCCAATTACAGTACATTTAAACACGCCAATCACGATGGCGTGTATACAATAAAACGCCTATACGGAATGCGTGTTTATGAAATTAGACACGCCGATGAAAATTGCATGATAAATTAACACGCTAATCCGTGTGGCGTGTTTGTGATAAAAGACGCCAACGTCATTTGCGTCTTTACAAAAAGACGCCAACAGGATTTGCGTGTTTTGAATAAAACACGCCAACACAATTTGCGTCTTTAACTAAAAGACGCCAACACCATTGGCGTCTTTGTACAGAAGTATATACCAGCAGCCAGTCTCGAAAAATTCACACCACACACACACACTTCGCGATTTTCTCTAGCAGCGGCCAAATCCTTCGCAAATTCCTCCGCGTCTTTGTGATTTCGCCCTCCATTCATCAATCGGTGCTAGTTTTCCCCAAATTCGTCCAATTTATTCGGTTAGTATGCTTATCTTTTACATTATTAGAGTAATTGTTGGATACTTAGCTAGGGTTTGTAATGTGTTGCGATTTGAGTTGAAATATTGTGCATATGGATTATTTGTATGACGTTAGTGTTGATTATTATGTTGGATTGTTTGGGTTTAAGTGAATTTGTGTATAAATTTGATTATAAACCAAAATCGTAGGGTTTATAGCTTAAAAATTGGGCAAATTGATTTGGTTTATGTGGGTTTTGGTTAATGTCTTTTTTTTTTAGTTTGAAATGTTAATTTTGTGTATATTGTTAGGTTGAAATTGAAATTGAAATTGTTAGGTTGGTCAAACTAAAATTGGGTAAGTTGAATTGGTGGAAAATTGATGTATATTGTTTATTTGAACTGTTACTTTTGTGTAGGTGAATTGTGTTATGATGTTGAAGTTGTGTATTGTGAATTATTTGATATAGGTGTTCCATTTTGTGATATTGTATTAAATTGTTTGTAATTATTGAATTTGTTTAGGTTTGTTTATTGTTTAATTTGGAATATGAATGTTGTGTAGGTAATTTATGGCATCTTCTTCAACTTCTCGTCGTCGGCTCTTATGTGGTCCTGAGGACCCCTCCGTATTATATCTGCAGAGACAACACGTCTCTAATAACATATGGGCAGGAGTGCCATCGGAAGACGTACGGTGTAGAAGATACGAAGGAATCATATGGGATGTTCCCATAAATCCTCGTGTTTTGGCGGTTATAGATGAGATGGGGTTCGGCGGGATGTTGAGGTGTGGTCAACCAAAAGACATTGACCACCATCTTATCACCGCTTTGATTGAACGTTGGAGGCCAGAGACTCACACGTTTCACTTTCCAGTCGGTGAAGCGACTGTGAGCTTAGAAGACGTGGAGGTCTTATGGGGCCTCAAAACTGACGGTGAGCCTCTGACGGGTTACATCCCCACTAAGGATGTCAACTATTAGAAGGATGTTTGTTTGGATTTTCTTGGCTTTATTCCAGATGCAGTTGATCTAAAAGAAATGAACTGGAAGCAGACAAGCTTATCAAATCAACTGCGGATTGAGTTGAGTGATGACCACGAGCAATACATGTACAATCAACGTGCTCGTGTGTATTGTCTGCTGTTACTGGGTGGTCTACTGATCCCGAACGCCACCGGTAATAAAATTCCCTTCTTCTACCTTCAGTTTTTCATGGATATAGAACAATGTGGTAGCTATAGCTGGAGAGGTGCGACTCTTGCCTGCTTGTACCACAATCTATGTGAAGCTGCACTTGGTAAGAGGACCGATGTCGGGGGAGCTCTTACATTGTTACAGCTGTGGGCTTGGGAAAGAATCCCAATTATTAGACCGCAGATGCTGAACCCCGCGCCCGTAGACTACTTACCATGTGCAGTCTCGTAAGTTGTCCACTAATTACTCTTTTACGCATAATTTTTATTGATTTTTGTGTTGTTCGCTCATAATTTAATTTTTGTAGATGGACTGGTCGGGCCTCTTATGTAAAAGCACCGGGGCATTGCATTGAAACTTTCAGAGATCAGTTCTCAACAATGCATGCCAATCAGGTAATTTACGTAACCTAAATTGTTGCTAGTGTGTTATTTTGATTGAACTTGTTTTGACTAAATAAGTTTCATATTTAGTTTATTTGGAGGCCGTATGTCACGCGAAATCTGCCGGATGTTTGTGTTGCCGGTCGTCCTATATGGACGTCGATGACAACACTAATCTGCTGGAATATGGTTGAGCCACACATGCCACAGCGAGTGTTGCGACAATTTGGGATTGTCCAACCTTATATCCCGCTTGTCGACCGGTTCCACGGATCTGATTTTACGAAACAGGATCGACGTGGCAAAGCAGGTCGGAACTGGGTTCAGTGGCACGCCAATCATATACAAGACTGGCATAATAGGCACGACACGGTGTATGTTGATTTGGAGTACTCATTGGTGCCTGTTGCTACTGATGAGTACATGGATTGGTTTCGCCGGATAACCGTGGTGTACCTAACAAAAACTGGGGTGCATTCTCCTGAGGGCTTCCATGAAACGGCGGCCTCTCATCACTACGCGGTAGATTTCAACAACTATTCTTTATTTATATTCATATGATGAAATGTAATTAACACTGAAAATTGTAGGTGGATACCCTTCACAAAATACGCCACTTTCTTAGGGAGCAAGACATGTCAGGATGGCCGGATTTATTCACCATTTCGAGAATGGTTGAAGATGGCCTCCAGATATGTGGGGAAGCTGAGACGATGGACTACCGTCCTTCACAGCGCTCTGAGCTGGACCTTGACATGCCCGTGCGGCAAAAAGTGAAGCTGCGTGGAAAGAAGAAAGTTGGTGGAGAGTCGTCATCATCAAGGATGGATACTCAGTTGGTTGATGATTCTGATGACGATTTTGTGGCTCCACCTCCACCAAGATCTGCCGTGCGGGGTCGTCACTCTGTCAGCCACACGGGTGGTACAGGAGAAGATTTCGGTCTCAGCGATCAACAATCTCCACCTCGGTCTTCTGTGAGAGACGACTTTTTTGGTGTTGATTTAGAGAATGCCGTCGTTGAAGATACTCCTCCGTCTAGAATCCCTAAGACCAGAATCGGGAAGGGAATCCGTAGTCTGTTTATGCGGAAAAGGCGAGACGAGTGAACGTTTCCCGAACTTTTGATATTGGTGTTTTTACATTGATTTGAACGCTTTATATTAGTAATTTGATATATTGTATTGATATTGGTGTTTTTTCATTGATTTGGCGTATGTATATTAGTAATTTGATAAATCCACTTTTTATACGTACGCATATTGATAATTTGAACTCTTATAATTTTTATTGGTAAATTTTTTGAAACACGCCACTCACGATGGCGTTTTTAAGTTTGAAAAATTTTTGCAATTTTTTGCCACGCCAAGGCTGAGTTTCTGAACAAACACGCCAAGCTTACTAGGCGTTTTTAGAAACACGCCAACGCCATAGGCGTTTTTTCCTTAAAACGCCTACTTAACTGGCGTTTTTTAAAACACGCCACTCAAGATGGCGTTTTTAAGTTTGAAAAATTTTTTGCACTTTTTTGCCACGCCGAGGCTGAGTTTCTGAACAAACACGCCAAGCGGCGTTGGCGTTTTTAAAACACGCCAACGACATAGGCGTTTCTAGTTAAAAACGCCTACGTAAATGGCGTTTTCTACACAAACCCGCCAACTTAGATTGCGCTTTCAGGAAAAACGCCATCTTGAGTGGCGTTTTTAAATAAACTAGATTTTACATTTTGTGTATTCCATGACTCGCCAAAATATAAGTAAAACGTTACAATGTTCAATTCAATAAATAACTACGATTATAAACAGAACAATGTTCAATTCAGCTAAATAGTTGTTACACGTTCAATTGTCTCGCCTTCTCCGCGTAAAGAAGCTACGGATACCCTTCCCGATTCTGGTGGTTGAGAGTCTAGACGGAGGAGTATCTTCCACAACGACATTCTCTAAATCAACCCCGAAAAAATCATCTCGCACAGAAGATCTAGGCGGAGAATGTGGGACATAACTGAGCCCGATGTCTTCGCCTGTACCACCAGTGTGGCTGACAGAATGACGACCTCGAACTGCAGATCTTGGTGGAGGTGGAGGCATAAAATCGTGCTCGGCATCATCAGTGTGGCTGATAGAATGACGACCTCGAACTGCAGATCTTGTTGGAGGTGGAGGCATAAAATCGTGCTCGGCATCATCTACCAACTGAGTATCCATCCTTGAAAGAGCATTCTGGCAGTTGCGTCTGTCGTGCCCTGGTTGACGGCAATGTTTACATCGGCGTTGGGCTCGTGGCTGGTCAGCTTCACGGACATCCATCTGATTAGGAATCCTAGTAGTACGGTATCGACCGCGACTTTTAGGCATTAACTGAGCTCGTGAACATTGCAAAGTCCATTCAGGCACGACCCAATAATCTTGGTGTCTGATTGGATTGAACACCGTAGAATATTGGTGTACCCAAACACTTGTGCGGTATACGGGATCAACAAGCGACAGCATGGGCTCGTTTCTAAACCGCTCAACTGCCGCTGCATGTGAACATGGAAGTCTCCACATCTGCCACTTTTGACATTTGCAGTTCGACTCCAAGTACTTTACCTTCCACTTATTACCACCCTTTCCACCAATTCGACGTTTTGTTCGAACCACATAAAGCCCTGCAATTGTGTTTGGGACTCTCACATTATGTAATTGACCTTTTACATCATTTCTGCACACCTTTTCATGGGCCCACGGGGTAAGTGGTGCGACACACTGTGTTGATGCAATTGACCGCTCATTAAACCATTCTATTGTCCTCCAAAATATCAGATCAATGCAAGTTTAATTGAGAGTTGTCTTGCGCCTCTCAACACATTGTTATAAGATTCCACCATATTAGTGGTCATCTCACCCCATCTTTTGTGTTTGTCATACGCCAAATTCCATTTTTCTAACTCCACGGCATCAAGGTACTGCACAGCCTCGTTGTTGATGGTTCGAAGTAAACGACGTCTGATCTTAACTTTGCTTTCTTGGTAGCAATACCAATTTTCCAAACAAGTTTTTTTACCATGATGCCTTTGTGATTCTGCAAAACATTCTTTCTAACATGTACCAAGCAAAATCTGTGATGCCCCACATTGGGTTCTTCTTTCCATATGGGAGAATTCATTGCATCTATGATTCCCACATGCTTATCTGATATTACACATATTTCATGCTTGGCTACGTGAAGTCTAATACGTTCCATAAACCAATTCCAACTTTGTATGGTTTCCTCATCAACAATGGCATATGCAATAAGTAAACATTTCTTATTAGCATCAAATCCAACGGCAATAAGAATTTTACCTCGATATCGTCCACGTAGATGAGTTCCATCAACGGTTAAAACTGGTTTGCATAGTTGAAAAGCCTCCACAGCTGGACCAAAAGCCCAAAATACGTACTTGAAAACCTTGTTCATACCGTTGCTTAATCTGTCATCATGCAACCATTCGACAATTGTGCCAGGATTTTGTCTTTGCAACTCATTCAAATAAGCTGGTAAAACTTTGAAATTCCACTCCCACGAACCATACACAAGCTCAATAGCTGTCCTCCGAGCATACCATGCTTTCTTGTAACTAACTTTCACATGAAATCTATTTCAATATCCGCCACAATTGCTTTTACCTTGTAGCAAGGATCGTTTGCTATCTGATGTCGAACACTCAACGCTATCATACCCGACGAAAGATTAGCGTGCCCATTATAATTATGATCCCCCATGCAAGTATGAGCAGTGCTAAACACTCTAATTTGCCAGTGTTCATCATGCTTCCTCAATGTTGCTCGGCACTCCCACAAACATGGCGGTAAGGACTTATCTTTCGGATTTCCTTGTGGCCACTTACAAACTGCATGCCATCTCTTTCCTTTACTTTCAGCAACTGTATATTGTCGGATTTTTTCCAAATGCCAAAAAGTCACAGCTGACTTCAATTCCAATTTGGTTTTAAATTTAGTATGCAAACCGACATTGCTCGGATCTTTTTCACTCCAATAATGCACATTGAGATCATCAGACTCAAAGTTTTTTGGATCAAAACTATCATATGGACCTGGTAAGGTGCGAAAATAGTTCATACCAGGCTGTGGGAACTGTGGAACTACTCTTTCTCGTACTGCTCTTCCTCCAATTGATGTTTCTCCAACCACTGTTTCTCCAACCGGAATGGATGTTCTTGCAGCAACAAATTGGTCCTCATCCGATGAAGCACCATCTGAATCTGTACTATCCGGGTCGACATCTTCAGAATCATAAGGTGATTGTGGATCAAGAAAGTCGGCTTTATCAGGACCAATTATGGCCTCAACCACATCACAGTTGTCACTGTCCCCTAAATGCACGCCTCCAACATCAAAATCTTGTGTTGTATCGAAGCATGGTTCTTGGCCTCTCGTAGACGTACCAACATCAAAATCTTGTGTTGTAGCGAAATATGGTTCTCGGCCTCTTGTAGCCGTACCAACATCATTACTCATGAGAAGATGACTATGTTGTTGAGTAATTGACGAATACTCAACATACAATTCAATTTGACCTCCTGTAGTCATACTCTCACTAAACATTAGTGGCATGTATACTTCTTCTAGTAAAATACCTATATACGTGATTGAAGATCCATACAATATATGACGTTTCCATACTATTTGAAGTTTGTTTTCAAATATGTTTATCCCCATCCTTTCACAAATTATTTCCACAAGCTTATCGTAGGAAATACTTTCATCCAACATAATCAATCCTTTTGCAAAAGGAGGATCATATGAAATAACTGTTCCGGGAATTATCTTTCCACCCCAATATAAATAGACACACCACGTCATACTATCTGCATTAATGTCAAACACAAATATTGGTCAAATATTTTTCTTTACAGTACACTACAATATATACTATCATAACAACCTATTAAATATGGGTAAAAAATTATATATACTACAACATATAATACCATAGCAATTGGTCAAAATATTTCTATTAATTACAATGCAATTTATAATACTATAACGATCCGTCAAATAATTATATAAATTACACTACAATATATACTATCATAATAATCCATCAAATATTGGTAGACTAATGTTTGGAAGAATGTGTAAAAAATTAGATATACTAACCGATTGCGAGGGCTAATATTTGGAAGAATGAGCCAAAATCGAAATCTACACGCTTCAATCCACCACCGGGTCGACCCGACCAAGGCAAGCGTTTTCGCGTTTTTCGCGTTTTGGGAAGGTTTTTCGCGTTTTGGGGAGGGAATGTGACTAGGGTTTGCGATTTTGGGGGAGATCTGGGAAATATGTTGCAACAGAAAAAACGCTGACCAGGTTGGCGTGTTCTTGTTAAAAATGCCAACGAACTTGGCGTTTTATCACTTAAACACGCCATCAAGACAGGCGCCTTTATTATTAAACACGCCAACTTTGTTAGCGTGTTATAATTTAAGTATATCGATTGAAAATACGAGCAAAATACGCTGCCATAAGCGTTTTACGTAATGACACGCCTTTACCAGTGGCGTTTTTAGTTAAAGACACGCCATTTTCATTGACGTTTTTCCCATAAATGGAATAGATAACAAAATGGGTTTACGTAATTTTAAAGGCCAACTGCCCTATAAGCCCGATTTTCTCGTATTAATCCTATGTGAATACGGCAGAATCACGTCCTTCCAGAGATGCTTGATTGCGAGCCAACCTCCCAAAATCTGAAACTAATAGCACCCCATTTTTCACTCTATCAATGACCTTATACAGAGCATTGGGATCCTGACATATGAATACATGATCCCACCCATTATTTCTTTTCCAGTAGTTTTGTTCCTCCAACCAATCCATCAAAGCCTCCTGCATCAGTCAGGTAGACCATCACTCTACCACCTAACTAGCTGCTTAAACATATACTACTATCAAATGCTTCAACATTTTTCTCTTTCTTCAATATATCATTAATAGAAATCAAAGCAATTTGTAGAGTTGAAGCGCGAATTAAGTTGGTGCCAATTAATCCAAAAATAAGACAAATTCAACATGAAACTGCACCTGAGTTTGCTCGTCACTATAGGCAGTCTTATCGGAAGTGGCGTTCACGGCGGCGGATCGGACGGGATTGGCGACGAGACTCAATGAAGAGAAGAAGGGGACGTAGAAGAGGTCAGCTTCCTCGGGGTCCATCACGCGAGTCACAGCCGAGTCAATCCGCTCCTCACTCGGACGATTCATGTCGGAAAACAGGTACCACTCGGCGGAGTGCTGATTTCCAGGGTACTTGAGCAGCGCATCGTCGGCCACAGGCTCCCCGCCGCGCCGCTGCGTAGCTCTCGATCACCCCGTACGTGAAACTCCTCGGCAATTCGTACATATATATCTTCACTTTGTCAGCGCGATGGAGAGAAAGAGCGTTGCGATTGCCGAGGGCTGCATCGATTGAGGTAGCGGATCTGTTGTTGGGGGGAGTGTGGAGGACGAAGGAGTAGAAGGCAAGAAGGGATAGGAAAGAGACGAGGACGAGCGTCGGCCGTAGTAGAGATTTGCGGGGCATTTTCATCGGAGTCGGTTTAGTGCTGTTCGGCGGAGAGACGGCGGGAGGCGATCGGAGTTTGGGGCGGAGATTCATTTGCGAGGTAGGGCGCCGCCATCACTGTTGCATTGCGATCGGAATCGAAGGGTGGAGGAATCGCCGATCTGGATGATTGAATTTCCAGATGCCGGAGGTCTCGTATTCGGTTCCGTTGCAGTTGCAGAGTCTACAAGCGCCCAACCGGAGTGGCGCTAGGAATATGGGTGTGGAAATATGAGAATTTTGATTTTATTTTAAAGTGAATAACTGTTTTGGTCGGAGAACTTTGCCAAGGTATTAGTTTTGGCAGTAACATTTGAAAATATCCTTTGAAATCTATTAACTTCGATATAATATCGTTTGAGTTACCTTTTTATTGTTTTAAATTATTTTTATATGAAAATACTCCCGAGCACATAAGAGCATCAGCAGTGGGGCCCCCTATAGCCCACCCTATAAAGCACTCCATATTCCGCCATAGCTTTTTATCCTCCTACACATTTACCTGCAGTGAGGTGTCCTATAGCCCGCCCAATAGCATTTTATTTATGTTTTGTATTTATTTTACTTTATTAGTATTTGAATATAAATAAAATTGCAATTTAAGACTACAAAATTTAAAAACTTCATTTTATTGAAAAAGTTGAAAGCGTATAATGCGAAATACTTAAAAAAACCACAATTTCAACGGCGGTTACGTGCTCAAATTTCATCAACCATGTCGGACATGAGTCGAGCATGGTCTTGCTGGTTGCGCATTGAGGCCTGTGCCGCTAGAACCTCATTGAGGCCCATCAGTAATCCTCGAACGTGGGGCGGGGTCGCCACATCGGAACTAGGTCCAGCTTCGTCATTGCCCAAATCGGTGACTCGTGTACCTTCGTCATCGACTATCTTTCACTATTGCCCAACGCGCTTGGACCAAACCGAATGCCCGCTCCACATCCTTTTGCGCTACCTCCTGCCGATGCACAAATAAAGCCCTCTTCCAATCTGTTGGGCAGCTGATCGTCTTCGGAAAAACAGGCCACCTTGGGTATATACCATCGGCCAAGTAATAC
Organism: Salvia splendens; assembly: GCF_004379255.2. Taxonomy (NCBI): domain Eukaryota; kingdom Viridiplantae; phylum Streptophyta; class Magnoliopsida; order Lamiales; family Lamiaceae; genus Salvia; species Salvia splendens. The sequence goes on along the minus strand of NC_056036.1, from coordinate 8,313,401 downwards.
CCCATATGATGTTGGTGTCCTTTTGCAGTGAACTCAATGGTCGGACCGTTGCGATTGCATTGCTCGGTGAAGAGATACAATGTGTTGAGGACGTTGATGTCGTTGTTCGACCCGCCACACCGAAGTAAGCATGCCAGATCCAGAGCCGATGGTCAGCGATGGCTTCGAGGATCATCGTCGGGTGACTGCCCTTGTATCCACTGGTAAATTGGCCTCTCCGCGCCATTGGGAAATTCTTCCACTCTCAGTGCATACAGTCTATGCTTCCCAGCATTTCAGGAAACCCGTGCACCCTCTCGTGCAAGTTCATCAGGTACTGGCAATCGTCAGCGGTCGGCCTTCGCAAATATGTGTTGCTGAAAGCCTCCACAATCACCTTGCAAAAAGTCTTTACGCACTCGCGGCCAGTTGTCTCCCCGACGTGAAGATACTCGTCGAATATGTCTGCCATAATGTCGTAGGCCAACTGACGGATTGCAGCCGTGCACTTCTGCAACTGCGTGAGTCCAGGTCTGTCGATACCATCAAGCCGATGCGAGAAGTATGTATCACGTGCCTCCAACGTCTGAACAATGCGGAGAAAAGACCTCGCCGCATTCTGAATCGGCGGTGAAAAACCGTTAGGCCCCACCGTGGTTCATCGGCAAAATAGTCTACGAACAGAAGTTGGCGAGCTTCTTCCCGCTCGCGGAGGACATATCTCCGACGTCCGATTGGCCTCGAGACCTGCTCTGCCTGTTGTTGACGTTCACGCTCCATTTCGGCCAGACACTCGGCCGCGACATCATTCACGCACTCGAATAAGGCCCGATTCAAGCTCTCCGAGGTACTCCAGTCGTCGTCGGGATTCATTTTGATAGAGTGAGAAAGTATTGAGTTGAGAGAGAATTGAGTGATGGTGTGAAAAATGGAATGAGAAATGAGGTATATATAGAGAAGAAAATATATATAAAAAAACAAAAATAAGATCGAAAACGCGTTGCATCGGGCGTGCTCATTGGGAGCTGGGCTGCAGTGGCGCCCGATGCCAGAATCGAGGCGTTAGGGCGCGAAGGATGGTTCGGGCTTCGGGCGGGGGCCTGCAGCGGCGCCCTAAGGCGAGCCCAATGCATCGAGCGGGCTATAGGGAGCCCCACTGTGGATGCTCTACAGGGCGCATTTCAGGCATCTTAGAAGGCCATTTTAAATTAGTGTGAAATGCCCTTCATGAGTTGGAGGGTATTTTCGTCCAGAAAAAAAGATTTCAAACAGTAAAAAAAAAATACTTCGTACTAGCTCAAATTCTCAATCTTTCTTTCACTCTTACTCTTACAACAAAATAATAACCGGCCACGGCGATCACCCCTCCGGCTCCCACAGTTGGAACCCCGATTGGTTCGGTTCACAACCATTTCCTAGTCCGGAAATGGAATATTCGGCCCCTCCTCAAACCCAAGGTTCGCAAGTTCCGGGTGGATACCGGCCTTACCCGGTCGACGACCAAGATGTCCCCGAAGGGCAATACGGGTGGACACCCAAGCCTAGAGCGAGGTCGAGCGGCCCCTCCCAAACTCCGACTCCTCCTACTCGCGGTGTCCGCACACCGTACACTCCGGCGGAGATGTTGCAATTGTTCAAAGCGTTCTTGTCAATCTCTGAAGATCCGGCGGTTGGCACGAACCAATCCGGCGATCGTTATTGGTGGCACATCTGTCGCCGGTACAATGAAAACCGGTCGGTTGGAACAATCGAGCGCAACGAGAGTATGGTGCGCAACGCCATATACAGAGCCAACGAAGAAATCCAAAAGTTCCAGGGGTATTACCTCCAGGAAGAGCGGTCGGCGAGGAGCGGCCAGAGCGAGGTCGACATCATCAGTTCCGCCTTGTCGACCTACCAATCCATGAACTACAAGCCGTTCAAGTACCTCAACATTTGGTAGGAGACGCGGTCGCATCCGAAGTATAGGGGAGGCGTAGCATCCTCCTCTAGCGGCTCCTCCAAACGGTCAAGGTCGGTATCCTTATCCGACGCCGGCTCTGAAGACGTGGCTAGCCAACTAGCCGGAGCTAACTTGGGTAGCCCCGACGTCGGTCCGAGCGGTTCCCAACGCCGACCGCAAGGAAGAAAGAAGGCGGCGGCCAACCGTCGTCGCTCCGCGACTCCATCCGCCCCCGATCCCGAACCTGCTCCCTCTCCCGCTCCCTATGTGCCACCTCAACCCCCACCAACTCGTTGTGGGGGGTTTTGGCCCAACTCAATTTGGCCGATAGGTCAAATATGACCCCCGAGCAACTTCGATCGCATGTGGCGATGATATGGGGTCTCCAAAGAACGTTGGGGTATTGCCAGATGATGACTAGTCTTCCCCATGGGCATTTTTACACTTAAATTACGTAATTTTTATTTTTTAGGATTTTAAGTATGTAATTTTTATTTTTTAGTATTTTAATTATGCAATTTTTATTTTTTAGGAATTTAATTATGTAATTTTTAAATTTTTTTGTAATTTGTAATATTATTCCTGGTATTTTTAATATATTTTAATTTTGTGGAAATGTTTTTTATTTAAATTGAATAATGGAATGGTGGGACCCTTGTGCTCGTCCTTGCGGAAGAGTCCGGATGTGAGTATTGTGCTCTTGCCTAAGAGCAGACAAAAAAGTGAGGCCGGGTCCACATCCGTGCTTGTTGGCAAGAGCACGGATGTGGATGCTCTAACACAGCCAAGATATAAAAAGAAAAAGGGTTTATTATGTAGCAATCGGGAGAACGAGTTTCATTGAATGATTATTGATAATTAATTTTGTAGTATCTAATTATTTAATTGTTTATGGTATAACATATCTATACAGTTTTTTGGTAATGATATCAATAAACATTTGTAGTCCGATTAATCATTCTTTCGCAAGATGAAAGGAAAAAGAGTTGAGATGTCGCTTCTAGTTAATCAATGTTTACTACTTTTGTTAATATATCATCTCATTTACTCACATATTATTATTAATATAAAAGTAGAAATTACATCTTACTAACTTGTTTAAATGTTTTGCCGAGTGGACGGCAGGGTTACATTATACGCTACTGCTTTTGATGAATAAATTCATTGTCTTCAATTACAATGAATCAAAATTTGTCATTTATGGTTCTTAGCTCTGAGTATTTGGGCTTTTGTGAAATTCCATTTATTTTACTGATCTTGATTTTGTCATGTATTCTCTCCGTCCCCAGATAATATCTCATTTATCCTTTTCATCAATCCACCAATAAATGTCTTATTTGCTAGTATTTTACTATTTTTGGTAATGAACCTCACATTGCACTAACATTATTTCACTCATATTTTACTATAAAACTAATATAGTATAAAAAAGTATGATTTACTTTCCACTAACATTTTTCATCAATTTTCTACCATATTTCTTAAAATTCGTGTTAGGTCAAACTTGGTCTTATAATTGTGGATGGAGGGAGTAATCGTTGGGCACAGGAAGGGCGGTGCTAAATTAACATAACACACAATAATTTTAAAGAAAATGAAAAAGAGAAAAAATGACAAAAAATACATACGTTTTGTTTTGTTAGGTTAAGCCTGCTTTTCAAGGTACAACATGGATCGTTTTGTTATGTTAAGCCTGCGTTTCAAGGCACAACAGGTGATCCCTGCCGGTAATTGTTTATCTTTCCAACTATTTTCTTGTTTTACTTTGCATATTAACATATCATCAATGTCCGCTGCTAAGTCTAAACGTGCATCATGATACATGATCTAAGTGAATGTTAAGAAAGATAACATTTTTTCTTTTGCTATTTTTTATAATTTTTGGATGAGCAGGCGAGTACTCAAATGAGTATTGTTTCTACTTTCTTGTGTATATGCAAAATATATATTGGAAATGAATGTATTGCTACTATTACAAAGAATGGTACAGGAATCTTTTTCTTTCTTTCTGAATGACGAAATAAATTTATTTGATATGCATGTCCCAGAATCACAGATGAGATGATTTAGGCTCTTTCAGCTATATACCGATTCTCAAATTTCATGTGATTTTAGAATCGTCTAATATTTTAAGTATTTATTTTATTTGGTACACACACGCACACTTGTGATGGTGCGTGTATAGGGATTTGTATAATTGAAACTGTATATCATGCCTAGTATTTTAATCATCGTAAAAAGGTTGAAACCCTTGGGGCCCCATATATCCCTGTCCGACAGTATTGTGCCCCATATATCCCGGTCCGACAGTATTGTGAGGGTGTTAAATCAGGGTATGCAGTGACCCGCTAAGGGGGAGGGCCTAACCCACTGCATGTCAGAAGCCCACATCCCAAGGCCTCACACTTATGTCTGAAAGGTGTTGCAACTACACGACAATAGTGAGATTTGATCCTTGGCCAATCATACAAATCTGCCCCTCCGGAACCAACTGCGCTCTGCCCCTGCGGACAAAAACTGTGTTTGGGTAAACTTTTTATAGTGACTGGCTCCACCGCATGCCGCCCCATACTCCAGAAACCCACCTCCGGCCTGGACCTACAGATTGGTTATCGCTTGCCCCTACGCGTATGAGGAATTTTTTGGAGGAAACTCTGTTCCACTGACAATTGACTGAGTGAGACAAGACTCTCCTCCTCTGAACAAAGTGGAAATAAATTTTCACTATTTTTATTACTGAGAGGAGTCAAACTCGAGACTTCTGTCAAAGATGTCTAAACTCATTGTCTAGTATTTTAATCAAACCACTTTCAATGCTCGACTTAATTTGCTCAGAAATAAAATAATACTAATAAAAAAATCAGATTTTATATAGTATAAATTATAATCGAATTATTATTTAAATAATTAAGGCTGGGTCCTATACTCCTATTAGACTCAATCATATTAATTGTAAAAAGGGATATTACTGTTATAATAAATACTACTCCATGTTTGTGTGTGTTTTTTTTGTGTCGCTTTAAGATGAATAAAAGATTAAGCACGAGATTTTTGCCACATACTTTCTGATCAGCCTCAAAGCTTTGATTTGTCATTACATGTTAATAAAGTCACTAACTTAACTACTCAATATAATATATCATTAAATATTACACTTAATTCAACGCGACTATTGACTGATTTAACTGAAAACTGATGAATAAATAACTTATTCGGTAAATAAATCATTTATTAACCTAATATTGGATGCCCTAATGCATACCAACCACTGTGAAAATCTGTGGACTCTCTCTCTCTCTCTCGTGATAGAGGAAGAAGACGACAGAGTATTAGAGAGAGAAAGCTCTGACTCATTTTAACATGCGGTCCCCATGAATGAAAGCCTGTTCACTTCTCAGAAGAGCTGAGCGGTCTGTTTTACTCAACTATTCCCTTCTCTCTTCCTGCATACCTTAATTCCGAATCAGGATTTTGAATTTTGCTCGCTCAATTCTCAGCTTATGGAGTGCTGAAATGCTCGTTTTTTCGATTTTTTTTGTGGTTTTGTGGAATTCAATTTTCCAACTGGTTATCTAACCACTTATTTGTTAACGAGCTTTGGGGGGTTTCAAAACTGCATAGCAAAGTTTGAATTGTTTAATACGAGTGAAGACGATGGAATGTGGAGATGAATTTGATGCAGAAAATGAAACTGCTAGGGGAAGTATGTGGGTTTTGGACCAGAAGCTTGATCAGCCTATGGATGAGGAGGCTGGAAGGATTAAAAATATGTATAGAGAGAAGGTAAAATGCTACATTTGTTATTTGCTCATAGCTTGAACTAATAAATATCCATTTTATTTAAATTCATATTTAATGAGCAAACTATAAATATCCATTTTATTTAAATTTTTAGTGATCTTGCATTAATGCCATTGTTTTGTTGCTACTTTCTTGTTGTTTATACTGTCTGAAGCCCCACATGTTTGTTCTGCTTCCTTCCTGGCATAACAAATTATTGATTTGTTCTGGCTCGGTAGGATTGTTATGTTGTTTTACTTCTAGGCTTAGCTTATGCTTAACATGATGACTGGCTGTCAAGTGCATTGCTTGAACTCAATTGAATTTGTTAAGTATCAAGAGGGTAGAGTTCTGCTTGCATCAAGTGCAAGTGTGCAACTGTTTTAAATGCTTTTGTTAGAATTTTATTGTACAATATGTGATCTTAGGCAGTAGCTTATTAACACTTAGCGTGTTGTATTGTTGTTGAGGATAGTTTGTTTGCTGTTTGCTAATCAACTTTTGTTTATACAGAAATTCTCGGCACTTTTGCTGTTAAGGCTTGCATTCCAGAGCCTCGGAGTGGTTTATGGAGACTTGGGAACATCGCCCTTGTATGTGTTCTATAACACTTTTCCTCATGGAATTGAAGATTCGGAGGATATTGTTGGTGCACTTTCATTGATTATTTACTCCCTTACGCTGATACCTCTGCTTAAATATGTGTTCATTGTGTGTAAAGCAAATGACAATGGTCAAGGTAAGCTTCGTGTTTGCCTACTAATTTTCTAATGTCTTATTTGATACATCAGATAAATGATCTTGTTTCTAGTTGGTAGTTCCTGGAATTGAACAGTGCTAGAGCAAATGTGTGCAACTCTGCCTTATGGAGTATCTAATTGCTTCACAAATATCTCAAAAAATTACTTGGGGGAGGCGGGAATACATATTCTAAGCATATAATCTGTATTTTATCCTTTGCTAGGAGGAACGCTTGCTCTTTATTCTTTACTCTGTCGACATGCTAAAGTCAAAACAATTCCCAACCAACATCGGACTGATGAGGACCTTACAACATACAGTCGAAGCACATTCCATGAACATTCACTTGCCGCAAAAACCAAGAGATGGCTGGAAGCCCATGCATTTAGAAGGAAAGCCCTTCTTATTTTAGTACTTGTTGGGAACTGCATGGTGATTGGAGACGGGATTCTCACCCCTGCAATTTCTGGTAAGCAAGCAACTTTCCATTGGCACTTCTAATTCTTATTTCCTATTTATTCTCAAGGCTGTGTTTTTCAACCATGGTTGATCTGTATACTTTCATGCAAGTTAACAAACTGACGATGCTTTTGAGCTTACACTTCACTGTTTTGTCGCTGTTACATTTTCAAGTAGACATACTGTCGTATCAAACAAATTTATTGCTATAATAGTAAACCTGAAGCTATGTTACTGACTAAATTCTTTATTAGAATGGCAGTATCATGCACAGATTGGATCTTATATGCACTGAAATGAAATATGGAGGCTTAGAATTATACTCCATTAGACTGAATTCTTTACTCAAAGGAGGAGGAATGAAGCATTGTCATATATTTAGTTTAACTCATATTTTAGGATGTTTAGCATCTAGGCATTTAATCCGGCAAGTTCATTCCTAGCTCATTTTTATTCAATTTCAATCTGCCAAGAGACTGAGAATAATTTGGAAACATCAGGCATCAGATTAACTCTCAAAGTCTCAAGAGAATGGTGAAAATTTAAACTGGACATTCTTGATTCTCACCTGTCTGTGAGCATCTCTTTTTACAGTGATTGGCTTCAAAGATGCTAATATTCTATTTCACTGATGCACCAGAACATGGTCCTATACAAGGTATTGTAAGAGCTATTGGTGCCCATTTTTTTTCAGGATACTACATAATGACACTTCAACTTGCTTATCAAGGCATTTTGAATAGAAGATACTGAATGAATGCTAGCAATCAATTCTTATACGAATATTTGCATCTTTATTGGCGCAGAATAGTTAATTTTATCCCCACATTTTTTAAGTAATCGTTGAGTTACTCATTGAGGAAGTTTAATGTTGCAGTTCTCTCAGCTTCTGGTGGGATCAAGGTGAATCATCCAAAGATGAGCAGTGGTATTAACTCTATAAGTATAAGTATACTCTATCTTAATTATCTGGTACAGTAAGTTTTGCAGAAAGATTAAGAACAACTTCAGAAAAGCACAAAAAAAGGGCTACTAAACCCTTATTAATATGATTAGGTATAGCCTAATGACCAAGTAAATGTTTGCCATATTCTAATAAAATAATGGTTTACTAGCAGACTATATAATTTGAATTGATGGAGTATAATAGTACATGTTTTTGAATAACCCTTGTCTTTAGGAATTAGGAGTTATATTTTTTTAAAATATTACTCGTGTTTATGTTACACCCTTTTCTTCTCTTTTATTTATTTTTATTTTTAAGAATTAATTTTACTTTCCATGCTTACTTTCCTACTTGCATAGTCATCAACAGAAGTTGGGGTTTATGGCCTTTGGTAGAAAATTAAGCTGATGTTTATTGGTGCAGATGTTGTTGTGCTTGTTTCGGTTGTCATATTGGTTTGCTTGTTCAGCGTGCAACACTATGGCACAGATAAAGTTGGCTGGCTTTTTGCTCCTATTGTGCTGCTGTGGTTTGTCATGATTGGAGGCATTGGCATCTTCAATATATATAAGTATGACAGCTCAGTTTTGAGGGCCTTTTCTCCTGTGTACATATATCGCTACTTAAGAAGTGGAAGAGGGGAAGGTTGGACATCCCTTGGGGGGATTATGCTAAGTATCACAGGTTTTCGTCTCGTCTCTCTCTCTTTTTCGTCACTGTATCTCCCTTCCTCTTTGTCTCATGCATGCACACAGGCACACATGCAGATACTTGCACATCCATTTAGTCCATCCATCTTATGTTTTCAAGCATCCAGTCTTTATGTACTGTGTATTATATCTGAATGCCAGATATAGAGATTAACTTCTAAAACTACTAATTATTGCAGGGACAGAAGCACTCTTTGCTGATCTTGCCCATTTTCCACTTTCTGCTATACAGATTGCTTTTACAACAGTTGTGTTTCCTTGCCTTCTACTTGCTTATTCTGGGCAAGCAGCATACCTCATGGAAAACAAAGAACATGTGATAGATGCCTTTTACCGGTCAATTCCAGGTAGAACTGAAGTTGACTCTACTTTTGTTTCAGATGAAATTCATAGATAGGAGCTGCTTTCCTTTGCGTTTACTTTCAACTTTAATAGTAGTATAAAATTTGTAATCAGACATTGTTTTGATTCTTAACTCACCTGTTTAAAATTATCGGTGCAGAAAGAGTATACTGGCCAATGTTTATTATTGCAACTTTAGCTGCTATTGTTGCTAGTCAAGCTTCCATATCGGCTACTTTTTCAATAATAAAACAGGCCCTTGCATTAGGATGTTTCCCAAGGGTCAATGTTGTACATACATCAAAAAAGTTCCTCGGGCAGATTTATGTCCCTGATATGAATTGGATCATAATGCTTCTATGTATTGCTGTTACTGCCGGATTCAGAAATCAAAGTCAAATTGGCAATGCTTACGGTGAGTTTTCCAAAACGCTCATACTTATTAATTTTAATCCAACTCTCAACATGCACTCATTTGATGTTATGTAAGTATATTATTCACATTTACACATAATGTTGCAACAGGTACAGCAGTTGTGATTGTTATGCTCGTGACGACTCTCCTGATGATCCTTATAATGTTACTAGTTTGGCACTGCCACTGGATGCTGGTTCTACTGTTCGCGTTCCTTTCTCTAGTCGTGGAGCTTACATATTTCTCAGCTGTGCTTCTCAAGGTCAATCAAGGTGGTTGGGTACCGCTTGTGATAGCTTCTGCCTTTCTAGTTATCATGTGCGTCTGGCACTATGGTACTGTTAAAAGATATGAGTTTGAGATGCATAGTAAGGTATCTATGGCTTGGATTTTGGGGCTCGGTCCTAGCTTAGGATTGGTCCGTGTGCCTGGAATCGGACTTGTGTACACGGAACTAGCCAGTGGCGTGCCTCATATCTTCTCACACTTCATCACGAACCTCCCAGCTATACACTCAGTGGTAGTATTTGTGTGTGTGAAGTACCTTCCAGTGTACACAGTCCCAGAAGAAGAAAGGTTTCTTGTGAAGCGCATCGGCCCCAAAAACTTCCACATATTCCGTTGTGTGGCAAGATATGGCTACAAGGACCTTCACAAGAAAGATGAAGATTTCGAGAAGAAGCTATTCGACAGTCTGTTCATGTTTGTTCGGCTCGAGTCCATGATGGAAGGCTGCTCCGGTTCTGATGACTACAGCTTGTATGGACAGCAGATGGGTGCATCCACATCAGACTGCGACCTTACATTCTCATCAGTCGAGTCCATTGTCCCTGCTAGGTCCCAAACACAGATAAGCAACACGATCAGTTCAACAATTGCAGATATAGAAGAGGATGAACTGGAGTTCCTGAGTAAGTGTAGGGATGCAGGTGTGGTTCATATCATGGGAAACACTGTGGTTAGAGCAAGAAGGGAGTCTAGGATATACAAGAAAATTGCTATTGATTATATATATGCTTTCCTTAGAAAGATTTGCAGGGGAAATAGTGTAATTTTCAATGTACCTCATGAAAGTCTGTTGAGTGTTGGGCAGATTTTCTTTGTATAGATAGACAAAATGACTTCATAGTTCAAGCTTTGCTGACATTGCCAACCCGTATGGCTACTCTATTTCATTTCATCACCTCAACGGGTATGACAAATGTATTTCATCATTACAGCATATGTACTACATAATTCTAATGTTTTTTTGAGATTGTACGTAAATTATTTCATCATTACAGCATATGTACTACATAATTCTAATGTTTTTGTGAGATTGTAATTTTTTTTTCCATCGAAAGAAGATCAATAATGGTTCCTCCCTTGAACCAACCAATTACATCATAAAAACCGTTACTTTTGCCAAACCAAATAACCTTGAACAATATTTTTACTAAATACTTATATCAATATCACAATCTTTTTGCTTGCCTCGTATATGGAGTAGTATAAAATATGCGGGGGAAAATCTCTCCACCAATAAAAATTTATTAAAATTTTTTTCCAATTAACTTATTACTACTGATTTGACATTCTTTATTAATTATACTAATTCGAATTGGCAAGTAGCAAGTGAGGATTCTTCCAAAAATGGAAGCAAGATTCCTTTTTTGGGCAATTAAATCTATGCAAAATTCGAATCGGCAAGTAACTAGTGAGGATTCTTCCAAAAAATGCAAACAAGTTTCTTTTTTTGGGCAATTAAATCTAAGCAAAGTCCGAGCCGTTAAATCCAGAAGCATGTATATTTTGGAGCAGTAATTATGATCAAGGACTGCACTTGATGGTGGCTATAATTGCAACGACAATGTGTCGTTGCTTTGCTCCTAGAGAGAGAGAGAGAGAGAGAGAGAGAGAAGGCGCGCTTGAAGATTGAAGAATTGTAGTGAGAAGAGAAATGAGGAAGTGCGAGAGTGAGAGGAGAGAATTGGGAAGAGGAGAGAGCTACGTGTCGCGGTGGGAGTGGAGGAAGGGAAGGGGGCTCGGTTCCCACAGGTGCCAGTTTGTGTGTAACCCCCAAAGTCCTATTACCCCGGCGATTCCGTATTTGTTTTCTAGTCCTTCTCTCTCTACATTTCCCTCTCGCTCTCTATCTATTTTTATTTCCAATTGTCTGCCCCTCTTTCTCTCTCCCCCTTATTCTCGTTCTCTCCTAGTCATATACCCTAACCCTCTTTTTGTGCTCCACTCCACCGTTCCCGCAATTCCCATCACTTCCTATTCCTCAAGAGGTAGGAAAGATTTGGTTTTCGTTAGTTTTTGATCCACGCCTGTGGTTTGGTGACTGCTTATTTCTTTCTTTCTTGGTACTGTTTTTTCGAGTCGAGTCTTTGAAATATCAGCTCAATATTGATTGTTTTACACTGTTGTATAATTTCCTGCAATATTAGCTGTTGCATGTAACGGCTTTACGCTTTGATTGATTTCTAGTTAAGATCAATTTTAGTTATAGGTGATTCCTTTTAGGTAATGGGGGATTTGGTTTCTGCATTTAGGTTAGTCTTCACTAGTGTGGGATGATAAGGCTGTTTTAATCTCCCATAAATCAATTGCATTATTGAATATATGCAGATTTCGGTCGTAGATTACCTCATATATTGTTTATTTTCTTCAAGATTGAACCATTTAAAGTCTTTTTGTAGGATTTTTTTGGAAATGATGTTGATAAGTTTCGATTGTTGCGTGTAAGTTTCATGCTTTTTAGTTCCCTGTATAGTGCATACTCATATTCAACAGTTAGAAGAGTTAGTTGTGTTTCAAGGATTAAGGTTGCCGAGCATCAATGGCCAATAATTATGTTATTCTGCTGCAGAGTATAAATGTATTGGCAATGAAAGAAAATGGTTCAGATAATAGTACCTTACTTAATAGAGACTGGGTGTTGAAGCGCAAACGTAGGAAGCTACCATCCGGTACAGATAAGTCTTGTGACAGAGGGAAAATCTTCAGACCTGTAAAATTTTCATCAACTGCTAGATTAAATAATGACCAGGAAGAGGACGATAATCTAGAGCAAAATTCTGGGAAGAGAAAAGGCAACGACGGGGTTAGTTGAATTTTCATTTCCTTCTTATCCTCTTTATACGTATTGTTTCCATAAGCAAACCCATGAACCTGATTTTAAGTTAAGGAGATGAGAAAGTACTCTAAATCTAATAGACGCACAAATCTTTTCTTGGCACAACTGTGCTTGCAAGATGTTTTACTCCAGGTTGTTTATTATTGCCTTTGGATATTTTTTCTACTAAATTTATCTGTTAGTTAGATGGATAGGAATTTTATTTTATTTATTAAAAATGGTTAAATGTAGGAGCAGAAGGCGCGAGAGGTTCATATTTCAAATAGAACTTGCCTAGTAATTGGTATGGCAATTAAAAAAATAAAGGGTAAGAGGCCAACATTAAACTCAACCCATTTCAATATTATACTTGATCAAATAGTTTATTGAGCAATCTAGGACATAGTGTATGCCATTTAGATGGAAGTTACATCATACTATTATTAAATATAAATGGGATAGTGCGGAGCATGAATACCTATCTTAAGCTCAGAAATTCAATCCAAGAAACTTGTACTCTACCCTTTTTTGCATTAGGGTTTCCGAGATTTATTGCCAATTGCATGCAAATCATTAAGATATTACCACAATTTGGATAGTACAGTTTGTGTATAGACTTTTGAGCTAGATGTCAGATGCATCTTTGTTTTTATTGTACAGTATTATTACAAGTGTGTGGTCTGTGAGCTTGGTGGAAAGTTGTTATATTGTGATAGCTGTCCCCGTACATATCATCTTGAATGTTTAGATCCCGCTTTGAAGGTATGTTATTGAATGACTCATTTCCAAAGATTTTGAATCCTTTACTTCTTTATTTGCTTCATTTATTACTTTGAATTCTGTAGCGCATTCCAACTGGTAAATGGGAATGTCCAACCTGCCTTCAGCAACATTCTTGTGCAGAGAGCATGAATAATCTGGATCCTGTTTCGAAACGCGCACGAACAAAATTAATTATTCGTAGATCAAAGACTGAGGCTGAATCATCTTCAACTGACAAGGTAGCCAAGACATTTGATGCTCCCATTCTTCGGAGGAAAAGGAATTCAGATAAAGGAAAATCTCCTGCGTCTCGTCAGAGCCGAACAACTAAGAAGTTGGATGCTTCCTCCAATCATTTATGCCATAACGTTCAGTTAAATCCAGTTCAAGATTTCTCTGTGGATGCTAGTTTATCTCATGATGTTAATGAAAAAGAGCAAGATTCCCATGCACTTGTACAAGCACAGAACAGGAAGGCTCCCGTTACAGGATTGTTGTCAAGGAAAAAGAAATCAAAAGCTAACGTAGATTTTACTGACGTAAATCCCCAGGCATCTCCTGAAAAGTTTTCACCTGGAAGGGAACCTGTTCTTTCACTGGAAGCTTCTAGCCCAGCAGCAAGAAAAAGAAAACAAAAATCGTGTTCCTACAATAATGAAAAGAGGCGTAAGACGATTAAGGGCAAATCTGGTTCTGAACCTTCTAAAAAAGGACTGCTCAAAGTCAGTGTTCGACGATCAGGCACTTCAAAATCAAAGGGAAAATTTAAGATAGCTGGTGAAGATACTTCCTCAACTAAGAAGAATATTAAAGCATCTACGGCTGGTGTTCTTCCAAAGGATGAGGTCTTTTGCTTTTTTTAATCATGATTTCCTCTCACTAAAATCTAGATATGTCATCCTTAATTCTTCATCATATTTCATGCTGAAACTTGTACATTTAGAATGAGTATAAAACCATATGAATGTTACTTGAAAGCCTTGTTGTCGAACAGGGCGTGAAGAATAAATGAACAACACGAAACATTGAGTTCTCTGTTCAATACTCTAATAACAAGTATATATATTCAAATTAGAAATCCACCTTTTAAATGTAGGGGCAGTAGTGTATATTTGCAATTTTTTTCACTCATTATTATAACTCTTCAAAATAATGTCAGATGCTTGAAAAGATATTATAATGAAGATACATGAACCAGGTGTTAAAAAGGAAGAAAATCTGATTTGAGAAAACTGAGGTTATACCTAACATGGTTGTTTTTCTTTACCTTTAAGAGCTTGGTAAAACAATGACAGTTCAATATGGCGTGGGAGTCCGATGATTAGCAGTAAGCAAACTCAGGTGGCAGACTTGCACTTTGAGCGGAGTCTTTCCACAAAAAATGTATTATATCAAGCATTTTGCAGTGGTGATATGAAGTGCACTTTATTACATATGTTCATTGCATATAAGGGCTACAGTCAATGTGTCTCTAAATATTATGATGCATCTTGTTGTCCTGGATGTAAATGGTTTCTTTTATTTACCCACAAGCATTATATGCTGCATGCAGTTAGGGGTGCTTCATCCTATGATTAATATATTATATGATTCTTTCGATGCAGGACGTTATTGAAGATGCAGCACATGATTCACTCGAAGCACAAGTTGCTGTAAAAGTGAATGTTGAACAAGAGATTAGTACTGGACTACATCAGGTTCGAATGTCCTGGACATCATTCAATTAGTCTTGTATCAAACGAATTTGATATTTCTTAGATGCCTGACTGCCATTTTATCTCCAAATTTTCTTATTATTTTATGATACCAGGTTGATCGTGTAATTGGTTGTCGAGTTCGTGGTGATGACATCGATCCTGGTTGTAATGTGGTGGTCGATGCTGGTGAATCTCCTTCAACAGATTCTTTGGTTGCAGAAGATGTGAATAAATCGGAAGAAAATTTTAGCTGCCAAAGGCCTTTGGAGGGAGGAGACTTAGCCGAGGATCTTCAGGATGCTGCAAATTGTTCTGATGATGGGAGGAAGATAGAAAATAGTCTGAATAAAGATAAGCTACAAGTATACAAAAGGTCAGCAACCAAAGAATATAAAGAAAAAAGTGTCATGGATTCCTTAAGTGGAGAAATTGAAGGTTCTGATTCCTTGGTACCAGAAAACAAAAGTCAAGATGGCAATATCTCATGCACCAATGCAGCCGAAACTTCCATGAAGGTCCTAGAAGATGAGAAGACTGATATGGTGTTAGACACTTGTCCAAGTAATGATGAAGATAGTGACAGTCAAAATCCTAGGATTTTAAAGGATTGTCAGACTGATGATGCCTCTGATGATAATGGTAACAAAACAGAGGTTGAAAAGAACTGTGTTCAGAAAAGGAAACTTGTAGACTCTTGTTTAGCCGTCTCATATGAGTTTCTGGTCAAGTGGGTCGGCAAATCTCATGTCCACGACACTTGGATTCCTGAATCTGAACTGAAAGTTCTAGCTAAGCGGAAACTAGAGAATTACAAGGCAAAGTATGGAACAGCCACGATGAACTTATGCAAGGAACAATGGAAGAAACCCCAAAGACTAATCGCTACAAGGTCCTCGGCAGATGGTGCAACTGAAGCATATGTAAAGTGGACATGTCTTCCTTATGATGAATGCACTTGGGAAAGACTGGATGACCCCATCATTGCAAAGTCAAGTCACTTGATTGATTTGTTCTTCAGGTTTGAAAGAAAAACGTTGGAGAATGATGCTACAAAGCTTGACTCTAAGCAAAGGAGGAGTGATCTACAAATAAATGAGGTCATTAATCTCGCAGAACAGCCTAAAGAGTTGGTTGGAGGTTCTTTATTTCCACATCAGTTGGAAGCATTGAATTGGCTGCGCAAAAGTTGGCATAAATCAAGAAATGTGATACTTGCTGATGAAATGGGGCTTGGGAAGACCGTGTCGGCCTGTGCCTTCTTATCATCGCTGTATTTTGAGTTTAACGCTACACTTCCTTGTCTGGTCTTGGTACCTCTGTCTACAATGCCCAACTGGATGTCAGAATTTGCTCTCTGGGCGCCTGAGCTCAATGTTGTGGAATATCATGGTAACACAAAGGCAAGAGCCATTATACGTCAATATGAATGGCATGCTCGCAATCCTGCTGGATCAAATGAGAAGTCTTCTTCGTTCAAATTCAATGTTCTTTTGACTACTTATGAAATGGTTCTATGTGATTCCTCGTACCTACGTGGAGTTCCTTGGGAAGTTCTTGTGGTTGATGAGGGTCACCGACTAAAAAATTCTAGCAGTAAGCTGTTTGGTTTGTTGAATACGTTTTCCTTCCAGCATCGAGTACTGTTGACTGGTACTCCGCTTCAGAACAACATTGGGGAGATGTACAATCTGTTGAACTTTTTGCAGCAGGATGCATTTCCTTCACTTGCTTTATTTGAGGAGAAATTCAATGATCTAACAACTGCAGAAAAGGTGGAGGAATTGAAGAAACTCGTAGCTCCACATATGCTTCGGAGACTGAAAAAGGATGCTATGCAGAATATTCCTCCCAAGATAGAACGAGTGGTCCCTGTTGAGTTGTCATCTATTCAGGCAGAATATTATCGTGCTATGCTTACAAAGAATTACCAGATATTACGTAACATAGGGAAAGGCGCTCCTCAGCAATCAATGCTGAATATTGTTATGCAGTTAAGGAAGGTGTGCAATCATCCTTATCTCATGCCAGGCACTGAACCTGAATCTGGATCAGTGGAATTTCTTCATGAAATGAGAATAAAAGCATCTGCTAAGCTGACTCTGCTGCATTCTATGCTTAAACTATTACACAAAGAAGGCCACAGAGTTCTTATCTTTTCACAGATGACGAAATTGCTTGATATCCTTGAGGACTATTTGACTATAGAATTTGGACCTAGGACATATGAGAGGGTTGATGGCTCTGTTTCTGTGACTGAACGACAAGCTGCAATAGCACGTTTTAACCAAGACAGAACTCGATTTGTGTTCCTGTTATCAACACGGTCTTGTGGCCTTGGCATCAACTTGGCAACTGCTGATACTGTAGTTATATATGATTCGGATTTCAATCCACATGCAGATATTCAGGCTATGAATCGAGCACATAGAATAGGACAGTCAAAAAGACTTCTTGTTTACAGGCTTGTTGTGCGTGCAAGTGTTGAAGAGCGTATCTTGCAGCTTGCAAAGAAAAAGCTGATGCTTGACCAACTCTTCGTCAACAAATCTGGATCTCAGAAGGAGGTGGAAGACATCCTAAAGTGGGGCACAGAAGAACTTTTTGGTGATTCACCTTCCATGGCTGGAAAAGATGGTGAAACGAACAACAATAACGATGAAGCACCTGCAGAGGTAGAACCAAGTAGTAGGAGGAGAACTGGTGGCCTTGGGGATGTATACAAAGACAAATGTGCTGATGGCAGTAGTAAGGTTGTATGGGATGAAAATGCCATTCTGAAACTGCTGGACCGTTCAAACCTTCAGTCTGGTTCACCAGAAAATGCCGAATCCGGATTAGAGAATGACATGCTTGGTTCAGTGAAGGTGTAAACCAGCTCCCTGTTTCATAAACCCTTTTACAGAGTTCCTTCCTTTGTCACTTCTATCTGCATTCTGCACTAGCTGTCTTTTTCCTCACTTTCTATTTCTTTTATTCAGTCAATAGAATGGAATGATGAGCCTGTAGAAGAACAAGCTGGAACAGTAGCAGACCCTTCGGCAATCAATGACGCAAGTGAAAATAGTTTTGAAAAGAAAGTTGACAATTTGGTCATCATTAATGAAGAAAATGAATGGGACAAGATTCTGCGAGTTAGGTAAGGAATTCAATCTTATAGTATGTTTCATTGATCATTATGTAGCCATATGGTATCCACACCATCTGCTACTTCTCTGTGCCACATCTAGTACTTTGTCAATCAGTTTATTAGTGTGAAAGATTTATGTGGGAAGGACCTTAAAGTTAAGTTAGTGGAACCTTATTTATGAAAATCTTCATGATATAAAGTACTTAATAAATTGGACTTGAATTCTTAAAATCATTTTAGAATTAACCTAAAGAAGGTATGCAGCCATGACACAGAACAAAAGAAAAATGCTTACCTCAAAATGTTTAAGCATTCACCCATCCTGCAAATTAACCTCCCACTTATTAATCTTTAACTACTTAAGCACTGCAGATACCTCTTAGCCCCTTGCAGATAATTGCTTTCTGTTTTTTTAGATGGGAGAAATATCAGAATGAGGAGGAAGCAGCTCTTGGTCGTGGGAAACGCCTAAGAAAAGCTGTTTCTTACAGGGAGGCATATGTAGCTCATACTACTGAAGCACCGCATGAAGTATTACTATTACCTCTCTCACTCTCTCTGCTAGTTGAACTTAGCTTTGTGTTCAGTGAATGGGCATGCGTACTATATACTACAGCTAGTGTTAAATTTGTTACATTTGGAATAGTCTAGTAAATGTTATTCTATGGCATGATAGAGTGGAGCTGAAGAGGAACCAGAGCGTGAACCAGAGCCTGAACGTGAGTACACTCCAGCAGGACGGGCTCTCAAAGAAAAATTGTAAGTTTCATTTTAAGAAGTCAACCTTTGTCTCTTATCACTGTTTATCCTAGCGCTCGTGTTAATTCTTTCATCACATGTAATTCTAGGGCTTCTTAGTTATGCAAATAAGTTGTCTTTGTTTCCTACTGTGTTTCTTCAAGGAATGAGATAAAAAAATATCGGTGTGTCACAGTAAAAATTTATCCTCAGGAGTCAAACTGCTTGCATTTTATTACAGGACTATTATGCACAGTAAGAAAGCATCATAAATAGATCTAAACATCTAATGATTTTGATCATTCAATTGAAACCTCTCATGACAACATAACAGATGTTGTGCTTGTTTGTCTACACATGCAATGCACAGGAATCGCACAAGCTCCAATTGCTGTTTGTAGGACTAAATGGCCGTTGTGAAGTCAAATACAAAATTCTTTTCTGAATTATCCTGATTAAAAACAGAGTCCTTATTTTGCTCAAGGTCAGTGGAAAATTGTATAAATCTGATACATTCATTGTTCACCAGTGCCAAACTTCGTGCGAGACAAAAGGAAAGATTAGCCAGAAGGGATGATGTGACTGAATCTTTAATTCCAGTTCAGAGACCCGATGGTATAGTCTTAATTCCTAATGTTCATGAAGACAATCAAATGGCTGTTGAATCTCGAAGTGCTGAAGAAAAACCTACTGTTAATTTGGAAGACAATAATCACGATCAACCGGTAGGACGCAACAGCATGACCGACTCAGGCTTAAGATTGGGAAGGATGCCAAAGCCAAAATTTAATTTCCCTATGGATCTTCCTGCAATGTCTACCGGACGGCGTCTTCCAGAACTTCCCTGGAATTATGATCAGTTGCAGGGAACTAGCTCTATAGAAGCTATGCGCAACAATTTGCTGCCAGTGGTAGGACTATGTGCGCCTAATGCTCCAAAAAATATGGAGATGCTGCACAGGAAAGTCCCAAGACCTTACCTACAAATCAAGCAAGGGGTTGGACTAGATTTTCCCTTACCTGCTTCCTGTTCTGCCTCTGGCCCGTCAAATGAAATCAGTGGCAAAGGTAACGAGGCAGCTCAGTATATGTTGCCTGATCTTTTACCTGGAACTTCTCACGCCCCAAGCAAGACTGATGTCCCAAAATATCCATCATTTACTCCAGTAAGTAATTATCTATACGTCTGTCTTGTGACTCATGTTTAGACTTATATATTGAAATTTCATCCGAGTTTTGTCTTTTCTGCAGCATTCTCTGAATATCCGTAAAGGTAAGGGAACTATGGAGAACTCAGGGACTGCTGGTGGTACATTCTCTGAATTTCAAGAAAAGATGTTACTGCCCAAACTGCCTTTTGATGAGAAGTTGCTGCCTAGATATTCATTTCCGGGTGCAAACTTGCTGAGTGCAGCTCCTGATATGTTTCCAAGCTTATCATTGGGATCAAGAGTTGCAGAGTCTTCTGAAGCTGCCCATAATAATCTTCCAATGCTGCCCTTTTTGCCCAATCTCAAATTCCCCCCAGATCCATCGAAGTATAACCCCCAAGAACAGGAGATGCCTCCAGCATTAGGCCCAAGCCAGATGACACCTCCATTCTCGTCTTTTCCTGAAACCCATAGGAAGGTTCTAGAAAACCATATTCTGAGAACTGGAGCTGGATCAATCAGCCTGCTTAAAAAGAAATCAAAGTTAGATATCTGGTCCGAGGATGAGCTTGATTATCTTTGGATAGGCATTCGTAGGCATGGAAGGGGCAATTGGGAGGCTATGATACAGGATCCAAGGTTGAGGTTTTCAAAGTATAAAACCGCTGAGGATTTGGCAGCAAGGTGGCAAGAAGAGCAACTGAAGATCCTGGATGGGCTAGGACTTCCTGCACCGAAACTGCCTGTACCCTCCAGGTCTTCCAATCCTCCTCTTTCTGGGATTTCTGATGCGATGATGGCACGGGCAATGCACGGAGCTTGCTCAGATGGAATGGTAGCACGAGCATTGCACGGTACAAAATTCAATGGGCCAATGAAGTTCCATTCACACTTAACGGACATGAGATTGGGCCTTACTGGTCCATCATCCGCTGCACCACATGTAGAACCATCTGATGGACCGCTTGTAAATTGGTTGTTGCCCTATGAATTTTTCGCTGGAAACATTGAAAGACCATTTGGGTCCACTGGTGCTCCTATGGAGTCGCCGTTTCTTCTAAACTCATTAGGCACTAATTGCTTGGATTCTCTTGCAATGCAGCAAAGGCTGAAGCAAAGGGATGCAGCTGGTTTGGGCATGGTGCCTGGCCTTAATAACGCAGGAAGCACTGACCCAGCGTGTTCGAATCCAGTTCTTGATCATAACAGCATTCAAAACCTTTCCAAGTCTAAAGGAAAGGAAGAGGCTGCTGGATTTGCATCTCTGAAAGGAAAACTGCCTCATTGGCTTCAAGAAGCAGTGAATGCTCCCGCTAAATCACCAGAGCCTGAGTTGCCTCCTACTTTATCCGCTATAGCACAATCAGTTCGCGTTTTATATGGTGAAGGCTCATCCCAGATTCCTCCGTTTCTTGTTCCTGGACCTCCCCCACCTAAGCCTAAGGATCCTTTGCTCAGATTAAAGAAGAAGAAAAAGAAGTCATATGGACCTAGAGAAGATGTTGCCTCGACCTCCACAGCTCAAGGGACTTCAGGTTCTGGTTTCCCCATGACTGAGGTAGATCCGTGCATGCCTGGGCTCAATATGGAAACAAGTCAGCCATCTTCATCTGCACCAGTTCCTCCTAAGACTTGCATTGCAGGACTGTCACCTTCTCCTGAAGATCTTGAATTGGTTGCTATCTGTGAGCCTCAGGAAAAACAAACCGAAAGCATGGAACCCGAGGTAGATGCTGTTGCTGGGGAAGAGAAAGCAAAAGAGGGTTCACCTGGTTTGGAAGAGCCTGCAGGAAGTGGAGATTCAAGCAAAGCACGTTCACAATTGCAATTGCTACCGGACAATGGGAAAGAGTATGTATCTTCAGAAGGGACATTATCAGATCATCCTGATAGCTGCGATGAAGCGTAGATTATGGGCCCCTTGTCTAGATACTGATCATTTTTGCAGTGCAGATTCTGATTCTAGTGTAATTTAGAGAAATTTGGTGGTATTTAATGTAGAGTTTTCTTGTAAGATAGAAAAGAAAGGTAGAGTAGTGGCGTTATAGTGTTATATTCCAATGATCATCATTAATCTAGCTCTAGCAGACTTCATTATTTGTATTATTCCTATCTAGTGCAAATGGGAGTTAGATTAAATTACTAAGAAAATATTGTTTCTTGTATAAAACCCTCGCACAAGGACAAGGGTATGTGCTGAGGAGAGTGAGAGACGAAAGTTGATTGTGGAGAAGGTACAAGGGAAGTCCACTCTAACTCCCTGCTTGTCCAACTACCCCGTGAAATTCATCGTCCCCAATAAGGTCGCTTTTTTTTTTCAATTTCGTTTCAATCAAAAATCACATCTCCATTTAAAAAAATCGTTATCTTGTCAACAGGTGGGCTCCTCCCAAACCGATGTTGTCTGGATTTACACCATCACCTACGGCGGCGGCATCGTCTCTGTACACACACTCTCTCTCTCTCTCTCTCTGAATTGAATTGGATTGAATTGAATCCAAATCCAGTTAATATGTTTTGAATGCAGGGCGGCGATTCGATTGCTTTTGATTTTACGGTGGCGGATTCCTGTATTGCAGTTTTGACAACTCAATCTTCTACAAAGGTGCAATCTTCTCACTCAATTCCTCGTCTCTGATTTCTCAGATCACATTCAAAAGTAGAAATTATGTTATGCAGGTTTACAAGTCTATTGCTTCTCCACTGCAAGATATTCTCAGACACAGAACTTCACACTTGCGACTGATTCGAGCTTGCTCTTGGTAGACTGGATAACTAGCGGCCGCCATGAAAGAGGTGAAAAATGGGCATTTTCTTACTACAAAAGCACTAATCGCATTCTTCTACAAGACGGTGAACCTGTATTTCTTGACACGGTATCTCTTCATACTCTTTCTTTTCATGGAAATTGAATAGTAGTATTGTTTATTGATCGGGGTTCTGATGCCAGACGACGTTAGAACAAGCAACTCATGGAACTATTAGTGATCGCATGAAAGATTACCAAGCAATAGCCATGATCACCATCATCTATTATTAGTCTCTCACAAGTTATAGTACTAACTAATGTACACTTTATTAGGCCTAAGTTGCAGCAAATTCAGAAGCCAACTGAGGAAGATGTCAAGAAGATAGCTGCTCGGAGCTCCCCCATACCACTAGCCAAATTACCCACTTTTCTGTCGTTTTTTTGTCTGACAAGGGTGTAACAAGCAAGCTTGTTCAGTGTTTGAGATGAGTTCGGTTTTGTTGTATTTAGTCGTGTTGGTAGACACGTTAATACGAGGATAAAATTTGTAACCATGACTCCCGTCTTACCAAAATTGTGTTGAACATGTTTAATTTTGTGTTTCCAAAATGCACGAAAATCATTCTTGTACATCATATGCAAGATGGTTATGCTGTTGAGGGAGATGCTAAAATGTTAAAACCCCAAAACAACAAACTTCAATCACCAAAGTCATCACACTTTCTTGTTGAATAGAGCAGTGTGTAGCAAAAATACTGGTCAACAGAAAAGTTATATGAAATTTATTACCTTGTATAGCTGGTTCTGTCAGCCCAAGCTATAAAAGATGCATATACAAGTATCTTAAACAAAACAAAATGCTCATCTAAGAACAACTTTCAACTTGGTCTCCACTTGCTCCCGCACTTTCCACTGCATCACAATTTTCACACATTTACAATTTTCAGTAGCTGAAGATATGGTATATAAGATTTTGAACGATTGTATTACAAAATGTTACCTGTAAATCGTTGATCTCCTCATCAGTAAGTGAGCGTTCCATTGACCTATAAGCAATCCTGTAGCAATGGCTCGTCATTCCTTTCTTGTTGGTGAAGTTGTCGATCAATTTCACCTGCCAAAAACTACACACTCAATATCGCCTCACTAATATTGGTAGGCTTGTCAAAGGAAACATGGAGTTAAAACAGCATTTCCCCTTAGTGCGTTCATGTGTAGGATTGTTTGATTAGGATGCATGCTTAGGAAGAAACTTATAAATAAAATTCTCCCCAAGCGTCATATTTTCTAAAAAAGTTAAAGAGGATTTGCGGAAACGGGCTGAAAGTGCATAAGGAATAATGATTACAAGAAGTTGAACCCCGAAGTGTTGACAACCTCAAACATGAGCTGTCATTATTACAGTTAAGTGGTCTTTTCAAAACAAAACTGAACATACCTCCTCAACGAGATCTCCAGCAATACCTCTAACAACTTCACAGAGGTTGTTTTCAGTAAATGAATCACTGATCCAGAAACTCATATCCTTATAACATGGAGGAAACTGCAAAATTGGTTTAAGAGAGTTGTCTATAACCTTTTTAATCAATGTAATAAGCTAAGTGAATGTAAATTGATAAATATTCTCAGTAATGACAAAGGCATACCTTTGAAAATGGCTTAAACTTAACACCAAGTTGGCCTTTGGAAAACTACAAAATAAGAAACAGTGATTTTAAATATTGAAGAATCGATGAAAACTAAGCGAAAAAGTATTCAAAAGATTATATACTTGTGAAGTAAATCGCTCATCAGTAGTCCAGAAAAGACGGATATCTGGAATGTCAAATAAAACCATAGCTAAGCGCTCCAGTCCAAGCCCAAAAGCCCAAGCAACATTGTTAGTCCTTCCGTTTCTTTGCAGTATGTCTTGCTCCATCACTCCACAACCCAACACTTCCAGCCATTGTTCCTGAACACTTTAAACAAAATCAGTAGAAATTCATTATAAAGAAAACAAATGAAGAACTGGTTCATTGCTATAACTACGTAAAAGCAAACAAAGCAGTACATAGGTCAAAGCTTCTACTTTATATTTTATGGACAAGTAGAAATTATGTGTCTTATCAGTAACAACCCACAAAAGACTTTAAAACTCTACTAAACAGATGAAGAAAAACAAGATGTATCCAGGGTTATATTGTTTTTATAACATTTTTAATACAGATAAAAGAATACCTGAAAGTATATTTCCAGTTCAAATGAGGGATTGGTGAAGGGAAAATATGTGTCAATCCAACGCATTTCCACACCGCCTGAAAAGATCTTCAAAATCAATGGCTGGGATATTGACTCAGCAAGCCATCATCGCTTTTAAATAAGTTTCAACTTTGAGGAAATTAAGTTAGCTGGTGCACCAAAAAATTTATTAATCAGTTAAGAACTGTGATATGATTATACGAAACATAATTTTCTAAGATATGAAGGAGTATCACCAACAACACTTTGCATGTAACTCTGCATCTCTCGCAGCTACAGGCAGTTAATGCATCTGTCCATTCAGTTCAATGTTGTCACACATGCACCTGACAACAAGATCCTTCACATACATTTCCTTTTCTATGCGTGCAAGAATCACGCAGTGGATGCATTTGATTTCAAACACAAAAACTTGTGTGAGACTGTCGTGCCAGCCTAATGATTCACAATATGGTATTACTATTCGGATCAAACACAGTATTAAGTGCCATATTTTCCATTTTATTGGTGTTTGGTTGTGTTAGGATCCAAGTATGGGTACAGTCGTGCGAATCTTGACCCAAACAGTCTTACACAAGACTCCCCCAATTCCAGATATTGTGAATGCACAGACTAATAAGGCTCATGATATCTTTTGTTGAGAAATGAAGATGGGGGACTTATTTCAGTCCAACCGTACCAAATAAATGCTGTGCCAAACCCTCAAGACATTTCTTAAGATCCTCAGCTGCAAATTGTGTGCCATCTTTCCCAGATCCCTCCCAGTCAGCTGGATTGAATACCCGTACACCTTCCATCTGAATGTTAAACATAAAAAGCGCCTTCACTACTATACCAGATTTCCAGAGTCACAAATTATCCACAATTGCAAACCTGATGGAATACAGGGTAGTGGGTAGCGTCTATTGAATCTCTGCGGTAAACATCTCCCATGACAAGGAAATGAGTGTGTCCTTCCCCCAGTAACTCAGCTTGATGTGCACTTGTATGGCACCTCAAGACAGTTTGAGAGTCTATATAATATGTGTCATTGTAACTCCTGCTTACATGATCAGCAGGCACCAACACATCATCAAAGTTCTGCAAGCACACAAATACATCCTTTAAATGCATCAACCAGGATTGGTGCAGGCAAAAGTCTAATTGCATCACACGACTTTTTTGAGAAAGGCTGAAGACAAGAATGCAATAATCTGTTGGATTCAAGATGGTGAATTATCTGCCAATATCTAAGAGAAACCTAAGCTATTTATTGTCTTGATGTAGGGAAAATTTAAAGTCTTCTCACTAGGTTGCTAGAATAAGCCCTGTAGGTAAGATAAAAATACGATAATCTGCAAGATTCAAGATGGTGAATTACTGCCAATATCTAAGAGATCCCCAAGCTATTATCTAGATGTAGGGAATTAATTTAACATCTTCTCATTAGGTCGCTAGAATAAGCCCTGGAGGTAAGATCAGCTAGCAAACGGAAAGATTAGGATCTTGTGTCTAAATACCAATTAGGTGAATTGTTCAGTATTTAAGGGAACATGTTAATTGTCCAATCTGGCAACTTTGATCCAGCTTCCCATCAAATCAGTTCCCAAAGTTTGACTACAGATATGCTGATCATTTTGATGCTGTATATGACTACTAATCATATTATTCTAACAATTACAAGTTGCATGAAGATTTAGGCCCCTAATTTGTAATCCACTCGTGAAACATTAATATTTTGTAGGCTACTTTTTTTTGCATAACTGAGCATCAACATTTAGGCTTAGTTGATCTTGTGGGCAAGCACATGTAACTATATTATAGAAAGCACCTCAAAACAAATTCCTTGCCAACCAAAGGCAACTTGCTAAGAGCATCATGCTCGACCTTTCTCATAGTGGTTCATATGTAAAGCACGGGATTATCATCAATTGTCATCCAACATTGAAAGTAAGAAGAGAGTATACATGCATCAAACGACATGATGAAATTCAGCAGAAGAATTAGACTGGATGTGTAAAGACAGTAGTCAAAACACAGATATAAACTAGCAATCAGTCAATTAAGAAAAAACCCTACCGCTTTCACAGAGACTATTGGACATAAATCGTCGAACTTGGTAAATTTGCTGGGGTAGGTGGTGTCAAAATAATCGAAAATTGCATTCTTGAGTATGCCGAGGGGATGATTATTCCTCCTATGCAGCTGCAATCCAAGCTTTGAGAAAATGGAATCAGGAACATTGTTCGTCGGATCATCCTTCACAATTTCTGCACATTTATAAGTTTAATTATCAAAATTAAAATAATAACATAACAATGCTGAAATCGCTAGTTTGCATTAAGATTCCTTAGAACAGTCTTAATACTTAGCTAGAAATAATCAATATCATCCTCACTATTCAAAAATTGAAGCTGAGATTGCGTGTGAAAAATAAAAGGTAAGGTGTGAATTTTACCATCCCTGCCAACTTTTACCCCGCCGAGTTCGAGAAGCGTGGCGGCAACGGGTTGCCTCGACTTCTTATGCGCGTGAAGTACATCCGAAGAAAGAGTCGCGGAGGAGGTGGAGAAAGGAGATAGGTGGAGAGAAAAGGCTAGGACTCTGCTGCGGCGGAGGAAAATAGAGTTCTTCAATAAGGTAGCGGAGTGAACCAATGAAAATGAAGACGCCATGGAAGCTCTGTATGCTGCCATCCAAGCTTTCTCTCGCACACACAGTGGCTGTGGACTGTGGTGAACGACTCGATGTGTTTGGATAAGCAATTCATTAGTGGGCCGTTTACTTGAAATATTGGGCCGTCACAATCTTATCCATCGGGTTTAATATTGTTTGGGCTATTCACAAATCTATCACCACTTGAGAGGATAATAATGCAAATTTCATTTATATTTAGAATTTTTACATGAATATTAAAATTAAACGATTAAAAAGATACTTTATTTTTCGCAATTATAACATGTATAATTTTTCATTCATAACAATGCTATGTGGGGTTGCAATTTGGTGGAGTAGTATTGAAATACCGGTTGTGGCACGTCGTATGCACAACTTCTCTCATCTCACACCCATCATATAAAATAATACTCTCTTGTCCGCTATTAATCATCCCAATCTACCATATTCATCCGAGCCAAGTTAAAAGTGAGCGGCTGAAGGAGGGAGTATAAAATAGGTATATATATTTAACTGAAAGGTTATAATCTTGAAAGGATTGGGTTGGCAATTGAAACTAAAAATATAACATATAACTGTCCCACATCGGTGTCAAGAGAAAACTGAAACTAGTATATAAGTTTCATGAGCCCCTCCTCCTATTACCAGTTGGTTTTAGAATGGAACCCATGGATTTCTATCTTGGTATCAGAGCGGGTCGCCGACTGTGGGTCAAATTTAACTGACCCAGCAGTATATCTGGGCCGAAACCGAAAAAATGACTGACCCAGCAGTATATCTGGACTTAAAAATTTGGGCCAAGTGGTCCAACCGATTGAAAAAATTGGGCCGATTGTCCAATCTATTAGAAAAAAGTCCAACCCTTCAATAAAAATTTGGGCCAAGTGGTCCAACAAAGATTGGACAATCATCGAAAAAAATTTGGGCCAAGTGGTCCAACAAAGATTGGACAATCATCGAAAAAAATTGGGCCGATTGTCCAATCGATTAGAAAAAAGTCCAACCCCTCCAAGGTTCACCTTGAAGGGTTTGAGGGAGGGTGTTGGCAATTGAAACTAAAAATATAACATATAACTGGAGAGAGAAAACTGAAACTAGTATATAACCTTGGAGGGTCAAGAGAAAACTGAAACTAGTATATAACCTTGGAGGGTCAAGAGAAAGGGAGGGTGTTGGCAATTGAAACTAAAAATATAACATATAACTGTCCCACATCGGTGTCAAGAGAATGAAACTAGTATATAACCTAGAAAACTGAAACTAGTATATAACCTTGGAGGGTCAAGAGAGAACTGAAACTAGTATATAACCTTGGAGGGTTTGAGGGAGGGTGTTGGCAATTGAAACTAAAAATATAACATATAACTGTCCCACATCGGTGTCAAGAGAATGAAACTAGTATATAACCTTGGAGGGACATCGGTGTCAAGAGAATGAAACTAGTATATAACCTAGAAAACTGAAACTAGTATATAACCTTGGAGGGTCAAGAGAGAACTGAAACTAGTATATAACCTTGGAGGGTTTGAGGGAGGGTGTTGGCAATTGAAACTAAAAATATAACATATAACTGTCTCACATCGGTGTCAAGAGAATGAAACTAGTATATAACCTTGGAGGGTTTGAAGGAGGGTGTTGGCAATTGAAACTAAAAATATAACATATAACTGTCCCACATCGGTGTCAAGAGAAAACTGAAACTAGTATATAAGTTTCATGGGCCCCTCCTCCTATCACCAATTGGTTTTAGAATGGAACCCATGGATTTCTATTAGATCGGGATGAGATGATTACATGCAATTGAATGCAGTGAAACGCAAAACATACAAAAATGAAGTTGCGGCATATCATAATCTAGGCATTGACGCAGTTGCATTTGAGGCGAATCTCGGTATCATCATCGTCAGCAGAGTAATCGACGATCTTTCCAAGCTTAAGCATCGATGCCGCGAACTGATGCTGGAAAACCTCCGGCTGCGAAGCCAAGGCAGAGACGATCGAAGCCGTTCGTGAATCGGAGTATAACATTTGGTCGGTAGATAGCAACCCCATCTTCTTCTGCAAATTCTTGTAGTACTGCACGTCAAATTTCCTAGGCGTGATGGCGTCCATCTCCACGGTCTCCGACGCCCACCGGCACTTCCGCCGCAAGAAATTCAGGTACCTCCGGTCGATGGTGGGGTCGGGTTTCCGGGTGCCCTTGTAGTTGAAGAGCCTGTGCTGGAGGCTGGCGCAGCTGCTTCTCCCGATGGTGTGGGCCCCCGAGAGGACGACCAGGTCGAGCACGTTCAGCCCCTTTGACTGGAAGAGCTCGATCAGGTCGGTTATCCTCTCGCGGCCTTTGGGGAGGGACTGGGATTCCTTCGCCAGGGAGATGCGCCCGTCCTTTCGGCCATAGGGGACCGACCAGAAGGGGCCGCCTACGGCCGTTGTGGCATCCCTGGCAGCGGATGCCAAAATGTCGGCGCAGGAGACTGTTTTAGGGCATTTTTTCTCGACTTCGGATTTGATGTCGTCGATGACTTGGAAGCCCCTAAGTGAAGCGCTGGCCTTGGCGCTTCTTTCGCTTCCCTTGTGATCTAGGAGAATCGAAGCATCGCATCCCTTCAATGTTACAAGAATATAATGAAATTGGTAAAATACAGAAAAATAACTGAAGTATGTTAGAGAATAAAGAGACCCATAATAATATTAGGTGGATAATGTAATGTGTGGTGAGACCCATGGAATTTTATGGACGAAGACTATTTCTGCGGAAGTATATGAAATACGTACTCTGACAGCGCAATCCCGGTAGTGGAGGTTGATGAGAGCAGGGGCGAGAGTGGAGTCGTTTTTGAACCAGATTTTGAGCTTGTGGTGGACTATGTTTTCTAGGTCGGGGCAACTCTTACGGTAGAACGATAAACTTAGATCCTCGTCGTACTCGTACCCGCTGCCATCGACTGCCTCTGCCGCTGCCATCACCAACAGTAGCATCAAGGCGTAGAAGCTGATGGACTCCATTACTTGTTAGTATGATTTTGGTGTGGCTCATATTTATATACAATTATTATATGAACGTGAGAAGCATAAACCCGGTATTGGTATTGGTATTGAATAATTGAGTAGGTGACATCAAACTTTGGCTTGATACATTTTGGTTTTGGCTGAACACGGACGTGCATACCAACACTACTACTGCTTTGCCAACGGATTTTAATATCAATTTATTTTGACTTTTATTTACCTTTGGAGAATGGCGAAAGAAAACTGGGCTGGAGCATTTGAGTCTTACTTGGGCCGATAACATTGAGGGCTTAAGATATTGATTGGGCTAATTATAGAATTGCATCAGAGCAAGGCCCATACGCATGTGATCATATCAAAAGGCCCTATCCAAAGAACAGAACATCAGAGATTGGAGGTGAAGAAAAATGGCGGTGAAAGATGGGTAAAAATTGTTAAAATAAATAGTACTAGAAAGTAAAAGAAAATATCACAAGTTTCTTACATGACCACAGTTCTTAGATTAACCTTGATTTTATACTGTATTGTTACGATTTTTTGTGTGACACATTATTTTGTAATACTATCTACTTAGTACTTTGACTATAAAAGCATTTGGAAATAGTTTTTTTTTATGCGTCGATCCATATATATGGTCATGCGTATACGTAGTACTTCGACAAGGATAGATATTCTCCAAAGAGATAAGCTAGGAATGTATTAGAAAATAAAATGAAGAATATGAAAAAGAGGTGCATGATGATAAGGAATTGAAATATGAAAAAAGTTGAAAGGAATCAATATGAATATCTGTAGACTGTATAGTGTTACGTGTCTCCCTTATCTCAATAATTAAAGAATCCATACCCAAATTCGTGGTTGCATAATGTGGATCGGAGATAGATAGAGGAGAAAAGTAGAGATAGGGAAGAATATATGAAGAATATTTCGATGTAATGAGATATCCAACCCATTTATATCACAATTTCTCATGCGTCATGTCGCAACAAAACAATAATAGTACTAATTTGATGTTTATGTTAACTAGTATTAACCCACCTCCTATGCACAATCCATTTCATTTTCCTCATATTCAATATACGATGATATATTTGTAAAGATATATATTCACTTGAAACCAATTAATCCAATGATTCAATAATTCATGCTTCTTCCAGAAATATATTCATTTATCTTACAACATAAGAGCATCCCCAACGGTGGTGGAATGCTGCTCGTCCGTCCTTGCCGCTGGCAAGGACGCGCTCCGCCGCCGCTGCGCTCTTGCCGCTGGCACGGCCGTGCTCTGATTGGCCCGTTGATTTATCATTTTTTATTATTTTTTTTAAAAAAAATTTAAAAAATCTGAAAATTTCAAAATTAATTAAAAAAATATTGTCTCACTTCCTAATAAAATATATCCATTTTTTCACACTTTTAATTTTTTTTCCATCATTTTTACCCCAAAATTCATACTTTCATCTATAAATACTCTCATTTCAAACACAAAAAATGACACTATACTAAACAACTCTCTCAATCTCAATTTTTAGTATTTTAATTATGTAATTTTTAATTTTTAGGAGTTTAATTATGTAATTTTTAATTTTTAGTATTTTAATTATGTAATTTTTAATTTTTAGGATTTTAATTATGTCTTTTTTATTTTATTTGTAATTTGTATTATTTATTGTGGTTTTTTAATGAATTTTAATATTATGGAAATGTTTTTGTTTAATTGAATTTTAAATTGAATTGTGCTCGTCCTTGCGGAAGAGCACAGCTGTGGGTGTTGTACTCTTGCCAGAGAGCATGCAGAAAAAGTGGGGCCGGGCCCACAACCGTGCCGCTGGCAAGAGCACGGTTGTGGATGCTCTAAGCATCTTGTATCATTTATTAGATTGTACTATTTTATGTTTTATTATTAATTATAGTATAATCCAATAATATGAAAAGAAGCTAAAAAAGAGAACGAAATATAAATGACAGAATTAAATAAAATTATATAATTTAACATTATTAATTTTCAATTTAATTCCTTTTGGATTCACTATATAGCTAGAAATTTAGAGAACTCGTCGTCATCTTAAATATTAGTAATTCATTCATATGTTGAGCAACACACACATACACACGGAATATCATATTTGACTTTATATAACTAAATATCCTAATATCAAAACAATAAGTAACCAAGCCTTAAAAGTCTCAAAGGAGGTTGTATTACTTATGAAATTGGATGATCAAGCCGAATATCAATAAAATTTAAAATATGTTAGCCCATCAACTAAAATCAATCCAAATTTAACTCGACCTACCCTCAGTTTATATGACATTCAACTCACTTTCTGAAACCTAGCTTCTCAGTTCTCCCTCAGCCGCCAACCACCACCATGCCTCTCACTTTTTCAAACGAACAATTTATTGATGTCTATCTTGTTATTGATTGTGAGTACTACTTTTGAAGCTTTCTCAAGGCAAAAATATACCGACAAAAATAAGTGAAGATTCTATAAAATGATTTTCATCAATTTTTTGTTGTTTGCTATAACATGATGAGTAGGATAAAATACAGTAATAACAAAAGAAAGCTAGCAAACTAAATAAGACAAACATAAAAAATAAAATAAGACAGTTAAGAACACAAATAAGATTAAAATGCTAAGAGATAATATAATACACTTACCTTCTTTACTGAAATGATATTGTTGATTAATGGAATTAGTATTTATAGAAAAATTTGATGGTAGCTCAATATCCTTTATTATAAATTTAATTAATATTAATACTGTAATAAATGTCTGACCTTTCAAATTATTGTGAGGACGGGAAGTGTTAGTAAATCAAAAATTTTAACATATCAATTTAAGTTTGTAACGGTAGTAACTCATTTTTCTAAATACAATTGTAACGATACTGATTTTGAAATGCATATTCCAATCTCATTTAGTAGTAATCTCATTTATTAATACTAATATTTAGTTGAGCACCGTTCATTATATATGACACAATGACAAAAGCATAAATTTATAATTCAAAATTTGATGTCTTTGGAATCATAGCATATAATATTACCTGCAAGATTTATTAGTTATTATAATATATATTCACATATTAATTTAAGTTGTTAATGGCAGTGACCCATATTTTGTACATAGAGATGTAACGGTAACCTCATTATGTTAAATATGATAGCATTGAGTTGTAAAACACTATGTTAAAATATACTCCCTCCGTCTCTTAAAATTTGGCACCATTTAATCCGGCACGAGTTTTAAGAAATGTAATAAAAAGTGGGTTTAAAAAATTAGTGACACGTGGTTCCTACTTTTATATATTAGTTTTAAATTAAAATGTGAGTGAGAATGAGTTAGTGGAATATGAGATCTACTACCAAAAATGGTAAAAGTGAAATATGACAAATTTTTAGGGACGAACGAAAAATGAAATAGGTGACAAATTTTCAGGGACGGAGGGAGTAGTAATTTGCTAATTATTCATAAAGTATACTATTAAATAGAGTTGTAATGGTAACAGCTTATTATATTTGAATCGTGCTTAAAATTTAGTAATATTAAAATCTATACCCTGAATTCATGAATATTCAAAATATGGCCAAAAGTCGTGTGTTTATAGATGTATAGATTAGAGTGTACTAATTAATAGTAGTATATTCCATAAATAGCTTGGAATTTAATACTATATGATGAAGGGAATATGAATATGTGAGTGTATAAATATGGGGAGGGTAAGAGTAGGCGAGTAGGGAGGTAGAGTTGAGAGATGGGAGTTGAAGTGAAGTCATTATATGTGTACCCAATAAAATCATGCGGTGGAATATCCGTTGCGGAGGCTCCGATCTGCTCCACCGGATTCCGGTGGGATCGGCAATGGGTGGTGGTGAACTCCAAAGGCAAGGCTTATACGCAAAGAGTGGAACCAAAGCTTGCTCTCGTCCAAACCCAACTCCCACATGAAGCATTCTCTCTCAATTACCAACCAAATAGCCACTCTTTTTTAGGTACTATTTTACAACAATTCCTCAATTATTTAATGAATGAGTGGATAGTGATTCAAATGATGCATATGTAGAGATAAAGGCACCTGGCATGCAAGTCTTGAAAGTTCCATTGGTGAAATCAAACAGTAGTGCTGAAAATGTGGTCGATGGAATCTCAGTGTGGGAATGGAA
Organism: Salvia splendens; assembly: GCF_004379255.2. Classification (NCBI taxonomy): domain Eukaryota; kingdom Viridiplantae; phylum Streptophyta; class Magnoliopsida; order Lamiales; family Lamiaceae; genus Salvia; species Salvia splendens. Next base: position 8,278,690 of record NC_056036.1, on the reverse strand, counting down.
TGGGTCTGCTTTTGATGAAGGAGCTGCTGCTGCACAATGGTTCTCTAATTATCTAGGCAGTCCCGCCCGCCTAGTTCGTTTTAACCATGGTTAATACCACTAACTACATTCAATTATAGGAGTATCCGTCTATTAACTAATATAATTGATTGCTTAATTAGTATCAGGAGTGAGGAAGGTGGAGGCCGATTACGCCCCTGGCTACAATGTTATGTTTGCTGATATGTATCCTTTCCTCTTGCTGTCTCAGGTAACTCTTAAATATATATAGTCAAATATAAACCAATCATCATACAATAAATATGAAAATTAGGGATCAATGGATGCACTCAACGCTCGTCTCAAGGAATCTGTACCTGTGAACCGCTTCAGACCCAAGTATGAATGAATCATGATGAGATAAGATAGCCAATAAGAAAATAATGTATACTAAATGAAATGATGCAGTATCGTAGTGGATGGGTGCGAGGCCTTTAGTGAAGATGGGTGGAGGGAGATGAAGATTAACAAAGCAACATTTAAGGGTGTGAAGCTATGCTCCCGCTGCAAGATACCTACTATCAATCAGGAAACTGGGAAGGCCGCCTCCTCCGAGCCCACCGACACTCTCCGAGCCTTCCGTTCCGACAAAGCCCTCCGACCAAACAACAGCAACAAAGGGAAAGTCTATTTCGGACAGAATATGGTGTGCACCGACTCCCTTGCTACCAAGCCAGGAAATGGGAAGACTGTCAAAGTTGGAGACGCCCTCAACGTCCTTCAGATCACGGCATCCCCTGCTGCCTAATCTGCTCTCCACATGCTATACTCATTTGCTTCCATGTTATTACCTTTTGTTGTGGTGGTTGTAATATTTCGCTTAATTAACCCCTACTTAAACAAATAATAACTTGTACTCAGTACTCGTATCTTATAAATAAAACAGTGTCAAAAGCCCTTATTTAAATTGAATCTCTTATTATGGCTTTTTCAGCCATTTTTAAAATCGTCGTTCCCAATCTCTATACTCTGTTCCAGGTATGTGATGAATCAAGCGTTTTGCCATTTTGACTGCATACATGATTAATTCGTTGCACTAGTTTTGAGTTTTATGTTTCAATTTGCAGTGGATTTGCTTTTAGCTGGAATTTACCATTTTGATTATATTTGTTTACATGAATAAGTATTCACAATGTTGATTAATCTTTTTGTTTTTAGCTTGGATTTGCATTTTTATCTGTTTGATGAGCGATTGGTTGCACTAGTTTGAGTTTGGTTTTAATTATAATTTGCCAGGTTTAGGGATTTTTTATTTTGATTGATCATGATAATTGTATGAATTGCTTCTTGGGATCTCTTTGTGGTTGTGATGACAGGCACAGCTCAATTCACAGTTATTGGAAGATTGGATGAAATTATTATCATTAAATAGACATTGGCTATATGATGATTAGGAGAATTCCTTTTTTGCCTATTTAGCTTAGTGTAATCCAAGTTTCATGTAGAGTATTACTGTTGTGTGGGATATGAGTGTGTTGAATGGTGCATTGGGGAAGGATGGATTATTGTTCCATATTCAGGAAAATGACTGATTTTTGAGTACTATATATGAATTATGTGCAAGCATTGTTGTAGAGGATCATTGCTAGATTTTGTTCAGAGCCCTGCTTGGTTGAAGAACAATTACTATGACTATGTGCAAGCATAGTTGATGTGTGGGGTTTGTTGTTTTCTTGGCAGGAGACAGGTGAAAAATGGAATCACAAATCAAGCACGCGATTGTGGTGAACGTAATTGGTCGGACAGGGTCTCAGGGGCAGGTGACTCAGGCGAGAGTTAAATTTATCGATGATCAGAACCGTTTTATTATGAGAAATGTGAAGGGACCTGTTAAGGGAGGGAGATTGATACGAGCATATTTCTAAGGATTATTCTCATATCTATATTATTTAGTTAGTTATTGATTTACCATATCTTTTCATATTTATTAGGATTATTTTCTTGTTCGTTAAATTAGGGTATCCACTATTATAAATAGTGGACATTGTTATTCATGTGAATCATTGGAGAAATATCAAATCAATTTATCTTTTATCGTTCTTTTATCTTTTCGTACTTTATTTTTTCGCAAGTTCATCTCGTCAAACCTTAATTGACCGAGAACCCTAGGCTGCTCGACGGGAGGATCCCGCGAAGGAACCTAACCCTTCTCCGGCAACCTCGCGCTTTCGGGACCGATACGAGTACCCTCGTATCATCTGGTGCTTTCATTGAGATCTCATCCTCCGTCAGCATGTACCAACAACAACAATTCTCGGAGTTGCAATTTTCCAACAATGGATTGCATAGAATATTCTCATATCTCTATTATTTCATATATTATTGATTTAGCATATCTTGCTTATTTCTTGATCACTAAGTTAGGTTATTAGGGAGTATTATAAATATGAGTCTTTGTTATCTTTTAAATCATTCATTGAAGAAATACAATTTATCCTTTTTATCGTCTTTTACTTTTCTCTGTAATTTACTTTATCAAATCAATTTATCTTTTATCGTTCATTTATCTTTTCGTACTTTATTTTTTTGCAAGTTCATCTCGTCAAACCTTAATTGACCGAGAACCTGGGCTGCTCGACGGGAGGATCCCGCGAACGAACCTAACCCTTCTCCGGCAACCTCGCGCTGCCTGGACCGATACGAGTACCCTCGTATCATCTGGTGCTTTCATCTGATCTCTTCCTCCGAATTACCTCCATCATGTCATCATCTACCTATGCTGCCTATTACCATCACCAATTCGACTACCGTCAGCCGCAATTCGCCCACCACCCATCGCAGCCCATATATCAGCCACCACACCACCACCCATCGCAACCCATATATCAGCCACCACACCATCCGATTGGATCGTTAGATCTGCAACAATCCTATCCACATGATAGGCACCTCCACGCACAATATCAACCCTACCAGACCCGACAGCCCACTTGCTGGGACCCGCCATGGGGGCGCATGCAACAGAGTTCTTCGACCTATGAGCAGTCCCCGCCTCACGGCTCGTACCTCGCCTATGGTGAAGCGACATGCCAGGGTTCTGACCCCAATAATCCTGACCTCATGGCTCGATCGTTCTCCCCTGCTCAACTAGCCGCCGTAAACGATTACAACGAGAAGTTACGTGTGTATAGATTGGACCAAGCCGCCCTGCTCGCCCGTATGACCGCTTGGTTTGAGGAGAAAACTGATGATGAAAATATAACTGAGGAGAACATTGATAACACTTTCACGATGGTATTGAGTGCGGATGTTCCCAAAGACATTCACGATGTTCCCAACAGCATCACCGATGTTGCCATCAACACTGCTGTCGGGGTGGATGTGAGCGATGAAATTGAACAGAGTGAAGGATCTCAAGATGAGGCACGTGAGATGTTGAGGGACAACATGGTACTCCCGAGATCTGCTCTGCAAGTGCTTCTCCAGAACCGAATTATGGGAGGACAACGTTTGTTGGACAAAGATGGCGTTGGGCACGTCTCCTTGAAAGTTCTCGACATCGCTATGGTCATCTCATCTATGGGCGTGAGTCGCGGGCTGAAGAAGGAGACGCACGATGCAGAGATATATGAGAAATTCAAGATTGCAGAAGAGGGGAAAGTGTTAGACGACGACCCAGCCCCACCAGCCGCGATCTCTCTGTCGTGCTGCCCCGGTATCGTGGTCACTGATGTTGTACTTGCTGATGATATCCGTCATAATATATGCATTCATGCTAAGACAGTGACAAGTGGCTATTATAATTGGACAGAGCAATCTTTTGCATTTGATCCAGGAGGGGATATGCGATGCTCGTTGTTGCTTCTTGGTTTCCACCTTGAGGGCAAGGTGAATTTTAACCGTGGGGGAGTTGATACGAGCATATTTCTAAGGATTATCCTCATATCTATATTATTTAGTTAGTTATTGATTTACCATATCTTTTCATATTTATTAGGATTATTTTCTTGTTCGTTAAGTTAGGGTATCCACTATTATAAATAGTGGACATTGTTATTCATTTGAATCATTGGAGAAATATCAAATCAATTTATCTTTTATCGTTCTTTTGTCTTTTCGTACTTTATTTTTTACAAGTTCATCTCGTCAAACCTTAATTGACCGAGAACCCTAGGCTGCTCGACGGGAGGATCCCGCGAACGAACCTAATCATTCTCCGGCAACCTCGCGCTGCCGGGACCGATACGAGTACCCTCGTATCAGAGATGATCTTACCCTCCTCGAGAAGCCCCTTGATACTAAATTTAAAACCGTCCTTTATTCTGGCCTAACATTTTTGGTTATCGTTTATAACTAACCTACCGATGATGAGCCCTATCTACGTATATTCACTGGGTGAAAATCTAGGCTAACCTATGATTCCCAGAAAGCCCATTGCTTCATTAGTTGTTAAGGCCTGACACTGGAATTCTTGAAAGGTTTGACAGCTAATCCTTTATGGTTCAGATCCCACGTCAAGAATGAATTTTCGCAGGACAATTAATTTGTGAAAATGATACCCTAGTGATAATTATTTAAATGGTAAGACATTTTTAAGTAAACGCTCTACATGATGAGATAAAGTTGAGCATTTAACCATTTACAACTCGTAAAGGGAAATATTTGTGTTTTATTTTTGTAAGAACATTAGATGAGTTATGGCTGAAGTTAGCTGTTTAGAGGTGTTTGACTTGTCGTGTATGTAGCTAATTGATGGAATCATGAAAAATAACAGATGCATGTAATATCCAATAGACTATAATACAAAAATCAATGGTATCCAAAACATCAAAAAATTCAACAAAGTTTCCATGTAAATCCCAAACTTTAGGCACAAACAAAAAAAAGGGGGTATGAACTATGAAGAGTATAGCTAGTTCAACACATAAAGAATAAGAAATCAATCACATATACAAACATATTGGTAGCAAATACTTAAAAGACATTGAGAAAGTATGAGGAGGATAGGGTGTTCTTCTCTCTGGTCAAGGCTTAGGAGGGTCAGCTGCTGCTGGCGGCGCGTCTTCAACTTTCTCCTCAACAGCCGCCTCCACAGCGATCTCCTTCTCTTTAACCTCCTCTGTGCAACTCTCAGCCGGTGGCGGGACAGCCTCCTCTTTCTTCTCCTCCTCAACAGGGGCAGGTATGAAAGTGGAGACCTTCTCGAACACAAACAGAACCGGACCAGACACGTATGCTGCTCCAACTTTAGTCGCTGCTTCGCTTACCGATTTTGAACCGGGAAAATCTGGCCCAACCATAGCAAATACAGACAAGCATCAACTATAAGAATATGAATATGAATATGAATATGATCATGATATTATGGGAATCGCAAGTATATCTACGTACCGATCTTAGCAAGCTCGTCGAGGAATTTCTGGACTGCTGCTGAGTGCTTTTTCACAGCTGCATCCGTTGGTTCCTTGATCAAAGCCTGTATATATATTGGAGTATACAATCAAGAATTAGTAATATTCAAATTTTAAGAATAATATATAGGAGTAATTTGGATGAAGACCTTAATCTCAGTAGATGAAGCTTGATAGATTTGGGTAACTTTGGGCTCAAGATCTGTGTTTTTGTCTTCACACTCTTTCGAATATTGCTCCTGCTCAGAAAAACACACACATATATAGGAATTAGATAAACAAGGATAGATATGTGATGATGAAGTATACCTTAGATTCATCGAAGGCCTTGCAAGCTTCAAGAGCAGCTGCCTTTTTTGGGTTCTCAAAGACTTTCTTGATCTTGGGCAGAACCTTCGATTTCCAGTAGTTTACCATCTTAACTACTGAGTACAAATCAAATACTCCACTTGAGTAACTATCACAAATATAACTACGTAATATTTATATTAAGAGAAATGATTTCAAGAGAAAAACCTTGTTAACTAATAAGCTGCAGGTATAAGGCGTTGGGATGAGAATGAAAGGTGCAAAGAAATAAATACACGTACAGTATTAGAGAGCAATGCGTGTCAACAAGAGTAGAATTATGGAAGGGGCAATGGAGCTAGGGTCAAAAATGTAATGTTAATCATTATATGATCGATCATCTTTATTTATTCAAATTGATCAATGTATATATGTATTTAAAAAAAGGAAAAAAATCAATCACAGATGAGAGGAAAAAACAGCAACAGCAACAGCTGCAAGCTGGCAATCAAGCTCATCCAGAGGTGCCAATATGACACACCGGTCCCACTCCTATTGATATGCTCGTCACATAGTATATGATATATCTAACATAGAGAGAAAGATGAGAGAGAGAGAGAGAGGTCCTACATACACTAGCATAAGTTCCATAACATACTTCTCTCTCTTTCAATTAATTTGTCTAAATCAACAACATGCATGCATCATTATCTTCAATTAATTGTTCATCAACTATTCGTGTCCAAACGTGGCCTCGCTGGTATTTACTTGTCCACAACACACCAATCACTTTCACTATATATTAACTGCAACATTATAACTAACACATCTGTAGCCATTCCCCTCTTTCACTTACCCAAATCCCCTAAACAAACCCAATCCACACCCTCTCTTGTCTTTTATTTATGGAATGCATTTACGATTAATTGGCGGTTAACAATATTTAGGATTCCAAATCAAGAGTTTTATATAAGTACTAGTACAACTTTTGGGAATCTTGAACCCTTTGATTTTCACATCAGACTCGCATGTCTTTCATCATATACATTTACAAGTTAAAATAATCAATATTCATGTTGACAAGAAGAGAGAACTTACACCAATATATAATTATCATGACTCACTCCACATAATATGCACCAATGCATTTTAAGTTTGAACCTCGTTAGCTTCTATCATGGTCTATCAAAGTGGGTCATCTAATGTGGACTATAATTTTAACTACCCCTACAATCTAGCTCGACCGAAAAAAAAAAAAAAAAAAAACTAACCCAACAGTATATCCGAGTTTCAGTTTGGGCCAGTTCAATGGAGAGCATATCCAATCCGACAAAAGAAAAACCCCAACCCCTCCAATTCACTCCACTTAATACCGATTGGAATTGCGTTGGAACTTTTATCGGATATATGCAATATATAATGTTCAAAAATGTGGCAATATATGATAAGTAAACTAACTATGTTATATGCCTATGTCCAATTAATGATTCTATATCATGTCTTATTCATATATAGTAGTACTATTACATTATGTATCCCTTCCAATTTACCAAATTCTTATACTCCATATTTCAGATATATCCTTGAATGAAATGAGCATCACAAACACATTTATATATGTGTCGCGACTCACAAGTGGGGTATTGGAGCAACAGAGCAGCCAACACATTTTCACCTACATTATCAACACACATCATTTTCTCTTTATTCCCATTATCCAACTTCAACACCCACACAAGAGAGAGAATGAATAGTACTTTTATGAATGCATTTATTTTCCCGAAAATGTTCAATTACTTTGTTTGAACATATTGGCTATATTAATTATGTACTACTACGTGAAATTAATTAATAATACGTGCGTTTTTTTATAATTTATTTACTTTTTCTAAGTTGGGGGATGGAAGTTGGAGCACTATCGAGGATCCATTTGACGTTCTATAAGATCCATGCATGCCATGGTGATGGTGTCATCCAATTACTTGACACTTTTACAAACAACGGGACCTAATACCATTTTATATTTTAATAAATATATTAAAAGTAACACATGATACTGTTAGAGACCGTTAGATTTTTGTATCCAAACAGTCTATAATTGATGAGAGTTATCAAATAAGCTATAGTTATCATTTGATTACATCTATGCGTACATATTGTCAAGAGTGGTTAAGTAATTAGTCGCAATCAATGGGTGATAAATTGATAATGTCCAAGCAGAGAATTCTTTCTTGATTTTGACTGCGAATTTAATACATAATTGCGCCCTATGAAGTCACTCAACTTTTTTTCTCATAATCCTAGTCTATTCCTAATCCTACTTATAATCTCTCCTCTATAATACTCCTAAGAAATTTTACTTTTGCTAAAGAAACCCGCTCCAATCATTCATTCATTATCATAATTAATATGGAAAATACGTTTAGTTGGGCCCACGATTACTTTATTTTTTTCTGATGTGAATTAAGAAGTGAATATTTTTATTATACAATAATAATTTTGATAAATATGAATAAAAATTATAAATTTAGGTAAATTGAAAAAAAATTAATGTACATATACAGATTTTTAATAAATACTACCGCCATTCAAACTAAATCATTTAAATTTTTTTCAAAAATATTTGACAATTTCAATTACAATTAACTAATAAGACCCATGATTTAAGTGAGTTTACCAGCATGTAGCTAGGTTACTCATTGACTTTTTTTTTTGTAATGAACCCTTTATCATCTTATACTCCATATATATACACAAACAATTACGTACAAAATAAAAAAAAATTAAAATTAGTAAATTTGATCATAATAATATACTACTGCTATATTATAAAACTTGAAAACCATTCTGTTGACAACGTTAACGGTATAATTACAAGTAAATATATTATATATATTTAATTTATTATATTATTTTAAGTAAATAAAAATTAAAGTTTCAAAATATTAAATATTTCCAAATACAGAAACTATTTTTCAAGAATCAAATTCTCACTAATCATAAATTCCAAAAACCAAAATTCCAAGAATCACGATCCTAAAAAAAATCTATCTTAGCTTAGGAATTATTTTTTCCGCTGACCTTAATTTTCTACCAAACAAACATGTTCTTAGATAATGTATTAAACCTTATCAAATCAAATATCATCCCTATGGCTTATATCTAGTCTAAGTACATGGATCTTGTATTCTTGTTAGTTGGGCAACTCAACATATTTCATATTAATTATGATGATGAATGAATGGTTGGAGTTTCTTTAGCAAATACTTAAATTTCTCAGGAGTATAGGAGATTAGGATTAGAATTAAGATTAGGATTAGGATTAGGATTAGGATTAGGAAGTTGAATGACTGCATACGCAACAATTATGTACTTATTCTACTCGGGGTCAAAATCAAGATCGAATTCTATGTTTAGACGCCAAAAAGCACTATCGCCCACGTATTGAATGCGACTAATTACTTCATCGGTCCACGAGAAATAGCCTAGTTTTATGGAGTAATTTTCTATCAATCCACCAAAATTAACCTTATTTTTATTTAATTATTAATTTTCTTTTTCTCTTACTTATGTTATAATTAATTGTGAATTAAAATATGTGTCATCTATAAATAAAATTATTTTTCGTGAACGAAGGAAGTATTATTTTCCCTTCTCGCTGTATCGTCATATATTGTTGTCTGACTCATAATTAAACGAATAAATGGATCGTCCCTTTTATTTTAGACGTGTTAATAATTGAGATAGTTCAAAGATGAGTACTATTCATTCTCTCTCTTGTGTGGGTGTGTGGAAGTTGGATAATGGGAATGAAGAGAAAATGATGTTGATAATGTAGGTGAAAATGTGTCGGCTGCTCTGTTGCTCCAATACCCCACAATTGTGAGTCGCGACACATATGAACGTGTTTATGATGCTCATTTCTATGATCAAACTATATATTTATATATGTATTTGAAATATGGAGTATAAGATATTGGTAAATTACAAGGGAATACGATATATAGTCTCAAATTAAATTGGAGATGTAATGTAATATAGAATCATCAATTGGATAGAGGAATAGTGTAGCATAGTTCACTTAAGATAATCTATTACTCATGTTTTGTAACATTTTCTATTGCAACGTTGGTATTAAGTGGAGTTATTTGAAGGAGTTAAGACTTTTTTTATGATTGGATTGGACCAACTCTCCATCAAATTGTCTCAAATTTAAGCTCCGATATATTGCCGATTTTTTTTTGTTTTGGACGAGCTAGAGATTGTTGGGGTGGTTAAAATTTTAGTCAATATTGGGCGACTCGCTTTGATAGTCCATGATAGAAGCTCAACTCATAAGGATGAATTAGTAGATATCTATTAAGGTAGCGTTCGGTTGCCATGACTAATATCATGAGACTATCCATCTAGGATTAAGTTGTGAGATTATTTTAGTTGGAGGGGGGAGGCTATGACTAATTATCATGAGACTATCCATCTATGATTAAATTGAAGGGTTCAATCTTATGAAACAAACATGATACATATTTAATCATGAGATTTAATCTTGCCAACCGAACACCCCTAAGTGGTGTGAGTCATGAGAAGTATATACATTGGTACCAATTCTCTCATTATATCTTTATAAATGAAGAACAGGTGACAATCAATAGAGTTCAAGATTCCCACAAGTTGTAGTACTTATATAGAACTCCTAATTTGGAATCCTTAATATTGTTACGTCAATTGATTGTGAATGCATTACATAATAAAAGACAAGAGACTGAGAAAGGATGTGTGGCTGAGTTTGTTTAGGGGATTTGGGTAAGTGTAAGAGGGGAATGGATACGGATTTATTAGTTAATGTACTACCAGTTCATATATACTCCCGCCGTCTTACAAAAATATGTACTCTTTCCTTTTTAGTCCGTCTCATAAGAATATGCACTGTCTAATTTTGGAAATTCTTCTATCTAATGAGGTGAGACTCATTCTCCACTAACAATACTTTAATTACTTTTTCTCTCAACCTCTTTCTTACTTTACTAATTTTACATTAAAATTCGTGCCGAACCCAAAGTGTATATTCTTTGGGGATGGAGAAAGTAAATATATAGTGAAAGTGATTGGTGTGTTGTAGACAAGTAAATACCAGCGAGGCCACGTTTGAACAAGAATGGTTGATGAGCAAATAATTGAAGATGATGATTCATGCATGTTGTTGGTTTGGGGTTGGATTTGGATGAGAAAAAATGAATTAATTCAAAGAGAGAGAAGTATCATATGCTACTATATCTGACCCCTCTCTTTCTTAGATATATCCCTTTTGTCTATTAAATATAGTTTTATGAGTCAATAAGTTTTTATACAAACTTGGTGACATATAAGAGCAAAACAGATAAAGTAAGTAAAGTAGAAAAGAAAAAGAGAAAATATGAATAAAATACGAAAGCAAAAAATAAAAAATATAAGTAATAAATTGAGAGTAACTTTTTGTTTATAGTAAAAGATTAAATTTGTGTATGATTGAAAATGGAAAGATAGAAATTATTTTTTTATAGAGGGTGGATTACATGGGATGAGCATATCAATGGGAGTGGGACCGGTGTGTAATTGGCAACTTTCGAAGATCTTGATAGCCAGCTAGCAGCCGTTGCTGTTGCTGTTTCTTCTACTCATATCTGTGATTGAATTTTTTCCTTTTTAATAGATATATGTATTGATCAATTCCAGTCTGTATCAATTTCAACAAATAAAAATGATCGATCATATAATGGCGTAATTAACATGACATTTTTGACCCTAGCTCCATTGCCCCTCACGTAATTATGCAAGCCTCCTAACGAGTTTTGGTTTTAAATAAGTATGTGTTTGTGTTGCTGACACGCATTGCTCTCTATATTTCTTTGCACCTTTCATTCTCATCATTACTACTATTTCTCAACGCCTTATACCTGCAGCTTATTAGTTAACAAGGTTTTTCTCTTGAAATCATATCTCTTAATATAAATATTACGTAGTTATATTTGTGATAGTTACTCAAGTGGAGTATTTGATTTGTACTCAGTAGTTAAGATGGTAAACTACTGGAAATCAAAGGTTCTGCCCAAGATCAAGAAAGTGTTTGAGAACCCAAAAAAGGCAGCTGCTCTTGAAGCTTGCAAGGCCTTCGATGAATCTAAGGTATACTTCATCATCACATATCTATCCTTGTTTATCTAATTCCTATATATGTGTGAGTTTTTCTGAGCAGGAGCAATATTCGAAAGAGTGTGAAGAGAAAAACACAGATCTTGAGCCCAAAGTTACCCAAATCTATCAAGCTTCATCTACTGAGATTAAGGTCTTCATCCAAATTACTCCTATATATTATTCTTAAAATTTGAATATTACTAATTCTTAATTGTATACTCCAATATATATACAGGCTTTGATCAAGGAACCAACGGATGCAGCTGTGAAAAAGCACTCAGCAGCAGTCCAGAAATTCCTCGACGAGCTTGCTAAGATCGGTATGTATATATACTTGCGATTCCCATAATATCATGATCATATTCATATTCATATTCTTATAGTTGATGCTTGTCTGTATTTGCTATGGTTGGGCCAGATTTTCCCGGTTCAAAATCGGTAAGCGAAGCAGCGACTAAAGTTGGAGCAGCATACGTGTCTGGTCCGGTTCTGTTTGTGTTCGAGAAGGTCTCCACTTTCATACCTGCCCCTGTTGAGGAGGAGAAGAAAGAGGAGGCTGTCCCGCCACCGACTGAGAGTTGCACAGAGGAGGTTAAAGAGAAGGAGGTCGCTGTGGAGGCGGCTGTTGAGGAGAAACCTGAAGACGCGCCGCCAGCAGCAGCTGACCCTCCTAAGCCTTGAAGCCCTCTCCTCATCCTTCCTCCATGTCTTGTACATATTTGCTACCAATATGTTTGTAATTGTATACTATGATTGATTTGTTATTCTTTATGTGTCAAACTAGCTATACTCTTCACACCCCCCCCCCCCCCCCCCCCTTTTTTTTTGCTTGCCACGACAGTTTGGAAAACTTTGTTGAATGAATTTTTTACTGTTTCGATACCTTGATTTTTGTATAATAGTCTATTGGATATATAAGTACTACATGTTTCGATAATTTTTCATGATTCCATCAATTAACTATATATACTTTACACGAAACAGTCAAACGTACACGTCAAAACAGCTAACTTCGGCCCAAACTCATACTCCCTCTGTCCCACTCTCATACTCCCTCTGTATCACTACAATTCGGCCCAAACTCAATACTCCCTCTGTCCCACTACAAGTGAGGCGTAGAGATAAAGTAAATTAAGTAAGATAATAATGAATCCCACTACAAGTGAGGCGTAGAAATAAAATAAAGTAAGTAAGATAATAATGAATATACGACTCTCTTCTATATTATTCTCTAACTTACTTTATTTTTCCTCCACTTTTAACTAGTTATTTTCATCTTCCACTTTAACTAGTTTATTCTTTGTCTTACTTTATGTTTCCTCCACTTTAACTAGTTATTTTTATCTTCGCAAAACAACGACCGATTTAGAGCGCTTCACTTGTAGGTTGTAGCAGGAGGGACGGAGGTTGTTTTGAGAAAATAAAACACAAATATTTCCCTCTCACAACCTTCACGAGTTGAAAATGGGTAAATGCTCAATTATATCCTTTTGTTGGGATCGTTTACCCAAAAACATCTTACCATTCACACGGGTATCCGATGTGGTATCATTTTCCTGAATTAAATGTCCCACAAAATTCATTCTTGACGTGCCACCTGAACCACAAAGATTTATACGTCAGACCATCTCTAACCATACTCCAAAAATAAGTTTTGATGTAGAAATCTTCTCTAATCATACACCAAACTCAAACTCATTTTTAGTGTTTTTTTGTGAAACTACACCAAATATGGTGTTACTGCAATAATTTTGTGAGACAAAAACTCAAAAAGAGTGTAAATTTTGAATTTGGTGTAAATGGTTAGAGTAAAATTACTTTTTGGTGTGACGTATAATAAAAAAATGAGTTTAAGTTTGGTGTAAATGGTTGGATTTGGTGTCATGCCTTAATTTATGAAGAAATGGGCTTTCAAGGAGTCATACGTTACAAAGGGAGTAGCTAGCTCAGCACAGATTTTCATCCAATGAATATAAGTAGACAGGGCTAATTATTCGGTTGTTTGATTACAAATTAACACATATACAAAACATATATCAGTACTGGGGATAAAATCGGTTATCAATTAAGTACACTGATCAGTTTAACGAAAATAATGGGTTAATTACTATTTAGTCCATGGGCTTCATTATAATAGAAAATATGGGCCCAAAGTTTGTACAGTTTCTAGGGCCGAGCCCATATTCATTATTCAATTCTTCGCAGTTTGCACGGATGCAACAATCAGGTCATAGTAAAATACTATTGATTTAAATCTAAAGTATATTAGAATGTTGAACTACTTAATCTTTTCATTTTAAGTAATTATTGAACGACATCAACTAATGCAAGGTTTCCTATCCAAGTAAGGAAAAGGGAAATGAAATTAAAAGAGTGGGATTTCCAAATCATATTCATGTTCAACCACGTTCTTAACCGACCTTTGAGTATTTCTTAATTATGTCTCGCACTTCTTTTTATTTACGTGGTAAGAAAGAAGCGCAACGCTTCAAGGTGAGCTCCACTCCACCTCTGCTTTTCTCTCTCTTAATTTTTTGAATCTATTTTAATAGTAGTAATAAGTTATTCGAGCTTTAGGCATGAGCTAAACAGCTACAAAACTTCAAATGCCCATACAATAAATTATTCATAGTTATTAGTAAAGGGAGACTTGCAAGTGAAATTCACTACTTACACTCTGAATCCAAATAAGCTAGTTTATTTCTGTTAATTTTGTTCTTGAATGATTTTTCTAAAAGCATAGGTAAGTGAAATTGAACTTAAAAATATGTATGTATCCAACCGAAGGCTAGTGAGCTCATCTTGATGTGTTGTATCAATAATAATTTGTCAAATTACACAAGGAAATCATATCAAGATACAGAAGGAAGGAAATCAGAAAGATATTACCTAATTGATATGTCTTGGAGGAGAAGATGTGAAATTGATATGTAATTAAAAATAGATTGATTCATTCCTTATATAGAGATATTCTTCTCCTATAAGAGAAGAACGATCGTACACTTTTCTATATATCGAATTAAGAGAGCCCAATACATTCTCTGCATACCTACAATGTCTAACCTATCTTGCCCTACCTCTCTCAATTACCATCGTTAAGATGGTATCAGAGCAGATTTGGGAGTCAGAAAAAACTCATCACTGTCCTGAGCATACCTTTCCCGACCTTTTATAAATCCCTGAAAAAAACACCAACCATGTCAGAATCTGACGAAACCAAACCCGAAACAAACCAACTTTCCAACATGAATTTTTCTCCAGAATTTATTGCACAACTTGCAGAATTTCTGAGGCTGGGTATGAATCAGCCGCCACAAAAGCCACCAAATCAATCTCCTATCCAACCAGAGTCGTTGGGGGAGATTCACATTCAGACCAAACTAAATGGAGACAATTACACTCTCTGGGCGAAATTGATGAGAAGGGCAATTGGAGGAAAGGGTCTGATATCTCACATTGCTGGAGTTTCAGACCCTCCTTCAACCGACAGCCCGGACCATCCCAAATGGCAACAAAGGGATCATTGTTGCTTCAATTGGATCATAAACTACATCGAACCCAACTTGGTGAACCAGGTGTCTCAATATGAGACAGCTCGAGACCTATGGGATGGCCTGGCAATCACCTATGGGAGTGGTGCCGACCCCTTTAAGATTAGTGACCTGCACAGGCAAGCATACATGATGAAACAACACAATATGACATTGGAGGACCTTTGGAATAAATTCCAAGATCTCTTAATCTCAATTGACACTAGAGATCCAAACCCTATGGATAGTCCAAGTTCAATCGACATGTACAACAAGAACACTCAGAGGAATCGATTGTATCTGTTTTATGGGAATTAGATGGCAAATGCGATACAATCAAGAGGGAGTTGCTAAACAAAGATCCCTTACCCACCGTAAGGGAAGCTTACGGAATAATCCGCCGAGAATCAGCAAATGAGAAGGTGATGAAGACCACCAACGAACCAAAGGAATCTGGAGTCGGAATTGGCCTGGGAACATTCGACCAAGGACTCCCAGCAGCAAATTCACCACCCCGCTTTCCAGCCAGCCGAAGGGGAGAGGAAGATAAGAGCAAACTCTCGTGTAGCCACTATGGCAGAAAGAAACATACCCGGGAGACATGCTTTCTACTCCATGGCTACCCAGAATGGTGGAATGAGATGAAGAAATCACGTCGACAGCGGAATCGCGGTGGCGGAGGACGAGCTTCAGCAGCGGTGATGGTCGGAGACCGAGCTACACCAACATCAGGAAGCATCGGTACTCCAGACACCAACACCATACGAGATGAGGAAAGGGCGGCGGCTACGGTGGTTAGGGTGTGGAGTTCGGGAACGGAGGCGACGGGTGGCGTGTCGGAGAAGGTTGGAAATTCGGAGTCATTCTGATATGGGGCGGCTAGGGTTTGGGCGAAAGGTAAAGAGGGGTTCAATTTGAATCCCTCTATTTCTCTCAAATCTCACTTTTTACCCCATTTCTTAGATGATTCAGATTTTACCCCCCAACCGACAATCCCTCTAATTTAATGACTCCAAATTAAATCCCATTACTTTCGAAATCTGCCCATCTATACCCTGCCATAACTCATTTAAAGCATTAGCCAATTCATCAACCTCGGAAACTGGGGAACGAGATCATAATTGAATTTTTAATTGTGGGGCAACAGATACAATGTCTTTTGATTCAGCCTATTTTTAAGTATTTCAAAATCCAAGAAATCCTTTGTCCAAACTGCCAATGGGGAACTAGCACATGTTCAGGGATCGGGCACCATTAATATTTCTTCGACACTTCGACTGTCAAACTGCCTATATGTCCCATTTTTATCCTATAAATTACTTTCAGTGAGTCATGCTACTCGAGAACTTAATTGTAAATTGCTGATGCAACCTCACTTTTGTCTATTACAGGATACCCAGACGGGCATGACAGTTGGGCGTGGCACTGAACGACGCGGGCTGTACTACGTGGATGAAGTGACTCAACAGAGTACTATGTTGCTATCTCACGGACTGACCGAAAGACTGGCCTGGCTTTGGCATCCTATTCTCTCTACTATCTATCTCTCTAAACTATGTCCAACATAGTGCTGACAATTTTTGATCTGACACGATAATCCGACACGAATCTGCACGAAGTTAACCCGACACGAACACGCACGTTTAGGATCTGGGTCGTTATAGGGTCGACTCAATAAGAACCCAAAAATTTTGGGTTGGGTTGGGTTATCCGTTAAGAAAAAAATTATTATTTTGATTATTTTTACTAATTAAAATAATACATTAAACTTTAATTTTAATTGTTTTTATTAATTAAAAAATATTATACTTTAATTTTATTAGTAAAAATGTGATTAGTACTATTACTCCCTCCGTTTTTTAAAAACAACAACTATTTCCATTTTGGGTCGTTCCTTAAAAATAGAAACCTTAGAATCTTTCTATTTTAGGACATTGACCCCATAATACACTAACTCTATTTCACTACTTTTTCTCTCTCTCTCTTTTACTTTACTCATTTTTCTTTTCCTCTGTCTTACTTTACCAATTTTTCTCACTTACTTTACCAATTGTGCATTAAAACCCATGTCATTTCAAATGTTTCTATTTTTTTAATACGAAGGGAGTATTATTTATTTTTCATAATAAAAAAATATTATTGCATACTAAAATTTTATTAAAAATAATTATTTTAATTATTTTAACTTTATTGTTTAGATTTAATTTTAATATACTTTAAAATATACTTTAATTTTATTATTTGGGTTTAAAAATTATTTAAATTAATTATTTTAATTTTGTAATATCTTATTTTACCGTGTAATATCAAATTTTAATTATATAATATCATGTTTCGGTCGTTATCATGTAGCGTCAAACTATATTGTATAGTAACTTACTATCATTAAAAGAGGACCGATATTTTTTTGGATGACACGAAATCCGCACGAATCTGACACGAAATCCGCACGAATCAAACACGACTCTGTTGGGTTAGGACCCGATAAGAACACGATGATTTCAGGTTGGGTTGGGTTTGACCTTATTGGGTTGGATCGATATTGGGTTGACCCTCTAGCGACCCAATCTGCACGATTTGCCAGCCTTAGTCCCATACACCACTCAATCTCTACTCGCGGTTACAGACAGTAGAGTTCGGACTGTGTTTAGTTTTTCTACTGGAGAGAATGTCTCTCCATAGTCAACTCCATACACTTGAGTATATCCTTTACCTACCAACCTTGCCTTGTATCTCTCGATTGAACCACCCGCTCGCCTCTTGATAGTAAATATCCAACGACATCCCATGGGTTTCTTTTCTTCCGGCAAAATACATTTTTCCCAGGTTTGATTGTGGATCAGCGCATCCATCCCCTTCTTCATGGCTGCTCTCCAATGTTTGTGTCTCATTGCTTTATGGACTAACTGGGGTATTTCTTCTTTCTCATAAAGTGTCGTATCGAATGCCCGAGCCATCTCTGTGAGTTGTTCTAGGGCCATGTTGGCAATCGAGTATCTGATTTTCTCCTCTTTCCAGTCTGTGGAGTATTTTCTTGGTGGTATGCCCCGTGTACTCCTTGAGGGCAATTTATATTGCCTTGTATCTCCATCAACTTCTCTTTCCCTATTAATTTCTTCCTATCCACTCGGCTGTAATGTCTCATCCTCCTGTCTCACGTTATTCATAACATTTGAACTATCTTGAGGAACATTATTACAATAAGAAAGTGTTACCTCATGATCCGAGAGTGGGTCTGGCAATCCTGGAGTGTCACTTAGGGCCTCGTTCTGTATACTAGGGTTCCGGTGTCTCGGCGGTACCGCTAACTACCTCGGGTGGACCAACGTCAGTAACAGAACCTGTATTTGGTTGACAGTTTTCCCTATCCCGACAAGCTTCTCCCCTATGGTTATTCTCCCCCTGGACTGAACTGTGGTTTAATGTGATAGTGGGTAGCCAATCAGGTAAGTCACCTTCTGGATTCTTCAATTGAGCCTCCCCTGACTTCCGGATTGGCTATAAAAGTATTCTCCTTCGACGAAATCACAATTCCTAGTGGTATAAAGGGTTCGGTTTTTAGGGTCATAACATCTGTAGCCTTATGGGTTTTCCCATATCCTAGGAAGATATATTTAATAGCACATGGTGAGAATTTGGAGTGTTCTTGTTTTGGGAAATGGACAAACACGGTACATCTAATCTAAAGACTTTGGGTTCGAGGGTAAGTAATGATGGTATGGTGGTTTGAGTGGATAGGATTTCAAGTGAGGTTTTGAAGTCAAGTATTTTGGTTGGAAGACGGTTAATAAGGTAGACGGAGGTGGCAATTGCTTCTAGCCAGAATGATTTTGAAATTTTGGTTCGTGATAAAAATGATTGTAGTGGAGCTTGATCAACCTTGTTATATTTAATTCTTAGTTACTTAGTCTATAATTAACTTAGAAAATGCTCATAAAAATAAATTACTAGAGATTCTTGGACAAAAACATAATCATGCTTGAGATACTCTTTCACTATTTCCATACTTTTTTCCATTTTATGTGTTATGGCGAGACTACTTTGGTACATTGATACTCTATTTGTCCCATAAAAATATATCACAGTTGAAATAACATGAATTTTAATATGCAATAAGTAAGAGAGAATAGAAAAAAAGTAATTGAAATATTGTCAATGGAGAATAATATAATACATCCCATTAGAGAGAAAAAATTTTAAAATAGAAATTGTCATTTGTGGGACGTACCAAAATAACAAAAATTGGCCCTTTCATATTGAATGCTATTAATGAATTCATATTTTCAATTGGTTTTCTTTTGCCTTGTTTCAAAATTATATATACCTGGAGTATTATTAATATAGATAATCATGAATGTGTTTTTGTCTTTGTCCAAAGTACTCACTAGCATATTTTGCACGCACCAAAAAAGTGCGTGAGCCATGTATTCTAAAAATTTTAAAAAAGGAGCCGTTAGAGTATCTAAGTATTCACGTGGGTCCTACAGGTACCGACATTTCATGTACAGATCACTTTGCATTTTGCAACGAGATAGACTGTAAATATAGAAATTATTGGTCTCATCTTTAGTTTATGTAAAGTTTTAAATGTGATTACGTCACTATAAAATAAAATCATTTTAATTCCTCAAAATAAGCAATTAAACAATAGTTTATTTTTTAGATGATCTCTTATGTTCTTTTCATAAGTACTATGGTTCCATTGAAAATTATGAAATATATGACTAAACATTTCTTTCGCTATTAGCAAAACGAAATGAGTGGACCAGTTGTGGACTATATAATAAACTGTAATTAAATTGATGCCACGTATAAATATAATTTTATTTAATGCTCTTCGCTTTCCAAGTCTACAAAAGTGCCTACAAAGCAAATCGCTGACATTAACGAGTTCATTAATATTCTGAGGAAAAAGAAGTTGCCGAAATTTTGTTTCTTCTATTGAGGCAGAATCTTCGAGAAAATCTCAGTTTTGCTGGTCTCCATCTCTCTCTACCACTCTCTTCCTGTGTGTTCATGTGTATGGTTTGATCTATGTGACAGAGAGTTGCTTCAATTTTGAATTAACTTTGCAACGTATATATCTTCATTGACTCTTCATATATTCTGTATTTGTTACAGATTCAAGTGATTATTATGCTTTAAATTTTGGATTTGCAAGTTGATTGGAGCGAAGCATCAGTTTTCCCATTGGTATGTGTTTACTGCTGATTTTTCTGCAGTCATGCGGAGTAGTTATTATTGGGGATTTGGCTGGGTAGTATTTGTAGTATTCGGTTGAAACTGTTTATTAGTAGACGCAATGGCAAAAATGATTGATAAAATCTTAGAAAAGAATTACTCTCTTTCAATTCTCTTTTTGGTCGTTTCTGAAGGCTTGCTGTGTTGATTATGTAAAAGGTTTGTATAACGTTACGGGTTTAAGAAAAATAGCTTCTGATAGTGACAGAAAAATGCTTGAAATGTACCAAATACTACAGATCTGTGTGTTTCTGTGCTTTTCATGATTTATTCACTGTCTGTTGTAAGAAAAGTGGTGTTGGTTGATTTCTTATTTATGAATTCACTACTTGGATCGTAATGTGTAAATTGTGATTTACCCATCTGCGTTCTCTCACAACTTCTTGGTTCTAGCAGGAGGTTGAATAGTGGTGTAGAGGTTAAAAGATGGCTACGTTTGCGGATATAGGAGTTGCAGCTGGATTGAACATTCTCTTTGCTGTGGCTTTCCTAGTTGCGTTTGCTATCCTACGCCTTCAGCCAATTAATGACCGGGTATATTTCCCAAAATGGTATCTCTTGGGTCTGAGAAGCTGTCCTATGGAGCAAGGCTCCTTTGTGACCAAATTTGTAAATTTGGACTGGAGATCATACATTAGGTTTCTGAATTGGGTGCCAGATGCACTAAGAATGCCAGAACCGGAGCTTATTGATCATGCAGGGCTAGACTCAGCCGTCTATTTGCGGATATACTTGCTGGGGTATGCTCACTTATCTAATACTATTTCTTCAACTTGATACACTGCACTTAGCTAAGTCAAAAGTTCAATCAATTTATAGTGAATATATGGGGGTTCATCTCTGTGCTGCTTGCTAATCTTCTACATTGGTTGTGCAGACTTAAGATTTTTGTACCTGTTGCTTTACTTTCATGGGCCATCCTAGTGCCAGTTAACTGGACAAACAACACTCTGGCAAATGCTGGAGCAAGTGAGAAGCTACAGTACAGTAACATTGACAAACTTTCTATTTCTAATGTTCCATATGGATCACCAAGGTTAGTTGGCTGTCGATTTCTAGTCGTATAATTCTGCCTTTTCTGCAATTTCGATTAGGATTTCAGGTGTTCCATCATGACCCTCTATTATTTGTTTGGGCTATTTGCGTATGCATACTATTCCTTAAATCATTAGTCATTTTGGACCAAATTAAGGAATTGTGTTCTTAGTTTTTTAATATTTTGTTTAGTTCTCTCTATTTGCAATTAGGCATTTCTGAGTTTCTTAAAGTTGTTTGGCATTTGACTGATGTCTGTAATTTACAGGTTTTGGACTCATATAGTGATGGCCTATGCATTCACTTTCTGGACTTGCTTTAGTTTACGGAATGAATATGCAAAAGTTGCGGAAATGCGTTTACACTTTCTTGCTTCTCAAAGGCGCCGTCCTGATCAGTTCACTGTAAGATGCAACTTTAGATATTTATGTATTCTGAAACTAGGTTTGAATTAGAGTGTTTTTAGGAACAGGGGAATGCATAATTATTATCAGGAAAGTTTGGCTTGTATTTTCTGAGATTTTGTTGTGTCTATTTTAAAGACATACTCTCATGGAACTACACGATACTATAAACCATATAAGGCATAAGCCTGCAACAATGACAAATAAAAACGTATCTGACTTTGGGTAGCTTCAATCCGAGTACGTGCAGAATTGGAAATGCTATTTTCCAGTAATCTTCTCTCCAACACAGATAGTCCTATTTCATAGTAATCTTTGCTTGTAAAACATGTCCCCATTCTCAGCTTTATGTAGTTATTTAGTTGACTCTTTCAGATTCACGTGTGAGGATATCTTCAAATTAATGCCACTGAAAACTCTCCTTTCCACCTTTTTGTAATAAACTGGAATGATGTTATGTTAAATCTTCTCAGGTTCTTGTCAGAAATGTGCCACCAGATCAAGATGAATCAGTGAGTGAAGCAGTGGAGCATTTTTTCTTGGTCAACCAACCAGATCATTATCAAACTCATCAGGTTTCTTCATGCTACTTTTTGCATCTTTGTCGATATAAATAAATTTACTCAACCACCAGATTTTCTTTCAGGACTCATACAGTGGGTTATTCATATTGCTCTTAAAAGCATATTGCCCAGGCTTTTGAAGAGGGTTGTTCAGCTAGGTCTATTTTAAAGAGCTTGTAAGGTGTTAGATAGGTCTGTTTAAAAATTAAGTTTCTGGAGTGCTCGACTAATTTGGCTTATTAGTTGGTGGTAATTGCTAAATGTAATAAACAATGACTAAAACCCAGGATAAGGTTTTAACCTGAGAAAAAAGGTTGGGCTCTTAGTAAAAGAAAAATATTTTAAGCTCTTATCTTATTTTGGGATCAATGTTATCAATCTCGAATGGCGGCTTATGGCGGTTTGCCTAAAAACCGCCACAGGGATATGGCGTATTAGTATGGCGGATATGGCGGTCAAAAATTAAATAAATAAAATAATACTTATATATTTATATATAATTCAAAAATTAAAAATATTAAAAATATAAGATCTAAAACACTTTAAACAATTAATAAAGCATAATATACCACTCTAACAACCATGTTTCTTGCATAATGCCCTATTCCTAAATGCAGTACACACGCAATGTTGTCAAATGTCGGATATGGAGGTGCTATGGCAGCGACATGGTGCTATGGCGTTTCCACCACCGAACGCCATGCCATAGCGCCATGGCGCCGCCATATCCGCTATTTGATAACATTGTTTGGGATATTGTAAGTTTTTTTTCTAAATTGTTGTTGAAAACTTTAAACTTCTTATATATGGTCCATTATTTTACTGGCTGTTTTAAATATTTCAAAATCTTGTAGAATACCCCAAGTATTCAATTTACTTACAAGTATATAATACTCTTCAAATAACACATTACTAAATAATGCATCAAGTGTATGAAAGTATGTTTATTGCACAAATTGATCTCATAATACTGTTTCCTTAAGTCTGCATACTTATTTTCATGCTGTGTCTTGCACCCATATGTTACTTCTAGTATTTCCACTGGGAATTAGGATTTGCTGCAAAATTGTTTGCATTTTCCCCTTATATCAGGATATTTTTGCAGGTTGTAATCAATGCCAATAAACTTGCAAAACTGGTAAAGGAGAAAAAAAGTAAGAAAAATTGGCTTGACTATTACCAGTTAAAATTCGCAAGAAAGCAAACAAGGCCAATGACTAAGGTACTTTATCTATACAGTAAGTGTTCTGTTTCCTTAGCTTCTTTCTAAAATTTGCAGAGTGTTACTGTTAACTTCCTTCTTAACTTTGCAGACTGGCTTTCTTGGTCTTTGGGGAGAAAAAGTTGATGCCATTGATCATCAGATAGCTGAAATTGACAGGGTATCGACTGAAGTAAGGAGACATCCACATATTTATGTGTGTGTAATGTGTTGGAACTTTTTGTTTAAAATTTGGAAATGGTCACCGCATTCAAACTTGCAAAAAAAAACTTGTGACCGCATGAAATGTAACTGTTTTTAGATCATATATACACATGAAACTTCTAGTAAAAAATGTAACTGTGTTTAGGTAATACTATAAAATAATGTATGTAATGAAATTTTTTGAAAAAATGCCTCCTGATTTTGTAACTAAGATATTTAGAAGCCCCTACTTAGATAAAGTGACTTTTGATAAGTAAATCATATTTAGTGAACGGTTTTATCTGATTTCAATTAAGTATTAATGCAATTGTTGTTCTTGCAATTGTAATTATTTCGAGGAAAAAAATGTTTCTGGGGGAAATATATTATTATGTTGGGGTTTCCTGTAATGTTTGATTTTTTATTGGGAGAACAAATATGTGAAAAATGAAAACTAAACCATAAAGTACCTAGCATGTTCATTGCAAATTTGCAATTTGTTTAGTTTTTTTCTGCAATGTACAAAGATGTTCCGTTATCTTCCTTTAGCTATATTTATGGATTAATAATCTATGCATCACCAAAGGATTGAAACCTTGGCACGCAAATGCAGATAGCGGAAGAGCGGAAGAGGGTAAAAACTGATCCTAAGAGCATCATGCCAGCGGCATTTGTTTCCTTTAAAACTAGATGGGGTGCCGCTGTTTGTGCTCAAACACAACAATCCAGAAATCCAACTCTGTGGTTAACGGATTGGGCTTCGGAACCACGTGATGTCTACTGGAATAATCTTGCTATCCCCTATGTTTCACTGACTATTAGGAAGCTTATCGTCAATGTTGCTTTCTTCTTCCTTACATTCTTCTTCATGATCCCTGTGACTTTTGTTCAATCTCTTGCAAATATAGAGGGTATCGAAAGAAGAGCACCATTTCTCAAGTCGATAATTGAAACGTGAGTATGACTTCATGAACTATACATGCCATTATCTGATTTTGATATTGAAGTCTTACAATATCCAGTTATCATGTGACTTTGATAAACTTTATTTATCATGTCAAATGTTACTTCCCTATAACTAATTTCCCCTGATTATTGATTTTTTTTTTCTAATTTTATTTTGTGGTCACATGTTGTAACTTATCAACTGGGAGTTCTTGTCGTGCCCAATAGTTGGTTTAGAAGTGAGTTGCTCTGCATTTAAATATAGACTCAAGGAAAAGCCACTTTGATTTTGGTCAGTTTTTATGGAAATGGTATTCTATGGTTTGTGAAAAATGATAGAAAAAGCTGCCATCTCTCTGTCTCGTGAAATTTCCACTTCAAGGAGAATCAGACTCATTGCCCTTTGTCTCTGAACTTCACAGATGACTTGGCTTTGTGAGTATAAAATGGCCGTGCATTCTCCGTGTAAATCAGATAGTTCTTTTGTCATAATTTCTTACTTTCAAAGATTACTTGGATTTGCCAACATGAGCACCTTCTCCTATGATTTGTCCACAACTATCAATTTGAGCCACAGTTTGTAGTTTCACTGATTTTTTAACCATCTTACACTCATAATTAATTTTCTTAATCATGCAGACACTTTATCAAGTCTCTAATACAAGGAGTTTTACCTGGTATTGCTTTAAAGATTTTCCTCCTAGTTCTACCAACAATACTGATTATGATCGCCAAATTGGAGGGTTTGCTGTCAATATCAGCTCTGGAGAGGAGCTCTGCCTTCCGATATTATATCTTCAACTTCATCAACGTCTTCCTCGTGAGTGTAATAGCTGGAACTGCATTTGAGCAACTTGATACTTTTATCCACGAGTCGGCAAATGAGTAAGTTACTCTAGTATACACACAGTTTTCTATTCAAATGTGAGATGATGAAACTACTCTCAATTCCTTACTTCACCAATTTTAATATCGTGCCACGACTGTTTATTATGAGATCATTCT
This sequence comes from Salvia splendens, assembly GCF_004379255.2. Classification (NCBI taxonomy): domain Eukaryota; kingdom Viridiplantae; phylum Streptophyta; class Magnoliopsida; order Lamiales; family Lamiaceae; genus Salvia; species Salvia splendens. The sequence continues at coordinate 8,252,713 of NC_056036.1, read as the reverse complement.
TTGTATATATAAGGGGTCTGTTTTATCAAACATTTAATGGTGAGTTTAATGTCTCTATACTTCCAACAATAAATTTATAATGTTGGATTGATATTGATGATAACTATCTGCAAACAGTCAAATAACTTTCTGATAATTAGTGAATATTTTTTTATTCTATGAATGTGCTCCATTCCTCTACTAATCTGTGGTTACTTATTGCAGCATAACTAGAATAATTGGTGTGGCGATCCCTATGAAAGCAACATTTTTCATTACTTACATAATGGTGGATGGATGGGCCGGTATTGCCGGAGAAATCCTCAGACTGACACCCCTGATAATGTTCCACCTCAAAAATTTCCTCCTGGTGAAGACTGAAAAGGATAGAGAAGAGGCAATGGATCCGGGAAGCATCGCATTTCATATGGCTGAACCTCGGTTACAGTTATATTTTCTTTTGGGTCTTGTCTATGCCGTGGTCACCCCAATTTTCCTTCCTTTTATATTGGTTTTCTTTGTCTTCGCTTATCTCATATTTCGACATCAGGTATGCTTATAATACTTTACCTGTAATTCTTTCATTTTTTTTAGTAGAACTGATGATGTATGTATCTTTTTCTCGAACAGATCATAAACGTATACAACCAAAAATACGAAAGTGCTGCGTCGTTTTGGCCGGATGTCCACGCCCGTATAATCTATTCATTGGTGTTATCTCAGATTATGCTTATAGGATTAATGAGCACCAAAGGGAATCCCCAGTTCGCTCCATTCCTCATCGCTCTTGTAGTGATGACCATTTGGTTCCATTTGTTCTGCAAAGGCCGTTATGAACCTGCATTTGTTAGATATCCTTTGCAGGTTGCTACAAATTCTCATGTTATTCATTAAAATCTTTGCTAACACTGTAGTTTCTACTGAATCTGAGCCTCGGCCAATTTACATATTTCGTTTTGGTTTCCAGGAAGCGATGATGAAAGACACGCTGGAACGTGCAAGAGAGCCGAACCTGGATCTGAAGAGCTACCTCCAGAGCGCCTATATACATCCGGTGTTTAAAAATGAAGATGAGGAAGAAGATGGAGTAGAAGATATTGATGAGAAAATACAAGAGAGTTTGCTTGTAGCGACAACGCGATCACGAAGAAATACACCTGCTCCGAGTAAATATAGCGGTGGATCCTCACCCTCACTTCCAGAGTCTGTTGCTGAAAATGCAGGCTCTCAACGATGAGACTGTGTTTCCCCCCTCCTCCCTGTTTATATTGTGATTGCGTAAAGTTGTAAATTGAATGATAAATTTTGGTGTTGTATACAAAGTGAGACGTAGGTTCAGCTCAATATTCAAACCATTCAAATAATTCATTTTTATTGACAACGATGTTTTTAGTGAAAAATAAACCCAGATTCTAATTGATAGAGCAGAATAAAAAGCAATGCAGAGATGCACCAAAATAAGGAATTATTACATAAATATTTTATAACAAAAATCAAATAAACAAATGAATTAATTAAACATCAACTTCTAATTTATAATCCACGAAAATGTGTTGACGAAGGTCCAACACTAAGTAAAGTTATCAATTGTTCATTTTCACTCAAACAAATTACAGTCTCACCTGACCACCTGCTGCTGCTGCTGCAATGGCTTCCATTCTGTTTCCGACTACCCGGATGAGACTAAACACCACCCTAAGTTTACCCTCGCCTCCTCAACCTCCACCGTCTTTCCAGAGGCCATCTCCGCCCACCACTTTTCTTTCTCCATTCGTCGGAGGCAGCGTCTCCGGCGACTTTTCCGGTCTTAGGATCCGACCCGCTTCCCTTATTGATAACTCGTCTAATTCGACCTCTCGAGTGAAACGTGGCGTTGTTACTGTGGTATTTTATCCCTAAATTTTCTTCAATTGTGGATATCTTGAGATAACTCGGTCTGCATTATGCACACTATAATCTAATGTCGCCTCAATTGTATTCGACCTATGCATTTCTGCTTTAATTGGAATTAATTTCTCTTCGTCATCACTGACACATTCTATTTTAAAATATATCGTGGAGTTTAAATTGTTTCTTATCCTGCATATCAAGCTTGATAGTCAAACTTTTTTTCGCTTATTCATGATCTTGATATTCATATAAAACTATCTGGTTCTGCCAACATATTTTGTTGAATTGTATCAGCTGGCAATGCCTTATAGGTATCACTGTAACATCTGTTAGCTTTTTTACTTCATACGGAGTAATACTAGTATTTAATTATCTGATGACCATCACTATTCAAAGGCTCATCTTCTGTGAACTGTTCCCTTTTTCTGGTTACTACTAGAAGTCTAGAACAGGAAATACGTTCAAGTTTCTCATTTTTTTTAGAACTAGTTCTAATCCACTCCGTGCTGGACCTGGGTCAAGAAAAGTGTTGGCTTGAATAGGAGATAAAAGGAGATCGATGTCTTGATCAAATTTAAGAGTCTACTACTATAATATGGGTTAAACTTATATGCAAATGAGAAATGCGAAGGATTTTGTCCGAGGGAAAGGGGAACTGAACTAATAAAAGATAAAATAACTGAAGGACTAAACTTTACAACTCTTTAACCATGGTCATTATCTATAGGCAGACCAAAACTGTGATCGTGGCTATTGAATCTCGTTTTGGAAGTGTCTGCTAATTTTTCTGGTCTGCAATAAGGTAGTTATTAAATGTAAACATGTAGTAGGAATCATCATAGAATTTGTATTCCGTTACTTTTAAGATGAACTCTGTTGTGTTTCCTGGTTCAGAACACTTTTTTTTTCTGGCACGATTTGATAGCTTAATTGTTTAACTATGCTCCCTGCCACAGATCATTAGGTAACTTGTTCGGCCTGCTATGTTGTTGATATATCATTTCCAGTGGCTATAGCTTATCCCATGCATATGCTGAGTTAGAGCTAGGAGCACTAGGCAAAACCGCAAAACAAAAGACCAGTTCACACTTCACATTTTAATTATACGGTGTGGATACTGGATTATGAAGGTTATATGAAGTTTAATTGACAATTAAGATACTCTAGATACACATATGACTGATTAGATTTAGATTACTTTTGTTGCTTGCTATTATACGTCAAATTTACTTAATATTATAAATTCATTTATCATACTAGACGGCCTCAAGGGCTATGATACTTGGCATAGTAGAACTTTAGTCTTCAAGTTTAAATTGTTAGATATAGAACCATGCATCGCAAGAAAAACATATTCTAAACTAAGATCATGGTCAAAACCAAGAATAAATATTAATAGTTCACTCTAAAACACATGCTTTTCCTGTTGAGGTTTCTTAAAACATGTGTTAGGCTTAGGCTTTTTTTCTACTTTATGGCTTGGGTATTTTATGTATCATCCCAAATTGTTTTCTTTGTCTTAGTTTGGAGATGATGTTCCAGGTTTTTTTGTCACCTTTGTTTTCATCTATACCCTCCCTTGGCTGTAGATGTAGTCTAGGACCGCTATCTGAACTAAAAGGAACAAAAACACCCTAAACGAAACTATAGTGGCTTCATCATGTAACAGGGAATAATACATCATCGTGATAACAATATCAGTAGTTGAGGCAAGACTGGGCAAATGCTTTTTGTGAATCACTAAATCTTTATGTTTATTTACCAGTCCAAACTTGGAGTCAAACCTCCTTTTTTTTTCCTCCTTCAACTAGCTTTAATAAATTGTAGAGGTTCTTGAGCAATGAAGAAACAAATATCTTTATAATTCCATTTGCGATTCTAACCTTTAATTCCTTACAGATATGTGAAACCACCAATTTTTACGCTATGTGTCGGCAATGCATGGGGAGAAGCTGCACTTCTACTGGCTGCTGGTGCAAAGGGGAATCGATCTGCCTTACCCTCATCAACAATAATGATCAAGCAGGTTTACTTTAAGCTATACATGGCTTTGCATTTCACTTTGATCGTCTCACACGAATAGATTGTTTCCCTTTAGTTTATTTGTACTTTGTGTTCGTATATTGATTACAAATTTACTTTTCAGCCAATTGCCAGGTTTCAGGGTCAAGCAACAGATGTAGAGCTTATGAGGAAAGAAGTTAGAAATGTGAAGGCTGAGTTGGTAAATTTAACAGATAGCTTCCCTCATTTATACCCCAGAAATATCATTGAAAAAATTTAAAGAGAATTCTGCAATGCTGCTTGTTTGTAATCCTCATCTCTTATCTGTGTCAAGTTTTATGTGTCCATCAATATGACTCGATCCATTGCTTCAACAACACATTCTGGGGATTAAGAACTGCATGTTTTATTTGTCAAGTTTACACGCCTACTGTAAAATGACTGTATATAATTGAGAAGTGCATATTTGATTTGAAAGGTCAAACTCTATGCGAAACACGTTGGAAAATCACCTGAGGAGATTGAAGAAGACATAAGGCGTCCAAAATATTTTAGTCCTATTGAGGCTGTTGAATATGGAATCATCGATAAGGTAACACACATTCCATTCACTTTGCCCTAAATGAGTTATGCAGTAGCATTATTATTTAAAATTTCATAGTTATGTGGTAACAACACTATTGCTTGCAATTTGAAGGTTCTGTACAATGAGAGGAGTAATGAAGACAGAGGAGTTCTGTCAGATCTTAAGAAAGCTCAACTTATTTGAAGTGTTTTTGATCGGGCCAGAGTAGCAGGATACCGATTTCTGGGATGCCAGACCATTCGGATTTTAGGGCAAACAAAACAGGGGTAGCTGGGGTGGGTGCCAGACCATTCGGATTCGTGAGACAATCAAAGCCACGTACTTCTTACCGGATCTAAATCTCAGATTGTCTACGTTTTAAAAAAATAGTGTAACACGGATAACCTTTTTTATTAATAAAATTTCGATCGATCTATTTTTATTTTTTCTTGTGTTCACTTTAAATTTTAATCATGATAATGTTATTATGATACTATCAACGTGATATTTTTATATATTTTTACTCTGGCACCATAGAAATGAAAATGATGGGAGAACTAAAATGTGATAACAAAATTTCATTATTTTTTTTCATATGGTATATATTTGACTCTGGGCACCATATGATTTTCTTTAAAAACAATTATTCACGGGACATCCCTGAAATCTTCACTCCACTTGGAATTCATCTTCTTCTGCCAAACAACCTGCTTTTTATCTTTACACCAAAGCCAACTCACTTCCTCCCTTTCTGCATTTTTCATCTGATTTTCTCTAATCCCTTCAACCCTCAATTTCTCCTTATCATCACACCATAAATCTCAACCCTTTTCTCTTCTTCTTGTGTTGATAATCTTTTTTCAAGAAACAATCTTATTGATAAATGAAACACCACAAAACCTTCCCTGCATCATCACCCTCTCGGCCTCATGTTTCTGAACCAGTTCATGCACTTCTTGAAATCAATGCACACACTCAGAAGGAAAACCACATCTTGTGATCATAGCCATTGAAAAAAAGAGAAGATTTAAGCAATCCTCCAAAAAGTAACAGTACTAATACTATTAAGAAGAAGAAATGGCTGCGTCGTGTTTCAATCCATTTCGGCTGCGCAAAAGCAAGAGCAATAGGTCTCTATCAATACCTTCAACCTCGAGGATCGAATCAGACAACATGGAGAGGAAGAGATTCGACAGCTTGGAATCATGGTCGATGATTCTTGACTCGGAGAATGTGGAGACATGGGAGGTGCCCAACGAGGATCGGGAGGAGTGGACCGCGGATCTCTCCCAGTTGTTCATAGGCAATAAGTTTGCTTCTGGGGCCCACAGCAGAATCTATAGAGGAATCTACAAGCAGAGAGCAGTGGCAGTTAAAATGGTGAGGATTCCCACTCACAAGGAGGAGACTCGAGCTCTGCTCGAGCACCAGTTCAAGAGCGAGGTTGCTCTTCTTTCCCGTCTGTACCATCCTAACATCGTCCAGGTTCGTCTCCTGCACTGCACATATTTCTTTTTCTAATTTGGAGCATGCTTGATTACATTTTTAAATGTGAAGCATTTTTATTGCTTGTAATATCTCACATAACTATGATCTAAGCTAGGCCTTTAATGTTCATGGAATACACAATTTGTGTAGTGAAAAGTGAAGATCGCTTAATAATTTTAAACATTTGTGTTGCTAGCTCCAAAATATATTTCAGAACTATGATCTATGAGTTTGGCCTTAAATCTGGAGAGTTAACTCAATTGTGCAATACATATTGGATATTGTACTTTTTTATAGAAAAAAGTGAAGCATGCTTAAGATTTTTTAACATTATATTGCTCGAAAAATTTCAGTGAAGTATGATCTAAGTTTTGGCCTTAAATCTTGATAGTTAACCCATTGTGACATACTTATGTTGTACTTATGCAATCTTGCATACATTTTATGTTTACTATGCATAATGTAGCTTTGGCAGCTATAAACTACGTGAAGCCCGTGTACATATGTAATTTAATTTATTAAATTTAAAGAAAAGCTACATATTCAATGGAGCAACTTTTACTTTATACATAACTTTTACTCATCTTCATCCCTTTCTTCGTCTGTGCAGTTCATTGCTGCGTGCAAAAAGCCGCCGGTATTCTGCATCATCACAGAGTACATGTCACAGGGGACTCTGAGGATGTATCTGAACAAGAAAGAGCCCTACTCCCTCTCAGTCGAGACGATTCTGAGACTAGCCCTCGACATATCAAGAGGGATGGAGTATCTCCACTCACAGGGAGTGATACATAGAGATCTCAAGTCGAACAACTTGCTTCTGAATGATGAGATGCGCGTGAAGGTTGCAGATTTTGGGACGTCGTGTTTGGAGACACAGTGCATGGAGGCCAAGGGGAATATGGGGACTTACCGCTGGATGGCGCCTGAGATGATCAAGGAGAAGCCTTACACGCGCAAGGTTGATGTATATAGCTTCGGGATTGTGCTGTGGGAACTCACAACCGCTCTGCTCCCGTTCCAGGGGATGACACCCGTGCAGGCTGCCTTTGCTGTGGCTGAGAAGGTTGGATATATAGAGTTTTGATCAAATTAGTAGACGCATGAAGCCTAGCATAGTTTTAGTATAAGTTGATAAAACTAATGTATTCTGATCTGTTGCAGAATGAGAGGCCGCCGTTGGCAGCAAGTTGCCAGGCAGCAATAGGGCACCTAATAAAGAGATGCTGGGCAGCCAACCCGTCGAAGAGACCGGATTTTAGTGAGATAGTGTCGGCATTGGAGAAGTATGACGAATGTGCGAAAGAGGGGCTTCCTCTGACGCTGCACTCGGGCTTAGTTAGCAAAAACGCCATCATCCAACGCTTGAAAGGATGCGTATCGATGAACTCATCCGTACCTGTACATGCCTGACTTCACTCCCCATCTATTTTGCTATTCTAAGTTGCATACATTTGTTATTGCTCATATGTATATACCTCACTAGTGTTTAACTTATGAGAATTAAGAGCTTGTGGCATGAATAATTTCATGTTACATTACTAATTACTACTATTAGTGATGATGTAGTGTGTTACTTACCTTACTTGTGAATTGTGATGGAGGAGAAACATATGAATCATTTTTTATTGATGCTTTGCTTGTTTCAGTTGATAGAAGAGAGAGTGTGATCGCTCCATAAATTCTGGTTTTGTACCCACTTTCTTTACCTAAGAGCTTAATTAATACTGCTGCAATATTATAGTGGGCTATAAACTTTACATTGGACCTTACTACACAAAATAAAATTATGACCCAGTTATTAATGTATTACAAAAACAAGTAAAGTAAGAGAAAATGAGATAGTTGTGAAAAAGCTACATAATTATAAATAAAATTAATTTTGGTAGACTATACAAAATATAAATAGAACTACTATTTTTCATAGATCTAAAAGTCACTCAGTGGTAAATTACAATATTGATGGAAATAAAAAATTCTCCTAGTTTCGGTTAAAACTTGTTTGAGGAATAATATTACGCATAATTATATTTGAGGTAACAATCTCCCGATTCCAATTCAGACAAAGATACTCTCGCACAATTTCAATGGCGAGTTCAAAATTTCAAGCTTTATGGAATCACCCAGCTGGACCTAAAACCAGTCAGTTATATAACCCTATTCCTTCTTTGCAGCATTATAATTTAATTTCGTATCCCTTTTTAAATGTTTAATGTTATCCCATCATAAGATTGAATTTTTTTAGCATCTTAATTGTTTATTTATGGTGTTAGAATGTGCATTTTTGTTGCTTTAATTGTGAATTTTTGTGTCTTGTAGAATGCGAAAATGATATTCTGCTTGTTTATGTTGTTATTGAATTTGATTTTGCGAAGGTATTAAGATTGGTCAAGAGCTATTCAATTGAGAAGGAATGGTTGAGGTTGGGCGGGGTGGGTAATTCTAGGGTTATGGATGACCTCTTCACAAAATCAAGTTAATTTCAAAATGGGATGCACGATCCACGAATGAGTAAAGGTTCTGTGTATCATAGTCAAGTTCCCTCTGATTCAATGTGCTTTTGCTTGATGCCATGTTGTTGATATACCGGATTAACATTACAACAGTATAAAATTTGCTTATCCTTTACTTTCGAGGATTAGCCTAGATAGGTAAAATAGGAGTATAGGATATTTTTACTAAGATGGAATGATACTTTGGGATATCCAATGCCCTTTATAATTTCTATCATTCTAGTTTTTGCTTGATTCAATCCCACTGAAAAAGGTAGGGTTGGAGAAATGCTAGTAATGAGGATAAAAACACTCGAATTTTATCTGTCATGAAAAGATGCTAGTATAACTTTTACATTTACACATTTTAAATCAATGTTGCAGAAGTTTTATAGTATTAAATATGATCTTAACTAAGGGTTATATCAGTTATGGTCCTACCTTGCTCCTTGTTGGCTTGTGTTAGATTTTTCCGATGTGGATATGCCTAATGAAATGAAAAAATGATGCAATTAGGACATGGCGTATCTTCTTGCTCGAGGGTGAAGAATTAACTAATAGGTCTAAGACATACTACATAGTTTCCAAAATATTAACAGACATGATACTACTATATAGCAAGGACAAGTTTACTTTGAGATTTGTAAGCTATTGGATTTGATTTTGCATAAAAAATTAGTTAATACCTTCCTATTAGGTTCATATAACCATATATGTGAAATGATCACAACTTTTTGTACGAATTATCATTTATGCTTGAATTATAATCATAAAAGATATACTTATCTAGAATGATATGTTGTGCTTCGTATGTATAGTTCATTTCTGGGCACCAACCTTCAAATGGGGAATTAGCATTGCTAATCTAGCTGATTCAACAAAACCCCCTGAGAAAGTTTCATATCCCCAACAGATAGGTGAGTTTTATTAATGAACATTTGTGCTCTCAAAATTTTCAGCTCACTTCATCCTATCTTTTGTGGGTCACAAAAACTTGAAATAGAAATAGCATCTATGTTAATTTGGTCTTCTTTTCTGATTACTTAAGTTTGTCTTTTTCCAATTTATTTCAGCAGTGTAATGGAAGATCTCTTGTAGGCATTCATGGTACTGATTTGTTTCACTCTCTTTGCCATTTTCAGCTGTTACAGCAACTGGAGTTATTTGGTCACGCTATAGCACTGTTATTACTCCTGTGAGTTCAATTGTTTATGATACATAGCTGCTTATGCCTTATTAGATGCTTTACATATATCTTTTGATTTGCCAGAGTGAATGTTGTCGATGAGTTACCATGTGTTTTATTGTCCGTTTTTCCCTGAATGATTTATTAGGACTGCAGTTGTTATATTTCAAAGTTCATATCTGATCCTCATTTAATCTTTCTAATCCTAGTTTTGAATTAGCTAAGCAGTTTGGGCACATGCCGCACATCTCTAGTGAAGAAAAGCCATGAGATTTTTCCTTCTGTTCACTTTTTCTTTCCAAATCTTCTCGCCTGAATTATGCACACAAAACTCACTTGTTGAAGTGCTTTTTACGTTGATTTCTATGTAGAGGGTGTATGGCTTGGCTTATAAGCTCCTTAAAATTTTTTATGAGTTGTTTAAGAGCTATTAGTCTTAAGAAATATTTGGCAATATAATCTCTTAAAATAGCTTATACGATGGGAAAATAAGCTCCAACAGTTGCTAAGGTATCCCAAAAGTAAGTTCCTCAAATCTCAGCTTATTTTTCATAATCATATGAGCAATAATCAGTTTACAAAATTAACTCTACTATGGTTCATTATTTCCAACACATACCCTGATACCCTTCTGATTTCATTTATATTCAGGTTTCTCTCTAATTAGGATTTTCTGTCACTAACTCACAATTTCCTCCTTAACTTACAAGCTCTCAATAATAAACCTGAGCTGAGCACCCTCTTGATTCCCTGTATTAGGTTATTTGAATATTGATTTCATGTAAACCAAACCATGTAACAACTTTCTATGCTGTATTTTGTATATGTGATGATGGTGGGGCTGCAGAAGAACTGGAATCTCTTCAGCGTAAACATTGTAATGGCTGGCACAGGCATTTACCAGCTTAGCCGAAAAATTCAGTAAGTCATTTATGTGTTTGTTTGCTAATGTGATTTTCGGTAGATCCAGATTATTCATTACCCTCTCCATGCTTCACAGGCATGATTATTTTAACAAGGAGGAAGCTGCTGTTGTGACGAAGGAATGATGATGAAAATTGTGTTTTGTAAGTTAATAGAATCGAGCTGTGAACGTGTACGGTACCAATGGCTGGGTCTATCATTTTGCTATCTGTTTGTGCTGTCCATCGCCTTTGATCTTGAATCCCTATATACTTTTGGATGATCGAGGGAAAATAAACGAATAATTAGTTTCTTGATTTTGATCAGGAGTGCGATCTTTACAAGCTGAATATTGTCATGGTCTAGCTTGATTTGTTTGTTATTAACCTTACTTCCAGCACAAACAAGCACGTTCTTAGATTTATGTTTAAAACATTGATTATTTTCTTTTCGGGTGATTGTTCCTAAATGCATTAAATTTCATCCAATTCTAATATAGCAATTGAAAATTCAAGTATTTGGACGCATAAATTTTAATTCATATGCAAAATCGTGAACTATGTATGACATTTATTTAACAAATTGTATTCATAATAGTATGACAATAATTTCATTATTTTATCGTAATATGTAACGTTCAATTACGACTAATATTTAATTATTTGAAAGTAAAATCACTTAATGAGTAAATTGCTTGCAAGCTAACGAGCTCAAATGAGTTTTAATCAAATTGAGAGCCGAATAATTTGTTTCTTTTTTTTAGTAGAGTGGAGTATTAATTTTGATAAGAAATGCAATTCCCACCCAGCACAATAATACTACAAAATCTTTGTGCAGCAAATAGTTCAACTCATTTATAAATCCGAGCCGTGGTAAGTGGTTACATAATCCCAGCACATGTGTCCTGAAAATTCAGAGTGAAAAATTTGATTTCCTCAACAAGTGGAGATGAAATCATACAAATGCAATCGCTTCAACAAACAAGTAAACTAAACCTAAAAATACAACCCTAAGTGATCTCAAATCTACTTTCTTAAGTATAAGCAACGTAGCAAACACTGTACTCAACAGGCTTAGATTGCTCATCTGCTTCTAACCCTTAGGCTTTGCATAAATCAAGCGACGTCTCAATAAATGATGAGCTGATTCGCTCTACTCATCTTTGTTTTGATCTCTCCACTCGGAATCATTTTCACCATCATGAGCCTTCAACCCCAGACTCAAATCCAAGGTACTTACGTTCAGATCTTGCCGTTCTTCACTATTGGTCTCTGAAGCCTGATACAGTGCATATCGATGTTTAGATGCAAAACATAGACAGACTCTTTGAGCTACTTAGGCTGAAAATGGTCATCTAGAAGGGGGCCGGGGAAAGGGTATATTTCTCCACCCTTTTTCATCAAAAGGGACACTCAGAAGGTAGGAAACACTGCTCTATAGTTTTAAGAAAGCATATCCCCATTTGTAAAAACCAGGCACTCGTGGACTTGTCTATAAAGAGTGTAGTTTTTTATACTAAGAACCACAAAGAGCAGAAGAGACCTAATGAGCAACAAGAGGAAAAGACAGTAGAAAAAAACATGCAATGTCACCTGATTTTCATCCATTGGTACATCATTCATGTCAGGTTTTTCGTCACCTCTGGACGTTGCCTCTACTGCATCCGAGTTATCTTCACTGGACTTATTTTCATCCTCCATCTGCTCAGAGGATTCAACTTTTTGTTCTTCAAGCACAACAATCTGTCCAATCATACAGAAACAAAATCAGAAACGTAATTTACTGGATCTTGAAATAACCATGTAGAAGGTCAGTTGGCGGTAAAAGTAGGACACTTTTGGACAATCCATTAACAACCCTGGTGAACCAAATAACCGAGATCATGAATAATGGATAGATATTTACTTTTTACGACACATAAAAGTGTATTTCACAAACTAGCAATGTGGCATGTGTTTATCCAGGCAGAACAACATGCAGCTCGTTCATATTGTTAAGAACAGAGAGTATATAGGCATTATGAAATTCATATTCTAACTTTAAAACCATAAACAACTTCATGTACAGGGCTGTAGACTAGCAACGAAGAATTGGTCAAAAAAAAGTTTCTCATCGCCAAGATTTTCGAGTAAGACACTCGTTTGCCTCAATGGACCATAGCAAGAATTTTACACCAACAATTTTTTTCTAAAACAAATCATCCTAAATCTCTCATGGGTAGGAAGGGTGCTCTTTACCTTCCACTACTTACAAATAAAACCAAGCAAGAAAAAACTCCTGATTCCCACCCACGGCCCACCATACACGCCCAAAAATAGTTTGGAACAAATGTTATAGCATACAGATCCACTATAAGTGAAACAGCCAAACAACCTCATCGATTTGTTGTTATGAATATCAAATTCATCTTCCAATTCGTAAATGTGCATACAATAAACATGTAATCTTGCTATGAATAAAGTCAAAACATTCAGAAAATTCAGTCAAAATTTTCCATTGCTCCCCAATTCACGGCATTTAATTACAAAAAAAAAAGATAAAAATAAATAACCCTAGACCGCCAAGACACTCACAAAAGCACAATGATCAGATCGAATCAGATAATCCTTAATTCAGCTCATGCCCAAGCCAAATCGAAAAACAGGAGCAATTACAATTACAAGAACGATTCAAATAAACCAAATTGGAATCAAATCAAATAAGGCAGAATTACCGGAATATACTTGAATCGTCTCTTCGGAGGCTTCTCGACCGCAACGTCCCCGTCTTTACTCGAATCCTTAGGTTCAGCATTGGCATTATCGGCGCCGTTGCTATCATTGTTGCTGCCGTCTTTGGATTGGCTGGGAGCGATGGGCGTCCACTTGTAAAACTGGAGGTGGGAGGAGGAGTTGCTTCCATTAGCGTTTCCGTTGGACGCCGTGTGATGGTGGTTGTTGGAATTGGGCGGCGGCACGTGAACCCACTTTTTCTTCCACTTGCGAACGGGGCCGGTGAAGACGGTGGCGGGGCCGGTGAAACGGGTGGAAGATCGGCCGAACCTGGCCCCTACCCCCTCCATTATTCAAATGAACAAGTACCGGCGGCGAGGAGATTTGAAGAGGGTGAGTGTAACCGTAAAACGTCCTTGGTCAACAACTCTTTTTCCGAAGCCTTGAAATTTAAAATTTTAAGTTGTTTTGTTGTTACTTATTTATAGGTTCTAACGGCGAGAAATTTCGGAATAAGGGATTAAATTTGCTGACATTTCGTAATTAGGGATTCAATTCGCTAACCTTTCGTAATTTGGGATCGAGACATGCATATTCTTCAGAATAATGGATTTATGATATTTTATCTTATTTATGTTCTTTTTTAATATTATTTCCCTCTAACTATTTATTAATCGCCTAAATTACCCCTTCAAATTTTTACCTAAATTCTACTACTTCATCAAAAATTCAGCCAACGAAGAACTTGTCAAACTTCGACAAGAAGTTGCTTCTTTGCAGGATGCCTCGACTATGTCCACCGGTGACGGTGAGGAAGATGACGATGAAGGGAATGATGTGGGAGAGAAGCTGACTGAACTGTATGAGAAGTTGCAGTTAATGGGATCCGATGCTGCTGAGGCTCAAGCTTCCAAAATTCTTGCTGGGTTGGGTTTTACTAAAGATATGCAGGTCGAGCAACACGGTCCTTTAGTGGTGGTTGGAGAATGAGAATTTCATTAGCCGGAGCACTTTTGTTCAGCCTACTTTGTTGCTATTGGATGAGCCTACAAATCATCAGGACCTCATGGCTGTTCTCTGGTTGGAAGAATACTTATGCAGGTGGAAGAAAACTCTTATTGTTGTCTCACACGACAGGGATTTTCTTAATACTGTTTGCAACGAGATTATTCATCTCCATGATTTGAAGCTTCACGTGTATCATGGAAAATTTGAAAGGGGTAATTTAGACAATTGATAAATGCTTAGAGGGAAATAATATTAAAAAAGAACATAAATAAGATAAAATATCATAAATCCCTTATTCTGAGGAATACGCATGCCTCGATCCCAAATTACGAAAGGTCAGCGAATTGAATCCCTAATTACGAAAGGTCAGCGAATTTAACCCATTATTCCGAAATTTCTCTATAACAGTAATGTTACTTGCCGTTTTATTTAAGGGAATACTATATTAATAGATTGTGCAATTAGAGAAGATGAAATCCTAGTTATGTTCTAAGGGTGCGTTATAATGCTAACTTTTCTTAAAATGCTAACTTGCTAACTCATCAACGTATTGTATTAAAAATGTCAACACATATTTGTGTTGAAATTTTAATAAACTATGTTGACATTTAAATATTAATGTCAACACAATGTATTAAAATATCAACTTAAGTTTATGTTGACATTTCAGTATCATCGTATTGACATTTTTAATACATTACGTTGATGAGTTAGCAAGTTAGCAATTTAAGAAAAGTTAGCGACGGATCACACTCCTATGTTCTGATTTGTATAGGGTTTTACATTGAGGATCGTAATTGTCAAAATTTGCCGATCGTTCATGACATGTATATGAGTATATCATTTGAGGTGAGTGTTATATTGTTAATTCAATACTTAATTGCTAACTACAATTAAATAATACTCCCTCCATCCCCTAATAGGAGTCGCTCTTTGACCGGGCACGAGTTTTAAGAAATGTAGAGAAAAGTTAGTTGAAAAGTTAGTGGAATGTGGGACCCACATTTTTATATTGGTTTTATAATAAAATGTGAGTTGAGTGAGTTAGTGGAATGTGAGGCCTACCATCATTTATGGTAAAAATGAAGAGTAACTCTTAATGGGGGACGACCCAAAATGGAAATTAGCTACTCTTATTCGGGGACGGAGGGAATAATCATTAAATATTTAAATCAAATGCCTAGATCATCAGTCCCGGAATGTCAATACGATCAACAAAAAACGTCAATAAGGGTATTAAGGTCAATTTACAACAAATTAGTTATAACTAACTTTTGAAAATATCTCATAACTTTAAAACTCATATAACTTTCTCGATTTAAATTATGTTTCCGCACAACATATATCAAATTAAAGAGAATTTCATAAGGATTATAACGAGATTTCACTTGCATATGTTCCGATATCAAAATTTGAAAAAAATTTCGAAAATTTTCAATTTTTTATAGCAACAAATGTCAACATAGTATATAAAATATATCAATATAATACATGTAGAATGTCAATATAAGCAATGTGCTAACATTCTCAAAGCATTGTGTTGATCTTTTCGAAACAATATATTGACATTTTCATCCAAAACCCTAATTTGGTAGTTTTTTTATCTTTTTCGATTTAATTAATAAAAATGAAAATTACACGTGGCAAATTTTAGACCACGAAATTTCTAAAATCCTATGGTCTTAAATTAATTGTAGTTAGCAATTAAATGATGAGTTAGCCATTGATGACACGCCTTTCAAAAATTTATATATTGTCTATTAGTAGTATTTTTTTATCTTCACAAACTAGTATTTGAATATAAGTTCTGAATTCTGATCCTACTGTATTAAAGTTGATTTTAACTACACGTTGTATATAGCCATCTTTGTGGCAAAATATGATAAAATAATGTTATTGCATGTAAATACATGAATTTTTTAATTCTAATTTTTATAAACTCTTTATTTTATGCAAAAATACATGAACTCGATCATTTTTGTGAACTTTTATTTTTTTAATTTTCTCATATTAGCAATTTTGTTTATTTTCTTTCACATGTAATATTATACTACTAGTACTATTATAACTTTTGTTATTTTTTCATTTATATATTCTTTATAATCTAAGAATAAAAAATAATTATTTAACCTCATAAAAAAATTATATAGTTTTCGTCTCATTAAAATATGTGCATTTTTTATTTTTGTCCACCCCATAAAAATATGGACATTTCACTTACTCATTACTCATATACGTCAATTTATTTACAACTTATACCACTGTGACTAACCATAACAACTCATTAAATACTAATCCTTCCGTCTAAAAAAAGATGACCCCTTTTTTGGGAGACACGAGATTTTATGCAATTTTATTTGTGTATTAGGTGGAGAGAATAAAATAAGAGAGAGAATAAAATAGAAATAAAATTATTTCTATTTTTAGTAATGAGTCATCTTGAGTGGAACAAACTAAAAAAAAAAATTACACGTGGCAAATTTTAGACCACGAAATTTCTAAAATCCTATGGTCTTAAATTAATTGTAGTTAGCAATTAAATGATGAGTTAGCCATTGATGACGCGCCTTTCAAAAATTTATATATTGTCTATTAGTAGTATTTTTTTTATCTTCACAAACTAATATTTGAATATAAGTTCTGAATTCTGATCCTACTGTATTAAAGTTGATTTTAACTACACGTTGTATATAGCCATCTTTGTGGCAAAATATGATAAAATAATGTTATTGCATGTAAATACATGAATTTTTTAATTCTAATTTTTATAAACTCTTTATTTTATGCAAAAATACATGAACTCGATCATTTTTGTGAACTTTTATTTTTTTAATTTTCTCATATTAGCAATTTTGTTTATTTTCTTTCACATGTAATATTATACTACTAGTACTATTATAACTTTTGTTATTTTTTCATTTATATATTCTTTATAATCTAAGAATAAAAAATAATTATTTAACCTCATAAAAAAATTATATAGTTTTCGTCTCATTAAAATATGTGCATTTTTTATTTTTGTCCACCCCATAAAAATATGGACATTTCACTTACTCATTACTCATATACGTCAATTCATTTACAACTTATACCACTGTGACTAACCATAACAACTCATTAAATACTAATCCTTCCGTCTCAAAAAAGATGACCCCATTTTTTGGGAGACACGAGATTTTATGCAATTTTATTTATGTAATAGGTGGAGAGAATAAAATAAGAGAGGGAATAAAATAGAAATAAAATTATTTCTATTTTTAGTAATGAGTCACCTTCAATGGAATACAGTGTGAGTAATACAGGGTTTCACGTTCAACTAACTTTTTATACGTAACAAATTTGACTGCATATTTGACAAAAAAAGAAAAAAAATAGCGAATAAACAGTATCCCCTGCAAGACTAGAAGACAGGAATATAGAAGTATATATATTAACTCGCCGGCAGCGACTGTTGATCAGCAATTGACGCTAGTAAGGCGGTGGCCGCTATTCTAGAGTTTGACCAGCCATCCTGCATTCTTATTTTTTTCAGTGTTTCCCCTTCTCTTTATTTCATAAATTCATTCTGCATTTTTATTTATTTTTCACTTTTATTTTATTTTTCTTTATTTCATATGTTCTTCTTGTATCTTCGCTATTGTAGTAATTCAATCATACAAATTGTTTCTTAAATTTTGTTTATTGTTCACTTTATGTATTTTTTTCAATTGTAACATGTGACTCATTATAATATTATTATGTGTACTACAATAATAATATATATCTCCACAGCGAGAAGTCACCATTCCTATCCGTTTAAAATGAAACAAACTAAAGTTAGATAGTCACACATATCAATCGTAGTTTTTGCAAAATGATTCAAAAAAATTTAATTGTGCAATAAAGTATCCCATATAAATAGGGAGAAGGTAATAACTGTAATATCTGTCTAGTGATGCACAAAAATGGGTGCAACAACACATGATAATTCATAAATAAGTGGATAGACACAAGTACATGAATGATGGAAGGCGAAATCAACAAGTTGATTCTAGTTTGGAGCATCATAGTTTCTTCCCTATGCTACACCCACAAAGTAGCCCAAATCTTCCCCACCGGAACCCCAAGAATCATCTCAATCTCCCCAATCATAATCCTCTTTCTCCTCCTCCCTCTCAACTTCACCTCCATACACTTCGCCGGCATCACCTCCTTCTTCATCTCATGGCTCTCAACCTTCAAACTCCTCCTCTTCACCTTCAACCAAGGCCCCCTCTCATCCCACCCCCCAATCCCCTTGTCCCTCTTCATCCCCTTAGCTTGCTTCCCCATCAAACTCCAACAACCATCCCATACCAATAAACCTCACAAATCACCCCTCAACCATGTAATCAGAATAACAATACTAGCCCTTCTCATACGCGTCTACGCCTACAAAGCACACATCCATCCCCACATCATCTTGCTCTGCTATTCCCTCCACATGTATCTCATGCTAGAGATCATCCTCTCCCTCTTCTCCACCGTCGTTAAGGCCTTGCTTCGAGTGGACCTCGAGCCTCAGTTCAACGAGCCTTACCTTGCTACCTCGCTTCAAGACTTCTGGGGGAGGAGGTGGAATCTTATGGTGTCCAACATTTTACACCCCACGGTTTACCGCCCCATGAGGTCCGTCTCGGCCCGGATTGGGCCCAGGAAATGGGCCTCAATCCCGGCAGTTTTGGCTACTTTTATGGTGTCGGGGGTCATGCATGAGCTCATCGTCTACAACATTGGGAGATTGAGGCCTAGTGGAGAGATGATTGGCTTCTTTGTACTGCATGGGGCATCTTTATCTCTCGAGATAGTCGTTAAGAAAGTGTGTGAGGGGAGATTCAGGCTACCTAGGATCGTTTCGGGGGTGTTGACGTTGGGATATGTGATTTACACCAGTTTTTGGCTGTTTTTTCCGCCGTTTTTGAGGGCGAAATCGGATCTTAAGAGCTGCAGGGAGTCTCTAGCATTCGTAGAGTCTGTTAAAAATCATCGGCTAGTTGGACCCACTGAGGTTTCTTGTCCATTTCTGTGAACTTTTTCAGGGACAAATGATGTAAATTTGTTGATAAGGATATGTTTGATGTCGCATTTAAACAACATTTTATCTCTTGTTTATACATAATCTATGTATCTTTGTTTTAAACAGCATAGGATTGTCTATCTATAATGGAGTATTCTACGCAAATCTAAATGGCCATAATGTGTCCGGCCATAAAGAGTTAATTTAGTCCATTTACATGTATAAAAAAATTAGAATTATCGATATAAACTTATATGTGTGTGAATGGACTTGTGAGTTGATACTTATCTTTGAATTTCATTACGTAAAACACATTAATATCACGAATTACTATATACGTTGAGCAACAATCAAGAAATAACAGTAATAATAAGTTGAGCAAAAACTACGAAAGAACAACACTAACATGTTGAGCAACATATAATGAAGATGATATAAAAGTAAAATCAAGTTGTATTAAACCAAAAAATTGAAAAAAAATCAATTTTTTTTGTTATTTAATTAATTTATGGCTGGCCATAATGTGGCCGCATAGCATTATTCTAACTATTATCACTTTATCAGAAAAAATGGGGATAATTACACTATTAGTACAAAATATATTATTATTGTTTTTTATTGTAAATTTTTTTTAAAATTTATGTTTGATTTTAATACTACATTTCATCAATTGTATTTAGACTAAGCCAATTTTTTGCCTACATTAGATATAAAATGTTTCAAAATTATTTCATATATTGGTACAACAAGATTTATCATTGTTTCATAGGAATTTATACGTCACATAAGGAAAAAGTTAACAGCGTCTAAACATGCATGGCATAATGCATTAAAATGAAACACTAATAAAACCATTTATAGTATTGTACTCCCTCCGTTTCTTGTTAGTAGAGACATTTGTTTTCAGTACAGTTTAAGAATAGTGTGTTAAATTAATGGTAAATAAAGTAAAAGAGAGAGTTACTTTTTAAAAAAATAGAAATGACTCAATTATCTTAGAACTCCACAAAATAGAAAATGATTTTATTAACATGGAACGTGATGGAGTATAATTTATGTCTAACTTTAAACTCTTATATGAAACAAGGCAGAAATATTTTATATGTACAGTGTAATCACTCCTCATCAAATACGTTAATAATAAGAGGTCATTTTTGTAATTGCCTTTACCAGTGCTGAGAGCATGCTTATCAAGAGGTTCCAATTTTCCTTACAAGTTGAGCTCCAGCGTAGGTCAAGATGCTAAGGTAAATTAACTTCAGCCTACATACTATCAATCGAACCAAAACTAGATATATATAAGTAAAAACATTCACCATGAAAATGAAGGTGGTGTTTTTGATCATAATACCGTCATAAATATCCACTGACATATACCGTGAACAGAAAGTTCAAACGCAACACATCAAAGTCAATACAGTACCAAACATGTCTGTTAGCAGTCGCACGCACTTGTATCATTTTTTGTAATATTACAACTCAGCTAGACACTGGGTTATACTGTGGACTGAAACTTTGAGCACTCACAAAAGAGAACTCACATAAAAAAACGGTTCAGCCTCTCTGGCTTGTGTTGCAACCTCCTACAAAGATGTAGGGATGTCATTGGCTGCATCACTTGCCAACTGTTCCAACAGCAAAAGGTGACCTGTGTGTGTCCCAGTACATCCTTCTCTATAAGAGATCATTTATAGTATTTCATAACCTCTTGTTGATATGCTATATAACCAGCTCTACCAGAAGAGCAGCCTTGGAGGAACCGTGAACAAAGAGGTTGACAGAAGAATTGAGTGAGCTTTTTCCTGTTAATTCTTCATCGCCCGAGCTGCCAGCTTCTTGCAACCAGAATATCTGAATTTCACACAAACAAAGTGCTTTATTGCTTTTTCTATGGAAACATAATGTCATTCAGGTTTTTCTAAGACAAATGGATACTCTCAACTTCACATGCATTTGTCTGACCATGGTCAGTAAGCAATTGATACAGCGGATATAGTTAATAAGGCAAAAAGTAGCATTTCAAAAAATGATAAGTCAAAGAACTCAATTAGCATGCCATTGGACAAGGCACACTACCAAGCTGGGAAGAATATCAAAACTATGCTGATGGACAAGTGAAGCAGATACCAAAGATATTTGAGATGGAAATTTTGATGTAGATGAAGATAACAGTAAATCGCGCTCCATGACATGTTACTCAACTTTCATCGCATGTTACCAAAGAACTTATTACACAATACACTGAAAAAGTAAGACATATATGTATGGTAATGCAGAGGATATCAGTCTAATCAATATTGAAATAACTTTGTTAGTTATATAATATAGTATAGCAAACTCAAGATTGCTTATTCCAACAATATTTTTCCTTGTTTACCTAGGATAAACACTAGTAACAATGTTTTGCTTCACCAATGGATCCTTCTCCAATTAATACAGCATTTGACTAACACAGAGTACCAAAAATAGCTACAATTGTTTCCAGAAGGCAAGAAAAACTACCAAGTTTTATAAGCAATAAAAATGAACCATGTGATAATGCATAAATTGCAAAGAAAAAGCAATAAGGTTTTGGGTGACTGAAATGCACATAGAGGCAGCACTACTAAATGGATAGTAAATTACGAGTAATCATGTCATCTAATAATTTTCTATCCCATTCTTGGCCTTGCAGAAAAGGATAAGCAAAGACCAGGCACCATTTAACTCTGAGGATAAACAATCACATCTATACATTCATTTCCTTAAGATGGCCTTATAATACATTTATGAAAAAAAAGTTTCAGGTTCAACTTCAAATATCAACACTCGCAAGAAGGTTGTTTATTTAAACTCCAACTACAAAATACATGTGATGCGGAAGTAGGTAGACTAATACAAACCTTGGGTGCTGGATGCAACCGCTCTTCTTCTATTACTTGTGTTCCTTATGTTAGAGTACCAACTTGAACCCCTCGGACAAGAAGTCATCCCTGAGAAATAAAAAGCAGTAAGCCAATATTTCAATAAATCAAGGCAGAGATATGAATTTATGCCAAATTATTCACCAAGGAGTCAAGGTACTTTTGTATAAGAAATTGCCTCTAACTTTCTTGGAACAAAACTAATAATTGCTCAAGAAACCATGTGATGTTACATTAAAAAACAAAAATAAAAAAAGGCACTGCTATTCATTGGTTGCAAGTGACCCTCCGAGAATACTATTCAAAGTTGACTTGACATTACAAGTAAACGCAAGTCAATATTAATTCCTATATAATCAGACAGCCAACATATATATACATATACACAGATTCCAACATAATCAGCTAGCTAATTACATTACCTTGTACTTCTGATCTTCCCCTTTCTTTTCTCCTTCCGCTGCACTTTTTTCTTAACCTCAGCCACGCTATTATCAAGCTTAACAAGGCTCTCAACGCAAACTTCAGCATAAAACACAAACGGAAAACCTTCAACAACAACCTCCTCAGCTGTGTGGTTAGCTAAATCATACCAAAGAAGCCTTTTATCATCGCAATTCAACAAAACCTTGGCACCGTCCCTCGAATAAGTCAATGGCTTCACGATGTCATTCCGCTCTATCAACGGGGGGCTAATTGTGAGCAATTTCATCCAAGATTTTCTCACTCCATACTCCTTCATCACCCAAATCACAACCCTGTGCCTACTTGTGCAAACCACACAAAGACAACCATCCAGCACATCCAAACTAACATCAACACCTCGGATCCGGATCTCTGACGGCAACATTATTGGAGTATGCTTCTCTGTCCTCAAATTAAAAGCCATTATCACCGCGGCGGCTTCAATCTCCTCCGGATCTTCCACCAGAGTATGCATAACGCCGTTAAGGTGCACGCGCCAATTCCCCCTCAAAAACGGCAGCGCATAAGGGAAATCCCCAATTCTCCGCCAAGATTTCGACCTTAGACTGAAGATCTTCGTCTCGGAAGCCATCCAGATATGCGTTATCTTATGCCTAAATTCCGCAACCCTAACAACCTTGTAATCATCGCTCTCGGAATCGTATCCGAATCCATACGCAACCTTACCGTACGATTCAAACGGAGCTTGCATCTCAGTCGAGCAATTGGGCAAAGTCATGTATTCTCGCGAGAAAGTGTTCCACAGAACAAGCGGATCGCTCATCACAAGCACTATTCCGTTGCAGGAATTCGAGATACCATCGACGCTTTTGTAATAGAACGGCGGCTTGATGACATGAGCCTTGTCGAGCGTCTCCAAATCGACGCTGTAAACGCCGAGGCCGCCGATGATCAGATTGCGGTGAGAGGTGGATATCAGCGATTGGCGGAGATGCAGGTTGATGAAATTGTCACTTTCAATCAAATAACACCACGTTTTCGCGACGGCGCGGAACCGCTTGAGCGATTTCACTGGCAGGCGGCGGAGGATATCCTCGATGAGCTCGAACGGCAGATTCGGCATTCCTATAGGTTTGAGCTATCCTTTCAAAAGTCAGAACCGTTTCACACGGTTTGGTTTTCTTTATTAAATAAATATAAAAATTGATGGAACTTTCGAGAGCGTGAGGCGTGATACAGTCACATGAGCTACGTGATTGTGAGTTCTTCAATAAGTGTGTTTTTCAATAACTGATTTTTTAATTGTAGTTGGCTTGATTTTGAAGAATTCGAAAAAGATAAAGAGAAAAAAGAAAAACAGATAGGGGTGGTTGGTGATAAAAAAATGACTTGTCGTGTCGGAGATGGAAAAGGTGAATGGAGTTGGAAACCGGCGGCGGTAAGTCTGTAGGTGTCGTCTCATTTGAGAGGCCTTGTTTTCTTTATCTTTTATTATTGCAGGAATTTATCTTCTTTTTCACTTTTTTTTAATTACTTTTGAGAACTTGCCAAGCACTTTCTCAGAATCCAAGTTGTTGATTCGATTAGTATTTTATTTTACACTATGCATCCATAACGCGGTATACTATATTGAGTGCTTGGAGAATAGACTTTTATTATTCACGGTCCCCAATCCTTTAGCATACTATTTGAGGTATTTATTACACTATTTTTTAACATTTATCTACTTTTTTTCATCTTAGCTTTTGCATTTCTGTAATTATATTACACTATTTTTGAACATTTGTACTTTTTTTTCATCTTTTTTTTTGTAATTCAAGGACTGAAAATCTGAAATAACTTTGGTATATACTTTCGTTCTTTTTATTTAGGTATTTCTCTATGTCTCTCTTCTGTATCTTTCTACCTCTCTAAATCTCCAATCTATATCTATATAAGCATAAAAATCTAAGGGCATCATTAACCCCGTCCCCATTTCCGGCCCCAAGTCCCATCCACGTCATCATTCCTCTACAATTACGGCCCAGGCCACAACTGCTGTAACCCTGCAGGTTGCGGCCCGGGCCGCAACTGATAAATGACAATATTCACAACTCCAACCTATTTAACTCGTAAACGCAATTCGTTGAACAATTGAAACCGGGAAAATGCATAGTTCCTCGCAAGCCACAATGTCTCGTGCGGAGTGTACTTCTTCGGCCCATCCTCCTCCCCGACCTTCTCCTTTCTCCGCTCTTGAGCGGGCTCCATCTCACTGAGCTCGAACTCTTCGGTGTTGACCGGCGATGTAATGTCGACATTGCTACCGACTCCCGGACTAGGTTGTGTCTGCGATGGTTGCGACGACGGTATGTACCAATTGTTCGAGTTAACGAACTCCTCCATCTCACGTTGATCGCCGTTGAACCAATCCATTGGCGCCGAAACAAAGGGTATAATAGAGTATTGAAATGGAACACGAGATTGAAATGGATGGAACGCAAGCTCGTATTTATAGACATCGAATTAAAAAAAAAATTGGATTTGCGGCCCGACCCGAAGAGCGTGTAACGCTGGGCCGGGACGCGGGACGCTCCCCAGGCCGGGAACGCGGCCCCGGGACGGGCCTGAGCCGTGCCGCCCTTCCGTGTAATGCATGGGACGGGCCGGGACTCACGATTTGCGGCCCGGCCCATGGCGTTACAGATGCTCTAATCTCCCGCTGTCATTCAAACTACAAAAAAATGAACTGTCTTCACATTAAAATGATAAGCTACAGATTAGGGAGACTTTAGAAGGAAGAGCATGCACCTAACTGGTGGTGGCGGGAGGTGAGCTGAGCACACGGTGAGGGGCTAACTTGAGCGGCGGCTCCAATCACATGAGAGCGCTGGTCATTTCTTTTTTTTTGGATATCTAAACCTAAATTGAGTTGTTAGCATTCTTTTTTGGAATACTTCAATTAAGTTTGGATTTATTTTTTTTACTAAATGAATATTTCAATTAAGTTTGGATTTTTTTTACTAACACCCCAGATGTGGAGTCCGCCATCGCCGGCACCGTGGCAACAGACACCCCAAAATCGGGGTCAGTCCCCCTCTCATCATAAGAGGTACGTGGGTCGTCTCCAATCGGGGTTAGGTGACTACCGACCCAACATGGACGCGATCAACTTTCCGCATTCTGACATCCCTTCTCAACTCCAATCCTCCAAATTCCATTCCACTCAATCTCCTCTAGGTGAATCTGATAGATTCACATGGGAGGAGTTGATGGGGACACCGGAGACCCCGACGTCCGAACGTGTGGAGACAAGGAGAGGAGGGGTGGGAGAGGCGGCAACAGCGGTGTGCGAGGCGCCGGCGGCGACGGAGAGCAGTAAGGCGCTGGCGGGGGGCGAAGCGGCGGCAGGGGGTGACGGTAGCGGTGGCGTTGGCAGTAGCGCCAGTGGCGGTCGACGGGGGACTTTGTACAAAGAGGCGGAGTCCGTTGCTATTGCCAGGGTCTGGGACGCGGTCATGACGGATGTCATAGTTGGCACGGATCAGACCGACATATGCTTCTAGAAGCGCGTCCTGGCGGTGTATAATGAATTCAAACTGTCAGGCAGCGCCGAGCGTACACATGACCAGGTCCTGAAGAAGTTCGGCAGGATCACTAGAGCTCTCAAGAGGTTCATGGGTATATACGAGAACCAAATGCGCTCTGCTGAGAGCGGCCGTAGCGAAGCCGACATAAAAGCGTTGTCGATGCAGTTGTTCAATACTGAAGGCTTCTCCAAGTTCTGCTACTGGGAAGAATACCTCGTTCTGCGGGACTCTCCGAAATTCAGAGCCATCTGCGAGGAAGAGAGTGCTACTGGTACTAAGCGTACAAGACTCAGCGTCTCCGACAACTACAGCAGTAGAAGCGGCTCACGTCCCTTCGACCTCAACGACGATGTCCTGGAGGAGCCCCCCCTCGTCCTTCTCCCGGCACACACGTTCACAGGGCCAGCAATCCTCAATCCGAGACGCTAGATCCTCCACCCAGTTCTCTGCTGCGGGCACGTCTGCATCACGCCCAGCATCGGCCGCGGCGGCGATGACCAGCACCCTGGAGAAGCAGATGATGAAGCAACTTCAGGATACTTTGTCCTTGTATGAGAAGGCGACCGACCCGCCCACTAAGCGGATGTACTACGACCTCATATTGAGGCTGAGGTCGAGGTTGGGGTGGGAGGAAGCGGCGGCGACGGGAGCGGTGGGCGACGACGATGGCGAAGAAGAAGCGGCGGATTCTGATGACGCCACCGAGTAAGCGACGGTGGCAGTGTTTTTTCGGTGTTTTTTTAGTTTTTTTTAGTGTTTTTAGAAAATTTTCGTGGTATAATTTTACCCCTTTCTATACTACAATGAAGATTTGGTTTTAATTTTTTTATATTAAATCATGCATTTTTTTATAATTATTATAGTCCGATATGCATTTTTTTATTTTAATTAAATTAAAATATCTCAAAAAATAAAAAATAAAAATAATTGGTGGCTTGACCATGTCCACTATTAGGGTGTTGCCCGGTCAAATTTCATAGCCTAGGCCAAGTTTTTGTGGCTTGGGTAGGGCCACGGGATATCCTATCATGGACACACTTCGACGTTTACTAGACCGTAGTACATTTCAGTCCTATCATTTCTTTTTTCTAAGCACTAATCAAACGTCATTTCATTTTTCTACATAAAAATCAAAGAACATTAAATGTGAGTACTTTAATTTTTATTAACGTGGACATACTCAAACGAACACTAAATGTGAATACTTTAGTGCTGTACTCCTCTACGGGGTATTTATTAAGAGCATATCCGTCCTTGTCAAAGAGCATGTCCTTCTCCAAGAGCATAAATGTAGATTTTGACCCACTTTTTTTTTTTTTTTTTTTTTTTACACATTACTCTTCTGCAAGAGCACAACACTTATATTCATGTTTTTCCGTAAGAGCATGCTCAAATATTCCATCAATTTATTCTTCAATTTCAATACTTCGATTACTAAAAACATTTTTACAATATTAAAATGCATTAAAAATATCCGAAATACTATTACAAATTACTAAAAATTTAAAAATTACAAATTAAAATCCTAAAAATTAAAAATTACTCCCTCCGTTTCACCATAGTTGAGGCGAAACTTTTCGGCACGGAGTTTAAGAAATGGATGTTGAGTGTGTTGAATAAATAGATAAAATAAGTAAGAGAGAGAAAAAGGTGGAAATAATAAAGTAGAAAGAAAAAAGTAAGAGATAGTAAAGTAAAAAAGAGAAAATAATTACTATCTATGGAAATGACTCAACTATGAAGAAATTTCTCAAAATGGAAAAATGACTCAACTATGAAGAAACGGAGGGAGTACATAATTAAAATCCTAAAAATTAAAAGTTACTACATAATTAAAATCCTAAAAATTTCAGTTGAGAGAGTTGTTTGGTGTAGTGTGATTTTTTTGTGTTGAAATGGAGGTATTTATATATGAAAGTGTGAATTTTGAGATAAAAATAATGAAAAATAAATTAAAAGTGTGGAAAAAATGGATATATTTTATTTGAAAGTGGGAAAATATTTTTTTTATTAAATCTAAAATTTTCATATTTTTTCAAATTAAAAAATGATAAACCAACAAACAATCAGAGCATGCCACGTCGCTGCTCGTGCTCTTGCCCTCTAAAGTGGGCATTCTCATAAGAACTTGATCAAAAAAAATTTGAGTACCATGTCCGTCTCGTAATAAACAAGACATTATTTTGATACGAGATTTAAAAAATTGAAATATAAAAATTATCTTGAAAATAAAATATAAGAGAAAAAAAAAGAGAAATAATAAAGTACATAAAAATAACAGAAAAAATATTATATTTTGCTTTGAAAAATGAAATAATCACTCGCTTATGGTATGGTGGGATGTAGAGAATAAGTGTAAAATTATACTGAAACTAGTGTCCTAAAAAATGAAATATTGAGTAGTACATAAAATAATGTGTAGTGGTTTTAAAAAGCAGGGCATTTGTTCTTGAGGTTCTTTTCCTATAAAATGTAGAGTAGGAGTGATACATTCCCTGAAAATCCACCATCCATCTATTCCTTTTCTCCCAATCGCAACATCTAATGACACAAAAGGGCAAGACGCCATCCACATTTCTTCTTTCGTTAAAATAACGCACATATTTGTATGCTTATGCTTATGCTTATTGTTGATGGGATTTATCGGTTTTAGGTTCACCCGACGATTTCTTGGCCTCAGCAGTGGAAGCTGCTAAGCAAGCTGGCGAGGTGCCGTCTCTCTCATCTCCAAACTTTACTGCTGTTATATTCCCATTCCTTTTGCCACATCAATGGACTTGTTCTCTAAATGGAATTTGATTTTTGTTTTTTTAAGATTATTCGATCTGGATTTTATGGGGCGAAACAGGTGGAGAACAAAGGAGAGGTATAATTAATTTTGCTTTCGATGTATTGGCTTCCAATTGTTCTGATCTTGTGATGAATGCTGATGTGGGAGAAGCATCAGGCTTGAATGTTTCATTGAACTCATATTAAATTACTGTACAATTTTCGGTGTTGGATTATGTAAATAAATGTTTTCCGATACATTAGTTTATCCGAGTATGCTGCAAAGTTGGAAATGTTTGCTTCATGTGGTCTTGCAGTCTTCATTGATTCTGTGGATAGGATTGATCAATGAACACCAATTTAGTGACTGTGAACTTAAATTTCATGATGAGAGGACAGCAATAAAAAGACTCCCGTGGCTACTAAATTTTGAGCTTGAGATTCCAAAAAGAAAATTGTCTTACTATTTGAGTTGGTCATGATGGAAGCACTAAGAAGTTGTACGATAGTTCACACAAAATACACTGATAATTTGACCCTTTTTTTGTTTGGTGGGGGCTTAAGCCCCCACTGGTTTCACTTGGGTC
Source organism: Salvia splendens (assembly GCF_004379255.2). Taxonomy (NCBI): domain Eukaryota; kingdom Viridiplantae; phylum Streptophyta; class Magnoliopsida; order Lamiales; family Lamiaceae; genus Salvia; species Salvia splendens. The sequence continues at coordinate 8,223,198 of NC_056036.1, read as the reverse complement.
TGCCACTGACAATCATCGTGTACATTTACCTGTGATTTGATGATATTGATGATTTTTCAGACTTTTTAAATCGGGGATGGGATAGATATTGGTAACTTAATTACTCATCGCCCTATTTATTGCTTCTGTACTTCTCCACTCAGACTACAATGGCAATGCTTCTGTCCTATAATACTTCTTGTGTGTCAGTGGAATAAACTGTATATGGGACGACAACAAAGACTCTCTAACTTGGCCAAAAATGCTAGTAATGGGATAGAAGAAACAACATGCCAATAGTCTTGAGGTTCTAGTTTGCTTCAGATGAATTCTTAGCTGATAGATAATTTCCACTGTTGCTTCTACGAAGGTGGATTTGGTGACGGAGACGGATAAGAAATGTGAAGAGCTCATATTCACTTTTCTCAAAAAACAATACCCTGACCATAAGGTTGGATCTTTAGGCATTTTCCTACTTGCAGTGGCATTTCTCTTGTTGGATGCCTCTCCATGCAGTGTCGTATGTCTGATATTGATCTTTGTTAACCTTAGTTCATTGGCGAAGAAACTGCTGCTGCTGGTGGCAATATGGAATTGACTACTGAACCAACTTGGATTGTTGATCCCATTGATGGAACTTTTAATTTTGTTCATGGGTTAGTATGTTACTTTCTTGTTCCTCTGTAGTTATTTTAATAAAGTTTTATTACAAATACCAAGCTCATAAGCTCCAAATCGAATGTGTTGCAGGTATCCATTTGTGTGTGTATCTATTGGATTGACAATTGGAAAGATTGCAACAGTTGGTGTTGTCTATAATCCAATTATGGATGAGGTAGGATGAGGATCTACTACTTTCAAGTATTATTCAACGTGTTTTATTTTCTGATGCCTTTGCTTTCTCATGTCCAATACGAAATCCACTGAATTGATTTGTGAGTCCCTGCAAATTTAAGGAAATATAGCTCAACAAATAACCTATACACATAGCTCCTTTGTTTTGATCAAATTATTTTATATTCTTGTCTATCTTTAAATAATTAACTAATTGATGTTCATGAATGTACGTATGATTAGCCAATGGAGCATTTATGTAATTTTGGTTTTCTGCTGTAATTTTAGTGTGTGCTTCATAACAAAATTGACAGCTTGATGTGCAATTTTAAGCAGAATTTGTGTTTGAGAAGTAGATAATAAATCTTGGTTTCAAACATAGCTTTTTACAGCAGTTCGCGGCAAAGGTGCTTTTCTCAATGGGAAACCCATTAGAGGTGAGTGCTTCATTTATACGTGTTATTGCCCATTCATGTTATGGCTTGCCTGACCCTGCTGCAAAATTTGTGATGTGCAGTATCATCTCAAGACGAGCTCGTGAAATCCCTTCTTGCTGCAGAGGTAATATGCTAATTGATGGAGAGGAATATGTATTTGATTATTTAGTGAAATGTGAACCTACATGAAGGTCATACTCACCTAATCTGTAATCTTGAAGTTGCAATTGTTAGAAAGTGTGTCGTATCCTTTTATCTGCAGTGAGGTAATCCGTATTTCGCCTAAACTGAAATAACAGGTGATTGCATCACATGAGAAATCCATCGTGGATGCCTCTACGAATCAGATCAATAGCTTACTCTTCAAGGTGGCTCATTCATTTCAATGATTTAACCATTTCTTGCATTTACATGTGGGTGGTTATAGATGAGAGTATGCATTGCCACTTGGTCAGGTTCGGTCACTTCGGATGAGTGGCTCTTGTGCTTTAGATCTTTGTGGGATTGCGTGTGGGAGGCTTGATCTATTCTACTTAGTTGGGTTTGGAGGCCCATGGTAAGATTTTAAGGTTTTTTGTTGCTATATGGTCAAATAAAATACTGAATCAGGTCATCTCTCCAGGGATGTGGCTGCTGGTGCTGTTATCATAAGCGAAGCTGGAGGACTCGTCTTTGATCCGTATGTAACAACTCATCCACTTCCTTGAGAAATAGCTAATTTCATTGTTGTGTGAGGGAAAGGCCCATATAGAACTATTGAAATAAAGAGGGACCATATTACAAGCACATATCAATGTAGTTTCTACCTCTTTTAAAACAAGGAAAGAAAATGTGAAAATTATGGAATATGCAGAGGTAAAGGTGGGAGAAGGCTACTTGGTATCGACTACGACACTAGCTTCTATCACCCGTAAATACATAAATGCAACATCAACTTAAGTTAAGCAGTAGAATGTTAGTCTTTAAATTTAATATTGCAATTATAAAAAAGAAGAAACTTATTGGATTTTTAGCTAGGTTAGGGTAATGCTAACTTTATATAATCGTTTTATGCATCTTGAACTCATATACATATATTCTTTCCAGCTCGGGTAAGGATTTCGACATCACAGCTCAACGAGTAGCAGCTTCGAATCCTCTTCTGAAGGATGCATTTGTCGGGGCACTGCAGCAGTCGGAATGAGGGAACCCTTTGTGAGACCAAACACTGATATATTTGACAAGTTAGTTATGTTTCTCTACAACATTTGCAATGTGTCCTTAGTTGACTATATGGCATGTTCGGTTTCTTAGACGTGAATTGACAATAAAAGATAGGGATCCTGATTGTGAATTGCCTATGTTACGGATAGTGTTTCTCGACGTCATGTTTGGTTTGATGGTTTATTATCATGAATTGGGTTATCCACTGTTTGGTTCGTGCGATACCTTTCTCCCTTAAAATATTACCTATCATTCTCACGCACACCTCACACAAACTTGTTTAAAAGGGATTGAGATGTGAACTCAATCCCTTTTCATAGTAAGAAAGCGCTATAAAAATGAATAACTAAAGTAATAAATGAGATGTTAGAGGGAATATTTGACATACCTTTTCATAAATTTTGATGAAACAACATAGAGAAGAATATAAAATATACTACTCCATTATATAGCAATCAATCAATAGAGTATAAGTAGAGAATTAGTAGTAGTAGTAGGATTATCTGCCGGACATGAGATGAACTAAGCCTTGATTCTCATAGAAGGAGCCAATGTCCCAATCCTCAGTGGACGAAGATAATGTCATCAATGCCACCACAATAGATCTCATGCTTGGCCGTAGCTGCGGATTCTCATGTGTGCAAGCCTTAGCAAGATGTGCTACCTTAGAGACGGAGTCCATAGAATAGTCATCTCCGAGTCTTGGATCAACTAACTTTTGCAGTGCTTGTGTTTGATCGGGATCGTTGAAGGCTTCTTCGAACAGAGCAACAAGGCCTCTTGATTCTGCTACCACTTCATTTGTCCTCACAATTGCTTCCTTTGCAGATATTAGCTCGAAAAGAACTACCCCAAAGGCGTACACATCTACCTTGGGAGAAACATCTCCATATTGCGCGTACCTGCATGTCATATGGATTAATACACTAGAAATAAACTCTATGTACAAAATTATTCGAACGAGGAGAATGGAGATGTTGGCAGGTTACTCTGGAGGCATGTAACCGAAAGTTCCAACAAGACGCGTTTGCAGAGAAGCACTCCCCACCTCAGTCAGTTTGGTCAGACCAAAATCAGCAACCTAGTAGTAGTAATAAACAACACATCTTAAATAATTAAGAGAGCCTCAATTCTATATTAATGTAGTACTTCTATTTGTTTTCATTCCGACCTTGGCACGAAAGTGGGTGTCAATCAGGATGTTAGCACATTTGATATCACGATGAATGTAGACCGGAACTGTGTGCTCATGAATGTATTCAAGCCCTCTTGCTGAGTCTAGGGCAATTTGCACCCTTGTCGACCAACCCAATGCCTCCTTAACTACATATAATCAAACATATATAAGAGCATGACAACAACTAAATGATACTCCTAGTATGATGTTTGTAAACTGCAGCATATAATAATACCTTTGCTGCGTAAATGCTGACTTAGGTTACCGTTGTCAATGTACTCGTAAACTAGAAACAGCGACCCTTCGACACAGTAGCCTATCAAACGCACCTGCATTCGCAACATGACTAGTATTTTTTTAGTATTGTTGCAAATCTGTAACGTTAACAAGAGAGAGTTGTGTTAATGTTTATTAATTACCAAGTTTACGTGATGAACATGGGTTAAGACCTTGAGTTCGGCTAGGAATTCCTTCGATGCTTGCATGTCCATCTTCTTGATCGCAGCTTTCTGCATTTGCCAACTCAAGTTATTACATGCGAAAAACTAGTCATGACATGTTTCGAAAATGATTATACGTACCTCGCCTCTTAGCTCTGCATAATAAACAGCTCCAAATCCACCTTGTCCAATTTTATTAGACAAACTGAAATCATCTGTGGCCAAAGCTAGCTCTTCATATGTGAACTCCACCGACTTATCGACCGTGATTCCCTTCAGCTTCGGAAACATACTATCAGCAGCAATTCTACCAGATTCTGGGTCCGCCCCAACGCCTAAAATTGGTCAAATATTTAATATGCATTCAGAAAAAAAATTGAAATGCAAAGATTTTTACTGTACCATTGATGGTCTCAGTGTGGAGAATCAATGACTCTTTGGTGGGCTTTCGCCTTGTGTACAAGACAAAATAGAAACACAGTGCGAAAGAGGCTGCTCCAAGTGCTGCTGCAATGGATATGCCGGCAATGGCTCTACCAGAGATGCCTGCACGCTAGCCGGTTAGAATAATGATAAGGTTTGGACTTTGGAATAAGAAGACCAACCGTTTGAACTGCACCAACAAAACCATAAGGGGGATTAGCATAAATAATAGTGAAGCTGAAACTGAAAGAATAAGATATACTAGCATCCATATCCTCCTGTACCTTGACTTGAATGGGGGATATGTTCCATTTTCATCTGCAATAAATTAATGCACTTTATCAGATCCACATCCACATAAAGCTAACTGAACTTCACAAATTGTTGGATACTTGGATATGATTATGGTCTCTAGCTCAATCATAAGAAGGATAATTGGATATTGTGATGCCGAATATATTGATATTAATTTGTTGAACATGTTTAATCTTGGATCTGCGGTCGTCAACAAAAGGGTTGGTTGCTATTCATTAATTACATGTGCAACCTCTTATCAACTTATGTATGTCATTATTCTTCAATTATAACATAAATTAGAAAAGGAGATGTGGTGGGAAACCTTTAATTAAATCACGAGTTGGGGAGTGTGACCGGGTCTGATGTATATTTGTTTGGTGCATTTTTTAAAATTATTTGTCTTGATGCGACCAAGATTATAATATACTCATGAACTGGTCATCCCTCACAAGAAGGGATGTCAATGCAGCCCGCAACCCGTGGGCTGACCCGAATAACCCGCCAAATTTATAGGGTTAGGGTTGAAAATTTCTAGCCCGATAAAATTACAACCCGATTAGCCCGCACCCGATTAACCCGCAACCCGTTAGGGTCAGACCCGAAAACCCGATGGGCTGGCCCGAAAACCCGATAAAATTTCTATTGTTCTATTTGTTTGACTCCGAATTGGACAATTTCATTGATTATTTTTATAATATAGATAACTAAAAAAATAACATTCAATTTTATATTAAACATATAAATTATATATTAATTTTTTATTAATATAATAATAAATAAATAAATAAATTAGAAACTTCTAATTCATTAATAAATATTTAAATTTATAAACATGTTTTAAAACATGCTTTAAAATATTTAAATTTATGTTTTATTTTTTACACAAATCTCAAATATTAGTATTTGATCATGTTTGTGTTTGAGTTTAAGTATAAATCTCGAATTTATCATAACTAAATATTTATATTTTATAAATATAACTAATTTTCGTCATTATTTATTGGATTAATCGCATGTTAATTTTATCGGTAGCAACCCGATTAACCCGCTGGGCCAGCCCGAAACCCGAGCGTTTAGGGTTAGGGTTGAACTTTTATAACCCGAAAAAATCTCAACCCGATTAGCCCGCACCCGATTGACCCGCAACCCGAGTAGGGTTGGCCCGAAACCCGGTGGGCCGGCCCGATTGACATCCCTACTCACAAGACTACAAATTTATCATAAATATTCTTGCTTATATTCGCTGGATGCTCCAACAACACAAAATAAACAAAATTGGATTAACAAAGTACATACATTAAATTTATCTTTCGAATAGGTGCTCTGGATTTCAAAATAAATTAAGGTATCTATAAAACCAACTTTATACTGATACCTAAAGCTACGAAAAAAACACAGTTAAGTTTGAATTAATCTAAATCAAATATACATAGCGCTAGCTCTTGATTTTTTATTTTTATTTTTCAATTTGATCAACAATTTATCAATGAAAAATCATATACAAACTGAAAGTAACGTGATCATACTACATTTAGTTCCTTATCATCCGCCCATATTTCATACTCACTATAAATAGCTTTAAAATTTTATCTAACTACTACTATAAGTAATAAGACGTTAGGCTAGTTAGTGTATATAACATATGAAATGATGATCCAAAAGTAAAAGTTATATTAGTAATTATTACCAACATCTTCTGAATTACAAATAACCAACACAATAATTACAAATAAGGCAGCTCACTAACCTTTAGCGGGCAAGAAAACGGTCCCCGACCCGGCCTCGAAATTCGAAACCGGGTTGAACTCTTTTAGCAACTCGGGTGGGACCCCAGTATCTGCGGCCAATGACACCAGGGTCTCCCCAGGGAGGAGGGGGTACGTGGCAAACAGCCCGTACGCACTACTCACCTTGGGGTCCCCACAAGAGCAGTTGACCGTCACATTGATGGGGACCGAGTCGGGTACTTGGGTTGGATCATACACATTGACCCGCTGGATCCAATAGTCGGTTGTGAGGTTCGCAAAGGCGAACTTCGCGACCCTACTATAAGTGTCATCCTTTTGAGTGATGTAAGCAAACGTGTGCCCTAAGAAATCCCCGTTGAGGCATTCGCACGTGAAGGGCACGTTGATGCGGGTCCCGGTCCGGATGCTATCAGCGCTCGGTACATGCGGGTTGTACCGGAGAATGTCTGGGAGTTTTTGGTTGAAGATATTGGCAATGTAGGTGAGATTCGAACCTTGCCAGACGTAGTAGGACGCGATGGCGAGATCGCATCCCTTTTTACATTTGGCTTCGGCGTCGAAGCATGTGAGGAGAAGGGTACAGAGGAAGATTGCTATTGGAATAAGTTTGATTTCTTTTTTGGAAAATATGTTCATTTTTTTGGAGAGGTTGGAAGAGGAGGAACAAAATGAATTATGAATGATGATGAGAAGATTCCGTGTTACGATGGAAATTGTTGAGGCAAAAATGCTGTATTGTCATTTCATTAAAAAAATTATGAGCTGTAATTTGTTTATTAGGGATAGTTTATATAGTATATGTGCCATGTGTAGACATTATCAATGTCTACTATCTCTTAAGGGACGTGGATATATGATGTTTTTATTTGTTTGGTTTGTCTTTTTCATTAGTTGAAATGTTGAATAATGGTTTATTAGTAAACAGGCACAAACTAGAATTCCAAACTGGTAGTGTATGGTTTGTTTTGACTGAAATTTTGGGATTTTATATTGTTGCCGGACAGTTTCTGTAAATATATAAAATAATCCTTGAAAGCTATGGCATTACAATGGAACTTTTATAAATTAATGGATGTATAAAAAAAATAATCCTTGAAAGCGATGGCATTACAATGGAAATTTATGTTTATTGTTACACTTGAAACACTATTTATCTGTAATGTTATATTACACAATTAAATACTCCATCCATCCACGATTAGAAATTTAGAAGTTCTGGTTAGTTCTGCACAACAAGAAATACACAAGAAAATTTCTTAAATAGAAAAAGATAGTATAATGTAAGTACATACTTACCATATACATCAAGAAGTAGTAGTATAAAATTCTTAACTAAAAAAGGATCGAAATGACAAACCAAAACTCCTAATCACATAGCAGTATATTTTTTATTCCTGAGTTACAACTCTTACAACTCTCACACGAAACCAAAGTTATTGTTAATATCGTAAGAATTCAACAATCTTTAATTTTACTCCACTAAATAACGTTTGACACGCTTTCATATAATACAAAGTTTTGTTTGAAAATAAAATGCGATTTCCTTCACAGAAAAGAGGAGGGGGGGTCCTCTCTAAGTCCACAAGTTTCAAATATAATATGGAATTTGTAGTAAAAAAAACATATTTTTAAGATAAAATAAATAAATACTATACAACAATTTTTCTAGCATGATTTTACATGCAAGTTTTACTTTATACTCTCCAATTCAGAAACACTTAAAAGAGTCAAATCAATTCATGAACTCCAAATCCCAAACCAAACAAATGAGTACTTACTTCCGAGATCCGGTTATATGAGTACATAATTAGAATTAAATTAGTACTAATTTTTTTGGTAGAACTATACTTTAATCAAATAATAATACTTGTTGGAGCCTTGTTTACCATAGAGGGGACAACACAACATTGTTCTAACCGAGTCTTGCCGATTATCTCGCAAACATTTGACTCTTCAGAAAGTTAGCATTTGGCGTCCAAATAAGAAACATACAAACCAATTATATGCATCACTCCTTACAATTTTGCAAATACAAATATGTTATTAAAAAAAGATCCAAATTTTTGAAATACAAGCCTGCAGGGAAGCCTGGGATAAAGCAGCTTGATTTATTTAATCCTACTTGTTTGGAGTAAACTATACAGATGCAGGCCATAGCTTCTCATAAGCAAAAGATGAATAATTCTTACATATACATCGGTATATATACCTTCATATTGCAAAAAATGCTTACTATTAGAGGAGATGCTGAGGCCTTCACCAACCTTCTAATCTTTGATTTCTTCTTGGTGATGCTCTTGACGTTGCTGAAATATGAACCAACCTTCGTTTCAGCATGAGCCTTAGTTTTTAAGTGCTTATGAACAATTTCATTTGGATGAGGACAATCGAGAGATGAAAATAATCTTGACATCAACAGTTTACCTCAAGGTAGGATCTGACTTCATCAGAAGCTCCAATTTCCCCATCACCAAAATACAACTGAGCATTTTCCTCGATATGCTCCACCCTGCAAAAAGTGCAGTCAATCTTAGGAACTAAATGTCAATTTTTATAACCATGAATGGCTACACTGTATCATTAATGTGCAGAAATAGGCTATCAGCATATTTTGTTGGGTGAAATGCGAATACAAGTGTACGATAAGATCAAGATCAGTGGTAGGATGATAAAATTCAGAAGTGAGTCTTACTCATAAATGTAGTTAACCATTATGCCCGCACTTTGCTTTATGCCCTTTTCGGATAGATCTGCCATCCAATTAATCCTTCCAACCATCTGTATCAACATTATGAGCTGCTGATTAGAATGAAGTTCTCCAACATTAATTCTGCTACTATATTTATTGATTTACATATATACTTCATATTTCTTTTCCTTCCCTTCTTTATCTTTTTCAATATAAGTTCATAGTAAAGAGTAAATATGGGATGTAAGATGTTTCAGAAAAACAGACGAAAAGAAAGCACCACAAGTGCAAAAAAGAGGTGCTATTATGGAGATATAAGATGCATGACCAACCGCTCCATTTTGCAAGTGAAAATTTCCAACAGAATCCAGAGCCTTTCCTCTCTTCTTCTCTTGAAGAAGATACCTTCAATCAAGTATAAATGAGAACAAGATACTATAGCAACACAGTAGAAAACAACCGTGTTGCATTCAAGCATGTCATCATGATATTACTCAATCTGACTTAAAACTAAAATAAAAGCTGAACTATGAAGCCCTTCAAAAAAAAAAGCTAAGATAAGAATCTATCAACTTTAGCATCCAATAACCCTAAATAACAGAACTAAGATAATTATTAAAAACAACTAGGAAAAAATACAATAGTGATGATAAACTTCGAAATCAAGAATTGCTTTCGAATAAACTAACTTATTTGAATTGTATATTCTGAAATGAAATCAACTCAGCTCCCAAAGAGCATAAGCTTGCAGAAATAAGTCAGAAGTATAAATTAAAGTTCAAATGTATTTCAGAAATAGAAAGTGTCCATAGTAACTCCTCCCTCTGTCCCCAATGAATATGCACTTTATGTTCGGCACGGGTTTTAATGCAAAATGGGTAAAGTAAGAGAGAGGTAGAGAGAAAAAGTAATTAAAGTATTGTTAGTGGAGAATGGGTCCCACCTCAATAGAGAGAAAAGAGTTTCCAAAATTAGAAAGTGCATATTCTTGTGGGAAGGACTAAAAAGGAAAGAGTGCATATTCTTGAGGGACGGAGGGAGTATAATACTATAAATGAAATGATTTGCAGTGTTATATCATTAACCAGGATCAAGATTCAAGAATACAATGTTAGAACAAAACTCAAGACTATTAGGCTTAATGAGTATGAAACTATGAAATATTTCATCCAGCATGAAATACAAAATCTTCATTAATGTCATAAAAAATGGAATAAAACAACACAGTAGCCTCTTCAGCTCATGAAACGCACCTGGCACAGAGCCTCATTAGAGGAATTCTCAGCACAGATGCCAACTTTTCTGAATTAATCCATTTTTCACTTGATGACAACAAGTTCCGCAATACTTCCATCCCATTTTTTCCCATGGAAAGTTCTCTAAAGATAAGAATCGGAATTAAAAGATGACATCTTAGTAAAGCTGATGATAGATAAGGTATAAACAGAGAATGAGAGATTAATTCATCATGGAGAGTGCATTACAGTTCCTTAAGGTGAAGTGAAGAGAAAATAGTTGTTATTATACCTTTAAGGAAGGACTGAAAGGGCAATTAAATGTATACAAAACTTAGCACTAATAGAAAAAGTCATGTAAAAGTGCGATCAACATTAACCTGCCTGCACATAAAAAGTTAAAAACTGACCCACAAGATGTCGCAAATATTATGCAGATTCTATAATGATTCGTTGCAAGTGCAGTGAATCTAGTCAGACTATGTAGTAGATTTAGTGGTATAATGCTTTTTAAGCATGTAAAAACTAAAAAGAGATTTGGTGTTTTGAAATTCTTCACTCAAAAAGAGGAATGCCTTCACTGTCAATGTTGCTGCACTCGAAAAGACCCACTAAGATTTATTGTTATCAAAGACCTAATAATGCACATTTTCGTAAAGCTTCACAGATAAGCTTACTCGGTAGCCTCAAGGAGTGCACTTTCTTCTTCTGGTGTTAGCAAGTTCTCACTGAAAGTTGAATCAGATATTTCAGTGGGTGCCAGTTTTGACAAAAGCCATTGCATGTAACCTGGTATAGGACTAAGAGTCGCAAATGTCTGCAGGAGATAAATTCTGCAACTTAATATCACAAGAATCTCACACATCAAGAAAAAGGACTAAAAATATCATGATGCACTCTACAGCTAATTTCACAATAAACCTGACAGGGGTAGGAAGGAACCAACAGAGGAGCCATTAAACTGGCCACTATATTGTGTGTAGCACAAATGATCAAGCTTAGACATTTACTTGCCCATACTACCCTATTTGAGCTAATATGAGGTGTTTTGTTATGTCTTAAGTTAACCATGACATGCTACCTGATTCGATAACTGTTTATAGATATAGAATGAAGTTCTCAAACAGTTTCTCAAGAAAATTTCCGGAAAGGTCCTGTTGGATTTGCATTTCTAGAATGGGTACTGCATTGAATTTCCTCTAGGTCCTAATCAGTACAACTGGATAAACTAGCCCAGCCTAATTCATACTCTATGGTACTGTATTTCAAGAGATGGTTATGAATCTGTCCAGTCATATCTCCTAGTGGACGTCATGTTTTTTTGCTGCAACAGAGCATAATGTACATATTTCCCATATAATTACGTATTTCTCTATAAGATATTTTCGCCCCAAAAAGTGTTAAGAAATGAAGGGGCACATCATTAGCATAGGAATATAAGGGGAGAGATTGATTTGAGCCTAGGTTTTAACTTCCCATTTGAGGAAGTTAGATTAAAGTGTTACCTGTCAAAATCGTAAAGTATCTAAAAGCACAAACTTACTGAAATTGTTGGCATGTCTCTTCTAACGACATCAATCACACGTTTTATAAGAAACTTTCCCAGGTTGATTCCAGATAAACCTGGCTGCAAATCACAGCAGTAAATTCATAAGAGAAACGTTTACAAATCATGACACGCCTAAGAATGATTTTTCAAACTATTTATAAGACAATGGTACTAAATCATATTAAGTTTACTCTTGATTCTTGATTCTTGAAAGACTATTCAAGTGAAACATGACATGGGCACGCAAATAGTTGGTTGATGATAAAAGGTAGTAATATTGATTTCCAGTGACAGCATAAATTCTTTCAGAATTGTATCTACAGCTCAAAGAATTTTAGAGAGAATCATCTAGTCCAGTGAAGAGGAAGGTTGAAGAAAAAAATATTTTTGAAAATTTGCAAAATATTTTTGGAAGAAATTATGACATTCATATCACCTGAGTAGAAGAGATGGAGTAAAAAAGTGCACATGTTGCCTCACATTCAGGTATTGGAGGATCATCCCATAGAACTTCCTGTACAAATATCGTCATCAGTGAATCATAGCTTCAAATCCGTACTACAGTATAGGGCAGAAAATTGTTCACCTGTATTGTTTGAGCCACGTGCTTCATGAGTGCAACTTCAATAAAAATTAATGGTTCGCCTGTAGACAGATGTATTATTAGCCACAACAGGCTGGCGATATTTGGTTTACAAGAAATAATAACTCGAAAGTCTAAATATACATAACCGCAACTTCTGTAAGTGCATATGGACTCAAGTTAGGTTTAAACTATAATGTTGTCATAATTTGTACAAATTTTTATTTTTATTTTAAGTAGGAGGAAAGGAGAGGAGGATTGAACTGAGACCTCTCCTTTTCATATAAGAGAGATCCACAGCTTGGGTGTGGTGAAGGCCGAAGAGACCAAACTTTGTAGCAACTTTATATGTAGCATACTAATGAAATCTAATGCGAAGGTATCTAATAAGTTTATACTTCCTATTAGATTCTGAAAGAATTACTATGAACAGTAGTTATAAAATAAAATTACAAATTTATGACTGTCACAATATTGTCCTTCAATTAATTACTAACAAATGATATAATCATATCAAATTTTGTATGCACTGTCATACATTTAAAATAGCACGAGATTATATGAAGTTATTTATTACTCCTGTATTAAGTACTTATGAGACACTTATGAGTTACTAATATAGACATCTCATGAAATTCTTATACTTAGAATTCTAACTCAAGCACTTAGGTAATCCAAGAATAAATCATTAAGATAATTAATAAGAATATTATTACGAAATTTGTTTTACTGTAACTAAAATCAAATTATTAAAGTCTCTATAATTATTGTCTTTTATTAGATGCTGAGAGGGATTTAAAATGCCAATTTTGCAAAATCTGAGTGAACTCATTCTGCATCTTCAAAATAATTTATTATCTATTATGAGCATTATGAAAATAGCCCTATCGATCAAGTATCAAGTCAGAATTTTAATGCACATGCATAAGAAAGAAAGTTAACCTGGAATCGCTGGGTGTAAGTACCCAAAACAGCGGCGTCCCATACCCAGTCTTCGCTTCAGATCTAGAAGATTACTGATTGGATGAACTGCCTACAAATGACCAGAGACAGGAGTCCCATATTTTAATGGAATACAGATGGGAGAAGTCATTGGAGATTTTATCCAATTACATATAACCTACCTCATGTGCTACAATCTTTTCCAACAGAGATGCTGAATCATCCCAAGTTATGTGATGAAGCTGAAGATTTGCAGGACTGAGCCATGTAATAAGCTTCTCTTTCAAGTAAGAGTCCAATGCTCTCAGCACGGCAGTATTTTCCTCCCTTGAAAAATTAATAAAATATGTGCTCTTTTAGGAGTTCATAAGCAATTGATTTGAACTTTTTCTTTATCATCTAATCACTCAATACAAAATAATAGTACTCTGCAGTAAGTATGTTTTATCAATCTAATAATTCACAAAAACTAAATACCCCTTTAAGGATGAATACTTATAATACCATGCTCCTTTTATATCACTATTGCCCAACGAGAGTCAACTTCCATCCATGAAGTTTTCTCCTAGATCTAAAATGAAATAGATGGAGAAATGTGGAAGTGTAAATTTGGTGCATAACCTTACGCGAGAAAAGATAGTATGTTGGCCCTCATAATTGATAAGAATCTTAGTCCTCCAGGGTGTGTGTTCAGCCGTTCGAAAAGAACTTCGTACATTGGCTTGAGCGATTCCCTCAAATTCCTCTCGATCCTGTAGAAAGCAGAGAATGATCCCTCGCCTTCATGTGCATTTTCCAGCGGCTTATCACCTAAAAGAATCAAAAGGTTAAAGAGACTAGAACAATTGCCAAGAACAACTGGAACAAGCAATATCAATCTTACTGCTTGGAAGTTCAAGCCCAAGATATTGTTTCATCAAATCACGAACTTGCTTCCGATTAAGATCATATTCCCTAGCAAGTGCCAACAATAATGCCCGACGGTTCTCATTGGGAAGGCCATAGTAACCCTGCATTCCTATTGTGAAATAAGTACCAAAAGATACTTAACAATAACTTGTTGGCATGTGCAGAAATTTTAACGCACCTCAGAAAAATCATCTAGTGCAACATCGAGAATCTCTGTCTTGTTCATTGAAATAGCAGCATGCATCGATTGTTGCACTCTCACAAAATCTCTACAACATTCACTTCAAGAGTTAATTCCACTATATGTAATACAAATTGCATGTTTACTCTATATTACAAAGGATCGTATATAAAAAATTGTTGTAAATTAGTAGTTAATGGAGCAGTGGTGAGCATATATGCAAACATCTAGTAGCTGATGTCTATGGGAAAAGTTCAATGATGGTAGTACACCTATTGATTATTCCAGTACATATGTAGTTGAAACATGGTAAATTCTGAATAATTTCCTAGGCATCCCATTCAAAACAGATATAATTTGAACTGAAAGGAAATTTCTTAATAACATCTTCTTGATATTGTTTACGCATGAGATCAAAAGTGAAGGCTCTAGAGGAGGAGAATTATTTAATTTAGCACAAAATTAAATTGATATTACAAATGTTCAACGAAGATATGGAAGTGACAAATGACCAGAGAAGGAAGTGACAAATGACCAGAGAAGGAAGTTTCGGGAATATCCGAGTCCAGAGCTACACATTCCAAACTACCTACAGTGCTATTTATGGTGTTCACTCTTAAAATGTTAAGAGTAATTTAACTGGAGTATCAACGAGTTTTAGGTAGGAACTATGCTAAAAGCCACAAAATCATTTTTTTATAAGGGAAACGAGCCAGACAAACACATGGAATATAATATGACTTAGTTCATTACCATTGCCATTCATCCATTTTACCCCGAGCTCGTCATCAACACCAAATTATGATGTAATGAATCCAGCATAAGTTACTTATACATATCAAGTCCTATCTGATTCACAAAATAACCTCATAACAGCATAACTTTAGGCCCATTCCTTCTTGTCCCTGAGCTTCAATAATTCATGAAAATTTACTGGTTAATACTCCAATCTACTCACTTGAGCTACACTGATAAACTAACCTCCGTTTTGTAAATTTTCCTCTAAAATCACACATTTAAATAAGGAAAAAACTTGTGTACATCCGGAATCACATCCACATCCATCTCAATTAGGGTTCAGCAATCCCTAATTAGGATTTATTAATTCCTAGTTAGAAAATATTATCACAATTAAATACTCCCATTAATTATGGCAAACGCACCGGAGCGTGCCACTTTAAAAACCGCAAATATAAATGTGATGCATCAGCATATACATAGCAAAAACAAGCATGCTTTCTCAGCGTGGCCATTTTCTTATACAAATCAAATCACTCGAAAAAAATAACATTATAATCACATACGTGTGGAGAGTGGCGGAGGCATCCTGAGAAGTAGAAACTTTGCCGTTCCTAACGCCATCGATTGGCGAGAATTGCATTTGATTTATTCTGTTCTGCTCATTCACACACACGGAATCAACAATAAAAAATCCGTGAAACACAAACAAACTAAATCAAACAATTACCAGATCAAATTGTTAAAAAATTAGGCATAATTGGGGCAGTAGATTGAGGTGAAAGCAACACGACTTACGGTGGTGGGGGAAGGTGGACGCATTCTAGCACGCATCAAAATGGAGAGAGCCTTCCTGTTCTTGTTCATATGAGTATTTGTGATGGAGTACGTACTAAACAAGCCCAACAGCAGTAAAGCCCAAGACAGAGTATCAGTTCGGCATGACTAAAAAGTATCAGTCCGGCGTGACTAAAGAGTTCAGTTCGGTACAACCAAAGAGTTCGGCCCCAGCCTACAGCTCGGTGAAAGCCAACTCATCAAGCTCTGCTCTCAGGTCGGCATCAAGCTCTACTCTCAGATCGGCAAAAGTTGCTCGGCAATAATTCAGCAGTTCGGTCTCAGTATTCGACCGAACTAGGAGATAGTGGACTCATACAAGATTTCCACCTCCCCTACACCGACGATCTATTTAGTGGTGTCAAGCAGTCATTAACTCATGCAGGATAGTGGACCCATGCAAGGTCGCCACGATCTCCACGACATCCACTACCTAATAAATGCTGCATGCCACGATCTTAGTTCACTGTATAAATAGAACCTAGGTCAGATAGATAAGGTCTTCTGCTTCTTCTTTTAAACTCTAAAAAAGCTCTCTAGAGAGAATATCATAAAACAGGCCAGTGTTGTAAGCTGTAATTCGCAGATCAAGCAATACAAACCTGCCCCCATTTCTCCCCGTGGACGTAGATTTACCTCAGTAAATCGAACCACGTAAAACCTCTGTGTCGTAATTTATTTTTACGTGCATTAATTACCATTGAAAATTCGCCGCTTCATCACTGGCGCCGTCTGTGGGAAACAGAGAACCAAATTTGTGATAAAGCGAGTTTTTGATCCTCTTCTACCAAAAAAAAAAAAAAAAAATGCATACCAGATCACATAACACCCGTGCCTCCGTCCGTGATAACCATGAGGAAGCTAATCCAGCAGCCCATAGGCCTGGAAAGCAGCCTCGTGAAAAATCTACTTCCAGTTCTCACGGAGAAGGAGCAAGCCGCTCAAAAGGTCCACACACCGAGTCTTCCCAGCAGCCTGATTTGAACGAGGCTGTCAAGCTGTTCTTGGCCGAGAAGCAGGAGGAGTTCTTAACCTTCCTGCAGAAGAGCCAACAGTCGGAGAAGACAACGGCGGATTCTCCCTCCTCATCCAGACATGAAAGTCACTACCGCAGTAGTGACGTGTCTTCCAGGAGAAAGAATCCTCAACCCCGACATGTTCCTCCTCGGTACCGGAACCACAGGAGAACTCCATCTCCTCCGTACCGAAGAGATGTCGGGTTCGCCATGTACGGAGCATTAAAGACTCCATTCTCGGACGACATCACCCGGACTCCTTTGCCGCGGAACTACCGGACACCGTCAATGACTTATGACGGGCTAGAGGATCCTCATGACTTCTTGGGACGCTATCAATATAATATGGCGAACCAGGGTCTCAATGAGGTCCACATGTGCAAGCTGTTCCCCGAGTTGCTCATCGGGAACGCCAGAAGGTGGTTCGACAGCCTTCCTCAAGGCAGCATCAGATCCTACCGAGATCTCATGGATGCTTTCCACAGGAGGTTCTTTCAGAAAGCGGAAGCCCGAATCACTTCGGCTCAGCTGCTTTCTATACGTCAAGGTCGCGACGAAAAGATCAGCGACTTCCTGACGAGATTCCATAAGGAATGCCTACAAGTAGATAATCTCAATGATCTACTTGTCATCTCGGCATTCCAAAATGGAATCCTGCCCGGAGCTCTCTACAGAAAGCTCGTGGAGTGCGGTCCGCAAACAGCTCAAGAAATGTGGGACATTGCGGACCAGTTTTCTCGTGCGGATGAGGCAGACCGTCGAAAACGGTCGTTAGACAGCTCATCCCAAGGAGACAAAAGGAAGCCCGATCAAAGCGACCAGGTGCTTCCTCGCCGAACTCCTTTTGAAAGAATTCAAAGGGCACCAGTACAAGGCAGATTGGGACCACGTCTCAATCCTGAGAAGCCGCCCGCTCAGTTCGTACCATTAAACAAGTCAAGAGCGGAAATTTTCGAACTACATTCCGATATGTTCGAAAAACCAAAGCGGATGACGAAATCAGCCGCACGGCGACTTCAGGATCAATATTGCTCCTTCCATCAAACCCACGGTCACGATACCGAGGAGTGCCGAGATTTGGCTGCAGGTATTGACGTTCTTGTGAAAACAGGAACGTTAAAAAAATACCAAAGCAAGCAGCCGAAAAAGAACAAAAGGCAGAGAAGTGCGAACTGCGCTCCTCAGGATCCTAAAAGGCAACAGGATCCCGAAGACGATGACGAGCCGCAATATGACGGAGTAATCCAGACTATTGACGCGCTCCCAGCCGGGAAGACTAAGTCGTCTCTAAAAGCAGAACGCAGAGGTTCCAATCAAGAGGAACCAACACATAAAAGGCTGAAGAAAGACGAAGTGATTACATTTCAGATGCCGATCCCGTCCCAGCCATCTCTCCTCACCAAGACGCTATTGTCATCCAAGCCGGAGTGGCAAACAAACTGGTCCACAGAGTATTTGTGGATACAGGAGCGTCAGTCAGCATTCTTTTTAAAGAATGTTTCGATAAAATGGAAGTGGATCCAGCTCGGCTCAGTCCGGCTCCACTTCCTCTGAAAAGTTTCGCCCAGGAGGACACCCGCCCTGAAGGTATTATCAGCCTTCCGATCACGGTGGGAAAAGCGCCTACAAGCTCCAATACGATGATCGAGTTCTTTGTGGTGAAAGCTCGGTCTCCGTACAACATCATCCTGGGGAGGGACTGGCTCAACACAGTTCGGGCCGTTTGCTCTACTTATCACCTCACCATCAAGATTCCCACTAAAAATGGGATAGCGGTCATCCGAGGTGATCAAAAGAGAGCAAAAGAATGTCTGCAGATTGCGCTTAAAAGTGCCGAGCAATCAGTTCGGCACCATCAAGCATAGCAATCACAGCAACCGGAGTCGGAGGCAAGCGAGATGACCGAAGTCACTTCAGAGCCGAACTCAATGACCGTTCAGTTATACGAAGATGATCCATCCAGAACGGTCAACGTCGGCTTCGCAGGAACGCCTCTACTCCGGGAAAAGACCATTCAGCTCCTCAAGGAGTACAAAGATGTCTTTGCATGGTCTCCGTTGGACATGACCGGAGTGCCCCCCGAGGTAATCACTCATCGGTTAAATATTGATCCTTCAATCCGGCCAGTAAAACAGAAGCAAAGACTCTTTGCGGCAGAAAGAAGCCAAGTCATCCATGACGAAGTCCGCCAATTACTAAAAGCGGATGTACTATTCGAGGTGAAATATCCTTCTTGGGTGGCCAATCCTGTGATGATCAAGAAAAAAGGAGGAGGATGGCGGATGTGCATAGATTTTACCGATCTAAACAAGCACTGTCCAAAAGATTGCTATCCCCTTCCGAATATAGATAAAAAAGTAGAAGCTTTGATCGGCTTCGAAATTTTCTGTTTTCTTGATTTATACAAAGGATATCACCAAGTGTTGATGGATGAGAGTGACGCTCCGAAAACAGCTTTCATCACCGATTTCGGCATTTTCGCTTATAAAAAGATGCCATTCGGTTTAAAGAATGCCGGAGCCACTTATCAAAGGATGGTAGACAAGCTTTTTCGGCACCTAATCGGGAAACAGGTTGAAGTGTATGTCGACGACATAGTTGTCAAAAGCAAAAGCACTTCGGAGTACGAAGACAACCTCAAATCCACTCTCGACGTGCTCCGGAAAGCCAACCTCAAACTCAACCCCCAAAAATGTACCTTTTTGGTAGATTCAGGAAAATTTCTGGGTTGTTGGGTTTCAAAGGACGGACTCAAGGCAAACCCTTCAAAAGTTCAAGTCATTCAAAACATGGCAATGCCGAAGTCCATACATGACGTGCAAAGGCTAACCGGATGTCTAGCCGCACTGAATCGATTCCTTTCCCAAGCAGCCGAAAAGCAACTGCCGTTCTTCAAAGTGTTGAAAAAAGCACCAAAGTTCGAGTGGGGAGCCGAGCAGAAAAAGGCCTTTGACGAGCTCAAAAGTTATCTAGCCGAGCTTCCTATTCTCTCTGCTCCAACCGAAGCCGAAGTAATATTCTTATACTTAGCGGCATCAGATCAAACCATCAGCGCGGTGCTTGTACGAGAAGAAGGCCTAAAGCAGTTTCCCATCTACTTTACAAGCCGAGCATTAAGAGGTCCAGAAACAAGGTATCAACCTCTGGAAAAAATTGCTCTGGCGTTAGTAAATGCAGCAAGGAGACTGCGGCCATACTTCTATGCTCACAAGGTATGTGTCTTAACCGATCTGCCTCTTCGGCAAGTTTTGACCAAGCCAGAAGCATCAGGCAGAATCGCCAAATGGGCCATAGAGCTGGGAGAACACTCGATCGAGTACCTACCTCGGAAAGCCATCAAGGGACAAGCCTTGGCAGATTTTCTTACAGAGGCCAAGTTCGATCAAGCAATCCCTGTCATTGCCGAACAGAAAAAGTCTGCCAATGCCGAACTTGCACAGCCCTTGGAATCCGAAGTAGAGCCGCCAGACTGCTGGAGCGGATTCGTAGATGGAGCTTCAAACAAGATGGGAAGTGGAGCTGGTATTTTACTCGTCGCTCCCGACGGACACGAGGTAACCTACTCACTTCGGTTCCTATTCCCCACTACTAATAATGAAGCCGAGTACGAAGCCCTCCTGGCCGGACTTCAGTTAGCGCAAAGTCTGCTCGTCAAATCTCTCAAAGTCCATTGTGATTCACAAGTCATAGTAAATCACATGTTGGGTACCAGTGAAGCCCGTGACGAGAGAATGAAGAAGTATTTGGACAAAGCGCAAAGCATCAGCCGAAGTTTCTCCTATTTTCGGATAATCCGCATTCCCAGAGCGGAAAATAGCCGAGCAGATACCTTAAGTAAGTTGGCCTCAGATCCGAGCTCAAAGGCGGAAGAATTAATGCATCGAAGCATTGATGAAGCCGAGGTACATTCAATATCCAGCTCGCCGAACTGGATGACGCCGATCTTGCAGTATCTGGATCAAGGACAATTGCCCGAAGATAAGAGAGAAGCTCGGAAGATCACGTGCCGAGCACTTCGGTACGAACTTCATGAAGGAGTCCTCTTTAGAAAGTCTTACCTCCACCCGTTATTGCGGTGCGTAGGACCAGAAGAGACGGACTACATCCTCAGAGAAGTTCATGAAGGGTCGTGCGGTAGCCACATCGGAGCTAGAGCTTTAGCTAAAAAAGTTCTAAGATGGGGATATTATTGGCCAACCTTGGTACAAGAAGCAGTGCAGCTCGTCAAGACATGCCCGAAGTGCCAAATCCATGCAAATATCCCAAGAATGCCGCAGACCGATCTATCCACTATGCAAAGCCCTTGGCCTTTCATGCAATGGGGCATAGACATAGTGGGACCACTTCCTCAAGCTCCTCGGCAAATGAAATTCCTAGTCGTTGCCGTGGACTACTTTACGAAGTGGGTAGAAGCTGAACCATTAGCTACGATAACGAGCTCGAAGGCATTGGATTTCGTCTGGAAGAACATAGTGTGCCGATTTGGCATACCCCACATCCTCATCTCGGATAACGGGACTCAGTTCACCGACAAGACGTTCAAGAATTGGTGCCAAGAGCTGAATATTCAACAGCGGTTCACTTCGGTCTCTCATCCACAAGCAAACGGACAAACGGAGGTAACAAATCGTATCCTGGTGAAAGGGTTAAAAGCTCGGTTAGAACAAGCCAAAGGACAATGGGTAGAAAATCTCCCTCAAGTCCTATGGTCCTACCGAACTACACCCACAACCTCCAATGGTGAAACTCCATACAGTCTGGTGTACGGCACTGAAGCCGTAATTCCGGTGGAGATCGGCGTACCCAGTCCCCGAACTCTAAATTTCTCCTCAGAAATGAATGACGACGGACTGAGAGCCGAGCTAGATCTTGCCGAAGAAAGAAGAGAATTGGCATGCATAAAAGCAGCCAAGTACAAGGAGCAAGTAGCCCGGTATTACAACCAAAGGGTGAAGAAGCTGCAATTTCAAGTGGGAGATCTCGTCCTGAGAAACAATGAAGTAAGCCGAGCAGAAAAGCTGGGCAAGCTCGAACCCACATGGGAAGGTCCGTATCGGGTATCAGAAGTCCTCGGCAAAGGGTCTTACAAATTGGCTCACATGTCAGGAGAACAGGTACCCCGAACATGGCACATTTCCAACCTCAAAAAGTTCCATTTGTAAGAGACAGTCCGGTCAGTCAGTCTTGAGTCCTGTTTGCTCAATGTGCTTTATTTGGTTTACTTGGTCTTTATTTGTCTCTGTGCGTTTTGTTTGTGTGTTTTGTCTGTCTCTGTGCGTGTCGTCTCTTACAAATGTTACTGAGGTATCTTGTTCTTCGAAGACTGATCCCCTTCTTAGAACATATACAAGCCCACGATTGTGCGTCAAAGCTTCTAAAGAGGATACAAGACCACAATTCAGCTTAAACAAGCAGTTCGTCTGAAACGAGCTGCAACAAGCCCACGATTGTGCGTCAAAGCTTCTAAAGAGGATACAAGACCACAATTCAGCTTAAACAAGCACTTCGTCTGAAACGAACTGCAACAAAAGTCCAATTCTCGCGATAAAACTTGCCTGAATTAGGACTAGGGAAAGTCCGATCCACGCGATAAAACTCGCCGAATTAGGACAAGGGAAAGTCCGATCCCCAAATTAGGACAAGGGAAAGTCCGATCCCCAAATTAGGACAACGGAAAGTCCGATCCGAGCGATAAAACTCGCCAAATTAGGACACAAACCAAGTCCGGTCAAAGAAGAGTTCACTTCATGAGACCGTGGACAAACATCAACTTACCCCATACTTTTTTCCAGAATGCCGAAGTGATTCACTTCGCTTTTCGGGGGGGGTAGTGATGGAGTACGTACTAAACAAGCCCAACAGCAGTAAAGCCCAAGACAGAGTATCAGTTCGGCATGACTAAAAAGTATCAGTCCGGCGTGACTAAAGAGTTCAGTTCGGTACAACCAAAGAGTTCGGCCCCAGCCTACAGCTCGGTGAAAGCCAACTCATCAAGCTCTGCTCTCAGGTCGGCATCAAGCTCTACTCTCAGATCGGCAAAAGCTGCTCGGCAATAATTCAGCAGTTCGGTCTCAGTATTCGACCGAACTAGGAGATAGTGGACTCATACAAGATTTCCACCTCCCCTACACCGACGATCTATTTAGTGGTGTCAAGCAGTCATTAACTCATGCAGGATAGTGGACCCATGCAAGGTCGCCACGATCTCCACGACATCCACTACCTAATAAATGCTGCATGCCACGATCTTAGTTCACTGTATAAATAGAACCTAGGTCAGATAGATAAGGTCTTCTGCTTCTTCTTTTAAACTCTAAAAAAGCTCTCTAGAGAGAATATCATAAAACAGGCCAGTGTTGTAAGCTGTAATTCGCAGATCAAGCAATACAAACCTGCCCCCATTTCTCCCCGTGGACGTAGATTTACCTCAGTAAATCGAACCACGTAAAACCTCTGTGTCGTAATTTATTTTTACGTGCATTAATTACCATTGAAAATTCGCCGCTTCATCAATTTGTTTAGTCAGAAAGTCCAGTCATTACAAATGATTGTGCTCGAATAAATTCGACCACCATTGAATTGTTTATTACGAATTCCTCAAACTGAAAATCTCGTTGGTGCGGCTTTGACCCGCCTCCGACACCGACGCAGTTTTGGGCCTTTTGGCTAAACTAATTTGAAGGCCCAATGTTCCGTGATCTTGTCATATCAAAGGCCCAAATTTATATTTTTGGAGATAAATTTTAAAACAAAAAAACCAATACACAAAACAATATCACTCTTTTATGAATCATTTTATGAATACTTAGCACTAGTTTACTTAAAGAATCATTTTATGAATACTTAGCACTAGTTTACGTTTCATTATAAGTAGTACTCCGTATCATTTTTTTACTTCACATTCACTATAATTTTTATTCATGAAATACTTTTAAAAACAACAACTACTACTACTATGTTTTTTCATTATACTAACATCAACATTATTAATCATGTGAACAGTTATTTCAATAAATCTAATGAACAAGAATATTTATAAAGTACTTAATTATACTTGAACAGTTTTCTCTCTTTCTTTCTTCTCCAAGATTACATCTTTCATCCTAATTCTGCAGGTAACCCGGTATCCTAATTAATGTTCTTAATGTTAATGACTTGTGGTAGTAACTGATGTTAATATGATTTACTTACCTTTCTTCATATTTTTTAAAACTCGTATTGAGTAAAAAAAAGAAAGAAGAACTTAAATAGTGGATTTTTAGTCAACATTTCAAAGAAAAAAATTGATGAATAGTGTTGAAGGTCTTTAGCTCAGAATTTTGTTTCATGGTTTCACAAAACATTTGTTACAGTTTATTAAAATTCATACATTGAGAATATGGAGTAGTAGATACTCTACTCATTAAACTAAAGTCAGTGCCAAATCCATTAAAATAAGATTCTCCATCTTTTTTATGAGTAATACTCAAAAAGTTCAAAGAATTAGTACACAAACATGACATCTGCCATGTAAATTATACTATGAATTGATAACTAAAACTAGATTCTCTCGTAATCAAGCTTCGAATCCTTAATGATGTCATGTAGGAGTATAAAACTTGATGATTAGATGACATAACAAAGATATTTGCATCATAAACAAAACACAGCATGAATATTAGTACTAAGAAGTAAGAAACTTCAAAGTGAAAACACGAATATAATGAGCAATTTTCAGATTAACAAGACTCAATTATATAAGCACCTTCGTTTTTTCACAGTTATAGAGGATAATTTGAGACTCTAGATTTATAGTTAATAGTTTTTTAGTGTAATTGTGTAATTTTGTATTTTCATTATGTGATTGTTTTTAATTTTAATGAAATTTAATATTTTTTGTTATCAATAATCCAAACCATCAGCTTTTGCAATTTAAAATTCCGCATTATGATTATTAAAAAAATCCGTCTTCTTATACTCCATTTTATGTAATTATGATAAATAAAAGGAATAATTGCCACTAAAACTACAAAAGTAGGGTCCATTTTGGTCCGTCATAACCTTTAATTTTATTGACAAATAGTAGTAACAAATTATCGATTTTCTTAACTGTCCAATAAAGTTGAAATTAAATACTAATGTTATAAAATCAAGATGACGTGACAAATAAAATGACTTTCTTTCAAACAAAACAAAGTCATTCTTTATCAAAGTTAAAAGCTAGGGGGGAGTATTCGAATTTTTGCCCAAATCGAACAAAAAACTGAGCTTCACAAAACTAAAACTGAACCAAATTATCCAAAAAAAAAAACTATAATCTGAATTATGAAAACCAATAAAACCTGAAATTTTAAATTGCATAAAATTATTCAAAAACTAAAAGTCATTTTTATAGAATTCCTATAGTACCAACTAACCAATCTTAACAGAGTAGTACATTTTTCATAAAATCTAGACTCCTTACATAAAAAACACCTATATACTAAGTACTTCGTTTGCATTTTGGTAATATAAATAAACTCAAAATCTTTGGTAAAACAAAGCATTGACCGAGCAAGCCACAAAGCATGGATAATTATCAAAATGAACATAATAATTTCTCTTGTAATAGAAAAGTAATCTTTGACCTAATTAATACTAATATTATCACTGTATAAACCAATCATACAACAAAGTTTAACTATTTTTATTTCATCATCAACACTTTCTGCTATCTCAAATTCAGTAGCAGATTTTTATCTTATGCCTTGGAATCATTCACATTACTATCATCAATCATCTTCATCTCTACTTTGCAAACTCCCTTCCACACAACCTCTTTCTCCAGTTTCTACTGCTTCAAATCCACCATCAACACGACCCTTAACGCCTTCCCCAACCTCAGTCCTATCATGTTCATCATCACTATTCGGAGCTAACCAATGACTGCTGCTCCATCCTCTGTTTACTTACCCTTTTGTCTTTCCAATTGCTCCTACGACCTACCGAATTCCAGTCTACACGCGAAAGTTTCATGGCGTTGGACCTCAAATTAGGGATTTCAAATTGTTGCTGTGCTCCGATTCAGTGGAGCCATTTAAATTCGAAAATCAATCAAATCAGCTTTGCAATCCTTGAATTTGGCTACCCGCGGATTCATTTCACTCTGCTTCAACACACTGATTCATCTTCATCATTCTTCCTTGCTCCTTCATTTCACTTTTTTTTCTCACAAATTAGTTGTATAATGGAGAGGAGGATAACAAAAAACTAATATGAAACTAGAATCTGGATTGAGGCACTCCACAAAACGAAGAAGAAAAGAATTGAAAATTGGAAACCAGAGATTTTTGTGTTGATGAGAATTGAAAATTCAACAATAATTTTTGCAGAAACGGATTCAAGTTATCCAAACCCAGAACAATTAAAATATCCCCAGCTTTAAGTTTGGAAACTCTGTAAATAAGGAAATTTTATAGCTATACGCGTTTGGGAATTAAAGGGATAAAATATCCGTTGTAGAACTAAACTTTCCATATGAAACTCAGGAGATGAATTAATAAGCTACATAAATAAGGAAAGAAAACCAGATATACTACTACATTTAGGTTTTATATTTCGATCATAAACAAACAGCTCTTACAAATCACACCAACAACATTCAGTTTCCAAGAGCAGATTTAGGTTCATTACTACTTAGCATTAGTCTACTCTACATTCTACAGTATGGCGTGCATTTATGGGTTCGTTTCAAAGTCTCATCGTCCAATTCCAATCCGTCCAATTCCATTGATCGCAATTCCGATTCGACCGTTGATTAAAGAGTATGATACGTGCCCCGAAAGTTTGAACGGCTTCAAGTATAAGGTGACGGGGCAGATTGTTCCCAACGAAGGAGAGGAGATGATTTCGCTCGCTGATCTCTGCGATGCGCTACACGCCTTCTGGCAGCCGTCTCTCACTTGGCGAGTTATCCCCGTGGCCGGCGAAGGCTACTGCTACTCCCTCCAATTTTCGAGCTTTAAAGACTTAATGAAGGTAGCTTCTGCACCGGCGTACGCTTTGCGATGTGGCTGGATTAGGATCGTGCACGATCAACCCATGGATGTCAACACCACGGGCCCCACAGCCACTTTGGTTCGTTGGCATCGCCCTCCGCCCTCGTGGGTCAAGGTGAACACTGACGGGTCATCATTTGGATCGTCATCGTCGTGTGGGGGTGTTTTTGGAGACCACGGAGGGAAAGCCATAGGCTGCTTCTCTATGAAATTAGGAGAGGGGACTGCATTCGAGGCCGAACTCGCTGCGTGCATCAATGCGGTCGATATAGCGAGTGATAGAGGGTGGAAGAAACTGTGGCTGGAATCCGACTGCACGCGACTCGTTGATTTACTATATTCTCGATCTACGGAGGTGCCTAAAAAGTATGAGGGGGCGTGGATGCGAGTGTTGGATCGTTTGCAACACATGGAGTTTCGCATTACACACATCTATCGGGAAGGTAATAGAGTTGCTGACGCGCTTGCAAGTCCGAACGTCCAGACCGAGCTCGTATCACAGTTACTGTATCAAGACACAATTGGTTGTGTCAATCTTAGATTGCGGTAGTTAGTTTCCAAAATCAACTCCAACATTTGTCGGGGTTCTTGTAAATCAATCATATATAAAAAAAAAATCACAATCACTACTAAACTTGTCTTCTTGAATGTTAATATTGTGGTGGAGTATAATTATTTACGTATGCTAACATTTCTAGTTGGATATTGACATAAAAAAGTAGGAAAGTGAATTAAAAAAAATAAACCGCATAATATATCTTATTTCCCTTTCCAACAAGAGAGGGAAATGAGTCTTTTGTTAGTAAAAAAACTACGCAAAACAAATTGACAAGTGACAACATCTCTTCGATATCCTCGCACTATCAAAAGCCTAGGCACATTCTCAACCAAGAGATCAATATCCATGTAAAAATATTCAGGGTGGTTCAGCGGCGGTGGAGGGAGACTCACAAGCACCACCACTGCCATCCGCGAGTAATCGAGTATCGTCGAGTGCAGCTTCAGAGTGGTATAGAGGAACTTCTCCACCTGTTGCTCGTGGATGACGACCTGCTTCTTCCCGCCTGCCATCAGCAGAGCACCTTCTATCCGAGCCTTCTCCTTCATTTTGCCGAGATAAGCACCAAATCCCAACTGAGTAGAGGCAAAGCTACTGCTCCGCTTGGGGATCCCATGACTTCATCGAGACGACAATCACCTCAGCTTGCGTGCAGTATTTGAGTTAATGTCAAAATTTATAACTTGCAAAAATTATGTACTCCATTTGTCAACAAGATTTTGAGTTTTTTATCAATCGAAATAAGTAGTCATAGTTTAATGTAGTATTTGCGTACAATTAACCCTAAAATAGAACTAAACACTATCAGTAATTAATCATATTAAACGCTATCATTAACCTCATGTTACAAATCAAAATCATCAGGAAAATGGTTTGATTCTGTTGCTAATAGCAGTGTAATGCTGAAGCTTACAATGAGAGGGACACACAAAACTAGATTGCATAATGATAGAAAATGTCTAGCAAGCAAGTCAATTTACTGATTCATCTCTTTAGGAAGCATGACCTACAAAGCTGCATCGATTAATACAATATACGCTCTGGTATGTGTCATTAATTACAAATAACCAAAGGCATAAGCAGAGGAAGAGTTCTCTGCCTGTACAACAATGCTTAAGAGATCAGCACATAATGGTCTTACTTCCTCTGGCGCTTCGTCTCTGCCTGCACGAGAATGAAAATAGCTCGGATGAAAGAGAGGGCAAAGCCTAGCAGGTATATATATACACTTATTATTGAAACTATGGTGACACAAAATATGTATTCAAGGATAGACAAATGCAGTTCGCCTTTTCTTGTAGGCATAAAATACGTATTCCTAGAAGAGCTGAGTATTTACTGAATAAAACATATCAAGTCGGTTATCAACACAATGGCTTCCCAGAAGCAATTTCCACGTATGTAAAAGTTTGTTATGTACAAATACATAAACAAGATCAGAGAGTCAAAACTAAATTGGTTTTGCCCAAGAACAAGCTTGCTTACTTTGCCATTTGTAAATGAGTTTTCTTGGGCCTTTTTAAAATCTTCATCGGATCCATGGTCGGAGCAGATAAAGTGATCCAATTGCTTTGCCTCTTCCACTGTCAAATCAACACATGCAGGATGGTACCTACAAAAGGATCACAGTCCATAAAGAGAAACATCAAGAAGAAACCATTGCACCGATGATAATTTGAGTACTTTGTCAGGGGAAGGGACATAACAAATAACAAATAACAAAACACTCAACATTGTGCTTAGAATGATAGATCTCAAAAAGGGGAAAAACATTTCAGTTGTTCCAATTCCAAGCACAGATGGGGTGCTGGGTGTGTAAACAAAATCTCCATATCTTACTTCGGATAAGGACATGAGAGTCAATTGCACATCTGCCACTTAGGGAGAGCATCACAATACAACCAGAGAAAAACACAAGAATAATTAATGAGCTTCATATAAAGATAAGACCAGACAAGTGGAAATAATTCTCCCTAAGCAGAAGATTGGTTATTTATAAAGAGGTTTCAGCTTAATGTCTAGGAGATGACTGGGTGGAATACATACAAAAGGAAAAGTGCATTCAAACAAAAAAATCAGCTTTCACAGGAACCTCTAAAACAATATACTGCTTTACTAGCTGTCAACTAAATTGAAAAACATTCTCAGGCACTCACCCAGCAAATCAATAGTTTCAACTCATGGATTAATGTTTCCACATGTTGAAGGGGGATATTGACCTTGATGAAGTTTCAATTTTATGAAAAAACATGAACGCAACAAATTCAGGGATATAACTCACACACCAGTCTTTGCATTCGTCACACTGTATCATCAGGTCATCAGGATTGTAGGGCATCTCACATTTGCAATACCTTTCAAATATAATCACAGGAAATCCATTTAGTGTCTCCAGAAGACATATGTACCAGCATTTACCATTATGAACCAAAAGCATACAATAAAATAGGCACAACTCACACTGCAACACGGTCTGGCAGAAAAGCTCCAGTTGAAGGCTTATATTCAAAGCGGCAATAGTAATCCTCAGGGCCAACATTCTCCAACTTAGTATAATTCTTGAAAGAGTGAACAATGCATTTCCCCTCAATCGTGTGAGCACTTTGCATGTCATGGTGATCTGATAAGAATAACTCCTTGGCTCCATGGAACTGTCTTCTTCCTCCGACTGCTTCCTCTGGCCTGTAGTACCACCTCACCCGTACTTTCATATTGTTACGGTTATCAGCATCAATCTTCTCCACCCGTGCCACATAAGGAGCAGTATTACTTTCTGATGGCCGCATCACTACACAATCTCCAGCTTAATTCCCATACAAACACAACAGAAAAACTAAATTCAGAAGCTAAAATCAGAACAAACATTGGGCCGGCTCAAGTAAATTTCTACATACTCAAATCAGAACAAACATCCATAGAGTGTGATGACCTAGTGCAGGCCCAATTTTATGACAAACAGAAACTCGCCCAAGATTGGAAAAAACAATATGCTTACAAAACATAACTCATTTATTCCTTGATACTAGAGTATACGTGCAACATTTACGCACGTAGTTTCTCAATTAGGAATCTTCACCAAATTAAAGAAAGTCAGTGAAAATATCCAAGTCCGAGAGAATTACTGCCTCATCTTCATTGCCATAGTGAAACCAATATTTGTACGCTTTCAATATTTAAATAAAAATAAAGAGTAAAAATAAAAGAAAAATGTAGAGTTCATAAACATGCATGCAAAAAAGGCGAGTGGACCAAAGGTCTCAAGTTTGAACAGCCTAAAACAAAATTTTCTTATTTATCCAACAAAAATGAAAAAACCTTTGTTTTTTAAATCGCAGCAGCACTCTCAAAGCAACACAGTTTCACAATCCATAAAAATCATCACATTTGACATACATCTCTCGATATATACCTTTAACGATTTTGTTGGTGCCTCTAATTGTGTAGGAATCTACATCGCTCGTTCCAGGTCTCCTTTTCGCCATGGATGGTCTAGTCACAGAAACTCCTCTTCCTATATCTATCTCCCTCTCTCGAGAAACGACACTCTTCCTGTCGAAGATTTCAGAAACAGCGGGAGAATGCCTTCCAATGGAGACGCCGCAGGGGACCGAAGATAATCAAAAGCACATTTCAATGGGGGCTGAATCGGAAGGAGCGGGAAATGGAATGACATAAACCCTAGAAGTTTTTGGGGTAAAAATTCGCTGTTAAAACAAACCCTAGGAAGGAGAGCTCTGGTTTGTCATTATTCAAATGGTATTTATTGGGGAAATTAAATGAGTTTGTTAACTAAATCAAATGTAGCGGAATGATAAATTTAAGAATGAATTAAGATCACTAATCATGATTAAAGAATGCTTCTTAATCTGATTCGCGAAGTCATTAATGATACCCAGGCGTCTACTGTAGAATTACAGCTTTATTTGAGGAGAAGGGGACATGACTTTGGGAGGTTGCATAATTTTGAATCTTTTTTGGTTTGTTGACTACATTTAATAAATTTCAATATTTTGAATGAAAATTCGTGACCGATATCTTTGGTGTTATATACTCCCTCCGTCCCGAATAATTCGTCTCATTTTGATCGGGCACAAGTTTTAACAAATGTAATGAAAAGTGGGTTGAAAAAGTTAGTAGAATGGAAGTCATACTTTTATATATTAGTTTTATAATAAAATATGAGTAGGAAGGAGTTAGTGGAATTGCAAAATAATTTTTTTCACTTTTAATTTCACTAAATAAGCGTCCCTGGAAATCTAAAACACAACGTTCTCAAATCTCAAACAAATTTGTATAGAAAGAAAATTGAAGTTGTAACAATCCTGTAATGCAGTAGATTGTGTTCGTATGTAGACGTCACCACGGTTCGGGAACCGGCGGTTCACGGTTCGGAACCGCCGGTTCCGGTTCGAAAAAAAATGGAACCGGAACCGAACCGGCCAAGGATCGGCGGTTCCGGTTCCGGAACCGTGAACCGCCGGTTCACGTGAACCGCGGAACCGCCTAGGTTTGCCCGGTTCCGGGCCGGTTCATCTGGTTCGGCGGTTTTTTTTTTTTTTTGCATTTTAAATTTGTAATTCAAGTAAAATATGTAGATATATTTGCATAAATAAAATTAGAATAAAGCGATGTTCAAATGCAATTTTATTGATACAAATTACAACTTTAAAATTACAAATTACAACTTTAAAATTACAAATTACAACTTAAAATTTACAAATTACAACTTTAAAATTACAAATTACAACTTTAAAATTGCAAACTACAAACAACTTTAAAATTACAAATTACAACTTAAAATTTACAAATTACAACTTTAAAATTACAAATTACAACTTTAAAATTGCAAACTACAAACAACTTTAAAATTACAAATTACAACTTAAAATTACAAATTACAACTTATTACTTAACATTACAAATTACAACTTTAAAATTACAAATTACAACAATTACAAATCGAAAAATTTAAATACAAGTTACTTACAACAATTACAAGTTACAACAATTACAAATCGAAAAATTTAAATACAAGTTACAACAATTACAAATCGAAAAATTTAAATACAAGTTACAACAATTACAAGTTACAACAATTACAAATCGAAAAATTTAAATACAAGTTACAACAATTACAAATTTACAACTTACAAGTGTTGACAAAAAAGACTTAGAAGATCATTAAAAGATATTCCTCATTTGATAAGTATCTTATTGGTGAAAAAGTGAGTATCTTTGGGGCAGATGGTACTGGAACACAAATTTATATATGGAATCTGGATGAATGAGGATCAGATTATAGTTTAAAATGGGAAGCTGGGTTCACTGGCGGGAGTTCGTTTCATCGTCGGACTCAGATGAATATACCACCCTGATGGCCTGATGAAACGAACTCCCGCCAGTGAACCCAGCTTCCCATTTTAAACTATAATCTGATCCTCATTCATCCAGATTCCATATATAAATTTGTGTTCCAGTACCATCTGCCCCAAAGATACTCACTTTTTTCACCAATAAGATACTTATCAAATGGAGAATAGAGAAATTGAGATTGAGAGAGAAATTCTTATTAACACAGTTACACAAGAATGAGGTGAGTAGAAATGAAGAGGATTTGGGGTATTTATAGGGGAAAATTGTGATTTAAAAAAAAATTTTGAAAAACACGGCGGAAACCGCCGGTTTACCTCCGGAACAGCCGGTTTTCGGCGGAAACCGGCGGTTTAGGCGTCCGTTTGAATTTTCAAAATTTGGAAAAAACGGCGGGAACCGCCGGTTTGCCTCCGGAACCGGCGGTTTTGCCGGTGGAAACCGGCGGTTTCCGCCCATGGTTTCGGTCAAATCCGGCGGCCGCGGGCCCGGTTTCTGAAAAGGCTAGGAGTAGGCCTGAAATTGTGCCGGGAACCGCCGAACCGGCGGTTCCGGCAAAACCGGCGGTTCCGAACCGCCGGTTACGGTTAGCGAAAAATTGGAACCGGAACCGGCCCGGCCGAACCGGCGGTTCCGGTGCCGGTTCTAACCGCCGCCAACGGTTCCGGGCCGGTTCGTCCGGTTCGGTTCGGATTGGGGACCTCTATTCGTATGCATCGGCTAAAACCTGAGTACAACAATATGCCATTTCAGATGACAACATTAAATAAACCGAAGACAAATAACAATGATAAATTACAGGATTAAAAATAGGTAGCGCATTATATATTGATTATTGACCTCAACTGCCAAAAACGTCATAAGTAGGTTAGCTACTTGTAACAAGACACTAACGAATTTAAAGACTATTTTCCTAACTTTTGAAGATATGGAAATTGAGTGACAATCAATAACGAATATGTAGATGAAAAATATGTACCTTATAGATAAGATTAGTAGTAACAAGTTAAATCTGAACCCACCAACACCAACTAAAGAAGAAAATCAGGTTACATCATTTTTACTAGCTCTCGACCGTAGGCGTTGTGGTTGACCAAAACTCAAACAACATACTTACAGTTTTTTGTATAATTAGTTACCAAATTCAACAATTATTTAAGGATGATTTCGTGGAAGGAACTAATTACTAATGAAATGCCATATTCAATAAGGTTGGTTTAACTTGTATATATAGGAAGGACACTCTTTTTTCTCATTTCGCATAACATTAATCATCTTTGAGCAGTGATCAGAGAGAATGGTGAAGTTAGTAGCAGTGCAGAAGCCACTGATACATTGGCTGATGAAGATGGCCGGCGCGGTCCCTCACACGGTCCAAATCGAGGCAGGCACTGTTATGAACATTTGGGTTCCTCGAGAGCAAAAACCCACCACGCTCGATGACCTCGGCTTCTCCTCCTCCTCCGAGCTTCTGCTGCAAACCTCCGTCAAGGGCTGCAAGGCGCTCCTCAAAGTTGCCACCTACAAGAACCTCTGGTTCCCCGATCGCCTCCATAGAGACTTTCTCGAGGTCAAATTAATTTCAACGCTGAAATATCTTATCTTATTCGGGTCGGGTTGGAAATGGAAAATAACACACATTTATGATATTTTAGACCAGTTGGTGTCAAATTCGTGGTTTTAGGTGATGTTTAGCAACAGAAAGGAAAGGGCTGAGCTGCTTGAAGGCCTTGTGGTTAGTGATGGAGTACGGACTAAACAAGCCCAACAGCAGTGACGGCCCATCAGCCCAAAGCCCAAGGAAGAGTATCAGATCGGCATTACCAAAGAGTTCGGCCCCAGCCTACAGCTCGGTAAAAGCCGACCAATCAAGCTCTACTCTCAGACCGGCAAAAGCTGCTCGGCAATAGTTCAGCAGTTCGGTCTCAGTATTTGACCGAACTGGGAGATAGTCAACTCATGTCAGAACCTCCACGATCTCCACTACACCCACGATCTATTTAGTGGTGTCAAGCAGTCATTAACTCATGCAGGATAGTGGGCCCATGCAGGATCGCATGACCTCCACGACATCCACAACCATCATTAGTGGTGATGCAAGCCACGATCTTAGTTCAATGTATAAATAGAACTTAGATCAGATAGATTAGGGGGACTCTCTCTCTCGCTCTCTAGAGATAAAATATCAAAATAGCAAGTCTGTATTGTAAGCTGTAGAAAACAGATCAAGCAATACAACTCTGCCCTCTTTTCTTCCCGTGGACGTAGATTTACCTCAGTAAATCGAACCACGTAAAATCTCAGTGTCGTGATCTTTATTCTCTACCAGCATTTACAAACATCAGAAATTCGCGGATTCATCACTGGCGCCGTCTGTGGGAAACAGAGAACCAAATTTGTGATAAAGCGAGTTTTTGATCCTCTTCTACCAAAAAAATGCATACCAGATCACATAACACCCGTGCCTCCGTCCGTGATAACCATGAGGAAGCTAATCCAGCAGCCCATAGGCCTGGAAAGCAGCCTCGTGAAAAATCTACTTCCAGTTCTCACGGAGAAGGAACAAGCCGCTCAAAAGGTCCACACACCGAGTCTTCCCAGCAGCCTGATTTGAATGAGGCTGTCAAGCTGTTCTTGGCTGAGAAGCAGGATGAGTTCTTAGCCTTCCTGCAAAAGAGCCAAGAGCCGAAGACGAAAAGGGTGGATTCTCCTTCCTCCTCCAGACATGAAAGTCACTACCGCAGTAGTGCCGTGTCTTCCGGAAAGAAGAATCCTCAACCCCGACATGTTCCTGTTCCTCCTCGGTACCGGAACCACAGGAGAACTCCATCTCCTCCGTACCGAAGAGATGTCAGTTCGTCTGAAACGAACTGCAATAAGCCAACGATTGTGAAGTCCAAGCTTCTAAAGAGGATACAAGACCACAATTCAGCTTAAACAAGCAGTTCGTCTAAAACGAACTGCAATAAGCCAACGATTGTGAAGTCCAAGCTTCTAAAGAGGATACAAGACCACAATTCAGCTTAAGAATCAAGCACGTCGTCTGAAACGAACTGCAACAAAAGTCCGATTCACGCGATAAAACTTGCCTGAATTAGGACAAGGGAAAGTCCGATCCACGCGATAAAACTCGCCGAATTAGGACAAGGGAAAGTCCGATCCCCGAATTAGGACAAGGGAAAGTCCGATCCAAGCGATAAAACTCGCCAAATTAGGACACAAGCTTAGTCCGGTCAAAGATGTTTATTTCATCAGACCAAAGACGAGTCCGGTCAAAGATGTTTATTTCATCAGACCAAAGACGAGTCCGGTCAAAGATGTTTATTTCATCCGACCAAAGACGAGTCCGGTCAAAGATGTTTATTTCATCAGACCAAAGACGAGTCCGGTCAAAGATGTTTATTTCATCCGACCAAAGACGAGTCCGGTCAAAGATGTTTATTTCATCCGACCAAAGACGAGTCCGGTCAAAGATGTTTATTTCATCAGACCAAAGACGAGTCCGGTCAAAGATGTTTATTTCATCCGACCAAAGACGAGTCCGGTCAAAGATGTTTATTTCATCCGACCAAAGACGAGTCCGGTCAAAGATGTTTATTTCATCAGACCAAAGACGAGTCCGGTCAAAGATGTTTATTTCATCAGACCAAAGACGAGTCCGGTCAAAGATGTTTATTTCATCAGACCAAAGACGAGTCCGGTCAAAGATGTTTATTTCATCAGACCAAAGACGAGTCCGGTCAAAGATGTTTATTTCATCAGACCAAAGACGAGTCCGGTCAAAGATGTTTATTTCATCAGACCAAAGACGAGTCCGGTCAAAGATGTTTATTTCATCCGACCAAAGACGAGTCCGGTCAAAGATGTTTATTTCATCAGACCAAAGACGAGTCCGGTCAAAGATGTTTATTTCATCCGACCAAAGACGAGTCCGGTCAAAGATGTTTATTTCATCCGACCAAAGACGAGTCCGGTCAAAGATGTTTATTTCATCAGACCAAAGACGAGTCCGGTCAAAGATGTTTATTTCATCCGACCAAAGACGAGTCCGGTCAAAGATGTTTATTTCATCCGACCAAAGACGAGTCCGGTCAAAGATGTTTATTTCATCAGACCAAAGACGAGTCCGGTCAAAGATGTTTATTTCATCAGACCAAAGACGAGTCCGGTCAAAGATGTTTATTTCATCAGACCAAAGACGAGTCCGGTCAAAGATGTTTATTTCATCAGACCAAAGACGAGTCCGGTCAAAGATGTTTATTTCATCAGACCAAAGACGAGTCCGGTCAAAGATGTTTATTTCATCAGACCAAAGACGAGTCCGGTCAAAGATGTTTATTTCATCCGACCAAAGACGAGTCCGGTCAAAGATGTTTATTTCATCAGACCAAAGACGAGTCCGGTCAAAGATGTTTATTTCATCAGACCAAAGACGAGTCCGGTCAAAGATGTTTATTTCATCAGACCAAAGACGAGTCCGGTCAAAGATGTTTATTTCATCAGACCAAAGACGAGTCCGGTCAAAGATGTTTATTTCATCAGACCAAAGACAAACATCAACTTACCCCGTACCTTTATCCAGAATGCCGAAGTGACTCGCTTCGCCGAAGTAATTCACTTCGCTTTTCGGGGGGGGTAGTGATGGAGTACGGACTAAACAAGCCCAACAGCAGTGACGGCCCATCAGCCCAAAGCCCAAGGAAGAGTATCAGATCGGCATTACCAAAGAGTTCGGCCCCAGCCTACAGCTCGGTAAAAGCCGACCAATCAAGCTCTACTCTCAGACCGGCAAAAGCTGCTCGGCAATAGTTCAGCAGTTCGGTCTCAGTATTTGACCGAACTGGGAGATAGTCAACTCATGTCAGAACCTCCACGATCTCCACTACACCCACGATCTATTTAGTGGTGTCAAGCAGTCATTAACTCATGCAGGATAGTGGGCCCATGCAGGATCGCATGACCTCCACGACATCCACAACCATCATTAGTGGTGATGCAAGCCACGATCTTAGTTCAATGTATAAATAGAACTTAGATCAGATAGATTAGGGGGACTCTCTCTTTCGCTCTCTAGAGATAAAATATCAAAATAGCAAGTCTGTATTGTAAGCTGTAGAAAACAGATCAAGCAATACAACTCTGCCCTCTTTTCTTCCCGTGGACGTAGATTTACCTCAGTAAATCGAACCACGTAAAATCTCAGTGTCGTGATCTTTATTCTCTACCAGCATTTACAAACATCAGAAATTCGCGGATTCATCAGTTAGCACTAAAGAAACAAGCATCCCGAGTTTTTGATTTACTGTTTGTTTGAATGCTAAAATGATCATAAGATTAGTGTGTACGAATCTATCCAATTACTCACCCAAATAGATATGATCAATAACATCAAGCATCTTCATTTCTTACAGAGAATACATCTTCTATGGGGAGAGGAAGATCAAATATTTAAGCTGGAACTGGCGCAAAACATGAAAGAGATTATTCATTTTTGGGAAAAAAGACAAGCTAAAGCAAAGTGTATATTTTGTCGAACAGGTCACATTTGAAGGCATAAAGAAAGCAGGCCTAGGTCACTTGGAACGACCCTGCGTCTACAATACTTGTCTCAACAAATTTCTTGCTTCACATCAACAACCTACCAAATAACTTTTAATGACTTTTGGTCTTAAAATTGTTCTTTTGAACCAATGACAACTTCAATTTTTCCACTACTACGATTGAGCTAAACTTTTGTGGATTATTTTGGATGACTTTAAATATGTACGACGATATTTTAATTCTTCGTCTTGGGTGCCAAAACAAAATTGTAGGAGTATCATCTTTGGATTGTTTCCCCATGTACACTTGTGCTGTTTGATGCATGACTATCATTTGGGATTAACGAAACATATCTATTGAATCTTTTGTCATCATTGCAGTGGTTATTTCTTTGATCATAGTTGAAATTTACTAGATTTTGCATATAAAACCTTTGTTGAACTACGTACATTGCTTAACTATTAACAAATTGGGCTTTTAACTAAAAGATTGCTTGGGATAGGCCTTATACGAAGGAGAACTGTTGATGAGTCTTCTTCTTTTCATGAAAAATAATGTTAATAAAAAATAATTTATTTTTACAATGAATTCATTTTCCAAACATGTACTCGTCAAGTGTGATTATCGGAATGAATGGCGTGAATGATGCAAAGTGGATAAAATTCCATTTTTGTGGATGCCGAAGCGATTGAAGATATCATGCTTTTGAATTGCGGAAGAGTTAGTTGAATGTTGATACAATATAATGATCAGAGAGTAAATCAAAGTGGTGAATTGCGTGATGATTTTGTTAGGTGTTGTGAAGACGAGAATACCCTCTTTATTGTAGTAAAGTACTCCCTCCGTCCCATAGTAGATGTCACACTTGAGAGATGGCACGAGATTTTATGAGATGTTATTTTAAGTGTTAAGTGATAAGAGAAAATATAATTTTATAATTGATGTGAGAATGAACTTTTTTTAAAAAATGAAATGAGATATCTTTTATAAAACAAACTAAAAAGGAAAGTGTGACTGTGAGTACTATTTTTGCCAGAGGTACCATACATTTGGCTATAGTACGAAAAACACAGTTTTTTGCTCAAGAAAAAGACACAAATTAAAGTCGATGAATAAAACAAAGCAAATCTAACATATGGGGTAATAGCTATGCTTCATTCGTATTTTGCCAGCAGCATTTATGCAAGCGAATAAAAACAAGGCTGACAATTTGGAATAAATTACAGCATAAGATAATTAGATAAGCTTATACTCTGTTCCCATTCATGTTTCCTACGCTTACCTAAACTGTTAGAACACAGTAAGCAACAGCAAAGGGCTCAGAAATCAAATTATGGGAGATTACTTACTCGCAAAAACAAAACCTCCTTTAAGAATCATTGCAAAAATCAGGTTAGCTTTCAAATCTAGAAGCTAAGGAACATGACAGGAAACCTTAAAGTATAAGAGGAGCTTAAACCCCACTGGCACAGGGTAGGCAACCTTGATGAAGCTCTAAAACAAAATTTCGACTCCATTCTAGAACCACAAACTGAGTATACCATACCATCACAAATGGTCAACAAATATGAACCTTCGTCTATCGTAGTTTTCAGTCATCTGCTTTGTTAACCACACCGGCAGGCACTTCCTCCTCAGTCTTTTTCTCATTCCCATCAGCAGCCTCTTCGTTGGAGCAGTGATTTTTCACAACTGTTGCGATGTCGGCCTCAGAAGCGCCAGCAAGTTTAAATCGCCCCACAGCAACGTCCAGATTCTTGTCCCATCCAGGTAAGTTGAGTTTACATTCGATTTGAGATCTTTCGAAAAGCATATTGCCCCAAAATAAGTGAATTTGTGATCTCATAACAGCAGCTTGCTCTGCTGCTTCCTCGGGTGAAATTTCCCCTACACCCGAATCACCTTGTGCACCACTACCATGTTTCTTCTTTCTTTTCAATAGTTCATCCTTCTTGTTTGCACTGGGATCTTTCAACTCATTAGCTCTCTGCTCCTCCATCTTCTCCCACATTGCAGTTGCTGTTTTCATCTTTTCTTCTGCACTGTCAAAGAGACCAATGGTCTCGGTTGGATCCCATTTCGACAGATCCTCTTTCTTTGCTAATACAAATGACCAATGAAGTTTAGCCATTTCAAATTGTTGCTGGCCCAGTGCTAACAATCCTTCATAGAAGTTTGGTTTGATCAGTAGAGCCTCTTCGTACTTCTCTTTGGCTAGTGTATACTTGTCTTTCACCCAATCGTAAGCATTTTGAAGCTGTTCATTCATCGTTTCCTTATCAGCCAATTCATCAATAGGCATTCTTTTCCTTGCTGCACACATATGAACATTTCCCCAGTTGAAGAACGCCAGAGCAACCACCTCCTGGAACTTGAGGGCAGCCTTGTCGAAAAGGCTTTGAGCCTCATCACTTGTCACTGTTTCCTCAAGGGCTTCGGAGCACAACTCCATCCCAAGCTCATGAAGATCAATATGAGCATCAGGGTCAATCCCAACATGGGTCCGGAACAGCTGTGCAAACTCAAATAGCCAATCATCCATCTCCACTTCCTTACACTCAGGATCCTCTGTTCCTCCGGTTTTATCCTTCTGAGCAACTTTCTCAGTACTGTTAATCACAGAGTCCACAGCTTCTCCAACAGATTCTGCAGCAGAAGATTGCGACACATTCTCATCTCCTTTAGCTGCCACATTCTCATCTCCTTTAGCTGCCACATTCTCCTCCTCATCTTCTGGTAAAGGCGGCTCCTGCTCCAGACTAACTTCAACAATATGCAACTTCAACATGGCAGGGGCGTCTCCCTTTTCAGTATCAGGATCTTTTGGAATCAAATTGTCATCTGTTGACTCTGCCAGTCTAAGCTCAGCTGAACATGTTACAGTCACCAAGTCCCCATCACTGTCCTTGTACTTAATCAGCACAGCTTTTGACATTGGAAAACGCTTACCAACAATTTCCCTCAAAACTTTTAGACTGCAATTAACAGGCATTTGTGCAAGCCTTATGTCATGGTCATAAACAAGCTTCAGCGGCCGATACTGTATCACAGGCTCTGCAGATTGCTGATTAACTGAAGTGAAGATTGACTTAGAAGGTAACTGTTCCTTAAGGTTATTATCCTTGCCAGCATTCGGGTTGGATCTTGAAGAGCCATTTGAAGGCTTCAAGACAACCCTAGGCAAATAGTTCTTGCTCTCAGTTCCATTCTCAATCGGGGGCACAGGATACAACTTCTCCGACTTATTAGATGGCACATTTGCTGAAGGCACCGGTTTCTTTGGTACAGGTCTAGCTGGCAAACACGGTCCAAGACCAGTAATTGGCGCCCCACGGATTGCAGAGGCACCTAGTGCTGCTGGAGATGGCCTGCTCTGAAGGTCCTGCTGAGCCTCCTGTCGAGGGCCAAGCACCATCCTCAACCTTCCAGCAATCTCCACCGTATCCACATTATTAGGATCAGCAACCAACAACGACTGCACATCTCGCATAGCCGCTTCATACTTCCCTATCGCCTCAAATGCACGAGCCCTCCTAAGAAGGGCTCGCACGAAATTGGGCTGCACCTGAAGCGCCAGATTGCACTCGGATACAACAGTCTCGTAATCAATCGGCTTCATTTGCATCAAACAGGCAGCCCTATTGCTGTGGAATACGGCTCGATCTGGATGGGTTTTGGGGGAGAGCTTAAGGGCATTTTCATACTGCAGAAGAGCACCTACAAAATCTTTAGCCTGAAACCTACGGTTACCTTCTTCCTTGAGCTCATGAGCTCTCTTCAAGAGAACCGAAGAGTCCAACTTAACACCACCATTAACAACAGGCGGCGAGTGATTGTCATCACCGCTAACCTTGTTTTGTGCGGCGGCGGCGGCGGCCTTCTTCTTCCTACCCCCAGACTTTCCCATAAAGTTCTTAAAAGATTCAAACTTTACTACGAAATGAAAATAAAAGAGGTAAAGTAAACTGCCGATGCCTCTCCAGCTATTGCACACTGATAGATAGATACATAGATACCACAGAACAAAATTGAACAGAAAATTCTGGAAATTAAACTTACAGGAAGCCAACCGGCATTGT
Source organism: Salvia splendens (assembly GCF_004379255.2). Taxonomy (NCBI): domain Eukaryota; kingdom Viridiplantae; phylum Streptophyta; class Magnoliopsida; order Lamiales; family Lamiaceae; genus Salvia; species Salvia splendens. Next base: position 8,180,416 of record NC_056036.1, on the reverse strand, counting down.
TTTAAAGAGGTTGATTGACTATACGTATTCCGAGATGATGAATTGAAGGGAGATGGGTTGGAATGAAGATCACATTGAAAGAAGGGGGTTTCTGGAAAGTTCGAGGTGTAAATTCTGAAACCCTAGACAAAAAATGTTGAATATCCTTGTGAAACCCATTTCTCTTGTGGGATAACCTCAACCGCAGGATCCCCTTTCTACCGTTGATTTCATGGTCGAATGGGCTGCTTAGTTGGGGCTTCGTCATTAGGTCTGGGCCTAAGAGCACCCGCAACGCGTGCCGCCGGCGTTCCGCGTGCCGTTCCGCCGGAACGGTTTCGCCGCGGAACGCGTTGCGGCGCTGCATTCCGCTCCCGTCCCGTTCCCATTCCGTGCCGGGTGCCGACGGCACGTAACGCGGCACGGAACAAGCCGCCACGCGCCTGGGCGACGTGGCCGATCCCCGTGCGTGCGTGCTTCCCACTCGCCGGCCCGCGAGTGGGACACGTCAGCAATGACGCAATAATTATTTTTTTTTTTATAAAAATCGAATTTTTTAAAAAAAATTTTTTTTTTTAAACGGTAACATTACCGTTTTTTTTTAACTTTTTCTTAATTTTTTTAATTTTTATTTTCTTATTCTATAAATACACCTAATTCATTCATTTTATACACAACTACACATCTATTCTTCCTACATCAACATCAATTTCTCTCCAATTTTCATATTCTATCTCTTCAAAAAATGTCCGGCGACGGCAATTACGGTGGTGGCGGCGCCGGAGGGTGGGATCTCAACGCGTTCGGCGATTGGGAGACCATGTACAACACACTTGGTGGTTCTGGGTCATCGACGCCGGGCACGCAGGGGTCGGCGACGCCGGGTGGGTACCAACCACCCACTTTCGATGTGGATGCCTACGCTCGAGGCTCCGGCTCGCGGCTTTCCCAGGGTTTGTCCCAGATTCGGGAGGATATCCCCGTTGAACCCACTCAGGTTCCGTTCCTTAGTTAAGGAATGGAGTAAAAAAGTACAGTGGGGCCCTCAAATAGTGGTTTAAGGAACGGTATAGGAACGGTATAGGAACAGCGTTGTGGATGGCCTAACGAGTTTAGATTATCTATCATGATTCATGCTAACAACTCCCTCCGTATTCAAAAAATATAAACATTTTGAAACGGCACATGTTTTAATGCACAATTAATAAAGTAAGTGAAAGAATTGGTAAAGTAAGAGAGAAGAAAAGAAAAATGAGTAAAGTAAGAAAGAGGAAGAAAAAAAGTAGTGAAAATAGAGTTAGTGGATTGTGAGGTTCATGTCCTAAAATAGAAAGATTCTAAATTTTCTATTTTTAAGGAATGACTCAAAATGGAAATAGTTGTTATTTTTAAAAAATGGAGGGAGCATTTATCTACTATATTATTAACTTTATGGTGTACTACGGTCTTCGTCCCATAAAACTAGATGTTATTTTTAAAGAATTCGAATTTTAATGCATAATGATAATAGTAAGGGAAAGAAGAAGAAAATATAACTAAAGTAGTATGAATGAATATTGAGAGCTCATATTATTAGTGGATGATTTCTATTTTTAAGAAATAGACCAAAATGATAAAAAAAAATGGTTTATTTTATGGGACATAATGAGTAGTACTTAGACCATCTCCAACCATACCTAAAATAAAATATGAGTTTTGGTGTATAAATCTTCTTCATCCATACACCAAACTCAAACTCATTATTGGTGTTTTTTTTGAAACAACACCAAATATGGTGTTACTGAAAATATTTTGTGAGACAAAAACTCAAAAATTGTGTAAATTTTGAAGTTGGTGTAAATGGTTGAAGTAAAATTACTTTTTTGTATGACATATACTCAAAAATGGGTTTTGAGTTTGGTGTAAATGATTGGAGATGACCTTGTATTCGATGGATGAGTGTTTATTTGATGTATCCGTTTTGACGAGGATTTAACATTTAAATGTTCTTCAGTAAATATATTTGAGAAACTTTGATATCATGTGATTAAAAGATTATGAATATTGAAGTTGAAATGGTTACATTTATTTCTATCCCCCTCCTAAGAATATGCATTATGCCTAGAGAGTAGAGAGGATATCGGCTATCACTGTGATTATTTGAAAAGGTGGTGGCGAGAAATACTCACTTATCGGCTATCGATTCAAATTATTGCAATATCTCTCGTTATTAATTGTTGAAAATATATGCATCAGGTGGGATTTATGTAACACCCCAACTTTTTGTGCACAAGATTTGGAGGAAATTTTTTTTGGTAAGTTTGGATTTAATTTTAAGAGGACTTGATCTGTGATGGATTCTTTTGCCCTAGGGAATTGAAGTGAAAGAGATTTTTTATTGGTAAAGACGTAAAGTACAATTGTTGGAAAATAGAAATTCTTAGAAAATCAAATAGAGTGACATGCCTAAACACATGCTCCCTCCGTCTCATATTACTTGCACTGTTGCTTTTCGACTCGTCACAAACTCCTTACACAATTTATAGTTTAAGTTAGAATTAATGCATTTAATTAATATGTTATTTTAAGTTAAGAGCTCCTTTATTAAGTGATGTCTCATTATTAATGCATTTAATTAATATGTTATTTTAAGTTAAGAGCTCTTTTATTAAGTGATATCTCATAACATTACACTTAAAATTCTAATTTAATTAGACTAAAAAATCAATCTCAAATTTACGGTATAAAATGAAAAGTGCGAATAATATAGGACGGAGGGAGTACAATAGACCTCCTACATCTTTCACACAAAGAGATTATACAGTAACTTCTTTACAAAAAGTCCAAAGTTCAAGATTCAGAATATACTACTTGTAGTAACGAACAAAAGAGGTGATTTGGTCAAAATCTTCCTTTTTCTCTCCTTTCCCTTTCCTTCGAGCCACTACACTCCAAGCCTTGCATCTCAAGACTCCCTTTTGGACAGCCCTACCTGCAACAAGGTTACACGGAAATGGAATAAGAGCAATGCCCAATAAAGACTCAAGAGTACCAACAATTCCTCAAATAACATGGTGATGGTGATGGTGATGGTGATGGTGATGGTGATGGGCTGAACGAAAATCCCCAAATATCTCAAAAGAGAAGAAAGACAAATTGGAGCAGAAACATGAGGTCATTGGAGAGCCCCAAAAGGGGACAATCTGCAAAACCAAGATCATATAGGATCAGCCTAGTACACCATACCCAAGACTTTCACCAATTTACGCATAAAAGCTTTTAACTTAAAATTCAAAAGCGAAGGAATCTTTATCTCAAATTAGCCACAAAATGCTAAAGAGTTTAGCTATAAATACCAGCCCACCACCTCCTTCCTCACACCTCTCTATATTCACAATACACTAAGATGTGCAGCAAGAGAGGAAGGAGTGGCGGCAAGCTTAAGGGCAGTCCGGCGTTCAAAGAGTTATCGAGAAAGAGGCAAAACACTAGCACACCCTCTGCTTTTGTTTCAAGACATCATGCTAGGCTCAAGAACATAGAATCATGGCTGCAGAAATCTCATGACAGTAGCAACTCTTAGAACAAGTAGCAGTTGAAGTCCCCAATATAATGAACTCATTCCAATTACACATAATTTTCAAGACTCCTAAATCCACATAGTTGCTGCCCCAAAAACTCAACCAAGTAAACTAAGGATTGGATGGAAGAAACTTAGCTTAGAGTAGGGGGCAGGGCTGCGCCGGGCAGCAGCCGCTGGAAGCGGCAGACGAGCCCGACAGACGGGGCAGTGATACGGCAGCCCCGACGGCGACCGACCCCAGGCAGCTCGAAGGGACCGACGCTGTGAGAAAAGGGGAGAAGCCGGCGATGCTGCTCGCCGGTCCCGAACCGCGAGAGAAGCGGGCGATGGTGGCGCTGCTACGGCGGCGCTGCCTTGCGAAGAAGACGGCAACGGAGAGAATGCAGGCGGCACTCAGCAGAGAGAGGAGAATGGGAGATCGCCGACGGTGCAAGGGCGTTGTCGATTTGCCGGCGAATGAGAAGAGAGATGTGTTGTTTAGGGATTTTAGTTTTGATTTGGGAATGGTGGTGAAAGAGGGGCAAATTCCACAAAACTACCTCCAGGGAGCTAGTATCCGCCATTTGTACCCGGAAAAAAAATATTTCCGGAGAGGGGAAAGACGCGAGAGGCTGCGGCGTGTTTAAAATGAAACACGCATGAGAGAAATGCGTGTATCATTAAACACGCATTAGGAAAATGCGTCTTTGTCTTGGACACAAAACCAGCATGGGGAATTTTGAGGCGTCGAAGCAGTCTATGAGAGTGCTGCCGCTCTCACCGGCCAACAGCTTTTCGTAGTAGGCGTCCACATCGTTCCCGAACACGGAGACGAGTCCCATTCCCGTGATCACCACGCGCTTCTTCGGGTCCGTCTCGCGCTTGGGCGCCGTGGCCGTCAATGCGGAGATTGTGAGAGGGCGCCTCTTCTTAGCTGTGGCTCTGGCATTGTAGCTGGGTAAAGCGGCGGAGGGTTTCGAGCGGGGAGGGGTGGAGGAAGGCGGTGGATTGGAGGGCTTGCATGGCGGAGGCGGAGGCGGAGTTTGCGATGAAATGAAATCAATTTGATAATGAAATGCAGCTATGGAGTGAAGAGACGCATTTGCCTAACGCGTGTTTAATGATACACGCATTCCTCTCATGCGTGTTTCATTTTAAACACGCCACAGCCTCTCGCGTCTTTCCCCTCTCCGGAATTTTTTTTTTCCGGGTATAAATGGCGGATACTAGCTCCCTGGAGGTAGTTTTGTGGAATTTTCCCGGTGAAAGAGTGAGAAAGAAGAGAGGTTACTACGATCTCAATTTGGAGATCTTTGTGTGAGACGGAGAGAATTATGGAGAAAGAAAGAATACGGAAAAGAGATCTCTGCGATGCCAGCGACGGAGCGCAGACGATTGGGAGGGGGCAGCGTCGCAGCTGTCGAGAGAGAAAAGGGGGAGAGAAATTAGTCTCAGATTTAAGAATTTGATTTAAGTTGAGAAGTGAGAGATGAGGAAGACGATGGAGGCGCTAGGGGATTAGAGCATCCTTAACGCCACAGGCCGGATCGCACCTGGGTCCCGGCCCGCGGCCCCGCGCGATGGAGGTGACGAATTTGCTTCCCAGGCCGGTCCCGGGGACTCAGTCGCGGCCCAGGGACGAGCCCGGGGTCCGGCCTGGCGGGTGATGGAGCTTCCGGTTGGAGGGGGTTCGGCCGCTCCTGTGTCCCAAGTTCTGCATTTTTATGCATTTGGAAGAGGAAGAAGAGGGAGGGGGAGAGGAAGGAGGAAGAGGAAGAAGATGGAGAGGGAGAGGGGCGAGATTTTTTTGCACTTTTTTTAATTTTTTTTGTATTTTTTTAATATTCTAATTTTTTTTATATTTTTTAGTTTATAATTTATTATTTTTGTATTAAAAATGAATTTCTCGTGTTATAATTGCTCAACGTTTTCAATTTTTACAAGTAATATAGGCTGGAGTTGTAAACAATGCAATTTAATAGTTGTGGCCCGGGATGGAGCCTGTAGGGTTAGAGCAATTGTGGCCCGAGACTCAAATTTAAGGGAATGATGACGTGGAGGGGACTTGAGGCGTGAATCGGTGCCGGAGTTAAGGATGCTCTTAGAATTCATTTCTCTGACTTGGGAATTGGGTTGAGAAAAAGGGAATTAAGAATCATTTTTACTCCCTATCGTTAAGTGAGAAAAGCAAGGCCATGTTTGGGCTGATCCACTTTGGTTTGTTAACTGGGCCATAAGAGTAGTAAGAGATTAATTTATTTGGACTCCCATTCTTGGACAAGAATTGATTGGGGTGGGTTGGGCCGAATGGAATTTATTTCTCAAAGAGTTTGGGCTGCAAATTAATTTGGCTTAGTGTTTAAATTCTAATTAAGTTCTTAGGCTATGATTAATTAGGGGCATGCATTATTAAAGTATAAGAACTTCTTGAGTCTTATTAGTAAGTTGTTTGTTTTCAAAAGACTATCTCCGCGAGTTAAGGGTGGATTCAGGAAAATTCAAGTTAAGGAGTTTTAAGCAAATGAGGTGGACTTTCAAACTAAAGTTTTTTAGTGAGCTTTCAGTTTAAAGTATGTTTATAGTTTTTACGAGAAGTATTTACGTGGGCTTTCGAATGTTAGGATTTTGGGGCATATTTGCACAACTAATAGAATAGAAGGATCTATTTGTAATATTCTGTTTTACACTTTCTATTCCCTCTCTTTGCCGTTTGAATTGAGCTGAAGTATAAGTACAGCAATGGGGTTTTGAGATTGAGTGATTTTCTGGTGATTTGCACTCTTCCAATTCATTGAATAAAATCCTAGTTCGATACACTTCAAAGTGTGTGTGCAAGCATTACTCATTCTCATCTTTTCATATGATCTAGAATTGATAGCCGATTTTGGCAAAGTTGATTGAATCCAAGATTCGATCGTGTTGTTCTAAGCTTCACATCGAACTAAAGTATTTTAGTGAGCTTTCAGTTTAAAGTATGTTACAGTTTTTATGAGAAGTATTTTTATGGGCTTCTATTTAAGATGTGATGTTAAGTGTGAGCTTGCTATTTAATGTGAAGTATTATGAAAAGTGCTATTTGCTCCATGTTATTATATGATGCTATGTGTTGTCTTATTGGTGCTTATGAAGTGTAGCCTTTGTTGATATTTGTGTACGACTTTGACCGATAATAATGAGTTTTGTTCCAAATATGTTTACGAGAAAAATGAAGTCTTGAAAGTTATGTGTTCGGCTTTTGATGAAAGAAAAATGAGTTTATGTTTCACAAATGTTTTACGAGAAAAATAAAGTTGCAAAGGTTATGTCAAGCCAGGTTTTGTTTTGAACTTTGCCTATCTGTTTGTCTAGCGAGGGCAATGTCCCTACTAGACTAGGAGTTAGTGAATTCGTAGGTCACCAGGAGTTAGTGAATGCGGGTTTGTAAGTGGGATGAGCCCATACATTCCGGTTCACCATGAGTTAGTGAATTCGCGGATCACCAAGAGTTACTTTCAGATACGGTATATGTTCCAGGAAAATAGATCGATAGATCGTTTTTTGACAAAGGAAAAGAAAAATGCTTTTAGTGCTCTCGGATCTTTTAAGTAAAACCCCAAGTTCACATAGGAGTGGCTTGACATAACTAGTTTTTCAGTAAAATATATTTCGGCACGTGTCCACTGAGTACACCAAGTACTCAGCCCTGCATATGTTTTAAAAATGTACAGGTGAAGCAGTGATGACGGCGGGCGATGTTGAGCACAGACAAATGAAGATCCTTCGATAGAATGGTACTTGGATGCATCGTGTAACCATACATGATGTCATCTACTCTTGACTCTTCCACTGCAATGTAAAAGTCGAGATTTCATTCTCTTGTATCATGCACTCTGGATTATATATTCTAAGTTATTTCAGTTCAAGCTCAATTGTGCCACAGTTTTCCCCTTTCTTCCTCACTTCTTCCATCCTCCCCTAGTCGCGATCAACCGGGTTTTCTATCCTTAGAAAGTGCTATCGTGACAATTTGAGAGCAATACTTCTTACGTATAGGGCATGTTTTCTTTATTTGCTGCCGTGTTGATTTTGTTACTATTTGGATTATCACTATTTATGGTGAACTTTGTAAGTGACTTTGAGCATTTTTACATTTGTCGAAAAAGAAAATATTGATTGAAGAACGACATAGTTTAAATGGAAAAAATATTTACCAATGGTATCTGCATGCATTTTTTTAATGGAAGTGAAAAATCAACAATCATTTAGAAGCTCTTATGCCATGCTCATGCATTCTTCGAAATACCATGTTCATGCAATTATATTACTACCTCCATCCCACAATAAGTGTCACATTTTGCCATTTCGATCCATCCTACAATAAGTGTCACATTTTACTTTTACCATAAATGACAAGTAGACCCCACATTCCACCAACCAATTCTACTAATATTTTATTATAAAACTAATATATATATATATATATATAAGTGAGACTCATAATCCACTAACTTATTCAGCCCACTTTTCTTTACATTTCTTAAAATCCATACCCACACTAAATGTGACACTTAATGTGAGACGGAAGTAGTAGTATTGATCTACAACTTTTATGATATCTTGAAATATTCGAGCACCAAAGATTAGTTACGTAGTGAGTTGTCGACAAAGTGATAGAGAATATTATCTCACTCGACCAACACCAAGATCGGAAAGGATAAATATCGAAATAAAACAACCACGGAAACTTGAGGTGGTAAACTCCAATCATATCTGTAAAATCTGGGTGAAACGCAACGAATGGCCTTTCCATAGGTTGGAATCATATAAAGAGATATAATAGCATGTAGAGTTTAATCACCTAACGTTATAGTTTTCCTGAATCAGGGAGCAAGAACAAGAACCTTAATTGTTCCTTGACTGTTTGCAGTTAACATTGTTGGGCTATCACTTTTCCAACACACAGCACTAATGAAGTACGACACGGGCTCTTCTTCTGCTTCATCACCACCAGAGTTGACAAATCTATGCCACGCTGCTGGTCTCGATATGGCCTGCAAAAATACCAGCCTTGTTGACTAAAGGATTTTGTGGATGAATCAGTTAATATACAAAGATCGTGTGGGTCCAACGAATGTGTACCTTGTGATACGCATATACTTCATTAGTTTCGCTGCCACAGGCTAGGTACTCACTGTTAACCGAAAGGCCCACGAAGTTCTTCTCATTTGCATGACCCCTAAATATGCGTAGCTGAAGGAAATACAAGACATTTTGGGGGATGTTCAGAGCTATTTCCCATATCAAGCAAAGCTCGGAAAAGTTGAGTGCATCGTCATATTTACAACACAGTGACTAAAAATGCTCCACACTGCAACACTGATTTCTAATGTAACAAAGTAGTAGTACTATTTAACTTCTCTTCACACTTGATACTACTAGTTGGGAAACTTGGATGGTTCGAAATCATATATAAACAAACAGAAAAAAAAATATGCTAACTTTAGTATGACTACAGTGAAGTGAACAGTGAATAAAGAATAGAAACTTACAGGTACATTTTCTTTGACATCCCACAGGCGCAACGTATTGTCTGTAGATGCTGAGCCAAGCTCATTGTTGGACAAAAATTTCACATATGATACAGCCTTTCTGTGACCACCTAATGTATGTAATGGCTGGCTTATATTTCTCAAGTCATAATAATAAATATTGTGATCTGCAGACCCAACCTGAAAGGGACAAGAGTAAATGACTTCATACATATACTTCATCTGGATGGCTAGCATGAATCCCCATGACAAAAAGACCAATTATATTACCGCTATGTGAACACTAGATCCAGGGTTATATTTAACGGAGCATATGTTAGCTTTCATATCAATGTTGAGAGCACTTGCCTCCTGTTTTGTACACCAAACTTTGACCTGTTGAACATTGAGTTTATCATTCGATAAAGATATCATTTAATAACCAAGTTCTCAAAGGGCAATTCAGTCGCAAGCATTCTAATTTTCAGGTAGAAAATCTGGACATAGTTATCGCAATGCTCTAACTTACAAACATATCGCAAAACATCCATTTGTTTTCTGGCATAAACATTATTTAGAGATAGGTGACAGTAAGGGGGGAAGACACGAGAATATATAGCTAAGTTTTGGTGTTTTTAAAGGCAATCATTCAACGATGGTGCAACTCCCACTTGGTAATGCGACATCTATAACTTTAGACACGAGAACAGTAAATTTGCCTCTCAAATACCTTGCAATCATCACTACCCGAGACTAGCATTGAAGGTTCTGTTGGTGAAAAATCAACACTCCAAGCACGTTTTTCATGTTCCTCATATTCCATCACACTCTGGACAAAATTCAAGACGATGTAGCTTTACAGTGAGTCTATGCATGTGTGACTTTGTTCTGCAGAACTAAAATGGAGAAATACACTAATTCAATTACATGTAGTACCTGTCGAGTGGTCACATCCCAAACAGTTACTATGCCTTCATAGTCACTGCTGGCTATGTGACTTTTAGTGCACTTGTTCCAGCTTAAACAGCTAAGTTTCGATCGCGTCATCATTTCCGCAACTGGGCATTGAACACCAGCAGGTTCATTAACTACCTGGAAAGCAATTGCATTAGTATGAGAACTGATATTAATTGACAATTTTAAGTAGAGGGGTAAAAGGACTACAACAAGGCACTGGAAGATGCCAAATGAATATTGGAGCTACCTTACTTAAGAATCTCAACTCCAAATGATTTTTAGCCTAATCTACTCAAGTAAAATAGTAATTGAGTAGCAAGATCATGAATCTTGTAACATGCACATAAGTATACAAAACTTAAAACAACATAACAAATCCAACTATCACGAAGAGGAAACTATGCTGTCAGTGATGAGACCTAAGCTATAAACAACAACGCAGAATGAAAATTTAGAAGCAAAGCAATTCCCACATACTGATGAAAATTCAAAAACTTTGATACGTCGTGAAACTCCAGCAGTAGCAAACAGTTCATCATCTCGGTCAAATTCTATACTGCAAAGGGAAATAAATTATTATTTTAGTATAAATATACTATCACACTTGATCAATAGCTACATAGCCAAAAGCATGAAAAAGAATAAATGTGGGAATGCCAAGTCAACGCCGCAACCTGGATACAATGTTCGCTGAGTGAAACAAATCGCCCTGTCTTAGTTCAGCAACAACCTGCAACCGACTGATCAACCAACCAAAACATGATTAGTTAGTGAGGTTTCAGTCAAGTAGAGAAACTAGGATATACGCCTAAGGTTATACCTGTATCTTGTGAAGGTCGACAGAACAGACTGAAAATCCTCAAGTCCTTCTGTGTAACCTTCTCTGGTTACACCAGGTGAATCTCGTTCTTGCTTTGTTGAATGTAGCTTTGACCAGTATCTTCGTTTTTGCAAGTAACAATCTTGTAGCTCATTGAACTGTAGCAATAGAAATGAGTATCAGCATAGTAGAAAATGAGATGTCTAGTTCAATCAAAGCATGCATTTCATAATGATTTTAAATATAATGACTTAGGAGACTCGTCAACTGAGACGATCTTTAAGGTTCCAAACTCCAAAGTACATTAGAAAGGCTAGGATGCCAAGCACCCTAACAAAAATGGACTCAAAGTTATGTAGGAAACTTAAGTATTTCTACAATTAGCTCTTTACTAAAGAGCATTTGCAGGATGTCACAGTTCTTGGATAGAAAGATTTTCCTCAACAACATATATAAGTTGTTTACCTATTTCGAGGGAATTAAAAGCACACGACAAACATAAATGCATCTATGCTGATTAGCAAATCAGAACCAACCTGAGCATGGACCCGCCTCTTTCTTGCCAGAGCCAGTCCAGATGGAGTGAGATTTTGGTTATCTGACGCACCAGAAGCATCCTTCCAAGGGGTTAAAGGGCTTGCAGAAGATCTTAAATCAACTTTCTGGATTTTAGAAAGACTACAACTCAAGCGGACCTGGTCTGGTGCAGTGGTAGCCCTAGAGACAGTGGTGGTATCTCTATGTTTGTCCATCAATGATGGCCATAGAGACTTCGAATGCGGATCATTAGATAGCATTCTCATTTTCGGAGCGTATCTATCTCTTCTATGATACAACTCTATTCGACGCTTCTCCACAGCGTGAATATCTTGTTTTATGTACTGGAGGTCAGATTGTATCTGTAGGATAAATGGAAAATCATTTATTTTCTTTCAAAAGAAAAAGAGATCATACTCTTAATTGAGGACTAATTTCCAAACATATATGCTGCTGAAAATTCCTTAATCGGCTGCATCCATATGAAACCTTGATATGCCATTACTTCAATATTAATTACATAAATACTGCAAGAGACATATGGACGGCCAAGCAATCTTTATTGACAACATTGTTGCAATTCATTGGCATGATCTTCACTTTTTTTTTAATTTAGAATGATAACTAGAGAGTGCTTGCACATGTCATCCAACATGAATCTTTGATATCATGCGAGCACATATCTGATAAAATAATAATAACTTAAATGACACAATTTGCTGACATATTAGCAGATTATGATGGAAAAAAATGTTACAATACAGTTTAAAACAAGTTAGCACAATTATAAAGACAACAGAGCTGTAAAATAAAAGCATTAATGTTCAAAGCACCTCATTGAGCTCATCAAGTTTTTTCTTTTTCAAGAAAACCAAAAAGTCAAGCAAAATCTGCATATTTGTCTCAGCTTCTTCTTGCTCCATTTTCTTTTTCTTCTCAACAAGAATATGCAGGAGGCTCTCAAGCTCCTTAACTGATGCTTCGCATCCCTGTGCAGATATCATTTACAATCACATTCTTACTTTATGTACGCATGGAGTATACAGAACATACAATATGAAGCTTGGCTACCAAGAAGAACAAGATATAGGAAAAGAACATGTTTCCAATCAATACTGGCAGGATTTACTGTTACCACCAATTATGGGAACCTGGTGATGCATAATATTTGGTATCCTCAAATTTTGCTATTAGACTACAAACAAGGTATCACCAGGGATAGAGAAGGAAGAATAACTCCGCAAACTGCAAAATCCCAATGCCTATGTTCTAATAAAGGATGGTAGTCCAGCCATACCAAATGTTAGAAGCAAAGGAGCATATGCATCATGCGTGTGAAGCAACTAAGCATATAAAACTGAATAGTCTTCTCAAACAAACTTCTATTGGTACTAATTCAAAAGAAATACGTATTATACTAGTATTATTATGTGCAAGAGCAAGGGAGCAACCAAGGTTACAATTTGAAGCTCTTCTTGATCATTGTGTAACTAACCTGTTCCAGAGCCTGGCGAAGTTGTTCAATTGGCGTGGAAGTTTTAGCTATTTGACGCGCAGAAGTCTTTGCAAGTAACTACAACATTGAAGCACACTGCACCATAAGTACATCACAGATTGGGAAACACTACATCATAAGCTCAAATAGTAAGCATACATACCTTAAGTAATAAGTGCTCAAAATACATAGAAAGCAATAGAAATTCTAGAAACAAAAATCTCCAGACTTGAGATCTTGAATAAAGAATAATTAAATCACAGATAAATGTCTAAATAAAAAGTACTAACAAGTCCCAACTATCAGTGACACGAAAAAAAGCTTACAGAAGTTGGTGAGACCAATCTGCATCTTTATAGTATACTATCAGTTACTATTATTTATTTAGATAAAATGAGTTTGTTAGAGATAAGTTTATCTCATAGAGTTTGATTTGGTTCAGGAGTCTAGCTTTATCTTTTAAAGTTTATTCAGGTTGAAGTCTTTTAGAGTCTTATGACTCTATAAATAGGGCTTTGTTTCACTTTTGCAGTATTCAGAAATAAAGTTTAGTTCAGCTATTTATGTTGTGGCCTTTTCGGAGAATGCTCTCTTAGTCATAGGAGGAGTATTTATCTTTTATTTTATATATAATTTTTTTATTTCCTCTTTATTTTCTTCTACTCTATGTTATTTTCCAGCAGCTTCTTCATTGTTATTATGCCCAATTGTGAGATATGCTTCATATGGTACGATATTAGCGAATGTTTATGGCACACCCGCCTATCACTCCGTATCAGTTGGTGTCATAGGATTTCGACTTCATAAGACTTACTAAGCTCATAGCTTGATTATGTGTTCCATTCTAATTTGTTTTTTTTTTCTATAAGCAGAAACCAGAATACAAACTAAAGAATGTTCAAGATGGAGATGAGAATTTTTCTCTAGCTGATTGATCAGTTTCTGGAACCTAGCGAAGTGAAGAATTGATAAAGGAAAAAGGTCATATTCCATATTATCACCAAATCCAGAATCAAGTAAGCAAAATTAACGATGCCTCAGTACATTCATCATCAACAATATAATTAGCAATAAAAAAACCTGAAAACTAACTCAGAATTGCACAAAACATATTGAATGCTCGACTCGCCAAATTCAGCATACAATTAGCAGCTACACATTCGATTATTCAAACAAACCTTATTGAGGAGAAAATTAGGATAGAGATGAGTCTTGGTGAGGAAGTGAGAGCAACACGGACAATCATTCTTATTCTGCAGATGCGTCACGATACACATGTAGCAAAAACTGTGGCCGCACGCCGTGAGGAAGGCGTCCTTGATGATTTGCATGCATATCGGGCAGAGAACGTCTTTCTCCGCATCGACCGCCCCCCGATCCTCCTCCGGCGCCGTGGAAGTAGAGGGCGGAGCCGTCGAGGGCTCTTCCGGCAGCTCGGACTTGACCGAGGGCACCAGAGCGCCGATTGAAGTGGTGATGCCGCCCATCCTGGGGGAAATCTGGTGTTCTCGGCGGTCTAGAGATGCATGCGTGGATTGGGGCGTTTATCGAAGGAGTGAAGAAAGGAGAGGAGGACGTTAGTGTGGATGCGTGGGTGAGTGTAAGCGGTTGGTGTGCTAGAGCGGCAGCCCAGATTTGTATGGGTGGAAATTCACCACGTCAACTTACGCGGGCTTTTAATATTTCCTCTTTTTTCCTTTTTTTTTTTTAATTTATGATCTGTCTGTACAAATACAGTGGAAAGACACTAGGAAAAATTCTACTCACGTCACTCTATGCCAATTGTCTTGCCTTGTTTTTTGTTCATATCGACATTTTCAACATTCGAGTCATCCATTTTTATTTAATTTTATTTTTAAAACGGACAGTCTGATAGATTTAATTAGCCCTAAATTACAATTACACTTATGACATTCATAATATGACCTCAAAATCGATCGGTTGTGTGTGATATCCCACTGAAAGGACCCATGACCCCGCGTTTTAGCAAGCCTTCGACAACCTTTGTTAAGTTGCAGAATGGTTAATGGGATCCCAACTTAACCAATGCGGAGAACTATAACGATGTGTATCGGCCCGTGGTGGATGCCCAAGATCTGGGTACCCTAGGAACGCATGGCTCCCGATCAACACCAATAGGTACAACCTCTCGGACATGGAGCCGTTAGGATCCCCACGCGAGCAGAGGCGCACGCAAAGGGGAAGGGGAGATCGACATACGAGGGGCTGGGACAAATGTACGTGGAGATCGACAATGAGGGGTTGGAACAAATGTACCAGCAAATGATCGACAACCTTCGCACTCAATTGTGATACAATTGATGTGCCTTTTTTTCTTTACACTACTAGGTTTTTTATTCCTATGTGTTTTTTTATTTGTAACTTTTTTTAGGTGTTGTTATTTTATTTTATTTGATAACACAACAACTAACCAAAAAAAGATGAAAATGGTGAAATAAATTGTGGTGGATTTTGGGGTTGGTGCTATTGCATGTGGTGGGGCTGGAATTTGAAATACTGGCCTGACAAGGTAAAAATAGATTGCGGCGGATTTTGGGGGTGGGTTTTCAGGGCACTACTGCGACATTTAGACCTCCCAATTTAATTTCATTTTATTCTCCTCTTGTGAGCGACCGAACCTCCCCTCTCTACCGGTCTCTAGGTCTGCCCTATTCAATTGTCGACCGCCGACAACCATCCCGCCTATTATTGTTCTTATATGTGTGAGTTGTGATATACACGAATACTAATAATTCATATTCAAATTTTAGTTTAAAATAATACAATTAAGTATTAGAATTCAACACACATTTTGACATTTTTTGTTAAATATTCCAAATATCATATTTTTGGGATTGGATATCTGGTCGGATATTCATGTACATAATAGAATTCTGTAATTCGGTATCAGCTATCTTATATTTGGTTTTTTGAAATCGGGTACCTAAAAATTCCGGGATCAAATACCCGATTTAACACACCTAGATTCAATAGCATCAATTATTTATCTAAAAGAAAAACATATCAACAACTATAGTCCATAAATACTAGTACTGGTCTACATATGTTGCATCTACAAGTTACTATATTCGTATCTTAAAAATAAAAACTTTTGAAACGATGTGAATTTTAATGCACAATTGGTAAAGTAAGAAAGATAGAGAGAAAACGTAATTGAAGTATTATTCACGGAGAATGAGTCTCGTCTCACATCATTAGAATTTTTTTCCCCTAAAATATAAAGTTTACAATTTTAAGTTACTAACCAACATGAAAATATTTTTTTTAAAGAACGGATGTAGTATTATTATTAACGATTTCCTTCGTCCATAATTAAGTGACATAAGACCATCCACAACGGGACTCGCCGGCGTCTCGCGTCTCGTCTCAGCGAGACGAGACCCCGGCGAGACGCGTTGCAGCCTCCATCTCGTCCCGTCTCGTCGCGCGTCTCGTCGCGCGACTCGACTCGCCGAGCGACTCGACTCGCCGAGCCAGGAGACGAGCTGGCTCGCCACGCGCCTCGGCGACGTGGCGCAGCCCGGCGTCGTGTGTGACGCCCACTCGCCGGCCCGCGAGTGGGCGTCGTCACGTGCTGACGCAATAAATATTTTTTTTAAAAAAAAATTCGAATTTAAATAAATAAAAAATTTTTTGTAACGGTATTATTACCGTTTTTTTGTTTTTTTTTTATTTTTTTTGTTTTTTATTAAATTTTTTACTCTATAAATACTCCTAAACCCATCCTCATTTACACACAACTACACATCTATTCTTCATATCATCTAAATTTTCTCTCAAATTTTCGCTGAAATTTTCATAACCCAACTCAAGATGTCCGGCGACGGCGAGGGCAACTATGGCGGCTCCGGCTCCGGCGGGTGGGATCTCAACTCATTCGGCGATTGGGAGAACATGATCAACACATTGGGCGGTGGAGGTTCGTCAACGCCGGGGACCCAGGGTTCGGCGACGCCGGGGGGGTACCAACCACCCAATTTTGACCTTGATGCATATGTTCGTCCCAACGTCCCGCGGTTTTCGCAGGGATTATCCCAGATCCGGGAGGATTTTCCAGTTGATCCCACGCCGGGAGTAGGCCGAGGCGGTGGAGGTGGGCGAGGCGGTGGAGGTGGCCGAGGCAGTGTACAACCCCAGACGGGCGAGGACGAGGAGGAAGAAGAGGAAGAGGAAGATGATCTTGGCCGACATCCGTACAACAACCTCGAAACGATGGCGGTGTACAACGCCTGGATCACGGTCTCGTACGATCCCATCGTCGGGAATCAACAAACCCGGAAGTGTTTCTGGGAAAAGGTTGTCGAGGTCTACCACCAAATAAAGCCGAACCGCTCCCGCAAGCGCACAGTTAAAATGATCCGCTGTCACTTTGACCGAGTCGACCGACAGGTCAAAAAATTCTGCGGCATCTACTCGGCGGAAGAGGCGCGCTACCAAAGCGGCGCCACGGCCACCGACATTTTGACGTCCGCTTTGCGCGCCTACTACCAGGACGAGGGACATCAATTCAGATTTGTTGATGTTTGGCGCGCCGTCAAGGACGAGGAACGATGGGCCGGCGGTTTCCGCTCCAGCTCGGGCTCAAACTCGAAGCGCACGAAGCATACGGCGAGTGGCCAATACTCGTCTAGTGCTGGTGCGTCTGGTGGTGACACTGCTGAAGGCATCAGCCAACATGATGCTGAATCCCAGGAGTTTGCGGGTACGGTCGGCGATGCAGGAGGATCCGCGAGTAGGCGCCGTCGGCCGCAAGGGACGAAGGCGGCGAAAGCGGCTAGAGCAAGGAAGGGCCGAGGCGAATCAAGCCAGCCGGCCTCAGGATCGGGCTCGCGAGGAGGCTCGGACACACTTATGGTGGCGTACATGACCGCCACAATGGCGGACACTTCCCGCTTCTCGCACTCCCAATACGCGGCCTGGTGGAACGGAATTGTGCATATGGCAGCACAACTTGGCCTTCCGACTCCCCCTCAACCTCGACCGCCTCCGGAGGATGATTAGCCCTTCCGATTAATTTTTTTTTATTTTGTGTGTTTTTTATTTTGTGTGTTTTTTTTATTTTGTGTGTTTTTTTATTTTGTGTGTTTTTTAATTTTGTTTTAATTTTAATAAAGTGTGTTTGTTTAAATTGAATTGGGTTTTAAAAAAAATTATAAATTAAATTGAATGAATAGTAATTAAGAGACGGTATAGAGACGGTTAAGAGACGGAGCGTTGCAGCCTCCGTCTCTTAGTTAAGAGATGGAGGAAAAAAGGACAGTGGGGCCCTCAAATAGTGCTCAAACAGTAGTTAAGAGACGGTTTAAGAGACGGTATAGAGACAGCGTTGTGGATGGCCTAAGTTGACTTGGCTCAGGTGCTAAGAAATGTAACGGAAATTGGATAGAAAAAGATATGGATCTTATTTTTATACTACTTTTATAGCAAAATATGCGAGGAATGAGATAGTGAAATGTGTGTTTCATTGTCAAAACGAGTAAAAAAGTTAAAGAATGACACTAGATCATGGGTGGACGAAAAAGAAAACTTGAGACATTTAATCGTGGACGAATCGAGTATTATTCCCTCCATCCGTTATTACTTATCACTAGTTTTATTTTCAATTCGTCTGTCAATATTTGTTACACTTATTTTTTATTCCATCTGTCCTATCCGTAAGTGATTGATTTGTCTTTTTTAGTTGTCCCACTACAAGTGATTGATTTACATTTTAGCAAAAACCAAAACATCTAATCTTTCTTATATTATTCTCTATCATACTTTACTTTTTCTTTATCTTTTCTACTTTGTTATACTATTAAAACTTATGGTGTTAGGGCATCCGCAATGATGCGGATGTCCCGGCGAACTTTCCAAAACCACCTCCTGCCACGTCATAAGGACCTCCCACTGCACTGACACGTCATAAGGACATCCCACTGCACAATGACGGACATCCCGGCTGACATCCACAAAAAAAAATAAAAAATCGGAACATCCGCCAGGACGTCCGTCGTGGCACCACAATGGCGGACGTCACGACGGACGTCCCGGAAAGCCGCGGATGTGCGGTGTCCGCAGCCGACGTCCACGTCCGCCCCTCCCTCGCCTAATGGCGGACGTCCCGCGCGGATGTCCGGCGGGACATCCTCCATTGTGGATGCTCTCATTGGTTTTAACCTTTAACGGACGGATGGAGTATTAGTCTGTTAGAGTATATATTCAACACACAGGCCAGTGGAAGAAAATAAGAGGTCGTGCAAAATATGAAATTAATTATTAGCGTTGACTCCAAATGTACCAATATATGATCAGACACGTTACACTAACCCCGCCATTAGCCATTACGTGTTTAAATGTGATATAATCAAATGATTTGGCAGTTCATACAAAACCATATCCGAATTTAGATGAAGAAATATTTTCGCAATATGTTTGAACTCCATAACTCAATCTCCGCCGATAACCACGAATCACTGCAATTGACGCCAACTGATCAGTACTACTAGAAATCAAAACCCTAATGGAATCAGGGGTAGCTGATCACGACTTCTCCTCCACAAACAAATCGGATTCTGCAGCACAGGATCCAATTTTCGGGCTGAGGAGCTACATATCACCTCTGAAATGGCTATTTCTCGATCACTCCAACTTATGGCGGGCCGGGCTCTCGTGGTCCATCTTCTTCGTGTTCAACATCTGCGTTCCAATTGTTTCTCACTTTCTGTATTCCTGCTCAACTTGTGATCCGGCTCATCAGAGGCCTTTTGATGCAATTGTGCAGCTTTCCCTCTCATCATTCGCAGCTATTTCTTTCTTTTGTCTCTCTTCTTTTGCACGGACTTACGGCTTTCGGAAGTTTCTGTTTCTCGACAGATTGGGTGATGAGAGCGACAAGATTCAACAGGGCTATGCTCAGCAGTTCAACGTATGTTTCTGATTTCCCTTTTAGCTTAACCGTTTCCATAATTTTTTTGGTTATTTACCATCTCTATCTGATCTTAAATTCTTAATCTTATTAGGTAATAGTACAAAATATCTTAACTGTCAATTACAGATATGATTAGTAAGAAATTTGCTAGTAAAAGTTTCATCATCTGATTGTGGTGGGAGAAGTTTGATGTACAGCAATCTTGAACGAGAATGCTATGGATATATTGGATGATATAGGCCGTATAACCGTTTGAGAAGGGATGCCACGAAATTCAGGAAACGAACCAACCCTTTTCGCACCTCTTAGTCTCAGAGCATGAAACTTTTCCTTAAATGCTTCAATAGCGTTAGCTGCCCACCAGCTTCTGTGGCCTGCTTCTTGGTGAAAAAATGTTTTTTATCTGTTCTCGGAAGATGGGCATGATATACTATCTCTGTTAGAATACTCCTCTTTATGACAGTATAATAGTGATGGCAGAAATATGGGAGCTGTTTCTTGTTTTCATTTTGCCTGCTGATTAGTGTAGACTAAATTTGACTGCTAATTATCTACACATATGCTTCTGCAGAGATCAATGAAACTCTTGTTGGCTTTTGTTCTCCCATGTTTCCTTGCTGATAGTGTCTACAAAATATGGTGGTTCAGCACAGTGGGAACTCAGATTCCTTACTTTTATAACATATACTTGAGCAAAGCTGTTATGTGCACGCTCTTAATGTGTTCGTGGCTGTATCGGATCTCAATCTGTTACGTTGTATGTATTCTCTTCCGCCTTACATGCTATCTGCAAGTGCTCAAATTGGAGGGCTATGCTCAGGTCTTTTGGAGAGAATCTGATGTTGCTTCTATCTTGACCCGACATCTAAGAATCAGAAGAAATCTCCGGGTCATAAGTCACCGGTTTAGACGTTTCATCTTGTTGACTCTGGTCACTGTTACAATGAGTCAGTTTATTTCCTTGCTTGTTACAACTGAACCAAGCTCTAGGGTTGATATTTGCACAGCTGGAGAACTTGCGGTATTCACACTCTTTATATTGTGTAATCGACTATATTTATATAAAAACTCAGCTTTGCTATAGCTGATTATGCTTCTGAACATGTTAGATCTGATGGCATCTTATCATCATGCAGTTATGTTCAATCACGCTGGTGACAGGGCTTTTCATCTGCCTGCGCAGTGCAGCAAAGATAACGCATAAAGCTCAGGCTATTACATCACTTGCTGCAAAATGGCATGCCTGTTCCACGATGAGTTCATTGGATGAGATGTATGATGAAACTCCTCGAGCTCAGAATTCTTCAATCGGGACAGTGTATCCGGTCACTCTTGACTGGGACTCAGATAAAGAAGGAGACGAAGATGACGAACTGAATGATACAAGCTCGGTGCATAATTATGCAAATACTATATCGTACCAGAAGAGGCAAGCTCTAGGTGAGTTCTGCATAGTTCTACTTTTTATTCCTTTCACATAGTATTTGGTAACAAGAATTTGATAACCGGTACAGCAAAATATTTTGAGCACAACAAAGCAGGAGTTTCAGTGTATGGCTTTATGCTGGACAGGACCCGTCTCCACACTATTTTTGCCGTTCACCTTTCCCTCACACTGTGGATATTGAACAAGACGATTGGTGTCTCATAAGCTGTATTGTGCCATCAGGTATTTAGTTCCTGTATAGCTATATCTGTTTAGTTGGATTTTGGCACGCCATGTCACTACTTTGTAGTATGAGCCTATGAGTTTTATCTGTTAACTTTACCAGCATGTTTATGTTGTGGTTTCGGTTTCTGTTTTTCATCCATACAAAGCATCTGATGTGTGTACCTTTTGGGTTTTATTCAACATGTTGAAATCTGCATAATGGTTTTGGCTTTCTTCGCCGTCTGACACGTATTAGGAGTCAATATTTTGGGTTAAGAGCATTCCCAAAAATCGAGCGAAAAACGAATAATAACAGAATGAAAGAAAAGGGATCAAGAACGTAACCATGTTGAATTTCTACCTTTCAGTGTCTTGAATTTCATACCAATCATAGACTACATATGCTCTCAAGTCCCAACATCAAGATTTTAGGCAATATATGCGTGAATTAGTATACAAGAATATGGTTTGGGCATATTGAAGTATCTTACCCTTCTTTAAGCTGCATTAAACGGTTATCACTTGACAATCCTCGGCTAGAAAGCCATTGCAGAAAGTTTGGTGATACACCTTCTTTATCTTCCTTGGCATTGACAACTACAGTTTGTTTGACAAACGGAGAAATTTTAGCACCATAACCTGTTTTCACAAGAGCTCTTTCACCAGACTTAGTGTCCGATATATAGAAGTCCGCCACATAGGTCTGTTAAGACAAGGAGACAAGTGATTACTTTTAGTAACTCAAAATATTTAACTGTCATCAGAATATCACAACCGAGAGACAGTTGAATGTTAAAGGGACGAGCCATGATCCAATTAATTAGCAGACCAATATCCATTAAACTGATTTTTTGCAACTAGATCTTCTGGGTTATGATGGTCTTGTGGAAATTCTTTGTCTAATTATAGCTTCATAAGTAAGTTCATTTGCAGTTCTACGAGGTTGTTGTGGTACAACTTCAGCTGACGATTTAGAGTAACATCTACGTGTACATTAATATTCACTAAAACTCTCATCATATTTTACGAAAACTAACCTCTGAGTTCCTGCATCCCCAAGAGAAGAGACTGTGTTTAGCATTTGCCTTTTCTCCACCATACCCTCTATATTCGTGTAACTCAGAGGAAACATACACACATCTTGGCACTCTCTGATACGAAGTTTCAAGCGGTGAACAGCCACAAGTAACAACCTACGCAAAAAATGCAACAAGCAACATGA
Source organism: Salvia splendens (assembly GCF_004379255.2). Classification (NCBI taxonomy): domain Eukaryota; kingdom Viridiplantae; phylum Streptophyta; class Magnoliopsida; order Lamiales; family Lamiaceae; genus Salvia; species Salvia splendens. The sequence goes on along the minus strand of NC_056036.1, from coordinate 8,157,776 downwards.
AAATGCAACTAGATAAACTTACAGTACAAGAGAATCACACACTTGCAACAGAGAGAAGCATTAAATAAACTTCATTTACAGGCAGAACTTAAACCAGTACATGTTCCCAAATTGGTGGGAAAGAGATCACAAACCAGTCAATAAGAAGAAACAGAGGATCTCAGGTATTCTAAATCATACCACTGATTAGAAGTTTAAAGTAAAAAACCTTCTTCAAATAGTTTGTTTATACCAATAAATAGTTGCAACTTCAGAGTTCTTTTTATCTATTTATTTTGCGTTATTGAGTTGTGACTACTTTTTGAAGGGTTCATAGATTCTGAATCCCATTAACTCTAGTCTACATTCCCTTGTTAATTTAATCAATGCAAATAAGGTCAAGGAAAAACTTTGCAAGTCAAAAACATATGACGGATCTACAAAAACAGTTCAAAACAAATAAATTCCTTATAGAGAGCTAAGTGGAAGACTGAAACATAGCAGAGTGAAATGTATTTATCAGTTTCAACCTTAATACAGAAACACAACGGTAAAACATATAGCATGTGAATCCTAGCTGCAATATTTTCCACCGTTTTCTAGCTTGCCACTATCGTACCTTAGATTTACAATCACACATGAACTATAACTCATCATAAGAGGAATGGACAAGCAGTGAAATAAACATGGCCAATGCAGGTCAGCTACTTTTGCATAGTAAGCCACCGAAACTCAAATTGCTACAGAAATCAATCCCAGCCTCAGCATAAGTATCATTTAAGAGAAAAGAAACTTAAGTCATCAGTTTTTTTCTTGCCAAGTTGTTAAACAAGATTCAGCAAACTATTATAAGCTCGGAACAATCCATAAATCTATCATTATAAGTAATCGTTAGGTAAGGAACTATTTTCTCATTAATGTCAATTGAGGTTATTTAGTATGAATAGTTTCACTTAATGCTTGCTTTGCAATTCCACATTTGTCGTATTGTTTCGGATTTGGATGTAGTTTATCAGACCATCCACTACGGGTCTCGCCGGCGTCTAGCATCCCGTCCCGGGGAGACGGGACCCCGGCGCGACGCGTTGCAGCTCGGCGTCCCGTCCCGCGCCGTCCCGCGTCTCGTCCGGCGTCGCGTCCCGCCGAGCCAAGAGACGGGCTGTCTCGCCACGCGCCTAGGCGACGTGGCGCGACCCGGCGTCGTGCGTGACGCCCACTCGCCGGCCCGCGAGTGGGCGTCGTCACGTGCTGACGCAATAAATATTTTTTTAAAAAAAATTCGAATTTTTTAAAAAATAAAATAAAAATAAAAGAATTTTTTTTTCTAACGGTAATAATACCGTTTTTTTAATTAATTTTTTTACTCTATAAATACTCCTAAACTCAACATCATTTCACACACAACTACACATCTATTCTTCCCATCATCTAAATTTTCTCTCAAATTTTCATATAACAACTCAAGATGTCCGGCGACGGCGACGACAACTACGGCGGTTCCGGCTCCGGCGGGTGGGATCTCTACGCGTTCGGCGATTGGGAGACCATGATCAACACATTGGGTGGTTCCGGTTCGTCAACGCCGGGGACCCAGGGTTCGGCGACGCCGGGGGGGTACCAACCACCCAATTTTGACCTTGATGCATATGTCCGTCCCTCCGCCCCGCGGTATTCGCAGGGATTATCCCAGATCCGGGAGGATTTTCCCGTTGATCCCACGCCGGGAGGTGGGCGAGGCGGTGGAGGTGGGCGAGGCGGTGGAGGTGGCCGAGGCGGTGTACAACCCTAGGCGGGCGAGGACGAGGAGGAAGAGGAAGAAGAGGATCTAGGCCGGCATCCGTACAACAACCTCGAAACGCTGGCGGTGTACAACGCCTGGATCACCGTCTCGTACGATCCCATCGTCGGGAATCAACAATCCCGGAAGTGTTTCTGGGAAAATGTCTGCGAGGTCTACCACCAGATAAAGCCGAAAGGCTCCCGCAAGCGCAAATTTAAAATGCTCCACTCACTTTGACCGAGTCGACCCACTGGTCAAAAAATTCTGCGGCATCTACTCGGCCGAAGAGGCGCGCTACCAAAGCGGCGCCACGGCAACCGACATTTTGACGTCCGCTCTGCGCGCCTACTACCAGGACGAACGTCATCAATTCAGATTTGTTGATGTTTGGCAGGTCGTCAAGGACGAGGAACGGTGGGCCGACGGTTTCCGCTCCAGCTCGTGCTCAACCTCGAAGTGCATGAAGCATACGGCGAGTGGTCAATACTCGTCTGGTGGTGACACCGCTGAGGGCATCAGCCAACCTGAGGCTGAATCCCAGGAGTTTGCGGGTACGGTCGGCGATGCTGGAGGATCCGCAAGTGGGCACCGTCGGCCGCAAGGGACGAAGGCGGCGAAAGCGGCTAGAGCAAGGAAGGACCGAGGCGAATCAAGCCAGCCGGCCTCGGGATCGGGCTCGCGGGGAGGCTCGAACACACTTATGGTGGCGTACATGACCGCCACAATGGCGGACACTTCCCGCTTCTCGTACGCCCAATTCACGGCCTGGTGGAACGGAATTGTGCATATGGCAGCACAACTTGGCCTTCCGACTCCGGAGGATGATTAGTCGGCGGAGAAGTTTTTTTATTTTTCTTTAAATTTGTATTTTAAATTATGTTGTGTGTTTTTTTATGTTGTGTGGTTTTTAATAAAGTGTGTTTTTTAATAAAGTGTGTTTGTTTTAATTGAATTGGGTTGGGAAAAAAAATAAAAAAATGAAATTGAATGAATAGTAATTAAGGGACGGAATAAGGGACGGAGCGTTGCAGGTTCCGTCCCTTAGTTAAGGGATGAAGGAAAAAAGGACAGTGGAGTCCTCAAATAATGGTCAAATAATAATTAAGGGACGGTTTAAAGGACGGTATAGAGACAGCGTAATGGATGACCTCAATTACCATGTACCGCCCTCGAAATCAATTATTTATTCCTCAATCAACATCATTACGACCTCGAAATCAATTATTTATTCCTCAATCAACATCATTACGACAAAAAAGTAAACAATTATTAAAACATAAATTCACGTGTGAATAAGTTGATTTTGTTTAATCAAAAATCCAAAAAAAGAATGTGAAATTACCCCAGTGACCTTGACGAACTGGCCATCAACTGCATTCCTCAGCTCCGAATCAGGAAATTTCCTCAAGAACCCTAAGAGCATCTCCAATAACCGGCGTCACCACCGCGACGCCGATTTTTCGCCGACGCCGGTTTGACGCCGAACCATTGGAACCGGCGTCGGCGAAATCGGCGTCAAAATCGGCGTCGCCATGCCGATTCCCGCGCTGACGCCGGTTCCGACGCCGATCCTCACGGGTGCCATTGTGCGTCCCGGATCGGCGCCAAACCGGCGTCGGATTAAAATTTTTTTTTTTGTTTTTCGAAAACACTATATATACGCGCGTTGAACCTCATTTTCATTCGCACCACTTGTTTTAACGAGTATTCTCTCTACCTTACTTTCTGTTCAAGATCAATTTAAGAAATGAGTAATGCCGGTGGTAGTGGTGGGGATGCGGATGAGTACGAGCGTATGATGAACGAAGAGCTAGATGCCTATACGAGCCGTGAGGTTGATCGATGGATGCAGAGTTATATGCAGCCGGTCTTTGTGAAGACGATCCGGTGCGCATCAGATCCGAAGAAGGCCTACTTTGCGACGCGGCAGGAGTCGGCGCGAAAGGACGTGGAGCGCGCATTTGGTGTGCTTCAAGCTCGATGGGCTGCAGTTAAGGGACCAACGCGTTTGTGGCATGTCGACTGCATTGCTGATATAATGTACGCCTGTATTATCATGCACAACATGATCGTCGAAGATGAAGGTGTACAACTGACTGATTGGGCCACCGTCAGGCCAATCATCGCCACGGCCAGAGACACCCACATTGCCACCAGTGATGTCCTAAACCCTAACTTGACCTGTCCCCCCAGGCTCGTGACTGCGGAGCTGTAATTGGCCTTTTTAAATGAGCTAGGTGTCGACGCAGCGGCGGCGTCGAGCCTATTTGAGCCGGGCGTGGCCTGTTGATCGGAAGTGATTAGCCCGGTCGGCTGAATCGGCGTCACCGGGCCAGAAAAGGACGACGACGACGACGACGACAGCTTGCCAGCGGGACCTGAATTGGGGAATTTCGGGGCGTGAATTGGGCCGGATCTCGCGGCGGCGGCGCCCGGTGGTCGAGGGGGGATTTTGGGCGGGTTTTCTCCACCGGAAATATCGACGCCGTACATTCTCCCGAGCTCTCCAGATGTCCTGACGTGGCCGCCGGTGTAGATGACGGCGCGCGACGCCATCCGAGGCATGATTCTTAATGTGTACTGTATTTCTTACTCCATTTCAATTGCGAACATGATTCTTTTATGTAGCTTTTAAGTTTTGACCGTGATTTAAAAAAAATGAAGAAGCAAGCGAGGGGACAATAACGACGACGCTCGTTGCTGTGTGAATTTGGGATCTGAGAAATGTTGGAGAGAAGAAAAATACGTGGAGAGGATGACAAAAAGAGAGCAACCAGAGAAAAATATAGGTATTGCTCGTTCGTTGCTCAAGCTACTCAGCATATCAATTCTATTCTCTTATAATATACTCCCTCCATTCCATAGTAGTGGGGGCATTTCTTTTCGACACGGAGATTAAGAAAGTAGAGAGATGAAGAGAGAATAAAGTAAGAGAGAGTAAAGTAAGTGAGAAGAAATGAGTTAACTTTTACTAAAAAGGGAAATGACTCCACTACTATGGAATGTACCAAAATGGCAAAATGACTCCACTACTATGGAACGGAGGGAGTAGTATATACTTACATTTTATATTTGATCTTTTAGATTTCGGGGGGCACGTGTCCTCAAACTTATGGAATATTCAATTGGACTGCAGGAGATACTCAACGGTGGACAATACTAAACTAAATAATAATGACATGATAATCCTATAATAAATTAATTAATGACATAAGTTTCGTGCTCACACGTTAATTAAGATGAAACTCCATAATCTAAACATGGCAGCCACAACTAATCTCTCATCTTCCCTATTTATACATACATACAAACATATCATTTTCTTCTCAAATCCAAGCCATGGCAAAACACACTACTTCCCTTTTCATACTTACATGGCTATTTGCCTATTGCATTTCGAAAAATACCGCACATTCATCTCACAAAACTCAAAACAAAACATCCCCACATTATAATAACATCCATACATATCCTCGCCAAAATGACAAGGTGATGAACAAAATAGACTCGTGCTGGCGGGCCGACCCGAATTGGGCTCTGACCCGGAAGGCGCTAGCCGATTGTGCAATAGGATTCGGAAGTGGGGCCGTGGGAGGGAAGAATGGGGCTATATACATCGTGACTGACGCGTCAGATGACGCGATTAACCCTAAGCCGGGCACGCTTCGTTATGGTGTGATCCAAGCCCAACCGCTGTGGATCATATTTGAAAGCGACATGAGTATTGAACTCGATAACGAGTTGATTGTGAATAGTTATAAGACGATCGATGGGAGAGGGGCGCGAGTAGAGATATCAAATGGGCCGTGCATTACTATTGAGGGCGTGAGCCACGTCATAGTCCACGGGCTTAGCATCCACGACTGCAAGCCCGGGAAGCCTGGCCTGGTGCGGAGTAGCACGGACCATGTCGGGCATAGGCTCGGTAGCGATGGAGATGGAATTACCATTCTTGATTCGTCCAATGTGTGGATCGATCATTGCTACCTTGCTCGTTGCACGGATGGTCTTCTTGACGTGACACATGCATCAAATTTTGTTACTCTTTCCAACAATTACTTCACTCAACATGATAAGGTATATTATTATTCACTCACTTTTATTAAAACACGGAGTAATTATTAATTACGTATATTCAATTTTATATAGGTGATGCTGTTGGGACATAAAGATGGATTTACAGATGACAAAATCATGAAAGTGACGGTGGTTTTTAATCACTTTGGGCCTGGATTGGTGCAAAGAATGCCAAGGTAACTTATTGTACACATAGATAACGAAAGAAAATTTTCATTTTTTTATAGGCAAACGGGGAGTAGTAATTTATAGGCCTTGAACCTGAGATATTTAGATCAATTATTACTTTATTATTAGGGCAACTCAAAGAAAAGCTTTTTTTTTATTATTAATTTGATTAGAGGTGGTTATGCATTACAGAGTTCGATACGGATACGCCCACGTAGCAAACAACAAGTACGATCAGTGGATTATGTACGCAATTGGTGGGAGTGCTGATCCAACTATACTTAGCGAAGCCAATTATTTTGTGGCTTCTGATCAAGTTAAAGAGGTGCGTCACAACAATTTGATACTACTACTAGTTTAAAGCTAAATGTTGTCCATGATAGTTGAGTCCTATTTCAGTCATTTTTTTCAGAAACATTCTCTTATATTTTAGTGTTTTTTCTAAAAAAAATTTCCTACTTTATTCTCACTACACTTAACCTGAACATTTTTAAAAATCTGTCATCCGACATTAATGGTGTATTTATTCAAGAATTTCATGTAATTTTGGTGAATATTGATGTTGAGATGGTGCATGGATAGCCGAGAATAAAAAAATATCCAACGGCAGGTAACAAAACGCGAGACGAAGGATGATTGGAAGAGCTGGAAGTGGAGGTCGACAAAGGACGTGTTCGTAAATGGGGCATATTTTATCCCATCAGGATATGGAAGTGTTGCTCCAAATTATTTGGCATCGCAACACTTTGAAGCCGCTGTCGGATCAATGGTTCCTGCTTTAACATCCGATGCTGGTCCCCTCTTTTGTGCACCTCACCAACAATGTTGATCTAACACTATCATTTTTACGTTGTTTTTCGATTTTATTTCTTCCCCTTTTTCTATGGGTGAGTTTGCACTTTTGATGTGTTCACGATTTTATGTCTGTCTCCTATTTTGTACAACATGCGATTCGATATCCCACTTGATTTTAATGTATGCTGATATCTCTTTTCAACTATATGAGATCAATCAGAATTTAGTTTTGAAACATTTTAGAGTTCCCTATGGGTTTCCTACATCAAATACAACACACAATACACCCTATACAAACACATACACACACTGCATATGTGTGCACACACATTGCACACTGCACACACACTTCCTCAATATGTCACACAGTGAGTGGCAGATCTAATAAAGAACAAATGTACCCCTAAAATAAAGTAGCAATAATGAGGTTCAATATGGATCTATCTAGTGTGAAAGGATTAAATTCTACTAAATATAACTTTTCACTAATTTACGGATCATGGATAGTTGTGAAATTATAGTTTTTCTTAATTTTATTTTAAAAATTGATTTTTTTAATAATTAAAAATCATTTTTTTTATAATTAAAAATTGATTTTTTATCGTCCAGACCTATCGTCTAGACCCTGCAGTGTCCGGAGAATAGGTCAGACGATGCAAGGGCGCCCCTTCTTCTGCGACGAAAGGTCGGGTGTGGCGATTGTCCGTCCTCCTGCAGTGGGAGGATAAGGGCGGACGAGGCGACGGACGATGGATCGTCCGGACGAAAACCACCCTATTGTGGATGCTCTAATAGAACCATTCCAAGTTACCCAACCGTTTTGTGCCCTCTTGCCCAATTGATAGATGCACGTTTGATTCTCGTGTGTAAGATTATTTTTTATGCTAGCAATTTTTGTTTTATCATATCTAGATGCATTTTATTTTTATACATATCAAGATACTAGTATAATATTATACTCTAGATAAGAAGAGTTTTTTGCCTTGGTTACTGGGCAGTTTACTGTGCTTTCACAGATAATATGTGCAAAATAGTCGTTAAGTGTGCAGGAAAAAGATCTAAGCTCATGCAAGGGGTGCCGAAAGGAATTCATGTGAAAAGAAGCAAAAACAAGTGTGCAAATTGATCGGTAGACAACACCATAGTGTTGCAGAATAGGAGGTGGCCAACTAGAAAAGTTTCTAACGGTAGAAATGTCAAGTCAACAAAGGTGTAACCCTAGGGATTTGGGCCACACCGCCCTATAAATAGAGGCATTAACATGAAGTGAAGCATCTTCAGAAAAATCACTTATCACACCACAAGCTCTCGTTCCATCCATCGCAACCACCTTTTCACTCCAGCCTTCGGCCACCAGCCGAAGGAGATTTCGCCATGCCAGTGCCGTTCCAGCCGACGTAGTATCAAGCAGTCCGAAGTCTTTAGGAGCAACAATATTTTACTTTACCGTTCACGTTTCATTTTAATTTTTTGCAACTTGTTACTGTTTAACTTTCGTATTTCCTTGGTTAAACTTGTGTTTTGTTTCATCTTGTCATTTGAACCATCGACCTTTACACTTGAAAGACGTACCACCTAGTCTTGATTGGAGAGATTACAATGTTGTCACGCCTGTACAAAATCAAGGGTCATGTGGTAAGTCTCACACTATAAATTACCACAGTAAACTCTTTACACTTGGCCAGTATCAGGAATTCACTATAAATTCTGAGGTTATCAAAAAGTTCAGCGCAGTGTTTTCACATGTTTCACAATATATTTTTTACTTGAACCACATCCAATATATGCATGTGTTTGTGTTAGACAAACTCAACTACTTAGGGTGTATTCTCTTTGATTGAAAGGGGTACACAATAATTAGTTTCCACTATTTTCATTATTCAATACATAATTCCCATGCGCATACATGTAGGATGCTGTTGGGCATTCTCAGCTGTTGATCAGGCAAGCTGATTCCATTATCCGAGCAACACATTATTGACTGCAACTACTACTACGAAGAATGGAACATGCTTTTAGCTTCGTGATGCAAAACGGGGGTCTTGCATCTGATACCGACTATCCTTACACTGCATCTGCACCAATAACAAACCATCATCTGTGTTTTCAAATATAAATGGATTTAGTATTGTTCCTAGTAGTGATGAGGCCGCTTTGTTAGCTGCAGTTGCTAACCAACCTATCTCAGTTGCTATTGACCCAAGACTCTTCCAATTTTACCATAGTGGGGGTTTGACAGGGGAGTGTGGAACTCATCTCACTCATGCAGTTACACTAGTTGGCTACGGCGAAAGTGAAGATGGAATCAAGTTTTGGTTGCTCAAGAATTCGTGGGGGACAGGATGGGGAGATGGTGGATATATCAAAGTGCAGAGAAACGTAGATGTTAAAGAGGGCATGTGTGGTATTACATTGTATGCTACTTATCCCAATGCATGATTTGTTCTACACCACTCTACTCAGTTGTTACTACTATTACGCGTAGTATTGCTACAAGCCTATAACTATATTTGATATTGCAAATTTGCACTAGCTATATGAATTAGAATCATTTTGTATATTTAAATTTTAAGGTGTGTATGCTTTTAATCTCTATAAATAATATCATTTAAAATGAAGATAGCATTTTTGTACTTCAATTATTTGTTTCGAATTATATTATTTATATATTTATCTTTTTCTTTAATAGATGGTATGTACTTAAATATTTGTTTTGAATGATAACACAGTTATATATGCACTCTTTATAACACCATAAATTGAAATTGAAGCTTGAGATCTTGAAACAGTCGCATTCATAAACCGATTCAAATTTCAATCGTTGAAATTTGACATTCAAACAATTTCCGTCCTTTCAGTCGACTAGATCCATCTCCATGCGGTCAACAACACCTCCAACAAACCAAGCATATATATCACCAAATAAACACTACGAAATTCATTACCCTCTTTTGAAAGGGAAGGAAGATGGGCAGCCTTTATAAAGCATCACACTCAATCCTACATTCCTCCACCACTTCCCATCGACGAGGAATTACCATGAACCTCCCAAATAGAATCTCCGAAATCGCTCTATTCTTTAAACACATGGAAGAATCGATACAATCGAACATAGGAGGGGATGATTTGGAGAGAAACGAAAACGGAGAAATGGTGGAGATGAAGGATTCTTCCATGCAAGCAAGATTTTCTGATCATGCTAAATAGTTTGTATACCACTCATGTAAAGCTAATTATAACACATGAAATTATATCATTTTATGTCCAAATCTGATTTAATGAAAAAAAAGCAAGGAAACTAGCCACAATTTTAAGGGCTTTTGCCCTCATTTTTGGCCAACACAATCAACTTACCAATTGAACAATTTATCTTGGAGATGTATGTTGTGAAGAGCCCTAAATGGCATCCATCATGTATAAAAGAGATTTGCAGAGACTTATTGATTCGACTGAAATCACAAAATAATCAACTCAATTATTAACCAAGGGTTAGTTCAAGAGATATGTCATTTGCATCTTCCTTGGCCGCAGATTCCCCAATAGCTTCCCACTTCTCCTTGCACATCTGAAAACATAGATAGATATTTCTCTTAAAAAATGGATATATTTGCACAGACTTTCACCCATATGAAAACAATTGAAAGTTTGTGTATTTAGAGGCAGAATTCTTAGCTCACACTCAGAAAACTAATATTAGGTCAAAATTCATGTATTTAGATGCAATAATTAATCGTAAAAGTAAATAAATCACTAACATTATTTAGAGGAGGTTCTTTGCCGAGGAAGTCCTTTAGCACGACAGAGTGGTCGATTTCGTTGGGCTTCAGTTTCACTTGTTGCCTGCATATGATCAAGACCTAGAATAGTTTAGTAACTCAATGGTTTTTTAGCAACATTTTGTTAAGAAAAAATAATTTTACAATACCATTTGGGCTTGGTGTCAGGATTAATGAGGCTGGATAGGTCTTGATTGAGTAGATCTTTGCTTAGAACTCCGCAATTGCAGCTGTGAATTGAATGCGATTCATGGTTATTCAATTTTATATTCAGAAAATAATCTTTTTGTGTTTCAATTTTAAGTTATAAATGTTAGTTTAGTGGTTATTAATTTATCATATTATTATTTTTAATAATATACTATTATTCATTTAATGGATTTAATAGTACTAATATGCTACGTCTGTGCGGCTGTAACACATAAATATTCTTCTTTAAGTTAATTTAGGCTTAAATTTCAGTGATACAGTAATATATATGCTCCAATATCAAACCATTTAGAAGAAATTATATACATTGGCTATATAATACTGTAACAACTTACAAGTACCAAATACCTAAACTGTTTACCTTTTAATTAATAAAGGTAACTTAAATTATACATACACATAAAATTAATTACTCGACCTATCATAAAACACACGAAGTATCTCAAAATTATTTTTCATCATATAAAGATTTACATGGCTGGTTAGGCGTTTTTCTGGATTTAATAAATTAAAATATTTTTGGATTTCACAAAATATAATTTCAATTTTATGGCACAATAATATTTCTACCTTATGTTAGCTCAGCAAATAATCTATTTTTTGACTAATAATAGTAAACAAGTACATACAATTATTGGTTGGAAAGGCATTAAATGATTTAGGAAGTAGATCGATGAGCCTTAAATACATATGGAAAGTATTAGCATTTGCTTACGCACCACCTTGTATGATTTGATCTTGCTTGGCGCTCCTGTACATCTGTCCATGACAGAAAGAATGAGATAAACCATTAAACAAAACTGTACATACCTTAAAAAATTAAATGTATGCATATTATTCAAAAGTATTCAAAAGAATACGTCATTTCTCAAAAAATTATGTCACCCTAGAAGAAGGGTTTTGTCTTCAACCTGAAGATGGCTCTTGACATGCGTTACATTCAGCCCTTTCACATTCATCAACTCCAGCACCATTTTCGGAGTTGCCCCTATCACCAAAATTCAATGTAACCAATTTACTAAATTAATACTCCTACTACAATTTAAATTAAATGAATTCGTTCTTATCAAAGTCTAGAAATAATATATGAATACATTTTTTTTAATCTCCATGCACATGCAATTAATTGGTTAACGATAAGTGAAAGGGTATTAGTGTATAATTATATGAACTTTCGCTGAGAACTAGTTTCAATCTGCACAACAGAAGAAACTAAGACACATTTTCAATTATTCTAATTTTTCGATAAATTAATGCATTTATGGCTAACTGAAATGACAAATTAATGGCGCGTAGACATCCACATATACGTTGTCCCTTAGTACATCGGCTGTTTAAGTAAATGTAAACATTCAACATTAATTTGGTAACAAACAACTTAGCAATTGTATGAAAAAATCGAAATAATTGAAAACTGGAGGTAGAATAATTAGTTGGTGTGCAAAAGCTAGAATTCAATAAAAAAAATGTTAGGAGTATGCAACAAGCATGTGTGTGATCTTACTATCTCCGCCTCCCAGGCTTTCAACGGCGTGGATGAAGCATCGGTGAAGCTCTTGCGTCCATCTCAACCGCGGTATTTTAGACCTAATGTATGGTCTAACGCCTCCATTGGAAGTGGTAGGAGGCGGAGAGTAGAGACTCTCCGCCTCCTGCGGCCAACCTGAGGGCTGGTTTCGACTGTCGTCGACGGTGGAGAGAGGAGGAGGCGGAGAATCCATGGCTGGTTTACTTTGGAATTTCACAGCATGAAGCGCAAGATGAGGTCTCTATATAAGCGATGTTTTCTTTAAGCGTCGAGGTTAATTTGGTCAATTTGTTTCAATTGTCAATCGAAAAAATTCTCTCACGGATTACCATAAGGTCGGGATAAGTTCAAAAATACTCTTATAGTTAGATAGAATGTTTTTTATTCAACTTTTTTTAAATGGGGCGTTCCACTTTAGGGAAATATTGGCAGTATGCGTTGAAATTCGATGGGAAATTATTTGACGTCATGATAAAAAAAAATTATCATTTATATAGATTTTAATGTAACAAAATTTATATAGATATAATTTGTTGAAATTTCATAAACAATGATGGTTGAATTATAGGCTCACTTGTTATGATTGTTCCATATAAAGCGTGACGTGAATGTTAAATTATTTGGCAATAATTAATTTTTCAATAATATTATGTCTACTTATTTGGAAAAAAATTATGAAAAAATGGGACTCCTGTTCACGGATATATAGAGGGAGTAGTGTATTAGAATCAATTGAAGTAGTATTGTTTTGCATCTCTCTCCCTAGTTCACTCTCACACACACGATATAAAATAAAGATCGGGTACCATTTATGTGCGAAAGTGAAAGATCAGATATCATTTCTGTAGTTCACTCTTAAAAGAAAATAAGTTAAATTTAAAAATCAGGTTTGTGTCATTATTGTGTTTCTATTGTGTCATGTTAACCCAAATTATATATGACTATATGAATTGTCTTCTCTATGTGTTTATCACCATGAAGTGCATCATACTCATGTTGTGACATGTAGTAGGCACATGATTACAGATTAATTCAATTACGATTACTTATCAGTCGTAGGATATTATTGTTGTTAAAGAAATATCTTTGTTGGGTATTTTTTGGATGTTATTTTGTAATTTGAGTGATATTTTGCACGGCTTATATGTTATGGTGTGCACAATCATTAAAACCCAGTACGTTCCTAACTTGAATATCTCATGTTAACTCAAATTATATTGTACTGTTAACGAATCCGTGTGCATGTCATGTTCAGGTATAAAGATAGCAGAGCGAATTTGTGTTCAAGTTCAAAGTTTTCTTAATAAATTGGATTTGGGTGAGACATTATTTGTACCTTATGACTTGCGTACGATTCACCAGCCCTAGTTTTGATTTAGAATTTGAGACTCATAATATTATATAGAAAATAACTTTTTTATGATTGAATTTACAAATAATTCAGTATTACTCCAAATAGATCAATATATTGAATGAAATTTCTCGAATTACTAAAAATATAACTAATCAAATACTCCCTCCGCCCCTAAAAATTTGTCCTTATTTCTATTTACGTTCGTCCCTAAAATTTTATCACATTTCACTTTTACCATTTTTGGTAGTGGACCCCACATTCTCACTCACATTTTTCAACTCAATTTCTATTACATTTTTTAAAAGTCGTGCCGAGTCAAATAGTGACAAATTATTAAGGCTGAAGGAGTAATAACAATTTCATTTCTTTAAAACATGTCTATTAATAGAAGGGATGGTCATTCATATGATCCTACATTCATTACATTTATTATTTATTTCCATTTAATTCTTATTTCATTTCATCATATCCATGATGATTACCTCTAATCTTCAACAGACAACAGGGATAGCTGATTTTATATCTTTAATCTTAACTAACATAGTTAATCCTCGATGCTCGATCATTATGTATGGTCTCCTCTTCAGTAAATGAATAATAATCTCAGGCCAGTAGGACCTCCAATTAGTTTGGCCCATATATTTTTAAAGGCCTAATTATTGACATAAATCCTAAGAATTAAATCTGCGGCCAGCAACTTAAATAGGCAGGCAACAACAATTAATTTCACTCTGATATAAATTCTTGGAAGTAAAATCTGAGGTCAACGATTTGATTTGGCGCCTTAAAGCATTTAATTTTGACTTTTATACTATTTATACAAATCTTCCCCATTCTATATTTCTATTATATAAAGGCCTAATTTGGCGGCCTACAGTGAACAAAAAATAAGTATATCAAGTTTTTAATTTGTACAACAAAAGTGTAGTAGGAGTATATACTAACTAGTTCCAATTTAATTTAACTCTAAATGATAACAGACCTTCCATTGTGAATAGGAGTTCCAATTTAATTTAACTCTAAAGAATAACAGAGTTTCATATTCTGCTAACTCATTTCGCTCATAATTCATTTAAAACGAATATTCCCTATATACAATTATGACTCATATATCACTAACTTTTTGCACACACTTTTTTTAGCATTTCTTAAAACTCGTGTCAGAAAGAAATGAAACTCCTATTCGCAGACAGAGAGAGTAGTTTTTAACAACAAAACTAATTAAATTTACAAATTAAAAAAAAAACTCGGACACCAAAAATGTGATATCTGGAGTAGTATTTTTTTATCAGGTTATAATATCAAAATTACTATTGTTATTATTATACATAAAATTATGTGATCATAAAATCATGACACATTTCTAAAAAAGAAAACATCAATTCATTTACCTTTATTTACTTTTCACTTATTAACATACAAAATAAATAAAATCTTGTGCCAAATTTGATATACTCCTCTTTGAACCGAGAGAGTATGATTCACTTTGACCTAACTTTTGGTTCATCATCTCAAATGAGATTTATGGATAATTATTAGACGATTAGTAGCCTCCCAAAGAAAGTTTTGATTTTTAATCAAAACATCTTTATTTGAAATCTTCATAAGTCTATATCATAATGGAAATGTTATCTTTACATAATAGTAACTGAATCAAGATTATTTTCAATCAGTGTAAAGACGCTGACTATTCAGAATATTATCGAAATGACATTCTTTTATTCATTTTATTAATTTAGGATTTTTCTTAATTTGCACTTTGAATTTTAATGCTTTTGCTATTTGAGGTATGCAATTTGGAATCACAAATGGGGTTATCAACTAAACGGTGGAAGTTGAATTGATGTCCATATTTAAAAGTTGTGAGATTAATAAAGAGACAATGAAAAAGTTAAGATTAATTTGAACTAAATTTTTCCTTAGATTTTATACAACTGCATGATATCGTACACCTATTTGACACGTTTGAGAATCATTAAATTAGATCTCAACACAAAAGATTTACTGCATGTTGAGTGAGTACGAGCACCGAACAACACTATTAAAATATGACTGTACACGACACAACCTTAAGCATTCCCAACGGTGAGCAGCAGCTCACCGTCCGTCCTTGCCGCTGGCAAGGACGAGCTCCACCACCATTGTGCTCTTGCCGCTGGCAGGGCGCTGCTCTATGCATAGAGCACGTCCGTGCCAGCGGCAAGAGCACGAGGCGTGACGTGGCAGCTTCTGATTGGCCGGTTGATTTATAATTTATTATTATTATTTTTTTAAAAAAATCGAAAAAATCTGAAAAATTCAAAATTAATAAAAAAAATATTGTCTCACTTCCTAATAAAATATATCCATTTTTTCCACACTTTTAATTTATTTTTTTCATTATTTTTACCCCAAAATTCATACTTTCATCTATAAATACTCTCATTTCAAACATAAAAAATGACACTATACTAAACAACTCTCTCAATCTCAATTTTTAGGATTTTAATTATTTAATTTTTAATTTTTAGGAGTTTAATTATGTAATTTTTAATTTTTAGGATTTTAATTATGTCGTTTTTATTTTATTTGTCATTTGTAATATTATTTAGGTTTTTAATGAATTTTAGTATTATGGAAATGTTTTTGTTTAATTGAATTTTAAATTAATTGTGCTCGTCCTTGCGGAAGAGCACAGCTGTGGGTGTTGTGCTCTTGCCAGAGAGCAGGCATGAATAGTACCGCCCGGGCCCACAACCGTGCCGCTGGCAAGAGCACGGTTGTGGATGCTATATGAAGACACCAATTTCTTTTTATTATTATACAAATATACTTTGACTCATGGTACAAATTTCACACCAACACTATAAAACACAAGTAGGATAAAAGTAGATAATTTCGTATATATCTGGTGAAGTGTGAAAATTTTGAAATAGATAATTGCAAATTTTATCTCTATATCTGATACTTGTATAGTTGTATAGTTTTTTTTTTTTTTTTTTTTTTTTTTTTTTTTTTTTTAAATTAACTTCATATATTTATATCATATATATGAAGGAGGAAATTACAAATCAACTCCTATAACAAGGAGGAAAGACAAATTACGAGAATTACGCCACCCAGGGTTCGAACTCGAGACCTCCAGGATGGACGCAGTATCCAGCACCCTTTACCGCTAGGCCAAGGGGCTTGGATTTGTATAGTTGTATAGTTGTCGTCTCTATATTTATAAACAAAAAAAAAAAAAAAAAATTAAAAGAGAGGATTGCATTTTTAATCTCTGATAGTACTTGTATAGTTGCCGTCCTTATATTTGTAAAAAAAAAATTAAAAGAGAGGATTGCAAATTTAATCTTTATATCTGATACTTATATAGTTCTTGTCCCTATATTTGAAAAGGAGTGAATTACACTAATAGTCACTGATCTTTTCAAAAAAATGCATCAATGGTCCCTAAATTTTTTTTTTATCATTTTTGGTACGATAAGACTAAAGTAACTCTAGACACCACTAATGTGAATATTTAAAGTTTTAGGGCATTTTACACCTTTCTACTCTCCTTTTAATTTTTTTCATTTTTTCTCCCATCACCATTTTATTTTATAAACTCAATTATACTTTCATTTAAATATTATTTGATGCTTTATGATTTCAAAATTTTAAATAAGAAACCATATGTTTTAATTATGCTTTATTTATTTTTAAAATTAAATACTATTTTTTATACAGATTAATCTATATATTTGCGAAGAAAATATTATATTTAATAGTAACATTTTTAAATATAAATATTAAAGTGAATTATAGAAAATTCTTTGTGGGATTTATTTTTACTTAAAAATTTTACTAAATTTTTTAAAATTTGAGAAGAAAATATATTATACAGAATTATTGTAATTTTTTATTTAAAAAATGTTACTTAAATATTTAAATGTTACTATACTTAAGTGAAAAATAAATATTTTAATTACGTTAATTAAAATATAGTATAGTGAAGAATATTTTTAAAATATAATAATTAAAATTTAAGTGAATTATATCTAACATAAATTAAAGCGAACTCTTGCAAGTAACATTTTTTTACTAAAAATATTAAAGTGAACTATAGTACTAATTTTTTTCATTATAAAGCTTAATCTATACATTATTCAAGTAATTATTTAAAAAATTCAATTGATTTAATTCAAAATAAAATATTTTTGTTGTAAAAGGTGCATGATTGAAGAGGTACCAAAATTGTAATTTCCAAATACTGAAAATGCCCTCCATGGCATTTAGGAGATTATTCAAGTAATTATTTTAAAAATTCAAGTGATTTAATTCAAAAGAAAATATTTTTGTTGTAAAAGGTGCTTTTATGTATGGCCAAAATAATTGCATGATTGAAGAGGTACCAAAATTGTAATTTCCAAATACTGAAAATGCCCTCCATGGCATTTAGGAGATTTTTCAAATGCAGAAGGGTATAAAAGACTGACAGTTACCAAAAATGTAATTTTTAGGGACCAACTAGGCTATAAAATTTTTTAAGGACCATTGATGCATTTTTCGACAAGATCGGGGACTATTAGTGTAGTTCATTCTTTAAAAAATATTAGAGTAAATGTCAAATGTGGTCCTAAACATATGACGGTTTTACGATTTTTGTCCTAAATACTATGTTTTGAATTATTACATCCCACACATTTGAACTCGGGTCACAATCAGTCCATTTTGGACGGCTCCGTTAAAAGTACAGTCAATGGCTGTTTAGCCGATTTTTGATCGGATTAAGCATTTTTATAGATTTTTTTATTATTTTAAAAAAATAGTATTATTCTAAAATTTTAAAATTAAAAATCTAAAACCTTTCTCCCCCAAGCCGCCACGACTCCCGCAATGGAAGATCGCAATAGGCCTGTCACAGGCCATCCCGCCCCAAATTCACAGTCCAAAGGCTACTCAGCCGCCGCCGATCCACCGCTTATCCTTACGGAACAGAAATATAATTCTCCACTCATCTCTATCACTTACAACCACCACACGGATCAATCCCCATAGTTCTAAGTCCTAAGAGCATCCGCAGCGGTGGCGGTCGTCGCCACCGCCGTCCGTGCCAGCGGCAAGGAGAAGGGTCGCCGCCGCTGCGCTCGCGCCGCTGGCATGGCGCTGCTCGATGTATCGAGCACGTCCGTGCCAACGGACGCACACGTGGCGGCACGGGATTGGGCAACGGCGTAGCCGTTGCATTCAATTTTTTTTTTTAAAAAATCGGTATTTAATTATAAATAATGCTAAAAAATAAAAAAAAAATTTCCAAATCCCAAAAATATGGCCGTTTTTTCCCGTTTTTTCTGAATTTTTTTGATTTTTTTTTATTTTTTTTTCCCAAAATCATCTATAAATACACACATTCATCACTCATTTATCACATCAATTCATCTCTCATTCATTTCTCATTCATAATTCTTATACAAACTATCAACACATTCAACCTTCACTCAAAACATCAAATGGATTTCACTCATCTCATGGCGGAAGCGGAGCGCGAAGAACAAGAATACTACGAACAACATCGTGCCGCTTACGAAGCATATGTCGCGGCGAATACCCCCGCTCATCCTCCTCAACGCACTAGATCAAATCGCCGCTACATCCATCGTGACCGGGAGGGAGCCCACGAAAGGCTCGTTGCCGACTACTTTGCCGACCATCCGCGGTTTCCGGCAGATTACTTCAGGCGCCGTTTTCGCATGTCAAAGCGCTTGTTCATGCGAATTGTCAACACATTGTCCGCACGTGTTGAATACTTTCAAACAGGTGTAGATGCAGCCGTCCGGCAAAGTATCACGGCGTTGCAGAAGTGTACGTGTGCCATCCGACAACTCGCTACTGGGCAAACGGCCGACATCTTCGACGAGTATCTACCCAAGGTGGTCGACGTTCGTGAAGACGCTCCACAACCCGCACGACCCGAGACGGGTTCTTTTTGCGCAGCGTCAAGAGTCAGCGCGGAAGGACGTCGAAAGAGCCTTCGGGGTCCTTCAAGCTCGATTCAACATTGTGAAGGCCCCGGCTCGGCTGTGGTACGTGAATAATATCGCCGACATCATGTTCACGTGTATTATATTACACAACATGATTATAGGCGACGAAGGGCCGAGGGCGGCTAGCTTCTACGACGAGGACGAAGCCGGAAGCTCAACAGCGAGGTCTCCCCCACGCCGAGGCGAGCATACGACGGTTGGCCAGAGGATCGAGACAAGACACACAATGCGCGATACTCGAATCCACAATCAACTACAAGAAGACCTAATCAACCACATGTGGACGAAATTCGGCAACGAGTAGTGGTTTTTTAAATTTTTAGGATTTTAATTATGTAATGTTTAATTTTATTTATCATTTGTAATATTTATTGTGGTTTTTAAATGAATTTTAATATTATGGAAATGTTATTGTTTAATTGAATTTTAAATTAATTGTGCTCGTCCTTGCGGAAGAGCACAGTTGTGGGTGTTGTGCTCTTGCCAGAGAGCAGGCATGAATAGTACCGCCCGGGCCCACAACCGTGCCGCTGGCAAGAGCACGGTTGTGGATGCTCTAAGCTCATAATCAAGCACATGAACGCACCAAAAAGGATAAGTAAGCTTTTTCAAATAGTTTTTCAATTCCTTTATGCTCCCTTTCATTCCAGTACTGTTCAGCCAAAGTGTATGCTCCTTTCAAACTCTAATTCAATGGAGTAATTGGGGATTTAACATAAATCCTAATTTAAACCCAAATTCAGTTGAAATGCTGGAAATTAATTAATGCAAATTGGAGCTGTAATTGACAGGTGTTACCGTCGTCGGTGGAGGTGGGGGTGGTGCCGGAGGCGGATGGGAGCGAGAGCGCGACAGTGACAGCGGCGGTGGGACGGACAGAGAAGCGAGGGTGATGAGGTACAGGAGAAGAGGAAGAATAAGAGGTTCGAGAAGACGATCTGGTACGCGGAGACGAAGCCGAGAATCAAGGGGAGATTCGCGTAGCGGTCGAGCTTGAGGAGGAGTCTGCGACGTACGACGTCGTTCCGAGCTTCTAGTGAGATCCAATCAGATGATCTTCAGCAAGGTTTTTTTGGACCACTGAAGATGATGATGATGATTATGATGATGATGAATTTGCATTTGTAAATATTGTGCTCCTCTTTTGTGAAGTTTTCTATTTCTCTGAAGAAGATGATGATGAATTTCTATGAAGAAGATGACGATGAAATATTTTTGTTTTGCATTATGTATTTTAATTTCACTATTTTGCTAATAAAAATTAATGAGATAATTAGGGCGCTAATAAACCCACTTAATAACTTAATTGGGTCAAAACTGGTTTAAAAGACGTTGACCGTTTACTTTTAACAGAGCCGTCCAAAATGGACTAATGTGGTCCGAGTTCAAATGTTTGGTATGCAATAATTCAAAACATAATGTTTAGGACCAAAATCGTAAAACCGTCGTATGTTTAGGACCATATTTGACCTTTACTCAAAATATTACTAAAGAGATTTTGCATTTTTAATCTCTCTATCTGATACTTTATACTTGTATAGACTCGTCTCTATAGAAATTTAATCTCTGTATCTGATACTTGCATAGTTGTTGTCCCTTGTTGTTAAAATTCTTTCACATGTATTTGAATTTTGATGTAGAATACTACTATTTAAAAATTGTACTACTTTTTTTTAGGTTTTTTAGATCAGATGACCTTCAACAATGAAAGACTATTTTGGTCAATTTTCTATAACTGATTATTCTCTCCCTTCTCTCTCCCTTTTTATTTTTTCCGTAGTGAATTTCACGAATTGGAATATACTCCCTCCGTCCACAAATAGGAGTCCCGTTTTTCCATTTTAGTCCGTCCGCAAATAGGAGTCCCGGTTCACTTTTACCATAAATGGTAACAGGGTTCCACCTTCCACTCACTCATTCTACTCACATTTCATTTAAAACTAATATATACAAGTGAGATCTCTATTCCACTAACTTTTTTTTCACTCATTTTTTTTAACATTTCTTAAAACCCGTGCCGCCAAGAAATGAGACTCCTAATGGCGGACGGAGGGAGTATTACACTAGGTGTGTGTGACTGACAATTTTGCCTCTGATTAAGAGTAGTACATGACTAAATTGGCACTTTTCTCATTTTAGAATTGCCAAGTTTTTTTTCTTAGTAATTAATTAGTGCCAATTTTAGAAAATTGCAACCTTACTCTTAGGTGTTTCATTTATTCATTAGTTAAAATAATATTCTCACTGTCCCATAAAAATTTAAAAAGCCTTAGATAGGCACAAATTTAAATGAATAATTAATAAAGTAGAAGATTGATAGAAAGAAAAAGTTATTAAACTATATTAGGAGAGAATAAGAATCACTTTATTAGAAATAAAAAATTATTAAAAATAAAATTGAATTATTTTAATGAGACGGTCCAAAATAGAAAAAAATTATATTTTAAAACGGATAGAGTAGTAAACTAGTACAATACTATGATACAAGATGAATAATTATGAAGTACTCTAATATAATACAATATAATCTTGACATAGGCGTAAACCCGAGATTAAAAAAAATCCAAAAAAAAAGTAACCAAGGGTCAGATACTCCCTTCATCCGCCATTAGGAGTCTCATTTCTTGTCGGCATGAGTTTTAAAAAATGTTAAGAAAAGTGGGTAAAAAAATAGTGGAATATATGTCTCAGTTGTATATAGTATATTAGTAGTTTTAAATGAAATGTGAGTATAATAATACAATGTGAGATCATATTACTATTGATGGTAAAAATGTACCGAGACTCCTATTTGCGTGAGAGATTAAAAGCATCTTAGTCCAAACGTTGGTCAATAACACAGAATCAATTTTATAAAAAGGTACATTCTGATACATCAAATCAATAACGTAGTTGTCAACAGGAAGAGAGATTTTGATTTTCTTCTCTCTCTTTCTTTTCTGGGATCACAAAGTCAAAACCAGCGATGGCATCGGTAGCAAAGAATTGCCTTCAACTGTATCTGACGCAGCTCCACCAACATCCTTTGAGAACCAAAGTATCTCACTTCTCTTCTTCTGTGATTTCATTTTTCCACTTTCTCATAATTTTATTAAATGTTTTAGTGTTTTTTCTTTTACTGATTAATTGGATCGTTGCCTTCTAGCACTGTTTAAGTTTTTAATTTTAAAATGTATTTATTGATTTTTGGTGCATAGGTGATAACGGCAGGAGTGATTTCGGCGATTAGCGATATCACGGCGCAGAAGCTCACTGGCATCAAGAAACTTCAAATCAGACGCCTTCTTCTCAAAGTGGTGAGATTTTGTATTTAGTCTTTTTGTTGATTAAATAACTTTTGATAGATAAAAACGCTGAGTTTCAATTGTGAGAAAAATATACATTTGATTAGCTCTTTCAATCTATGAATCCAGCGAAATTTATGTTTTTTGTTTGTGTGTGTGTGTGTTTATTTCTTGACTGACAATTTCCAATTTAGCAAAAAAATGGTAGATGGAGTCTCTGGCTTTTTGTTTGTGTGCTTGATGAATAAAGTCAATAAAAGGGATGTTCTAGTGTGAAGGGGTAGGTAGAGCTTCTTTATAATACTATTACTATATAGATAGAGATATACATGTGAATCACACACAAGTATCAATATAAATATATATCTGTATATCACACACAATATCATTATCAACATATCTTTCATATTAGATCTCAAATCAATTGTACTCTTTTAAATGACATCTTATACATGGAGAAAGGCTATAGAATTTAAATGGTAGTAATAGAGACTGATGCTGTCTATCTTGGTGCACTCTTATTGCTTCTCTTCACTAATTTAGTTCATGTGAATGATGGTTGCTACTTCTTTGTTATCTTAGTTTTCAAACTCAAGATTTCATCTCATTGATCTTCGAATGAGAAGAGCTGTTTTTATGAGGAACTTACTGTACAAACTGAAATCATTTCAGGTGTTGTTGGAGCAACTGACGTCTTCACCGTTGAACAACTTGGTTTTCATGCTATACTATGGATTAGTCATCGAGGGTCAGTCTGGTCCGGTTTTTCATTGTTTTTCCTCTTTTAGGGAAGAGGCGGTGAGTCTGTTAAAGCTTCTTTGTGATCAATATCTACTTGCGAGAATGAGACATGGAATGCGGTTTCTCGTATCCTGTAAAATAATTAGAATTTCATGTTGAGAGCAGAAAAAAACATTGATCAGATATGTGGCTCTGATGCATGTTAAACCAGTTTAATGATCAAACGAGATTTTGGTTGATTTATAAGTCGTTTTACATCCACAGCGAGGCCATGGCTTCAAGTGAAGTCCAAGATCAAGAAGGAGTTTCCAACGGTGCAGTACACAGCATGGACGGTCAGTACAACTACTTTTATTTGTTCTGCCCAGATCTTCCAGTCTCAAACAAACAAGGCATAGCACATTAAAAAATGCAATTAATGTTGATGCCTATCTTATGCGGTTCTGGCCGGTTGTCGGATGGGTTAACCACCAGTATATACCGCTGCATCTTCGTGTTGTTTTTGGAAGTACTGTTGGCTTCTTCTGGTACGTTGAGTTTTTGCGCTTGAGTTACGACTGATGTGTACGGTTTCTAACTATTTTGTGTTAAACACAGGGCTATATTCATGAATCTGAGAGCTAAGTCCATGGCCATAAAGAAAAGTTAAGCTTGTGTAACAGCAACATATATGTATTCTGCAAGTTCTCTCCGACGACTGTTAGTGTTGTATGGGTATGATTTTAAGTATGACAATTTTAAAATAAACTCTCAACTTTTATCTTGTGATTTATATGAGAAAATTATTTGCAATCCATTAGTTTGCAATTTTTTGCTGTATCTGATATGCGCCTGTGTCTTTAAATAAATTGTAGACTGTCCTTATTTGTGTGTATACAGCTTCTATGTCTTTATGAATTATGAGTCGTTCATAGCAACACCTTTTTGTTTTTGTTTTTATTTTTATTTTTTAATAAAGAAGAAAAAAACAAAAATAAACAAACACAAAACAAACAGTGTAATTCGATATGAAATGAATGAGTTGCTTGTGAAATTCAAACTTAATATCACGAATTCACCGTAGATCTAGAATGTGTTCTTATTTTAGTCACTATTGAACGCAATACATAATTGTAAGTTATAGTAATAAATAAGTATTTAATCAATTAACATTCATGCTTCTATCGTATATAGATGATCAAAATTTACACTTAAATTTGAATAAGGTCGATATCATCATCATGTTTCGACTAAGTTCTCATCTCTTCATTACCAAACAAAATCTAGAACTTAGGATGCCTTTGCTTAGAAAAAACTCTAATTATATTATTAAAAGCAAATTAATCAACAGATTTTGAGTTGGTAAAACCAAGACAAATAAAGTTATAAAATGTATTGCATTTCGATTAAATCAAAGGACATTTTAACCATATACTTCTATATTGATCCATCAATTTTAAGCTATTCTGATCTGTAATTAGAGATATCACATTTTGGCCATATCGAAGAGCAATGTAACTCTATCTGTCAGTGGCTCCAATGTAAGCTCATCTATCCTCTCTCTCATTTATATTTACATATATTGCATGAATACATCATCTATAATTTAACTGTCTCAGATTATAATTGACAATGGATTGGTACGGCTTACAATAATGAAACCACAAGGACTACTCACAGCCATAAAGTATGCTGGAAAAGACAACTTATTAGACACCAAATCCAACCAAATTAACAGAGGGTAAGTTTCACTTCTTTGTGGAACTGAGGAAGTAATAATTCTTGATATCACAAAAAAAAATACAATCAAGAATCTCATGCTGCTAATCACTTACCATCAAATTTGCAGTTACTGGGACATCAAGTGGAACTTGCCAGGAGGCCAACATACCTATTGTACATATTCTGAATTGGATTTGTGGTTTTTTTTAATTAATTTCTGGGGGTTTAAAATTTAGAATTTTTAAGGAAATGGGTTGTGATCTTTGTGCACAGGCTAAAGGGATCCGAATATAGCGTGATCAGTTTGAGCAACGATAATCTGGAGGTCTCGTTTAAGTCTAGGTATGACCCTTCGGTTAGTGGAACAAGGCTTCCCCTAACTATAGATCAAAGGTGGATACATTACTCACACAGACAACTTATTTTGATAAAACAAGTGTTTATTAGTATATTACTTCTGTCCTGCACAGGGGCGGACGCAGAATTTTTTATTGGTAGGGGCTTTACTATGTGTATTAACATTGTTAATGAAATATTGTCTTATTTGTGAACGTAACAAGTTTTAATAAGTATAGGTAATGTTACATAAATAAAGAGAGATAGTATGTAAAGTATTCCCTCCATCTCATAGTAGATGTCACACTTTTCTTTTTAGTTTGTCCAATAAAAGATGTCAAATTTTCTCTTTTGAAAAAAGTTCTCTCTCACATCAATTATAAAATTATATTTTCTCTCACCACTTAAAACACAAAATAACCTTTCCTAAAATCCTGTGTCATCTCCCAAATATGACATCTACTATAGGACGAAGGAAGTACATGAAAAAAGAAGAAAATTTGTGAAATTTTTTCCTTAAATACAAATAATACTCCCTCCGTCCCACATAATTTGGGACACTTTGACCGGGCACGGGTTTTAAGAAATGTAATGAAAAGTGAGTTGAAAAAGTTAGTGGAATGTGGGTCCTACTTTTATATATTAGTTTTATAATTAAATGTGAGTAGAAATAAGTTAGTGGAATGTGGGGTCCACTACAAAAAATGGTAAAAGTGAAATGGGTCAAATTATATGGGACGGCCCAAAATGGAAAACTGAGTCAAATTATATGGGACGGAGGGAGTACTAATTTTGATGGACGTGCCAAAATAAAATATTAGACAATTTTTTATAGACGGATAGCGATTTTTTGTAATAAAAATTAACTCGACTCTGCGTAATAAAAGTACAGAGAAAAAATGTTTTTAAATTGAAATGAGAAAAAGAGAAGCACAACATCTAGGACACATTTTACAAGAAGATTTTAAATGTAATAATATTAATTGTTGTTAACTTTTTTAGTCAAAGTCATCTTCTTCCTCCACACCTCGATAGCCATTGTTCTATTTCATTCTCTGCAAACTTTTTATTTCTTGAACACTGATTGTTCAGCCCTTCTTACCATATAATTTATAATGATTTAGTCTCATACAACCTTAGTTTAATAATGGCTGGAGATAAGTTTCTGAATTTTTAAAAATATTGGTAATAGAAAAAATTATAAAGAAAAATTTGGGTAAAGGCCCTACCCTCCTTGAACGTGTGTCCGCCCCTGGTCCTGCAGGTACATTGTAAGAGCATCTCCAGTGGACGGACATCTCACTAGGACATCCATTAGGACATCCCAAAAATACCTCATGCCACGTCACTAGGACTTCCCATCCCACTGCCACGTCACTAGAACATCCCCTGCACAATCCGCCCTTCCCATCGCCCTTCCCACTAGGACATCCCGCAATTAAAAAAAATCATACATTAACAAATAAAACAATTAACATTTACGGAAATAAAATTTGACCGAGAATACGAACGGGAAAAATTAACAACTTCATCGAAAATAAAATTCAACGAGCCGTATATATAGAGTTTAAAAAAAATAATTAAAAACGGGACGTCCGACTGGGCGCCACAATGGCGGACGTCCGCCCGCCCGTCGCACCGACGTCCGAGGACACCCGACGTCCTCACGGGACGTCCGTATCCGACCCTAAACGCCACAATGGCGGACGTCCCGGTCGCCCGTCGCGACGTCCGACCGGACGTCCGCCATTGGAGATGCTCTAAGGAGTGGAGTATCGGGTTTCTACTGCTATGCCATCTACGAGCGCCCTCAGGGATGCCCCCCTTCGACCTTGCTCAAACACGCATGGTGTTTAAGCTGCAACGCTACAGGTGAAGTTACATGTGGTCTTCTTATGTTGATAATGATACAAGGAAAAGTGAGAATATGAATTATAGGTTTCATTACATGGCGATCACGGATGACAAACAACGCGTAATGCCAATGCCAGAGGATCTACTGCCATGCAGTGGCAAAACGCTGATCGTGCCCGAGTCTGTATTGCTTGTTAATCCTATCAATCCGGACCTTAAAGGAGAGGTTGACGACAAATACCAATATTCGATGGACAACAAGGATGGTGGAGTCCATGGATGGATAAGCTCCAACCCCAGAGTGGGATTCTGGCTCATCTTCCCCAGCCATGAGTTCCGCAATGGTGGTCCCACCAAGCAAAATCTCACGTGCCACACCGGTCCAACCTGCCTTGCTGTAATAAGCCTTTTCTGGTAATAAATCTGTAATTGACAAGCCTCAAAAGTTTGATGCCGGCTGAAAAGCCTGTGAAAAGATGGATATGTATAGCTACTACAAAGCTGTCAGCCTCCAAACATAAGCTGACGCGTATCAGAGAAGTTGTAGTTAGAGCATCTCCAACGGAGGCTAGCGGACCGGCTAGCTGATTCCCGGCGTTGGCCGGTCTGCTAACCCAACCATTGTAGGCGGCGAGCGGAAAAACAACAAGAATTTCGGTGAGCGCACGCCGATTTTTGAGCGCTGGCCGATCGGCTGGTCGCCATTGTAGGCGGGCAAATGATCAGGATATGCCACGTCAGCTGCTCGCTGGCACGGACGTGCTCGATGCATCGAGCAGCGCCGTGCCAGCGGTGAGCAGGGCAGTGCCGCTCCAGCGGCACGAACGCCGTCCGTCGGCGCGAGCACCGCTGCTTATGCTCTTGTATACATTTTGATTTGATTCACTAACATTTCAGTAAATAGCAATTAAAGAATCAAAAAATAAATAAAAACCTTTCATTTCCTCAATTATTATACAAATAAACAAAATCTTTTTATTTGCCTAATTTTATTTAAATTCTATAATGACTATCTTATTAATTTTTTCAAAACTGTCTTATGTATATGTATAGATATAGATATAAATTAATAATGAATTAAAATATATAAAATAATAAATTTATTAAACTAATAATATGCGAATTAAAAATTACATTAGCAACACAAAGAATTATAAATTTTATATGTTAAAATAAAATACATATAAAATCATATAATCATAATCATTAAATATACTTCATCGTCTCATTCAAGATAACCATCTTTCCTTTTTTTGTTTGTACCAATCAAGATGACCAATTTCCAATTTTGGAAACAACCTCATTTTCTCCTTTCTCCCATTAAAATATTTTACTACATTTTTCCTCTCTACTTTATTCCACCTAACAATACTTGATAAAAATTTGTGCCACTAAAGAATACGGTCATCTTAAGTGGGACGGAGGGAGTACTAAAGATCTTTTGCTGACACACCAAGGAGAAATCCTTATAAAATATTTCAATAAAAATATTGTAACGAAAAAAAAATTTTACGTACATCAAAAATAATTTTGATAAAGTATATTAAGATTTCTATAAATGGAAAGCATTAGTACACCAAAAATTAAGATAATTTAAGTATACAATTTAATAATTAAGTTTCCAAATGGACTGCTTTTCGCACAGACATAATAAAAGAAAATTAATCACATTTATAATCAGCTAAACTGAATGACAATATAGATGAATGTTAAGTAATTTAAATTAACTAAACATTAATAAATTAAATCAAATACTATCGATCAGAGTTCTAATTACATTTCTCTCGCTTTATTTTTCTTTGAAACATGCTAAAAATACTCCTAATGAGATTTAAGATATTGTTTATCGAAAGCTATAATTTAAGATTTTGCACTGGTGAGACATTTCCTAGTCAAGCTTCATTTCATTGCAATATAGTCACACTATACACTAAAAACTCAAACCTTGAAACCTAAATCCTAAACCCTTAGCTTTAAAATATACTCATCATGACCAACAAATAAGCCAAATATCAATAAAATTCTCCCTCCGTCCCAGTTCAATTTACTTTATTGATCACTTATTATATTTTGGAGGTTTTAGATCTGTATTCGATATCTTACATTGGGTCGGCCTACTTGATAATCCTTACGGATAGTAGAGGTTTTTTTACCTGAATCTTGGCTGTAAATCTGTTTATATGCTCATATCAAGAACGTGTTTTACAATAGGGCTATGTGAACAGTAAATAAAAAAAAATCTTGCTTGCATTCATTCAAGCATCTATTCACCCAATGGTATTATTTATTGGAGCCGAAGTAGTGTTTTGTTGAAGCTAGACTTGTATTCTATCTTCAAATATTAAATACAAAGTTATTTCATTAAATTACATGACTTTTGTAAATTAAAATATACTGCTATTAAACATACCATTTGACTTTTTTAGGATTTACTAATATGTATTATGTCTAATTCTGTGTATTTCTTTATTGTTTATGCTACTTGAATTAGTATTTTAATTAAATTCACAATATATTCTGTAATTATTTAAGTGAAGCCAATTAAATCAATTGGGTCAATAAATAAGTAAGAAAATTCTATTAAACAACAAAATTTAATAAATTAAACACATAATCAAATTTATTTATTAACAAAATTAAAAGTAATCATCTATTAAATAAAATAATTGGACCAACAAATTAGAAATATTTTAAAAGTTAATTAGAAATCAAGAGCTGATATGATATGATACATATTTATTAGCTACGCCTCCATTTATCTATTTCCCTACTACCTTCGCCCCATCCATCATTTTCTCTGTATATCCATCATTTTCTCTGTATATCCAATTTCTGCCCATAGATGTCGCTGATCATCTCTCGTCGGAGAAAGAGAATGCACCGCCCATCAGCTCGGCAGCCTCTACATCTCTATACTTCTGTCTCTTCCTCGCTTGCGACTGTGGCTTCCTAACCAAGTCGGCATCAAAGAGAGAGATGTCGTTTCCCAATTATTGAGATCATCATCTCCAGCATTCACCACTGATTTGGACGTGGCTTATCCTCCCGTTCAAACAGCACAGACGCACTGAATTTTGGAATTTTGATGGAAAAAATTGTTTTGTGAGAAGTATTTATAGAGATTTTCCTTTGTTTCATATCAAGAGTCTCTTTGATTCAATGACTCTTCACTCTTATTCCTATGGTAATTCATATGTTCATGAGTATTGATGGTAGAATTAAAAGAAAGTTAAGTAATATTATGTTAATTGTCAATAACGGAAAAATGAAGAGAGACAAACAATCTACTCTAGCTGTTATTCTAATTTTAATGGCATAAAGAGGGAATTAAAGTATTTATAGAGATTAGGAAAGAAACTTCCGACATTTATATTTATTAAAAAAAATCATTTCATTTAAGTTATAATTTTTAACCTAAAATGACAATTTTATAAATATTCCCAAAACTTCCCTTCAAATAATAATGCATACGTTTTCATTTTTCAATTGGAGACTTTTGGCTTTCTATATTCATGTAACGATTGGCCTTCTATATTCATAATTGGAGCCTTTTAGCTCTAAGATAAAATAATAATGCATCAATTGGAGCCTTTTGGTCTTTTATATTATTATTACTAATATTATCTTAACTTAATACTTATACTTAATAATCAAAAGTTATTATATATATTTAAATATAATTACAATGGCATTCCAAAATTCCCCTTTTATAGTATATGAATAGATTTCTAGTGTATGTATTAAAATGAGATGACCTAAATTCCCAATCATATCTATTAGAAATTGTGACCTCCACACCCCAGCTATATAGTGATTGTGATTTGTGATTGGAATGTTTTCTTCACTTATTCCCTTCAATTAGTGAAACACGAGTCAAATTATTAGGATAATAAAGGCTACAGGAAGATAAATGAGGATGACGTTTCCTCACTGCCACTAGCATTCAAGTGGTTTGAATTGGATTCCAACATGTGGTTACTCAAACCATTCATTTTTTAAATGAAAAATAATAATACAAGTATGTGAAATTAATCTGTGGTGTAGATCACCACAGCATCTCTCAATGCACAGCCCCAGCCCCCATATATATTGGTCTAAGTAGTTACATACAACGATCCAACCCAACAATTTAGATTTTAGTTGTGTATGATTTATCATTTTTCTTTTGAAAATATAGTAAAAAAATACTAGTACTAGTATAAAATAAAACTGTGCGCATTTAAATGCATGATGCAAACGTTATAAGTAAATTCAATTGGAATCCATTAATTTCAGTAGGACGGATTTTATAACTCTACATTATCTTGTATACCGATTACGTTTTGATCCCTAGAAAACATTCTCACGTTTGATGAAAATATGATGGTTGGAAATGGGAACCAAAAATGGAATGAAACTCTAAATGCTATCTATGATTACTTTCCTTTTATTTTTATCGTGGAAGAAACATTATTCAACCAAACACACCAATTATTTTGGGAGGATGTCTCAAATTCTATAAAGGCGCCTAAAGGAAAACAATTGTAAAGGTAGAAGTGAAATTTATTTTGGGAGGATGTCTAAAATTCTATAATGGCGACTAAAGGAAAAGATATGTAAAGGTAGAATAGAAATCAAGAACTTAAAATATACACTATTATTTCCAGAGATGAAAGATCAGGCAATACATCATGTCATACCTAAACAGAAAGGATCCTCATGAAACTTAAAGACATATATAATGGTATCTAGTTTACAAACACACATGCAAATTAACATAATTAACGACACTTGACTCTATATTGTGTAGCATTTACAAGATCAATACATTCTATAGAACCAAAAGTCTCACAGCTTCAGACTTTTCTTCCCCAAATCTCTCATGTTTTCGAAATGAAAAAATGTCCTATTTCAGTCTAATTGGAATAAAGATAGCAGATGCCCTGAAAGCTTAGTTGGAAGGGTGAAGAATCTAACAATAGAACGAGATACCAGTTAGATACTAAGCTTGCGATCAGACGAACATTCACACGATCGAGGGAGTCTTTTGCGGTCCCTGAAGCAAAAGGACTGTGATAGATAGAGACTATTCCATTAATCAGAAATGAGAAGTTAAGCCGTTCAGAATGGTGAGATACATGCGTATTTGTTCATGGAAGTGTATCCATGGGATAACAACCAAGGACTCGGAGGAACCTTGCAAACTCCTGTGAGGCGATAAAAACAAAAATGCTTTATTACATTGCTTACAAAATATAGATAGCCAAGGACTTCAGCTCATGCACATTCATGCAAAAACAATATAGGCCGGAAAAAGTTGCATTTGTGTGCTAAGAGTTTTCAAAAATGCTTACTTGGAGATGTCCCAGAGCATACTGGGCACGGGGCTCCGCCATAGAAGCTTCAAAATCTATGTGAAAGAGGTAATCGAAGTATCTGCAGGTGGTGTTGTATGTTAATACTTATTTCTATGTACTAAACAGAGTGATCATTTAGATTAGATTAGTAGCAAAATGATACTAAGCAGTCCAAAGTAAAAGTTATTGAACAAATTAAAACATTCATCAGCATTATCTTTTCAACTTTTTTTTTATCAAATTAGAGGAAAGAAGTAACTCTAGAAAATGGCATTTTAATTTTTCTATTTGCCACGAATTTCCAAACCTATAAACATGCTCCATCATACTTTAGCCAATATATATCAACAATGTGGAAATTGAGCATTTCTGCAAGCTTATGGTTTTCTTGATGATTAAAAAAATACATGTTTACATTTCCAAGCAGAAAATAGATTTAAAAAATATAAATCGCAAAATCACAAACAAGAACAGATACATGCCTCCCATAATGATAATAGCTACGCCAAGAATGAGATACAGAAACTCAATTGCAACTGGCCAATTTGACATTTATCATTGAAGAGGAGAAATATTTCAGCTGTATCTAGCACTAGCAATAAGTTGAACAGTCGTATAAGCTTTCAATTCTAAGCCAGTTCTTATATATATAGCTTAGATAATCATAGACTCATAGTGCAATAAATGGTCTTCAAAGTTGATAAATTCTCTTATAAGTTTTTTAATTCAAATGGTCAATGGAGTTTCTTAATTTATTAAGTCTGCCTTCACTCAATCAATATTCTGGTCAGAATTTGAACAAGACTGAGGGCCTCTCACGACCCAGCCTGAAACTTTTATCTTTTAATTTGCAGCCAAAGTTTATATTTGCTTCATAGTCAAATAGATTTCAATTCAATCTATAGCTTAAACATAAGGGATCTTACTCCATATAAAAATTATATACTAGTGGAGAAATTAAGACACTCACGTGGCACTTCCCCTGTTTGAGTCATCAACAACCCTCAAAGGCCGTCTTCTTTGTGGTCGGCTCTCAATCTATAGTTTAATTCCATAGTAAAAAATCAGTCACCATATGTTAATAATCATGAAAAAAAGGAACAATACACCCAATAAGTAATTGTACAAAATTACCTTAGACAAATTAATGCCCCTCAGAGCAAACACTGCCAATGCCTTGAACAAAATTCCAGGGCCCTCATCCAGACTGAAGACAATGCTAGTCTAGAAAGAAATGATGGAATCATTGTAACATATAGAGATAATCAAGCCTTACTAAAAAAGAAATACCTTATGAGGTCTAGTTGTTCCTGGGATTATAGGTTCCCTTGCGAGTATCAGAAAACGGGTAACATTGTCAGAATCATCCTGTTAGGATGAAATTGAATTAATTAAGAGAAAAAAAAACTTGGCATACAATTATAGTGCTGTATTTAATTAAGCAACCGACCGAGAAAAGATCCAGAAATGAAAGTGCATGTGGTAAACCTACGTGATAACTGATAAGTTAAGGCTATGCTTAAGCAATGTTATTAAATATCGGCAATGGGCCGCCGTGGCGCCATTGCATGGCGGGTTTCAAGAAAAACGCCATCGCGGTGCCATGGCAGGTATGGCTTCAGTTTTGATTGGGCTGCCCCCAATCCTCAGCCCAATTAGCAAATAAGACGGCCCAAATTTATTTTACCCTCAAACCCGGCCCAAACCCGACCCAATTAATAAAAAACTAGGGTTTTTTATCTTAGAATCAGATTCTCTCCCAAATAAACCCTAGCTGCGCCAACCTCCAAAAAAACCCTAGCTACACCAAACGATGCCGCCCCCTCGTCGCCGGTCAGCGCCCCCCCCCCCCCCCCCCCGACCCGGAGGACGATGATATTGATGAGGATGAGGATGGCTATGTTGGGGAGGATGATGATTGAGGATGGTTTTAATTTAGATTTTATATACATTGTGATGATGACTTTATATTTTAATGGTTGAACTAAGACTTATTATTATAGGCATAATATATAATTGCGTATGACTTTATGCTTTATTAACTGTTTTAGTAGTTGATATTTACATTTTTTTATTATTTTTAAAATTTTTGAATTTATCTATACATATATTACTAATATTTTATTAATCAATTTATCGGCCGCCATATCCCGCCATAGCGCTATGCCATATCCCTGTGGCGGTTTTTTGGCTTATCGCCGTAAGCCGTCATACCCCATCCATAACATTGTGCTTAAGCCCATTCTAATCTTATAGTATAATTGAACCATAAAGTTCATCAAGTTGGTTTTCAGTATCGTCTACTCAGAACATGTTAGTGTATAATTACGTATTAGGAAAAAAGAAAAATTTGAATCAGAAGACCATGGATATAAGATCTTCTTCCAGTTATACTTTAAGGAAATACAAAGGCCGAAGTAGGACACATGAAGAATAACGTCCGAAAATAGAACTACTTACATCCTACAAGTAATAGAAGAGTTGCAATATCACAGTTAGCTATAGGGATTCACAAGTGAAGTTTGACCACTTAAGATCCCTTGCACTTTAGGAATGCACTTTGATGCAATAATAGTAAGCTGATCAGCTAGGAGATATTGTGACCTAAATCATTTTATCATTTGCATTAAAGCTTAAGCTTTCCATTCAGGCATGTACCAAAATCTACAGATAAGATTCCTACCTGCATCCTTTCAAAGGCTATTCAGAAAGACGGGATAGTAAATGGGAAAATTTTGATTTTTGGGTGAATATGGAGAAAAATGTTCCCAAAAAGGGAACCTTATATTTTATATTCTGAATAACTTTGAAATCCGAAAAATGACATTCTAGTTGGCGCCAATTTGAATGGCGTGTTTAAATAAAAATATACTATCAATTACATTTACATGAATACCGAGGTAGTGCAAGTGGTTCGCATCTAAGACTTGGATGGTTGCATAGATCTCGTGTTCAGTTCATGGATGGATCTTTCTTGTCATTGTTTTTTTTCATTTAATTCTATTATATTATAAAATAACTTTATATACATAATTTTTATTTACGTATATACTAATATAGATTAAAATAAACATTTAGCAAAAGGAAAAAAAACATAGATATTAGTTATATATTTATTAGGTTTATATACTAATGCAAATTTAAATTTTACATTTTGAAATATACAAAAAAATAAAATAAAAAACGAAACGAGAGTGAAAAAGAAGCTGTTTTGTGATAAAAGTATAACAAAAATGAAAAATTGCAAAAATTCAAAAATGAAAGAAATACACAAAGAAAGAAGCTATTTTTTGGTAAAGTGCTT
This sequence comes from Salvia splendens, assembly GCF_004379255.2. Lineage (NCBI taxonomy): Eukaryota > Viridiplantae > Streptophyta > Magnoliopsida > Lamiales > Lamiaceae > Salvia > Salvia splendens. The sequence goes on along the minus strand of NC_056036.1, from coordinate 8,121,548 downwards.
TTGTTAGGTGCCGAACCCAACCCTATATTGCGCTAATACCATTTGAATGCCAGTAGGCAATCAACATCATTGTTCGTTAGGCAGGACATCTATTTATATAGATACTTAAAAACGCTAACCTCAGTGGCGTGCTTATAAACACCAATAAAGTTGGCGTGTTTGATCACTCCAATGAGATTGGTGTTTTTCCTATTTAAAGAATGTAAAAATAAATATTCCCTTTTATGGAAATTTTTTTCCGAACCCACCCCAAATTCGAATTTTGCCAAGTAAATGTCAGAGGGCGATAAAACTCACCTGTATTCCTTCAGCCAGAACATCAAGTCCATATATTTCAGCAGCTCGAGTGCTTGCAATTGCTCCCGTCTCTCTCACACCTTCACAGACTACAATCTGTCCTGGTGTTAAGGTGAGACAAAGAAAGATGTAAAAGAATATAAAGGGCCAAATTGATACCTGAGCGGCATGAGCAGGATCATCCGCAGTTACTCTGGTTACACCCAGTTCATTCAGGAAAAGCTCACACTGATCAAGTGCCTGAAAACACCAGCAAAATGATCTGTTTTTCAGGCGTTTAGTACAATAAATGAAAGATACAGTATGTTGTTCACTAAATACAGAAACAGGGAGTTCCCTGCATGGGAAAAGCATCAGATTTTCCTTCTTTACATAATAAGAAACTTAAGGAGCTCATGGTTGACTTTATTTCTCTGGGTATTTCTGCTTCTTGCTAGCTTTCTATCACATCGACCTCTCTTTTCCCTTTCCCTCACAGTAGCTTAAGGTATTCAAGAAGCAACCATGATTTCAATAAATCCTTTAGACTTACACTTCCCATACACCACCTACATCTCCATAATGTGATAATTAAAGCCGTAATCTACAGTTCTGATAAACATAATAATTTGAAATTGATAAATAAATATGTAGATGTCATCCAGACAAAATATTACACTCATCCTTTAGACTTACATATATTTCTAGCTTACTATAGCGAATCGCTTGCATATTTGAGCAAATTTAAACATATAGAAATTGGCATATCTTGATGAAATAGCAGGCCAACTGTAGCATCACTCGCTAATGCATCTCCTAGTAAACAAACTCAGAGAATAAAGTAGTCGTAAGTCTGATGCGCATATGTGGAAGAGATTCAAGACAAATTATTACCTGTGGATGGCTTAATACACGCTTTAACTCTTTCTTCCTAACCCCCGGCAATCCTAGAAGGCAGTGATTAACAATTAACTGAACTTCCCCAACAATGTGAAGTCTATGGCGAAGAAGCAAGTCGTAGTTACGATGGATGCTCCCTCCAACTGAATTCTCGATCGGAAGTACTGCTTTGTCTGCCAACCACAACTCAACTGCCTGTGAAAAAAGAAAAATCAACAAAAGCCTAAAGGTTACAAAATAAAAGATAAAGCCCGCTTTCAGAAATGTCATAACCTTGAATGCAGCCTCAAAGTGGTCACATGGGACAGTCTCACATTTTGGATATGCTTTCAAAGCAGCAGCCTCACTATAAGCTCCAGGAACCCCCTAGATGAGGCAATAAAATAAGTACTAGAAGAAATAAGCAAAAAAAAAAACTAGCCATCTTAATATCTTACTAGGCAGAATCAAGATCATATACCTGATATGCAACACGGACCATCTTACCATCACTAGATGAAGAAGATAAATGTGTTGCTGACAATGGCTCTACATTTAAAAATATAATCAGCAAAAAAATATGAACAGAATTGAGTTATCCTGAATATGGGTACATAAATGTATCATGTATGTGAAGTAAACCATTTTAAGGGCACTATGTCATCAATCCTAACTGCAAGTTATCTTATATTTGACATAATTCTTGATGTATTCAAGCATAACCAAAATTCTACAGGATCAGAAACGAAGGCTTTGTATCTGGTTCGGGAGCGTTTTCTTATGAGGAATGGCCTAGATAGATAAACATAGTATAGGCTAATCTATTGTTTACATTGATGTATTGAAACTACAAGATATCCCAAAGCCCTTGATAATTTCAATCATTCGAGCTAATTTTGCTTGAATTATATCCCATTGAAAGGGTGGGATTATAGAAATCCTAGTAATAAGGATAAAAACACTCAATCATATACCTTATCAACCATGAAACCCCCTGGTGGGATAGGCTGCAGAGTGACCATATTTTGAAAACTACTCACACATCATTAACTATGATCCACTCCAATTCAGTAAAAGGCAGAAATTTCTTCGATTACAACCAAAATAAATTTCACTAATACTTCAATTGTAGGACCGGGACTTCAAACAAAATCTAAAAGGGCTCTTAAATACGCAGTAATTCAATAATTTTCAAGCAGGAGGAATCATCTTCTACGAAAGCCGATCAGCAATTGAAAACTATGATCGAGAAACTAATTTCGTTAGGTGACTCACTTGGGAGAGAATTTAAGTCTCTTTGAGCAACATCGTGAGCTGAAGAGCTCTCATCTTCAACTGGTGCCACTGCTCTCTGACACAAGCACTTTAATTCCCTTTGAATCCTCGAATACGGAAGATTAGGTCGCCCGCCGGGAAGAACGGGGAATGCCGATTGAGAATATGAGGAGCTTTTGCTAGCGCTAGCGCAGTAAAGCAAGATCGGTGCTGCATTCAGAGCCATGTCCGTTTTTGCTGCTCAATCATGCAATCAAAATGGTTGAAAAGTAAGGGAGGAAAGGAAGCAAGGATGAAAATTGCGTGAATTTCATAGGGTTAGATATATATAGGTGAAGTTGACGATTTCTGGATTTTCCGAAAACGTGTGGATTTTATTGGGGTGTGACATCGGAGACTGAATTTCGATTATTTTAATTTTCCCTCTTTTTTTGTGTTTATGTGCAGATTTATGAAGGGAAAACCTCGATTACTTGTCGGTTAACACTTAACAATGTGCTAAACTGCTAATTAAATCGTCAGTAGATTTGGGTTTAAAGGGTTCAGTATTAGTAAGTAAAATAACATGAAAGTACTGAAAATTAAAATACCATCAAATTGTGTGAGTTGCTCTTATGATTGTGTTGATAAAACAATGAGAACTGAATTATGTGTTCTCATTTGGTAGAAAATGATGCAAGGGTTGTTGGCTATCAATAGTTAAATCACAATTAGAATGCATTATTGTTAATAGAGAATTGTAGGACAAAAAAAATTAATAAGTTACTAGTTAATACGAAAGAAATAATTAAAAAATTATGAATGATAATGCCCTGCCGAAAAAAAGGTTCCGATGCTAAAGAAGGAAAGAACCCAGTATTTCAAAGAAATGAAGAATTATAAATGAAGAAGCATTGATTTATAATTTTAAAAATTATTGATAAGAGTAATTTCGTAAAGTCTGTTAATCTAATCAGTTTACTACTAAAATACTAATACAAACCCTAGATAAGTCGTTGTTAAAAGTTTGACGTTTTTAAATCTTGAGTTATGGATATGTGTGGAATTTTCGGCGTCATGACGCAAAAATATTTAAATCTCGAGTCAGTACATTAATTCTTTTTTATATACAAATAAACATATATGAAAAGTACATCAATCTTTTTTTTCATTGGCAAAGTAAAGTATAAACTTTTAAAGACCACATCCATATGGTGAACACTCTATCGTTTAGTCAAACACACACGCAAAAATAAATCAAACTTTTTACCCTATGTTATGTTGTCATAAGTTGGAAACATTTGTGTATGTTTCATCGGGTTTCCTTCTTTTAATGTGCTACGGTTAAAACCTAACTTCTAAAGTTGAATGCCTTTTGTATTTAGGATCCATGAAAATAGTGACAATTTTTTTTTCGATTTCCTTTCTCCCCTAGGAGATACCACACAAACCGCTTTCGCCCGTTGATTGAAAGTTGAATAATCAATTTCACATACAATAGGAAAAAAATTATCAAAATGTCTAAGCCATCAACTAAGCCCCCAACATTCGTCACCGCTGCCGTGGAGCCACGAGACTACGCCAACAGCCCCGCCCACTATGCTGTGGCCACAGGTGACCACGCCGCCCTCACAAACATCGTCTCCACCTTGCCGAAGCTTTCGGACGCCAACTCGATTGACACCGAGGCAGAATCCATTGCGGAGGAGCGCCTCGCCGAGAAAATCTCCGCTGCGCTCGATGGCCGAGATAACCCGCTCAAGGAGACCCCCTCCACATCTCCATCCGCCTCAACGACGTTGAATCCGCCCGCATCCTCGCTGCAGCGGGGGGCAACATCTACCTCCAGAACGTCGTCGGGTGGCACGCCCTCCTCCGCCGCTGCAAGGAGATCGCCCCCATCCTCGTCCATCATGGCCACCTCAACACCTGGTCGAAGTGGCGGCGGCGCCTCCTACGCCTCGTCGGCGCCCTTCGCCGTATGCGGGATTTCTACATGGAGATCTCCTTCCACTTTGAGAGCTCCATCATACCCTTCATCGATAGGTAGACAAAAAAACCAACCAAATTAAACACAGTTATACTCCTTTCTTTCAACAATAAATGTCTCATTTTTTACATGCTTGAGTTTTAAAATATTGTTTAACTTCCTAACAGAAAGTGAGTAACTTCAAAACAGAAAGTGAGTAGAAAAAATTAATGAAATATAAGTCATACTTTTATATTTTGATTTTATAATAAAATAAGAGTGGAATGAATTAGTACAGTATGGGGTCCACTTGTCACCGATAGTAAAAGTAAAATGAGACATTTATTTACGAACGGACGCAAAAAGGAAAACTGAGATATTTAATGGCGAATAGAATGAGTATTTTAAAGTGAAAATCGAGCTGAATTGTAACCCATATTGATAGGGTGGCCCCCTCCGACACATACAAGATCTGGAAGCGTGCCGGGAACCTCCGCGCCGATACCACCCTGGCAGGGTTCGATGGCATGAACTTCAAGCGGCGCAACCAGAGCTTCCTCTTCATCAACAACGTGGACCGCCCGGACGTGCCCCAAGGGTCTCTCCTCATCGTCAAGCACGCCAAGAAACAAGTCCACGTGGCCGAATACCAGAGGATCGGGACGCCACTGACGGAGGATCAGATCGCTAAGGACTGCAACCCCGCGAGTGTTTCTCGGCCCAGCGTGGACGTGTCAAAAGCGGAGCTCGTCAACTGCAAGAACTGGAGGCGCCAGGATAGGACTGAGCACGTGGGGAAATGGAAGTCGAGGGTTTACGAGATGCACAACGCGGTGGTGAAGTTTCGTGAGTGCAAGCTGCCAGCAGAGGCAGCGGAGTTATCGAGTGAGGCGGTGAAAAAGCAGCCCAAGAAGGCGGAGGAGGAGGCATTTAAGAAGAATCTAAGGCCGATGCTTTGGTTGACGGAGCAGTTCTGAAGACAACCTTCCAACCCAGGACTTTTCCGGTCAAGGTAATAAATCTAGACGCATGCTACTATACATCCACTGCTTTGAATTAATTTGGTTGGGTTTGTAGAATTAGATATCGATACCTGTGGTTCCGACTGTGAGAGTGGTGATAACGTTCACAAAATTTATAGAGCTACAATCGACGGAGGAAGATTTTCACACTCCACCGTCAAGTCCTGGGCCAGAAGACGAGAGGAGCAGTGGGGATTACGCGTTCACATCGAGTAGTGGCGGAGAGTGTTGAGAAAGGAAAAGTTGACATTGGGAGAATATTCCAAACAATAAGGAAAAATATTCCAATCAATTATACTCCAAGAATAGAATAGGGAAATTGATCTTTGATTGATACTTTACCATAGTTACAAATGTATCAACCCTATATAATGGGGTATTCTATACTGTAATAATCATGAATCACAAAGTCTCAATTACCGATCTTATACTCCCTTTTCATCCTCTTTTATGCTTTCTCTATTCCCAAACTATGCCTGATACACCATTCAAGATGGTATCAGAGCGGGGATGAGACTCAGAATAGTTTCATCACTGTCTCGGACCAATCTCAAACCTTTTAGCTAAAACCCGGCAGATCCTGCAAAGACAAAACATGTCAGATAACGACGAACCACCAAAACCAACGGAAACAGAGCAATTCGCTCGAATGTTTGCCGAATTTATGCGTGCAAGTATCGCACAAAGTCAGAACCAAATAATACCCACCAAACCTCCAGAATCAACACCAGAAATCTACAGAATCGATTCCTCACCACTGGTCATTGCAGAGAAACTAAATGGGGATAATTACCCCCAATGGTCTATCCTCATGAAAGCAGCGATTGGCGGAAGGGGGATGATGTCTCACATCACCGGAGTCCCACCCCCCCCGGCCAAAACCGACCAAGCATTCGAGAAATGGCAACAAGCCGACCACTGTGTGTTCACATGGTTAACCCAGAACGTTGAACCAAGATTGGTGAGTCGATTGACTCAATACCCGACGGCCAGAGATATATGGGTAAGCATCGAAGTCACCTACGCCAGCGGGAGCGACAAAATCCAAGTATATGACCTGTATGCAAAGGCAATCACGTTAAAGCAGAGGGAGGAATCACTGGAGGAGATCTGGACCAGACTAAACGACATATGGATCTCCATAGATCGGCGACATCCAAATCCAATGAAATATGCAGAGGACATTGACATATACAACACAGAAAAACAAGAACAGAGGCTGTTTCAATTATTAGTATCCTTAAACAGCAAATACGAGAACACCAAGAAGGAGATTCTCAGGACAGAGCCACTTCCCTCAGCCGAGGCGGCCTACGCCATCCTCCGACGAGAAGACGTCCGGTCGAGCATTCTCCAGACAGAGGACTCCAGCACGCAAGGGGTCGGGGCTGGCCTGGCCGTGACCCATCAATGGCAGCATCGAAGCCATCCTCAACGGAGCGGCGGCGGTAGTGGTGGTGGGTGGAACAAACGGCCTGAAGAAGACAAATCGAGGCTCGTATGTTCACACTGCGGGAAGAAGAAGCACAGCCGGGAAACATGCTTTGAAATTCACGGCTACCCAGAATGGTGGCAAGAAAAGAAGACCAAACCACCGCCACCAGCCCCATTCAAGGGAGCTGGCCGAGCAGCGACGGCGATAGGCAAAACTGAACCAGGCGTCACCATCGGGAGCAACTCAGGAGCCGCTTACAACCGAGGCGGCAACCCGGAAACAGAGGAGATGACGACCGGAGTAGCAACCGTCGCCAGAGGAGGCGGTGCAAAATCGGGAATGGCCGAGAAAGAGGCGGACTCTCAATTAGATGGTAAATTAGGGTTTGAGAATTTATTCTCAAACCCTTACCCTTTCCTTAATTCTTATCCTGACCCCCCAGGTCCAGGAATATTGCAGATTAGACCCCGAAATTTGCAAGGAAACCCCAAAGATCCCAGAAATTGCAATATAGCCACCCTACTTCAGAAATCCTCAAATAAAACCCCCAAAATTGCAGAAAATTCCAAAACAGTCCCTATACTTTGTAAAAATCAGTTCCAAATACTTGACAATTTACCCGAATCTTATGCCTTAAACGTCTCCTCGGAAAAGAAAAATGATAAGTGGATTTTTGACTGCGGAGCCACTGATACTATTACTTATGACATATCTGATATATCTAATATGCATAGGGCACCAAAGAGTCATATCCAAACAGCTAGTGGCGAGTTTACACCTGTTGAAGGAGCAGGAACAGTCACTGTTTCATCCACTCTGACGTTATCTAATTGCTTATATGTTCCGTCCATGTCACATAAACTGTTGTCAATCAGTCATGTAACAAAAGAATTAAATTGTACGTTACTGATGCAACCGACCTTCTGTCTGTTACAGGATATCAGGACAGGGGAAATTATTGGACGTGGCACTGAACGGGACGGGCTGTATTACGTGGACGAGATCACACAACGAGGAACTGCTCTACTAAACCTCGGGACTACTGATAGAGAGGCTTGGCTTTGGCATCGACGCTTGGGACATCCTTCTACGGGTTATCTAAAAATCCTCTTTCCTAAATTTAGTCAAGATATGTATTGTGAAACCTGTGCATTGGCCAAGAGCCATAGACATTCATATAAATCAAACAATACCCGGGTTGATTCCCTTTTTTCACTAGTTCATTCTGATGTGTGGGGTCCCTCTCCAACTGTGGGGGGACAAGGATTCAAATATTTTCTCCTCTTTATAGATGATTGCACTCGTATGACCTGGGTCTACTTTATGAAACAAAAGAATGAGGTTTTTGAACATTTTAGACACTTTCATGCACTAGTTCAAACCCAATTCCAGAAAAACATAAAAGTCCTTCGTTCCGACAATGGGGGAGAATTTGTCAATTCGAATATGAAAACCTTTTGTCACAAAAATGGTCTTGTCCACCAAACCACATGCCCATACACTCCAGAACAAAACGGCGTATCAGAAAGAAAGAACCGTACCCTCTTAGAAATGGCTCGCGCCATGCTCATTGAGTCTAAAACCCCCAGACACTTCTGGCCCGAAGCTATAGCCGCATCTGTCTATCTAACAAATCGCCTACCCTCCAGGACTCTTGACCTCCAAACCCCACTGGAAGTCCTCTCGACCCTAGCCCACATACCATTACCTTTAACCTTAAAGCCTCGAGTATTCGGATGCTCAGTTTTTGTGCACATCCCCAAACATGAGCGAAATAAACTCTCTCCATGTGCTATCAAATGCGTCTTCGTGGGATATGGGAGCTCACAAAAGGGATATAGGTGCTTCGACCCTAAAACTAATCGCTTATTCACTACCATGAATTGCGATTTCCTTGAAACCGACTATTTCTTTGGCCAGTTTAGTGGTCAGGGGGAGAGCCATAGTGATCCACTAAGCCAGCCACCAACTTCTGACATCCCAACAGGCCGTCTCAAACAAAGCCCAGCAGAAGATGAAGAAGAAATACAGCCCGCACCGATCAGTGACACTATCCAAGACGATCCCCTACTGGTATCTCCTGTAAGTGTCTCTGAAACTCCTCCTAGTATTGATGATTTGACTACACTTGGTGAAAATGACCCAGAGACAGATAATGGGCCCGAAACAGATTCGCAAGATGATCCAGAAATTTGTGATTTGTTGGAAGAACAGATTAGCGAAGAACTTGGGGGATACAAACTTCCACCAAGAGCCAATAGAGGAATCCCGCCAAAACGTTATAGCCCTGAATTCATCGGCAAGAAAACCAAATACTCCGTTGTAAACCTGGTGAAGGGACACCTCTCAGAGATGGCACACGCATTCGAGGCCGCCCTATATGAGGAAGAGGAAATCCCGTGTACGGTGGAAGAGGCTTGGAGACACAAACACTGGCGAGAGGCAATGATGAAAGAGATGGGAGCCTTGGAAAGAAACGGTACATGGGAGAAATGCAAAATCCCAGACGGAAAAAAGGCAGTTGGATGCAAGTGGGTGTTCACTATCAAACGAAGGCCAGATGGTTCTATAGAGAGATACAAAGCGCGATTAGTCGCCAAAGGCTACACGCAGACTTACGGAGTTGACTACGATGAGACTTTCTCACCTGTAGCAAAAATGAATACCATTCGAGTACTACTCTCAGTTGCTGCCAACAGGAACTGGCCACTTCACCAATTTGATGTAACAAACGCATTTCTACATGGGGAGCTGAAAAGAGAAGTGTACATGGAAGCACCCCCGGGGTTCTCGGAAGGATTTGCAAAAGGGGAAGGATGCCGCCTAAAGAAAACACTCTATGGGCTCAAACAATCTCCGAGGGTTTGGTTTGGAAGATTCAAAGAAGCAATGACCAAGTACGGATTTCGGCAGAGCAACTCCGATCATACTTTGTTCTTGAAGAGGCGAGATGACAAGATCACATGCCTGATTATCTATGTAGATGATATGATTATCACGGGAGATGATACAGAAGAGATAGAGAGGCTAAAGGGAAGCTTATTCCAAGAATTCGAAATGAAAGACTTGGGAAACCTTAAATACTTCTTGGGAATAGAAGTACTGCGGTCTGAAGGAGGAATCTTCCTGCGACAGAAGAAATACATCTTGGACATTCTAGCGGAGACAGGCTTGATTGATTGCAAACCAGCCGATACACCAATCGTAGTGAACCACGGGCTGCAGATCTCTGATAAAGCGGAATTAGCAGACCAAGGAAAGTACCAGCGTCTGGTTGGGAAACTCATTTATCTCTCTCACACTAGACCAGACATTGCCTATGCAGTAGGAGTGATAAGCCAATTCATGCACCAACCACAAAAAGACCACTATGAAGCTGCATTGAGGATCGTGAGGTACCTCAAAGGAACAGTTGGACATGGAATAATGTTCAGAAAGAATGAACACCGAGGAATTTATAGGTTTACTGATGCTGATTGGGCCAGTAATCCAATCGATCGGAAGTCAACCGCAGGATACTTCACGTTTGTAGAAGGAAATCTGGTAACATGGAGGAGCAAGAAACAGAAAGTAGTGGCATTATCGAGCGCGGAAGCTGAGTTCCGAGGAATAAGAAGTGGGTTGATGGAGATCTTATGGCTTAGGAGGTTGATGGATGAGATTGGGCTCACACAAGACAAAAGTCAACTATACTGCGACAACAAGGCAGCAATCTGCATATCCGAGAATCCAGTACAGCATGATCGAACAAAGCACGTTGAAGTCGACAGACACTTCATCAAAGAAAAACTGGAAAGTGGAGCTGTAGAACTACCATTTGTCCGGTCCGAAGAACAGTTGGCTGATATCCTCACCAAAGCTGTCAATTCAAGAAGCCTCATGAACGTACTTGGCAAGTTGAGCTTTGGGGATCCCACCGCTCAACTTGAGGGGGAGTGTTGAGAAAGGAAAAGTTGACATTGGGAGAATATTCCAAACAATAAGGAAAAATATTCCAATCAATTATACTCCAAGAATAGAATAGGGAAATTGATCTTTGATTGATACTTTACCATAGTTACAAATGTATCAACCCTATATAATGGGGTATTCTATACTGTAATAATCATGAATCACAAAGTCTCAATTACCGATCTTATACTCCCTTTTCATCCTCTTTTATGCTTTCTCTATTCCCAAACTATGCCTGATACACCATTCAAGAGAGAGGAGATAGATCCTTTTTAGATTCCAAGAGGGTATAGCTGGATCCCAAATTATTCTACTTCTAAACAGACTAGGAAAATAGAGGCCACTACGTCCAAGAAAACGTAAAATTTGGTCTGTCCCACAACTTTGAAAATCAGCAGAAAAAAAAACCATAAGTAAATTATCTGAAAATTTGTGGTCATTTATGTGTTATATTGGCCATCATATGGAGTATTATGTATCGTATTCAATATAGTCACAAAATGTCTTTTATGAAACCAAGACAAAAGGCTGAAGCACCAAAGGTCTGTGGCTCTGCAGCGAAGAAAATGGCGTTGAATGAAGGTAGTCACCATATCTCCAACCAAACATAAGGAATCAAAAATAAATTTATTTATATCTTTTACACCAAACAATAAAAAAAGATCACAACAGGAAAACGAGAGCACGATATCATCCCGACATTCAATTTAATTGAACGCATACTTATTCACACAAATCAACATCATATTAACATTGAACAACATAAATTATCGCACTTTTGAAATTAAAAACAAGTTGCAAGTTTCAATTTAGAACTAAAATGCTTCATAAATCTCACCATTCTCCTAAGAAGAACATGCTGCTCTGCAACCTTTATCAAATATCCGATTTGATCCTCTAAAAGAGTTTTACTGGTTGTGTTGTTCCACTTCTCATCATAGCACAGAATTCCTCATAGTTGATTTTTCCATCCTGTAAATACCAAAGATGTGGAACCTCTATATATAATTTGAAGAGAAAAAAAAGAAATGAAATATACCAAATACTTTCATAACTTACATTATCAGTATCCACCTCCGAAATGATTTCTTTAATGGTAGCTCCCTCCCCCAGACCATAGTCTTTCATAGCAGTTTCCAGTTCGTCCATTGTGATATAGCTGAGGTGCGTTTTAAATAAAATGGCAATTAAGTTAATGATAATGCATGTGAGGTCCACATGGAACTCAATTATTGAGATCAAAACAACAAGAGCATTTGAACTTAAGGCATAGAAAAAGAAGAGCGAGGAGAAGTTTAATCAGGTCTTACCCGCTGTTATCTTTATCAAAAAACTGGAACGCTTTAAAGAGATGCTCATCTCGTTCGAGCTTGTGTCTGTGCATTGTAGCAGTGATGAATTCGATGTAGTCGATAGTTCCGTTTCCATCCACATCAGCCTGGCATTAGCAGTAACAATTGTTAAATGTAATAAGCAGACAAACCCTAAATTTCCCAAATGAAAGTGGTTATACTTACAGCTTCCATGAGTTGTTGCACTTCTGTTTCGGACAGCTTAGATCCAAGACGAGCCAAGCCAGTTTTAAGTTCTTCAAAGGTGATTGTTCCGCTATTATCTGTGTCCATATTCGTGAACATTGCTTTAAGACCTTTAATTTCTTCTTCTGATAAACTTTGTGCAATGACCTGCAGGCAGATTCAGATCCCGTAAGCGAGGGTAAGAACATACCCATAAAGAAAGTTTATGCAGCTAAATTGACAGAAAATCTCATAAAAAATCCCATAATTGCAAATAAAGCTTAGTGAAGTTTGCTGCTAATCAACTAAGCCCAAATGGCAAGAGTTTTATAGTCCGTAAATGCCATTTCTCGAACCCTGCTTCTATTAAGATCCAGATGCGCATGCCATAGCAGATCAAATCATTTCATACAAGAGATCTGGAAAATGTTAATAACAGAGAGCACTATGGTAGCAGAAGTTGAGATGCAGACCAAAATGAACTGCTAATAACTTTTAAACATTTTTTTGGGTGTCCTGCAATTGTATGTATGATTCATACCAAATATAAAGACATGAAGGAAATTACCTTTAGTGCAAGTTTCTTGAGCTTATTCATGGCCCTGAACTGCTTCATCCTAGAGAGTACCGCACCATCTATTGGCTTGTCAGATGCTTGTCCCTTAATCCAAGGATGTTCTTTAACACAAACAAACAAGATAAATTGAGTTCAATTATGAAATAAAAAGTAAATATAGTGATCACTATACAACTTATTTATAACAGAAAACATCAAAACTCGAATTCGTTTTAGTGTGAAAAACAAAACAAACCGAATAAAAGCAACACAAAACATGCAACAAAAGTAAAGTCATTTGATGGGGGGCCTTTTTCTTATTTACTGCTAGGGTAAAACAAGTTGATTCCAAAGCCATGTTCGAGCTAACTGTACTATAAATGAAGGGCCGGTTTCTGTGATTCACAATAAAATAATACTAAATGTAGGAATTCTGGCTTGCGATGGGCAAAGAAAGTAGTATGATCAAAAAGGAAAAGCTATTATGAAAGACAAGTTCACAAAACTGTGAAATTGATAGAGGATATTTTCAATTGATACGCTGCATTATCTTTTAGTTGTCTATTGTTTTTAGGAGTTTGGTGATTAGTATGTTAGAGATAAGTTTCTCTCTTAGAGTTACATTTTGTTTAAAAGAGCCTTTTTGTTTAGGAATCTTCTTCCATAGTAGTAGTATTATAAATAGCTCCTCATTAGAAGGGCTGAGTCTTGGGAAAATAGTTGGATTAGGACAGTAGTTCCTAGGGCCTCACAAGAGGATTAATCTTGTGTATTTTACTATCCAGTTATTGAGTTATTCATGTTCTTCTGCGTTTTCTCTTCTTTCTCTTGTGTTTCTGGTCTTTTTTTTTCTGCCAAGCTACCTTTACTCCATATCAGAAATTCATAAAAGATTTTAGAAAAATGTACAAGCATACATCAATAGCTAAAAATAGAGGAGATTACCAAGTACTTGTGCAGAAGTTATTCTCCTTCTTGGATCCTTGTTCAGCATTTTTCGAACAAGATCTTTGGCGCTGTTTGAGATTGAAGGCCAAGGTTGGCTATCAAAATCAACTTCTTCGTTTAGTATAGCATCAAATATGCCTTTTTCAGTCTCTACAAAGATGATCACGAAACTAAGAAACCCGGCAGGTAGGAGTACTTGATGCAGATAGTAAATTAGCCTTACCAGCCCAAAATGGAGGCACACCACTGAGGAGGATGTACAAAATGACACCAGCACTCCATACATCTATCTCCTTTCCATAACTTCGCCGCAGAACTTCTGGGGCAACATAGTATGCACTACCAACGATGTCGCGATACACCTTGCCTGAAATAGCCATCAAGTTGACAATAATTACTTCTCAGCTTATATGCCCCCTTTCCATTAATGTCCTACCATCAACATCCCTGATCATACTACAAACCAGAAACTATACAAACATAATAACCCCTGTAAAATGCCCCAAGCTCGTGCTAGAAGGCCACCACTATCAACTATTTGGCATCTGTACTCGCATTGCCAAAATAGCCATCAAGTTGAGAATAATTACTTCTCAACTTATTAGCCCCCTTTCCATTAATGTCCTACCATCAACATACCTCATACTACAAACCAGAAACTATATGAACATAATAACCTTGTCAAATGCCCAAGCCTGTGCTAGAACGCCACCACTATCAACAATTTGTCATCCGTACTCGCACTGCCAAACTAGTTAACCCAAATTGCTAAATTGTCCATCAAGCATATATATACACATATTCATTACTTATTCAATATGGGACATCACAAACCCCAAGATTCATACTAAAAGGAAACACTTTTATATCATCAAGCAACTAATCATCCAATTCCAAAGCAAAAACACTACAAGCTAACCTTCCTCAATGAAGACAGAGAGTCCAAAATCAGTGGCCTTGAGCGTGGCCTTGTCATCCTTGCTCGAAAGCAAGAAATTCTCAGGCTTGAGATCCCTATGCATCACCCCCATAAAATGGCAATTCTGCACCACATTCACAATCTGCCTGCAGAGATCAGAGGCAGCCCTCTCGGAGTAGTGACCCTGGGCGATAATGCTGTCGAAGAGTTCGCCTCCGCGGCACACCTCCATGATCAGATGCACCGATTGCCTATCCTCGAAGGCGCCCTTGAACTCAACAATGTTGTGCTGCCCGCTCAAATGCTGCATAATGTCCACCTCTCTCTTCATATCCTCCTTATCACTCTTGCTCGCCAGTTTCCTCTTCAGAATCGATTTGCAGGCGTAGCTCTGCCCCGTCGCGATCTCGGTGCACATGTAGGTTACCCCAAATTGGCCCCTCCCCAATTCCTTCCCCACCGAGTATTTCGACTTCACATCCTCGAATGGCTTTCCGAGAATGTTGTTCGGCTCCAATCTCTGAGCTGCTGCTGCGGCGGCGGGGGGCTTCTGCGTAGCGGGAGGAGGCGGCGCGTGATGCGTCTGCGGCGGCGGGTTGTGGTGCGCCGCCGGTTTTTGGTAATCGTGGTTGGTTTGCTGGTAACCTGCGCTGCCCCCTGCAGTGGAGGTGTAGCCATTGGCGTCGGAGGTAGAGTGATTTTTCTTGCTGAAACAACCGCCCATTTTTGGGGGGTTTTTGCTATTGCGAGCAACTTTGTGAGTTGAATTTGTGGGGAGCCGTGGTATGCGTGTGGGGAAGATTCCGAGCTGCTGGAGATAAAGGGATGGAAATCTGCGGAGGAATCGTTGGCGCAAATTTGTTTGGAGAAATAGTGTTTTGCAGATCAGAAAGTTAACAGACGAAAACTCTGTTGACTTGTTGGCGGAGTGTTTTACACCTTTTTCATTTGCGATGCTTTTGACTTCTTCTTATACAACTAATTACATATTTCATGTTATTTAACTTCTTTTATATTTGATTTGTTTACATAATGGTAAATTTCATCCAAATAAATGATGAGGTGGTCGCAATAAATTTTTACATAACAGAAACTGTAAACTGAAAAAAAATGAAGAGAGCTTGAGGATAAATATTTATCCTCAAATTAGGATCATAGACAAACTTGCATCAAAATGTTTTATTTTGATAGTTTAAGAAAGTTCAATCAGCGTCAGAAAATACAAAAAAGGGAAGAATATGACGTGTCAAATTATACTTTGTAATCGAGCTACGAAAGACGCAAATGAACCTAAATTATAATTATGAATCTTTATATTAATCTAAAGAGTAATACCACTCTCTCACACGCTTATTTGTTGTGAAATAAAGTTGTAAAGCTTTATTAGTCTTTGTGGGTCTTACGCAGCATTAATGAGATGAATATTAATCATTCGACTGCATTATATCTGTCTTTTTCTCCAACACATTTATTCCACATTTTTCATGTGAATGTTGCTTTTGGGTTTTGGTGATTTGAGATATGGGCATAAAATGAGATCTTGCATTGTTGCTCATGTACAAAGATCTACTCCTATTTTGCTCTTATATAAGATGTGAATTGAAAATAGAATAAGAATATCGATTCATTATTCATGAGACTTTAGCAATAAATTGGATTAGATTCAGTACTATTTAATGTTCGTAATTGCAAAGACAAAATATGATGAATTCGTGTTGGAGATTTTTGTTATTGTGAACTATAGATAAAACAAAATCAGTTCATGACTACTATAATCTTAAATAATTGTAAACTATAAATACCAAGTACCAGTACTACATAGTACTTCCCTCCGTTTAATTCAAGATATTCATTTTTCTTTTTTAGTTTATCATACTCAAGATGTACACTTTTTTTTTAACTAGTATTTACACCCGTGCTATGCACGGGGCATATAATTTTTAAATAATGAATGTAAATTTTAATGAAATATAGAAACTAAGAATTAAAAACAATATAAAGATTTATAAAAACATAATGTGATTATAAATAAAACATTTATACTAAATGAAGAATTTACTCATCAACTATAAATGAAATATTTCATATTCGGCAATCAATTTTATACAATTTTAATTTATAATATAAGTGGAGTAAAATAAACGACAAATAAGAGATGTATGACTAATGATCAAAGAGTATGAGTTAGTTAGAATAAGATACACAAATAAAGAACATGTTATTTGAGTAGAGATTAAAGAGAAAAATTAGAAAACAACAACAAACCAACCAATAGTTCATAAGTTTTGAAAAACTTCTTTGTAAACAACATTAACAGTAGCATCGCTTCTATTATCATCTTCATCTCCACAAACTAAAATCTTGAGACCTCTACGACTCGTAACTCTAGATATAGCAACATACATCTTTCCATGACTGAAGACTGGTTTTCGTAAAAATAATCCAACATGAGACAGAGATTGACCTTGACTTTTGTTAATGGTCATTGCATACGACACATCCAAAGGAAATTGTCGTCGTTGGAATTTGAATGGCAACCTTGGATCAGATGATATTAAAGACGGGGAATCAAAACTTTATGACCAACATTATGCCACCCAATACTTGTCCCTCAAAAACATAATCACCCAAACGCGTAATTATCAGTCTAGTGCCATTACACAATCCATTCGAGTGATCTATATTCCTTAACAACATCACAAGAGTACCAACTTTCAACAACAATTCATGATTAGGTGCACCTGAACACTTCAACTTATTCAAAAATTCAACAGAATGTATCTCAGCTAAGCCATTTGATGTCAAATCTGAGTTTGAGATACTATCAGAACTCAAATAAACTCGACCCTGACACTGATCCAACGACATCATGAATTGGTTAACCTCATCAACAACCTCTAAAGTATGAGCAAGTATGGCACGATCATGCAAACAATTACTCAAAAGCCCATGTTTTAAAATTGAATAATAAAATAACAAATGGATCGTTTTTTGTAATAGTTTTTTCTCACAGCCCAACTCAATTATAAACAGAAGCCCAGACAAAAGAATAAATTGAGAAGCCCAACTTCTCATTTTAATAATACTAATTATAGGCCCATACGATATTTCAAACAAACTTACATAACTTATCAAACTAAATAAATTATTAAGCATAATTAATAAAACTTAGTGTTTAATACGATACTATATAAAAAATATAGGAGTATATAGATCTTTGTCACATTGTATGCACGCCGCATCAGACGGGAACCCTAATTTCAACCACCTTCTCCACGCCTCCATCGACGAAAAATGGCCCGTTCTCAGGCGGTGGACGACACAAGGACTCCACTGAACCACAAATCGGCGAAAACTCTGTGCGACGAAACCCAAATTCCTCTACCTTCTAGCCACCTCCTCCGTCGTAAATGGAGAAACAGAGGAGGAGGACGGTGCCTACACTCCATTAAACACCAAATCGGTGACGGCTTCACACCGATTGCAGTTTGAATTTCCTTCACAATCCGAAGTCATCGAAGGTTTTCTTCTAAACCTTACCACGTCGGCAGCAAAAAAAGCTCTCTGAAACCAGGAAAAAGGTAAACAATTGTTCACTCTGGAATTATAAGTTTTAGTTTTTAATTGCATGTTTAGTTATTCAATTAATTTCAATATAAAAATATTTGCTAGGAATAGATCTCATAATATTGTAGCAGCTATGATTCTCTACCACACACTTCAAAATCGTGATAACAATGGGAAAACATAACAAAATCAAAGCCGACAAATCCAGAAAAAGGTAAACCCTAGAGCCATTTTTTATCAGATTAATTTTATGCTCATATTAGGAACACTAATTGCATTTAAATTTAGGTACTTATGTCACATAAACAATTTCTTCACATTTTAATTGTTATTTGTGGATTAAATAGATGTCATGGAACTTTATATTGGTTGACATTTTACTTGTCAGAAAACCAAGGTCTTTATCAATACTAACATTATTTTTCATACATTACTTTGCAAGTGATAGCAAATGAGGATATGCAAAAAATAAACAAATGACAAAGGCTTGAGCAATTACTGACATGAACTTGAAGGTCTAGACAAAGAGTTGTGATATGAATAGATCTTCAAAATTGGTTGCTTCTTTTACTTTTTCATTGTTAAAGAATAAAATATGTAAATGTTTAACTGGAGAGGCCATTTTCTGTGTAATATTAGTAGGGAATGTTCTTTGGATTCTTGTCCCCTGTAAAACAAAATACATTAATAATTTATTCAACTTAGTTTAAAATAAAAGCACAGTTGTTTGGTAGAATAAAGAACATACTACCTTAATATCATGCAAAACACACTCTGAGGGGTATTATTTTTATCTTTATATTTCTAAATAAAAGAAAATAATCTTAAAACTTTTTGCAGGTGATGATGTACATGGATTGTAAAAAGAAGTGGCAGGAAAAGAACCAAGAATGCATATAAACTGTAAAATAAGGTAAATGACATTAAACAGTAGCTAATGCTACTAATTTAAAATAACCAGAAACATAGTAAATTTAGAAACATAAAAAAATAATATAACAACAAACTGATTGCAGGGACTGATCTACAAAAATATCAATCAAAGGAAGCATGACTTGAAAAAAGATGACATGAGCATGGAGGCAATGGCAGATTCAAGGTAAGAAAACTACATTGTAAAATGAGTTTTTACATATGCAAAATATTTAGCACTATTAGTAAACATTGTGAAATTAGGATAACATAAACATGGACTTAATGACAAATTCAACTTAGATAACTGCATAATCATGTAGCTGAGAATTTACAGGAGATAACATAAACATGGACTGAATGATGCTTGGATTCTTGTCCCCTGTAACACAAAAGACATTAATAATTAGTTCCATTTAGTTTACAATAGAAGCATAATTGTTTGGTAGAAAAAAGATCATACCACATTATCATGCAAAACACACTCTAGGCTGTTATCATTTTTATCCTCTGGAACCCCTTCATACCTACAGACACATCTTACTTTAATGGTGGATGTAGTGATTGCCTTGGAAAGATTGTTTAAGCAGGTTACAAAAGGAGACATTACTTCACAATCTATTCAATCAGATGGAAATCATATAATGTCAGAAGATGAATTGTAATAGTAAATATATGAATTGTAACAGTAAATAAAGTCCATTTTTGTGCAGGAATTATGCTACTGAGAGGGACATAAAAAAGGAAGAAAAGGAAAGTCAAGAAGATGTGGTAACAATAGGAAAACAACCAATATTACAGAAATGACAAAATGGTAAGAAAAACACATTCTATCATTTCTTCCTAGCTGAGTATTTACAGGAGCTATATATCATAAACTAATTTCTATACAGATAAGTGCATTTCAGAAATAGGAAGAAATATGTAAAGAAGATTCAAGTTTGTGTGCTGATTCGGTTAAGTGTTTTCAGTTGTGAGGGGTTGGTGAGTGATTGTAGAAGCAGTTAGGAAAGGGTATTTATAGGGTAAAAAATGGTCAGCATGCTCTTAAAAAAGTCATTTAGGTTCCCAAAGAAACATAATAATTAGAAAGGCCTTCCAAATGACAAAATTAATATAGTCTGACATAAAAATCTATTAATAAATAAGTCTTTTCATTATACTTCTTTTAACTACATATACTTAAATATTAATCACACAGTACTAATCTGTCATTCAAAGAGAATCAGTGGCAAGACACTAATTCAATTTCACTTACTTGAGCAAAAAGTAGATTAGGTGTTTCAATACTATTATTAAATAAGATTCAATTTATAATCAGTAGTATTAGATTTGACTGTGAAGCAAAATACCCTCAGAAAATTATCAGTAGTATTAGATTTGATTGTGAAGCAAAATACCCTCAGAAAATAGCATTAAGACATAGAAAAGATTGAGAGGTTGTATTTTTTTAAACGGCTAGAAATCTACTATGTTCGAAATAAATTTCATGTATACATTAATATTCACTGATTTGGCCTTCTGTATACATTAATATCTCATTTATTGTAGTCTGTAGTATTTAAAGGACACTCTTTGATAGGAATATCAAAAGGAATAAATGAAAACCTAGAGAGATAGCAACTGCCTCTATCATTGAAGGAAATAGAGAGAGAAATAAAACTTGTTCTCTCAATAAAAGAGAAGGAGAAAGACACAGATCTGGAGCAGCAAACTCTCACATTGGAGGAAAAGGAGAGAGACACAAATGTGGTGACTGCTGGTGTCTAAACAATGATTACAAAAAAGCACAGGTGTGATCCACGTATGAACACCTATGGAACTCTAGCATGAAACAAACCGTAGGAAGAGAGGAGTTATACAAAAGGTAATAGTACATATTTATTCAGCTTCCTCAAATATTTTTCTGCCCAAATCAACAGAGATTGAGTATTTAAATATGAATCTGATTAAGTGAGTCATTATAGCAGAAAAATAAATATGAATAATTGGAGCTTATTGCAATGTTTTACATGTTTGAGTTTAGATTATAGTATAAATTTCCATATATATGGTTGCTTGAGGTTAAAAAAACA
The DNA here is from genome assembly GCF_004379255.2 of Salvia splendens. Lineage (NCBI taxonomy): Eukaryota > Viridiplantae > Streptophyta > Magnoliopsida > Lamiales > Lamiaceae > Salvia > Salvia splendens. The sequence continues at coordinate 8,100,268 of NC_056036.1, read as the reverse complement.
ACTCAAACCCTAATGAAATATTAGCCGCCTTTCACTATGCAGGAAAAAGGAAAAGCATGCATGACATGTCAGACTTGGGGGGCTCAAAGCTATTCTATATCATCATCACATAACGGAATAGGTATGAAATTCTTTTCTTTTAATACATCATAACTAAATGAGACTCAGTTATAGTTTTTGCATCTCAATCTAATGGGTACAGATTAATTACTATACCTAGTCAGAATTATATCATCCATGTTTAAATTTTTTTCGGAATATAGCTAAAGTATGCTTCTTTTAACTACATATACTTAAATATTAAACACATAATACTACATCTTGCAATTAGCACACTACAACTAAGATTACTTTTATTAATCAGCCATTTAGATAGAATCAGTAGCAAGTTACTAATTCAATCACTTTCCTGATCATAAAGTAGATTAGGTATTCAATCCAATTAGTAAATAACATTAAGACTTAGAAAAGATTGAGAGGTTGTATTTTTTTAAATTGCCAGAAATTTCATAATAGTTCGAAATAAATTTCATGTACTAATCATTATAGTGACATTATAATCTTTCATACACTAATTGCTTAATGCTTTGCAGGTAATATTACTGAATTTAATGGTGTTTCTACATTTTTCCATTTTATTTAAAGAAATGACTTACATGGATTACTAATATATGCTGCATTTATTATCAGGGACAAATGGATCAATATGAGCTTTGGAAATATGGGAAAAATATATTGGTAATAGAATAGTATAAAATTACTACAACCTATGTCGATCCTACAAAAAGGGCTGTAATCTATCCCCCCCTCTCTCTCTATATATATATCTCCATCTCTCTCTCTATCTCGGTCTCTCTCTATATCTATCTTGCTAATTTTTCATGTTCTATAATTCTGATTTTATTATCTAAGTTACTTATTTTTAATGCTGTAAAATTGTCATTTAATTCTATGATGATTATATCACAAGTTCTTCTTGGTATTTTTTAGTATTTTTAAAGTGCAGGTATAAATTGAATTAAAAACAAATTTAAAATTCTGAAAATGAGTTAATTTTACAAAACCTATGCAAGCCTAAGTACCAGTGCCATGCTCCCAAAAATAAAAGGCTTTCACAATATCCCATGCCATGCTTTGTCTTAATTTTCGTGCAGAGTAATTTTTTATTGAGTGAACAATTATCAACGGTTTTCCCGCCAAAAAGGATAGAATTGGTATTTCTAAAAAGTTTTACAAAACTGTCACTTTATATAATGATAGATTTGTCAAACTCAAGATGCTCATTTTCTATATTTGGAATAAATAAATCATTCTATCATCTCTCATCATTAAAATATTCAACTTTTATTTTTTTCTATCTACTTACTCTACCTAACAACTTCTTCGAAAATCTCATCATGCTACTATAGAATGTGAACATATTGAATAAGTACCTAACAACTTTTCCGAAAATCTCATCATGCCACTATAGAATGTGAACATATTGAATAGGACTAAGGGAGTAAATAATTAACATAGATTTTCCAATTTTACATGTATCTCACATACTCATTAATGTTGATACGAAAAAATGACTGTGCATATAGATAAATGATAATAGTGGGTATGATGTTTGAGATCATGGATCCATTATGATGTGTATTTTAAAAAATTCTACCACTACTATACTATTTTTGTCAGTCATTAAATGTATTATATTACTATTTTGGGTGGTACATATAATCATATTTTATCATAAAATTAATATATAATACTCCATATATTCCATATTAACCGCTTTCATTTATATTTATTAGTGATATGGAGTACTATATGATGATGGCATATCTTCACTACTATTAAAATATCCAATAACGAGTAGCTATAGCCTAGCAGTAACAAATAACAACTAAATCAATGGGCATGCTGCGGAGTACGACCGTCTCGACGGTGAAGCCCTGCCCGAACCCAAAGAGCACCCCCCGATCGAGCCCCTCACTAGTGGTGCTTAGCCCCTGCTCGGCCGAGGACCTTCTCATCTCATCCATAATAAACACAACATTCGCGCTCGACACATTCCCGTACTCCCTCAACACGCGCCGCGACACCCGCAACTTCTCCGCCTTCAGGCCCAACCCTGTCTCTATCTGGTCCAGAATCGCGGCCCCACTAGGATGCGCTGTTGAAAGATATGAGTATTATTCATTCAACTTGTTCAGAGAATTACAATAGGTACGCCTCCTTTAAATAGGCCAAGGGTTACATAAAATTGGCAAGATTTGCCATAATACTCATTCCCTAATTAATTTTTTTTCCTTGCTTACCTATTTTCCTTACTTACATATTTTCCTTTCTAACACTCCCCCTCAAGTTAAGTAATGGGATTACCGATACTTAACTTGCCCAATACCTCATGGAAGCTTCTTGCATCAACAGCTTTCGTGAGTATACCCGCCAACTGATCTTCAGATCTCACAAAAGGAAGTTCTACCGTCTTGGCCTCTATATTGTCCTTGATGAAATGTCGATCCACCTCGACATGTTTTGTCCGATCATGCTGAACTAGATTTTCAGATATACTGATTGCCGCCTTATTATCACAGAACAACTTACATGACTTCTGTGAGTTTAAGTTCAACTCAGTCATCAATTTCCTCAGCCACAGAATCTCAGTCAACCCACTCTTAATCCCTCGAAATTCAGCTTCTGCACTTGACAAGGCTACCACTTTCTGTTTTTTGCTTCTCCACGTGACAAGATTTCCTCCCACAAAGGTAAAATATCCAGCAGTTGATTTTCTGTCATTTGGGTTCCCTGCCCAATCAGCATCCGTGAATCCATGAATCTCTAAATGTCCATGATTCTCGAATAGAATCCCATGGTTCGCTGTCCCTTTCAGATATCGAACAATCCTCAGTGTTGCTTCCCAGTGAGCTACTTGAGGTGCATGCATAAACTGACTAACTACTCCAACTGCATAAGCTATGTCGGGTCTAGTGTGGGATAGGTATATCAATTTTCCAACTAAACGTTGATATCTTGTGCGGTGAGTGGCTTCAGCTCCTTCAACTATCCGCAGACCATGATTCTGAACCATATGAGTATCTGCTGGCTTACAGTCCAGTAGTCCTGTCTCGGTTAACAAGTCAAGTACATATTTCCTCTGACTGATGAAAATCCCCTTCTTTGACCTTAGCACTTCTACCCAGAAAGTACTTTAGTAATCTCAAGTCCTTCATTTCAAACTCTGCAAACAAATTCTTCCTTAGCTTGCTTATTTCCTCTTCATCATCTCCCGTGAGAATCATGTCATCTACATAGATGATGAGGCATGTAATCTTTCCTTCTCTTTTCTTCAAGAATAATGTATGATCAGAGTTGCTTTGTTCATACCCATACTTCTTCATTGCCTCAGAGAATCTCCCAAACCAAGCTCTAGGTGACTGCTTTAGCCCATATAGTGTTCGTTTTAGTTTGTAAATCTTTCCTCCTTCGAAATCTCCAACAAATCCAGGTGGTGGCTCCATGTAAATGGGCTTCTTCAGTTCCCCATGTAAGAATGCGTTTGTCACGTCGAACTGATGTAGTGGCCATTCCTTGACTGCCGCTATTGAGAAGAGCACTCGAATAGTACTTATTTTTGCTACCGGCGAGAATGTTTCAGCATAATCAACTCCATAAGTCTGAGTGTATCCTTTGGCCACAAGTCTCGCCTTATACCTTTCAATCGACCCATCTGGCCTCCGTTTGATAGTGAAGACCCATCTGCATCCCACAGTTCGAACTCCATCAGGTTTAAGACATACTTCCCATGTATTGTTCTTCATCAGAGCCCGCATTTCTACTAGCATTGCTTCTCGCCAGTGAGCAATTTTCATAGCCTCCTCGGCCGTATATGGGATTTCTTCTTCTTCTTCGTAAAGTGCTGCTTCAAACGCCCTAGCCATCTCTGTTAGATTTGCTTTAGCCAGATTCGCCATAGAATATCGGCTTCTACTAATCCTCTTAGGACTGTATCTCTTAGCCGGGACCCCACGAGTAGTTCTGTTGGGGAGTATATAGCGGCCGGTATCACCATCAATTGCTGCATTCTCATTCTCGTCTACACCAAAAGTGTCAGGAGTAATAACTGTATTATCTGAGCTAGTTTCAGGAATTACCTCGGATATCACTGGAGGAGGACTTGATTCAGGCGTAGGCGGTTGAGGAGGCTCTACAGCAGATGTGACTGACTCGGCAGTGACACTAGCTTGTTCTGTTGGTTCCACGTTCGAGATACTTGGATGTGGCATCGGAAAACTGAGGGGTCCAATTTTATCACACTCCCCCTGAACAGCACTCCCCCCTGACCCCGAGGTTGGGTGTGATAGAAGTATTCACTTTCTAGAAAATTACAATTCATGGTTGTTATAACCTTCCTAGACCCCGGGTGATAGCATCGATAGCCCTTCTGATTTACCCCATACCCCAAAAAAACACATTTTATTGCACATGCAGAAAATTTTCCTCTTTCGTGTTTCGGTACATGCACATAAACGGAACAACCAAAGATTTTGAGCGGAAGTATGAGAGGTGGGGGAATATCAGTAAGGGATGCGAGAGTCTGCAAAGGAGTTTTCATACCCAAAATTTTTGTAGGCAAACGATTAATCAGGTAGACAGCAGTGGCAACAGCTTCGGGCCATAAAAATTTAGGAACATTTGAATAAAAAAACAGGGCTCTCGTGACCTCTAGGATTATCCTATTCTTTCGTTCAGCTACACCATTTTGTTCAGGAGTGTAAGGACAAGTAGTTTGATGAACTAACCCCTTTTCTTTAAAAACATCAGTCATGTCTTTGTTAACAAATTCCCTACCATTATCGGATCTAAGAATTTTGATCGTGGTTTGGAATTGTGTCTGGATCATTGTAAAGAAACGGGTAAATTTTTCAAAAACGTCAGATTTATGCTTCAAAAAATATACCCAAGTCAATCTAGTGCAGTCATCCACAAAAATGAGAAAATATTTAAAACCATGATCACCAACAATAGGAGCTGGACCCCAAACATCGGCATGCACTAGAGAAAAAATAGTCTTAACACGAGTATCACTTGATCTAAAGGATTGTCTGTGGTTTTTTGCCAAAACACAAGATTCGCAAGTAATATCCTTAAAATGGGAAAACTTTGGAAAAAGCAATTTTAAATACCCCGAGGATGGATGCCCCAATCTGCGGTGCCACAACCAAGCTTCCCGATTTGCAGATCCGTGAGCAAGCATCGCGGTACCACCTTGTTGAGTAATCTCATCCACATAATAAAGACCTTGACGCTCAGTGCCACGCCCAATTATCTTCCTCGTCCTGATATCCTGTAATACACAGAAATTAGGATGCATTAGTAACGTACAGTTTAATTCTTTCGTTACGTGGCTGATAGACATAAGTTTATAAGATAATTTGGGCACATAGAGGCAATTTGTAAGCTTCAGGGTTGGGGATATTTCAATGGTTCCACTCCCACCCACAGCGGTCAACTCTCCATCGGCAGTTTGAATTTGGCTTTTAGTTGCCCCATTAAATTCACAAAAATCTTTCAGATCGTAGGTCATAGTATCAGTTGCCCCACAATCAAAAATCCACTCACTCTCCTTAGGGTCAATTTTACTTTGGGCAATGCATGTAATAGGTATATTTTCCAAGGGTGCAAAACGATTTGGGCTTAAGACGGAACTTTCAGACAGTTTTGTGGTCAAACGTGGAATATAGTTTTTCTGGGGTCCTAACTGTAATTTTCCCGGGTCATATTGCATATATTCTGAACTATAAGGACCAGAAATTAAATTACTCATGCTTTGGGGTTTATTCTGAAAATCAAATTGGGGATCGGGGTTTCTCAACCCCAATCTGTTACCTCCTTTCTTCTCCTTTCTTCTCCGCGAAGGCTGCCTCACCGGGCCTGCCGCCTCCACCCGGTTGAGGACCGGTATCTACTGCTCTCCCACGGGTGTTAGTCATCTCCCTATTCCCTGCTCCTTGTAGAAATAATCCGCCTCCATCTTCGACTCCGATGGCTAATCGAGCTTTAGCCTTTTGATTTTCATCCCACAATTCCGGAAATCCAACGAGGAGGAAACATGTATCTCGAGTATGTCTTTGTTTTCCGCAATGAGAGCACCAAAATTTTGATTTGTCGGGTTTGAAACCGCTTTGGCGATTGGGCTGTTGCGCGGCGGTTCGTGGTGGTGGCTGTTTTGGTCGCGGTGGTGGCTGGTTTCTGACGGCGAACCCGTGTCCGACTTGGCCCGATGATGATCCATCGTTGATTGCGCCGGTCTGGAGATCGATGTCTGCTGCCGGCATGATTTTCAACCGCGTAGCTTCTCGTTTTACCAGACCGTATGCGGTCTCGGCTGAGGGCAACGGGGTTTCCTTGAGAATATCCCTTCGGATCCCGTCATATCTTGCATTCAAGCCTGTTAGGAATTTGAACAGCCGTCTTGTTGCTACATACGTTCGAAGTTGGCTAATCCCCTTGTCGCAGCAATCCACAGGTTGATGTTGGCATCGGTCAATTTCGACCCAGATTCCGTGGAGATGTCGCCAATATGTTTCTAGCCCATGTTCCCCTTGCACGATTCGGCCTGCCTTTTCCTCTAGATCGTACAACAGATATGGATCTGCAGTACTTTCGAATGTAGTTTGTAGGCTCTCCCACAGAGCTTGCGAGGTTTGGTGATGTGCAAAGTCGACAACAATTTCTGTTTCGACGTTGTCAATTATCCATGAGAACACTGTCATATCGGCTTCCTCCCATTCTGTGTACCCCTTCATTCCAGGTTCCGGCGGCTGCGGTGTACTGGTGATATACCTGTTTGCTCGTCTTCCCACGATGGCTACTCTCATCAGCCGTTTCCATAGGGGATAATTCATCCCGTTGAGTTTAACTGCTAGAGTAACATTCTTACTCATCTTTAATCGTGTCTCCTCCATATTTGATTTCTCTTCATCGTCTGACATGTTGCAGGTTGAAAATAACCGCCTTCTTGGTCGGGAAAGGTATTAGGCTATGATGATTTTGTTATGAGCCTTTGCTCTGGTACCATGTTGAAAGATATGAGTATTATTCATTCAACTTGTTCAGAGATACAATAGGTACGCCTCCTTTAAATAGGCCAAGGGTTACATAAAATTGGCAAGCCATAATACTCATTCCCTAATTAATTTTTTTTCCTTGCTTACCTATTTTCCTTACTTACATATTTTCCTTTCTAACATGCGCAATCCAAAATATCGAATCCCAATCCCTGATCCCAAACGGCCGGAAAGCCTCTTCCAAACACGCCTCGATGTTCTTCGCAATCAAGCCCGGGACATCGGCCCGGAGATGGACGACCAGCCCGGCCTCCCTCACATGCCCGACGATCGCACGGGCGCTGCCAGGGATGATCTGGAAGAGCGGTAGCTACGATCCGGAAAATGGGTCAGAGCCTACAATCATGGCCGCGGCTGCGTCCCCAAACAGGGCTTGCCCCAAGAGGTTCTCGGGCCGAGGGTGGTGGTCTCCGAGTTGACGATCAGGACCCTTGCAGTATCGTTGTTCTCGGCCAAGTCCTTGGCCACACGGAGGGCAGCCGCAGCAGCGTGGCACCCCTGGAGGCATTCACGTAGTTATTACTAGAAATTTTTGATCAATGATTAAGTGATGAAGACGAATTTTAACAATTACGGAGTACTCCTATACTAGTACATAACTTTGGAGTAATATTTTTTCCACTATACTCAACCAAAATTATCAATATCTTCACCTTGACATGACCAACAATGTTAATGCATCAATTGAGCGAATCTAGTTATAAAATGATTAAAATTAGCTGCAAACTTACATTAAAATTATTGGTAGAGCTATAATTAAACATTTTTTCCCCAAAGAGTAGGGTTAGAACTAAAATAATTGTCAAATTCAATTAAATCATAATTGAAGCTATAAAGTGACTAAAAATAATTATAGAAAAAAATATATAGTGTAAAAAAATTAATGGGGTGGTAGTTTTTCCTGTGTCTAGCACTACCTGGAGGTACATCATGGAGCGCTTGACGGAGGGGCGGAGGCCGAGGAGGGTGGTGAGGTGAAAGTCGGCGCCAGGCATGTGGAAGCTGCTGTTGGTAGAGAAGATGAGGTGGGTGATCTTCGATTTAGGCTGCCCCCACTCATTGATGGCCGCCTCCGCTGCCTCTTTTCCCAACTTTGGCACCTCCTCTGCCACCATGTCTTGTCGTGTGTTCAGTGATGGGGCCAGGTACTCTCCCATGTTAGGGTTTTGGTTCACGAGCTCCTCGGTTAGGTGTGTGTAGCGTTTTTTTTTATCATGGAATTTTCACCTGAAAATAAAATTATATATCATTTCTTAAAATGTTAATAACAGATACACAATCTGTTGATTTGTTATAATTAATTTAGATCATTTCAGTTTTTTCCCAAGAAAGGAACTGTAACGTACTAAATGATACTCCCTCCGTCCCGCACTACTCGCACTTATTTCCTTTTTGGGCGTCCCAAGTTACTTGCACTCTTTCCATTTTTAGTAAAAAATTTCACCTAGAGCCGTCATTTTTTACTTTCCTATACACTCATTCCTTAATCTCCGAGCCGATAAGAAAATAAGCGAGTAGCTCGGGACGGAGGGAGTACTTTGTAATATATTTTATTATATTTTTAACATGTTGTTTTATAAATGGGGTTGATACGACCCTTGCTAACGATGCTCCGTTCAACGATGAAGAGCTGCATGAACCCATGCAGCTAGACACGTCGGAGGTAGAAGAGAAGAAGGAGCCAAGAGCGAGAGGTCGGGCCAAGAACAGATGGACAAAGAAGGATCGACCGAAGAGGGCTGCGTCTTGGCCCGCCAAATATCGAGATTTCGTCAGCCATTAGAGATAGAATTATTTTGATTTCTTTTTTTTATTTATTTCCTTATTTTTGATTAATTTGTTTCGTTAGTTTGTTGTTCCTTCCTTTTAGAATTGAGTCAAGTCTTTTTGGGTTCTCTATAGATACTATAGAATCCTCATAGATCGAGTCATTGAGAATTAAAGTAATTAAAACACTTTTTCTCATCTTGGAGTTTTCGAAACCCTAGCCTCACGTTAGGGTTAGTTCGTGGTCTTATTTCACAAATTCATTGATAACGTGTGCTCAAAGTTCTCGATAGGAACTTTCATCCTATCAGGGGTCGTAGGTGGTGATTTTATTTTATTTAATTGCAATTGAATCCAATAGTATTCTTATCGACAAAAAATTTGGTATGAATTGAACATCTAACCGATTTGGGCTTTGAGCCATCTAAAGAGTGCGTGAATGATTTTTTTCTAAAAGATAGCCTATGTGAGAACACAATCGAAATTTAGTTTACTAATCACCTACTAGTATTTTAATTCCAATATGAGTATATATTAAAAATTGTTTCAGTATAAAAACAGAGATTTATAGTGCTGCAGTTCGTGTGCGGCTAAAAAGGTCCACATTTTCTGCTGCATTCATTGCAGCTCCATTTGCCATCTGACCTTCATATTCCTACTTTGATGATTTATAAGAGCGTCCACTGTAGGGGAGCCGCGGCTCGTGGCTCGGCCGCAGCCCCCTATAACGAGAGCCACCAAAATCCGCGGTGGGGGAGGGTGCCCAGGAGAGAGCCACGACGGCGGCTCGGCCGCGGCGCTTGGGCACGAGCCGCGGCTACCCTCTTTTTCAATTTTTTTATTTATTTTCTTAATTCTATAAATCTACCCATTTTTTTACCCCATTCCAATCTCCACTCTTTTCAATTTATCTCAATTCTACTTTGAAAAATGAGTTCCGATGATGAGTTTCAACAATTGGTCGATAGGGAGTTCGATGAACTGGTTGAAGAGGTGCAACGTAAAGCTGACGAGGAGGAGGAGGCAGCGGCGGCGGCGGTCTTTCGGCCGTTCCATCATAGGCGGACAATCTGCCGTGACCATGTCGGGGCCGACCAACGGTTGATGGAAGACTACTTTAGCGATAAACCCCTGTTATCCGCCAGAGATTTTCCGTCGCCGATTCAGAATGTCGCAACGGCTCTTCATCGATATAGCGACGACATTGGCACAGCGGTACATGTGCTTCACATTGCGACGTGATGCTAGCGGTCAACCCGGATTGTCGACATATCAGAAGTGTACCTCTGCAATTAGGCAGCATTCCTATGTCGGTTCCGCTGACATGTTCGACGAATACCTACAAATGGGTGAAACAACTTCCCTAAGGACGCTGAGACAGTTTTGTAATGGCATCTAGGATATCTTCGGTCGGGAGTATCTACGGAAGCCAAATGCCGATGAATGCCAGAGATTGATAGATATGCACGGGACGGTGCACCATTTTCCGGGGATGTTGGGCAGTATCGATTGCATGCACTGGGAGTGGAGGAACTGCCCGGTGGCTTGGAAGGGGCAGTTCACATCTGGATTCAAAGGGAGACACCCCAGATGATATTGGAAGTCGTTGCTGACTACCGTTTGCGAATCTGGCATGCGTATTTTGGTGTCGCAGGGTCGAACAACGACATCAACGTTCTACAGTCGTTTCATCTCTTCAGTGACGAGTGTCGGGGTGAGGGTCCAACGGTCAGATTCGTGGCCAACGGCACGCAGTACAACATGGCATACTATTTGGCCGATGGGATATGCCCTCGTTGGCCCGTGTTTGTCAAGACGATCCGACAACCGGTTGGGCCGAAGCAATCCTATTTGGCGAAAAAACAAGAGGGTGCTAGGAAGGATGTTGAGCGAGCTTTTGGTGTCCTCCAATCGCGATGGGCCATTCTACGGTGCCTGGTACGAGTTTGACACGAAAATGATATCGCCTCCATCATGTATGCATGCATCATATTACACAATATGATAATCGATGACGAATAATTTGCTGCAGAGCGCTGGGCACCGGAAGAGGGTGCTAGTACGAGTCACGGTATTGCCACCGCCCCACGGGTGTACCGCGTAGTGATGCATACTTGATCCAACGGTTCACCAATATGCGGAGGGGAACATCACATACGACACTGCAGACTGATTTGGTTGAAGAGGTCTGGAATTGTAGGGGAGGGGGCAGAGCGTGATATGCATTCACGGTGTAGTTCGTGTGATGTCGATAATTTTCGTTGTATAATTTTACCCCTTTCTATAATACAACGAAGATTTGGTTTTAATTTTTGTTTTTATTAAATTATGCATTTTTTTATAATTATTATAGTCCGATAATTTTTATTGTAGTTAAATTAAAATACCTCACAAAATGAAAAAAATTAATATTTGGTGGCTTGGGCTTGTCCACTATAGTGTGAACAAGTATTTTTGGTGGCCCGTCCAAATTTTGTGGCCTAGGCCAAGTTTTGTGGCTTGACCCAGGGCCGAGCTCTACTATTGTGGACACCCTAAATGTGTTGATATTCAGCTGCATTTATTGCGCCTCAAATTTACCAGCGTATGTCAACTTTGATGTTGAATCAAAGATTGGGGACTCATATTTCAATAATGTTGGATGTTAATGTGCTCTCTCCCTCTTTTCCGACTTAACATAGCAATCGTTTTTGAAAAATGGAGTAATAGTAAATGAAATAGTTAAAGTGATAAAGAGTAAAATAAAAGAGAATAATATAAATTAGAGTCTTCTCTATATTATTTCTTTCTTACTTTATTCTTTCAATACTTTAACTATTTATTACTCTTTATATCCCTTATAATTTGTCACTATTTGATCCAACACGTATTTTAAAAAATGTAATAGAAAATGAGTTGAAAAAGTTAGTGGAGGTGGGTCCCACTTTTATAGTAGTATGGTTTTATAATAAAATGTGAAGAGAAATGTGTTACTGGAATGTGAGGTCCACTACAAAAAATGTATAAGTGAAAGGCGACAAATTTTTAGGGATGACAAAAATGGAAATAAATGACAAATTTTCAGGGACAGAAGGAGTAGTATTATTTTTTCAAAACGAGTGTAAAAATGAAACGTCTCTATTAACATGGAACGAATGTAGTACTATATATATTACCATCTCTAATGGTACACTAAGACCCAATATGGAGTAGGCAATTAGCTCCGATAGTACTACAAAACTAATCTTATTTTTGATTTTTGAATAAAATATAGGAGTATTTATCTTAAGGTTTACACTTATAAGTTATAAAACAAACTTAAATCATTTTTTAAATTTTGTGAGTAGAAAAAAGGTACTAATATATAGAATATTCTTTTAAGTTTGAATGTATCATAAATAGTTGGAGTAAAATTACTACTATTTGATAGGAGTATGACATTTACACTAAATTGAGTTTGAGTTTAGTATAAATGATTAGAAAAATATTTTGTTGGGTGTCTTATTGCGTGGTAGAATTGTTGAGGAGTGTAAGTCTAATGGTAGAACCGTACAGTTTTTAGTGAAAATAAACTAAAAAATCATATTTTTGCGAACTATTAATAATCTATCTAAAGTTTGATTTTAATAATTAAGTTGCATTTTATCACCAATCTAAAATATGACACTTTAAAACTACATGCAGCCAAAATCTGCTGCTCCCGCAGCCATCGACAAATTCTTTTATCTTTTCATTTTTGGATTTTCTAGGAAGGAAAATAGTAATGTGATAAACATCAAAGGAAATAAATCAGAAACTTTATCTTCCCTAATTTTATTTCAAGAGAGATTCAGTTCATATGCAAATTTATAGCAAATTAAGTACGTGGGCTCAGGTATTGAAAAATGGCTTGATCTTAAAGAAAATTAGGACTAGTACTAGAAAAACAAAACGAAAGAAGCAATTTAATTATACTATAAGAAATAGAAAATCTTACACATGTGCCTAAATTTTCGGTTGACATCGGTCATATGTTCACTCTTTGTGACGCGAACGTAGTAATCAGGAAACGTGCTTTGCTCGATGCAGTTTAGCGGCACAGCGGTGCCGATTGCCAACACAGTGGCCGGACCCTCAGCCCGTTGAGCACGGTGGAACTCCTCCGCAGTCGCCATTTACTTCGCCGGGAAAGTGTTGTTTGCGGCTGATCGAGATGGTGGAAAGATAGAAGCTGTAATGCTCTATTAGAATTGTGTTTTCTAATTTTGAGGGGTTTGTGGGGCGGCTATATAATTAAATTACATGGTTTCGTAGGAGTAATATATGGAGTGATTTATTTTCTTTATTTATTAAACTAAAAATGATGAGCATCACATAAAAATCAATAAGTCAACACAGAAGGACCAATTCTCAAATCTCATCCAAACTTAAGATTTTTTAATCAGCTTTTACTCCTATCCCCATATCACTCATATTGTAGTAACTACTAATTGTAGTCCATTTATAGTTGCGATTATTAAGATTTAGTATACTGATTCTATTTTTTTGGTTTAACCACAAGTGTACCGAACCCGGCGGAATCCGACTAATCCTGCTCGACCGGGCTTGCAGATTAAGGCCGAAAGTCTCCCAACGGGTGACGGGGTTTGAACCCGTGACATTCATCATGTTTTGTCTTTACAATTTCGAACATTAAATAGTACTGAATTCACTCCAATTTATTGCTACTAAAGTCTCATGAATGATGAATCGATATTCTTATTCTATTAAAATTTACATCTTATATAAGAGCAATATAGCACTTTAAGCCAAAATTTTATTTTAATATTTTTTGGCTATTTCTTCGATATATTTGTAGCTAGAGAAAAAGTTAAATAGTTAACTGATAAGGCTTATTTCATGCATCAGTTTAGGGGTAAAATGAAGGCTACTTGATCAGTTTATCGCGCAAAGCGAGTGTTAATTATGCAGGAATGCCGCTTGACCAAGGGCAACAAGGCCAAGCTGATCAAGCTGGCACAGGAGGCGAAAAAGGCCAAAACTGGATGGGTTGATCAAGGTGGTGATCAAACAGTTAGTCGGGGGACCACTGCATTCTAGAAGGAGGACACGTGAGGCTGATGCGCTGGAAAGCAATCCTCAATTAGTTATCAAGAACTACAGCTGTGAAACAGAAAGGGAACACGTATCGATGGATAAAACGCGCAAGGACGAAGCCGAATCCTCATTCGGTTATTGAAGAATCACTGCATTCTAGAAGCAGGGCACGTATCAATTGATGACGCGCGCAATCCCAGCAAGGACGAATATTCGCTGCCGAAGTCGTTATACTAGCTGGAGGTTGTTGCGACGAGCCTATAAATAGAAGACGCAGCACCATAATGAGAATCTTCGGTCGGTCCCTTAGTTTAGTTCTCGCCTGGTTCCAAGTTCTTCCACGTTCCAAAATAGCCCAGGTTAGAGAGTAGAAATGGTCAGTTAGAAGGACAACGACCGAAGGGAGCGTGACAGAGAAACTCAGATCTGTTCGGCGCCGTCTCAAGTTTCTGACCGAGAGCTTCTCGGCTTTATTCGCTTTCTTACTTTCTAGTTTTAATTGTTTAAGTTTAATTCCGTGTTGTTGCGTAGTTAAAGAATAGTTCTTGTTTTGTATTTCGCATGTTCACAGTATTGTTTTGAGTTCCGAGTATAAAAATTAAAGTTGTTTGTTTTCAGAATTTTTGTTTACTGTTCCAGCTTAGTTTCGTTTTGAAATCCCAGACCGAGTGCTTGAATCTGCATTATGATGAATGACGAAGTGGTTTGTAGTTTCGTAGCATGTTTAAGTAGTTAAGTCTTTATTTCAATCTGTCGTTTACTTGGTCCGTTATCTGTTGTCCGCATGATGAGTCCCTTGATCAAGTAGTTAGTTTATATTATGCCCAGTGTAATCCAGTAGTTTAAAACTCCCAACTTAAAGCGTGGCAGCAGCCGACCCCTGTTCACTATTCATACAGTCAACGCATCAGTTTCTCTGTGAGATCGACCCCGTACTTGCCGATTTACTGTTAAAGTAGTGCATGTTTGGGAGTTATAAATGTTTTCGTGAAAGAGAAAGCGCCTTAATCAAGTCACAACGACTATTGCAAACTGATCCACCGGTTCGGTTATCTTTCCATATAACTTGATCCACGCGAAATCTTCGCATTCACCATTACTGTCAAGGACTCAAAGCATAATCATTCAGTGGTCGTGTAGATGCAAGCTCAAAACTTAAGTATTCATGAAATCCTGCCGTACCTAATTCCTTATATATCACTCTAAATCGCAGAGTCCATCTAATATTGATAATAAGTTACTAGTACTGTAAATTATCCTTACACGTGTGCACCACAAATTAAAATCCAAAATAAAAATTGAGCATGGAAAATATCGAGATATTTCTTTAATTTGATATTATTAGTAATTTGAGATTTTATTGAAACGTCAACTTGTAAAAGACGATCGTTGACCGACGAGCCTCTGGACAACCTCGACATGCACTCGCCTCAGCTTTCAACGTGGCATACCCCCGACCCCGACCCCGACCACGACCACTTTCATTTGAATAATATGCTTATTGGAGTTCTTCAGTTATTTTTAATATACTAGTATATAGTATTATAAATATAAAATAGTAGTACTATACTACTACAGTAGTATATTAATTTGTTAGTTAGTAAGAATATCATATCTATATATCATGTGTTGCCTAATATGAATGGAAGAAATGATCTCTTCCTCTTTACAAATAAGAATTACATATGTTTATATCATTCCTATGTCATTCTATCGAAAATATGGCTATGGTTAGCCATACTGAACCGCCTCTATTGAAGTAGGCCTTTAATATTGATCAATAATTGGATTAATTTTATAGATAATGCAAGGTCCAAGCTATTCATCCCAAACTATTAAAGCAAATTAATGCAAGTATTCAATTGGGCTCCCGAATATCCTATCTATTTCAGACTAATTTTTACTCTAAAGCTAGATAAGTGACTTAAGAAAAAAGAGAGTAATTGTTTGCCACTGGATTTCTTTTCATACAACTCCCACTTGATTTGTTTCTTTTTTTTTTCCCATTTTTTATTCACTTTACATTCATTACCACTTTAATTTTCTAAATAATCGTATCGAAAACAATGGGTCAAGTCGAGCGGGACAAAGTGATTACTACTACTCCATTTATCAGTTTATTACTAACACCAAGTTATGACTTCTGACTCAAAAAACCAAGTTTTTTATGTGGTTCACACTTCACATTGTTAGGTTGTAGTATCAGCTTAATCACCAAATTGAGACTTTAATTGCTTGCCGTGTATGAAAAAAAGAACACTTAGTTATGGTTGAAAAATCATGATTGAAATCTCATTTTCGTTTTAGTTTTAGTTTGAATATATGACTGAAATCAAGAGGGTCAAATCTTTAACCTGAAAATTAGTCTTGAATCGACCTAGAATAAGAAAAATGAGGCGAGTAGATGAGTTATGGGGATTGGGGAAACTCTAAATAGGAATTATATAGGAATGTGATCAAATGCAAACTCTAAATATTGTACAAACTCCAAACTATGATATGTATCGTTAGAAAATATCAACATATGATAAAATAATAGCAACAAAAAATGTCAACACAATATCAACAGTTGATGCTATGTTGAAATTGTGTTGACATTGCGTTGACATTGCGTTGACATCAAAATCTTAAAATTTTACACTGTGTTGACATTATATTGACGTTGTGTTGAAAAGTTTAGAGTTTGTACAATATATGAGTTTACATTTTATCACCACCCTACCAAAATAATACTATATTATCTTTCACTATGATTTTCTTTTGGATCAGTTTTGTTTGGAAGAAAGGCGAAAAGAAGATGGGAATGAGATTTTGTTTTGGATTATTAGAACTGTCTTTTTTATACAAACTATGAATTTTAATAGTAATGTATAATTTTCAGGTTAAATAAGTTTTGTCATATGTTCGTTCGTTGCATAGGTTGTTCTTATATTTATGCTATAGTTTCTGAATTACTAATCGGAGTGAATACATCCAAAGTTGTGTCCTTTGTATTTCAAACCATATGTTATGCGAACTGATGAAATCTTTCGAATGTCATAGAAATGGAGAAATATGTGGCAAAAGATGTTGGGAGAGGGAGATAAGGATTTGAGAGAGGAAGAGAAAGGAAAGGGTGCAGTTTAATTTGCAGAAGGATTTGTGATGTTGAGTATCCAATTCCCACATCGGTAGAAGAAAGGAAGAAGGGAGAGAAGAGGGATTATAAAAAGGAGGCGAGTGGTACCGTAGAACATACTTACCTGGACGGGGTCGATGGGTGATCCATTAGGCCCATGGCCTAGGTTGGCGACCTTCATTGCACTTTGAAGGGGCGCCTGCCTAAGGTCGGCCCAAGTGGTCGAGCCTACGTCATAATTTGTGTTAGAGGGGGCCTGCGTTCGCGCGGCCCCTACCCAATTTTTTAGTTAAATTTTTTTTAGGTTTAGATCTAGATCATAAGCTGTTATTATATGTTTTTTGGTTAAAAAAAAATAGTGGAAAGCAGTAATGATTTTCGCGCGAGGTTGTTAAGGTAGTCAATTAAAGTCGAATGGGCTTTGCTAATGTGACTTATTTATAAAGATGTACTACTAATGGGCTTTGCTAATGGATTAGTTAGCTGCCTTTAAGTTGAATGTTTCAATCTTTATTAAAAACCAAACTGCGTATTCGGCCTTATAAAAGGAAGTACGAGTCAATTTTTTAATGTACGTCCTTTCTTTTAATCATTTCATGGTTCTAATTTCTAACCGTGTAGGTATGAGTTATTATGAGTTTCTATGGGAGACTAGTGAATGAAGAGTCCAATCCGAGAGTGAAATTGTGAAGTGTTGCGACTTTGATTATGAGTTTCTAAATTATAAGTACTTACTATTTGATATTTGTTGTTATAAACGTCGATATCCGAAGCAGTCAATTCATACCACTCATATAATAATTTCATAATATATACTAGTATTGATTATGTTACAAGGGTGGTTAAATGGTTAATGAGATGTAAATCTGAGTTATCTATAAATTTAATATTATAACTAAAAAGTTGTAAATTTAGTTAGTTTGAAAAGAAAAAAAGAAGAAGATTATACTAGTCTATTACTCCTATAAACCTACTGAGTCTGCATATAATAGTTTGACGATGTTTTGCTTTTTCAAGTTTCACAATATTCTAAGACTCTATATATAGAATTTAGATTGGATGTTCATCACCAAGGATCCGTGGCGCAATGGTAGCGCGTCTGACTCCAGATCAGAAGGTTGCGTGTTCGATTCACGTCGGGTTCAAATCTCCCGATTTCAGATCCTCATTTTTTGTACTTCTCTCTAAGTAGAGAACAATGAGCATTGTGTTGTAGATATGTTTCTGTTACCTTGCATCGATCTCTACGAATAAGCTTAACCAGTTATCTGAGATGATGGTTTATGCAAGTTTTCCTATTGAATGTCACTTGATGGAAGATTATACAAAGGCCAATTACGTGCCCTATCCCGATACCCGATATCCAATTGGACACCCCTCCTTGTGGAATAATTGACATTAATGTGAATCAAATATTCATGCTTCTACATAAGTTTTATGCACCTATATCAATGTTTTTGGACGTGTATTCCCTTTTTAAGTCGAGAACCGAGATGGAAATGAGGTTTACACTAAGATTGGAGTTGAAATAGTGTGAATCCAATATTCAATTTTTCTTAAAGGTTTTCATGAACGAAAATAGGTAAACCACCATATTTCACACCCCAACAATTATATTTTAATTTAATTTATTAAACTCTCTATCTTATATTAGCTATCATTATAGGTTACTCCCCCTTCCTTGTTAATTGAGACGTTTCTTTTTGGCATATAAATTAAGAATAGTGTATTAAGTGGGTGAGAAAAAGTAGGAGAAATGAAAAAAAATAAAGTAAAAGAGATAGTTACTTGTTATCTAAAATATAAATGACTCAATTAACTTGAAATTTTTTAAAATGGTAAAATGACTCTATTAACCTGAAACGATTTTAATCTCTCTATTAGTATAATATCATGAGACCCTATATAAATATTTCACTTGCAAAAATTGTGTTCATGAGTAGGACTCCATATTTGTAAAAGAAAATTAAATTTGATTAAAATGACTACACCGCTGGATGCCTGGATTACATCACTTCAAAATCTGCCGCATAAAATCGCAGCCTCATCCGTCGAGAAATTACCAATAAGCCAACCGGACAGTCGCCGCAATGGCGGTCGTCGCCGCCGTGTCCTTCTCATCAATTCTCGGCGGCTCCGCGTTCGCCACACTTGTATACGCCTCTAGTTTCAGCCGAACCATCTTTTCTCCTACCAGCCTCGCTCGGACGTTCACCTCCTCTCACCTCTCTTTCAAACTTATTCACAAACACCACAGCTGCAATGTATTCAACAGGAACTTGAGCTGCAGATCAACCGCACCTGCTCATACTAGTACGAAAATTTCTATTCCTACTTGCGATAATAGGTACTCAACTGTTTTCTGCTCTCTTACTTTTGCCATATGCTGAGAAGTTCACCGAGTACTATGTGTTTTGTTTGCCAAAACGATATAGTTGATAGTACATGTAGAGATTCTAGGAATAGATTGGAGTATTGCTCTCACATTATCAAATCAGTTTTAGCGATAAGGGAGATTTCGGCTGCATAAATAGAACTTCTCAGTTGGAGTTAGTTTATTCTGCAAGGGATGATTTGTATGTGTTGACGGTGTAGTATAACTAGTGATATTGTTGGTCTCCTTTGAAATTGACACCAATTTTGACACCTGATACTGCAGTAAGCAACGATATGATTTCGTTTACTGAAGCCTGAAGACCCCTGTCCCATGTTTACATGCATGGATTGTCATATCATATGAGACATCCCGGTTAAAAATCTTCAGACTGCATCTCTCAAACCTCACTCAAGGCCGTAGTTGTTAACTCCCACATTCTAATGTCTCAGCCTTTTTTGAAGAGCTTCTTAGATTTATATTCTCGTGTCCTTTTCACTTGTCAATACTAAAAGTTTGAGATGTCTTTATATTATAAGTAGCTATTCCTGATTTCAGTTGGGATAATCAAATATCTGATCTTGTAAGATTTCCAAGTTTCTAGGTGACATTCGAGCACTGGTCCTGTTGCTTCTGTTTGCTACATGACTGTATAATAGAAACATAACTATAAGTGGCTAAGTGGCTTCCGGTAGATATATTGGCTAATAGTCATTTTATCAACAAAATGTTTATAATCATCTTTGCCTTGCCCTGTATTTTCTTGTGAATAAATATCACATTAAATTAACTTCTAATTTTGTTGAAAATGAGATATTGCAAATTTGGTCTAGATCAAATGGCAATGGATGGAACAGTTTTTTTTTTGTGATCCCACTTATTTTCTTGCCATATAATACTTGCTTTTATCTCTCACTCCAATTCATTTACTCCCTCCGTCCCAACTAAGTTGAGTCGTATTCCTTTTGGTATGTCTCAACTAAGTTGAGTCATTTCCTTTTTTGACCAAAAGTTTTGACTCAACTTATTTGGGACGGAGGGAGTACTTTTTTTTTCTTTCAAATGCGTGCCTAATGAGTTTTTTCTCAGCTATCCTCCTTATGAGCGCCTCCTTCCCTGTCCATCTCAGAATGGACCTCCAAGGGTAGAACACATGGTTGTTTTAGAAGGAGGCCCAGTTCTTGAGTACATTAGTAAAGCTCTGGATATTCCACCCCTGTAAGTTCTGTTGCCCCTTCATCATTTTTTAAGGTTTAACGTGTGGTACAGGTATGAGATCTTCAAAGTTAAATGTGTAAATGAGGTTGAGTTTTTTGTTCCATGTTTCAAGATTTGTTGCAGACCTGATTCACTTTGGTGCCGTATTTTATGCTCTTGTATGCCCGGACCCCCCTCGAACTGCTACACCTGAGCAAATAAAAGATTTCAAGAAATTTACAGATCCATCACTTCTAAGAAATAGATCATCTATTAAAGGGAAGACCATACGAGAAGCACAAAAAACGTTTCGCATAACTCGCACAGATGAGTTTGTCGAGGCTGGAACTTACTTACGGGTGCATGTACATCCAAAACGCTTTCCAAGGTATTCATTTGGTTATATATTGTTGTTCCTTAAATTGATCTTGATCCACTATAAATTGGTAATCCGGATATCTTTCTGATCAGATGTTACGAGATAGACTGGAGATCTCGAATTATTGCTGTGACTGAAAGCTATGTGGTGTTGGACAAACCAGCCGGTACATCAGTATGTAATTGTTCTTCTACTCTCTGATGATCAACCAGGGCGAGCTTGTTCAGCCCCTTCCCCCTTCTTTATTTATAAGCGTTTATTACAAAATAAATCTTGAAGCTATATGTATTTTGATTTTGCAATTTCAGCATAACGTTCAAACCTTTGCAAATAAAGACCAACTCTCAACCACTGAGGGTTCCCTAATCATTTTGATTTTTGCTCACATAAATATTTGTTGCATCATTTTTTTATCACACAATTTTTCAATTGCGAAATTCCTTATTCTCCAAAACTCTAAACGATCACCTGCTCAATGTTTTCCTTTATAACTATGCCACCGTGTGATTTCTTCCTGTTCGATATCTCATGTTATTTCTAGTCTTCAGTGCTAGCACCCTTTTAAAACTTGAGGGACTTAGTCTTCTGATGAACATGCTGCAATCTAGTCCAATATAATACTTCCGGCTTATATTTTTCTTAATGTTGATTACTCACTGCAATGCTTTCATCTGCAACAGTTCTCTGGCCGTTCCCTGATATTATTGTGGAAGAACCTAATTTGATGAGAACATCTGCTAGGAATACAATTAAAAATAACAAATTTATCCAGATTTTGGCGCAAATGTTTTATATAACATTTTGATGATTCGTAATTCGATATCATAAACGATCAATGCCCATAAGGTGGTGCGGCTATTCTTCCCTTTTCACAAATTTTCACCATCTGATGAGAACATATAGTCATGTTTTGCTCCTTTATTTTTTATTTTCATGTTGAATGTAAGTATCCTGAGGATAAGGTATTGTTTCAGTTAATCTGATCTTGCTTAAGATGCTTAGCCTGTGTAGTTTTATCACAGGTTGGAGGAACCACAGACAATATTGAAGAAAATTGTGCAACATTTACTACTCGTGCCTTAGGACTGGACGATCCGTTGAAGACTACCCACCAGATTGATAATTGCACTGATGGCTGGTGAGTGAATATATTTATGCATATGATTGTGATGTATATCTAAGGGGGTACACTGTTGATTGTCTATTTCTACCTCACAGTGTAGTGTTGGCAAGAACAAAGGAATACTGCTCAGTCTTTCATGGCAAAATACGGGTTAGTGATAGATTGTGTTTTTCTTGCTAAAGTAGGAGGACTATCATGCTGAACAGGTGATAAGTTACTTTTAATAATAGAAAATTCTGTTGTTTAGATGTCTTTGGTTTTACATAATTTTCAATTTTGTTTCTCCAAATCATCATTACTTGTACACCTTCTTGAAAAAATCCTTGGTCTGACTAATGCCTCCCATTTACCAGCATTAATATTAGAAATGAATCTAGGCTATACATGATAACTAGAACTGTGTAAATGCTTCTCAGGATAAAAAGGTTAAGAAGCTCTATCTTGCACTTGCTGCTGCTCCTGTACCAGTTGGAATACTTACACACTATATGCGTCCAGTCAATATTGCGCCCCGACTTGTATCTGAAGGTACTCGATATCGTTTTTATGCAAAAATATATCTATTGTGCTTCCGTTGTTGGAGACTTGGAGTTAGAACCCTTATATTCCACTATGAAGCACAATAATTTGTTTTATAAACAGTATTATTTTTGTTGGCACAAAGAATGTCTTTCATATGTATAAACAAAGACTATACTGTGGTTCATGCAGATTTTATCAGTGGTTGGCCTTTGTGCCAACTTGAGGTCTTAGAGTGAAAGAAGGTTCCTTGGCCAAATGATATAATTGAAGAACAAAACAAATTCGATGTTTGTGGATGGCCGACTAGAAATTTTGCTTATGAGTGCAAAATCAACCTCTTGACAGGTCGGACGCACCAGGTACTGATCTGCACTCTGTGATTTGTTTTGAGCTATAATGTTCTGCCTTTTCCTGAAACATTTGTAAAAACATCATGAGTTTTTCTAATTATTATTTGTGCTTGTTGTTTGGATAAGTTGCTGAATAGGACCTCCGGTAGCTTGTTGTGTTTTCCCTTTCTGTTTACTTTTCATAATAAGATAGATTGATGAAACATAGGATTGACTATTTGAAGAAAAGCTGGCCAAACAAGTTCAAAATTAATGAATTCATCATAGTAAACAGTGGGTTAGCTTGAATTATTTATATCTATTTATTGTATCACTCAAAGCAAACGCCACCCAAAAGTAAATCATTGCTGCTAATTAATTGAGCTTTTTTTTAAGTCCATGTGTTTTATTTTCCTTTTCGCAATGTTTTAGATAAGGGTTGGAGAAGGGTTTCCAAACGGGGAAAGCTGCTACTTTTCAAGATATTCACAGATTGACAATAGCAACATCAACCCTTTGTCTTAAGTCTTAACTATATATATTAGTTTGAATTACTTGACCTGAAAACATCATAACTGCAGATTCGAGCACAATTGGCTGCCCGTGGTGCCCCTCTAGTGGGTGACACAATGTACATGCCAGCTGTGATTTCTGAGGCTGAATACCCCGGGCTGAATCCTTTTGGCCCGAACAAGAAAGAGTATTCCAATGATGACGCCAAAGCCACAGCTGTTGAAGAATGGATTGCAAACCACGGAAAGGAACCTACTGTTGCCATTGGTCTCCAAGCATGCCACGTTTCGTGGGACGACGGGGAGCATACTTATGAGTCTGGATCACCATGGTGGAGCTAAACAACGGTACACATACAAATGTTGCTATAGTAGTCAGAGTTTAGTTATCTTCTAGTTCACCTCACTTGGCTATTCTTGCAGTGCAAATTGAGTATTGAGTTAGGAGGAGCAGGCTAAGGTCATTTACATTCCATTAGTACATGTGAAGGAAATTCAGTCCAAATGCAATTGAAATTCTAAAAGTTAATTTGCCTAACTAGAATTGAGCTTAGTTTGATCCACCTCATAATTAAATTTGTTAACTTTCTGTTTTGCTAAATTGTTTGTTCGTGTTTTTGTGTTCTAGCTCATTTTATGATTTTTTTTGTATTGTATCTAGATCTTTTGATACATAGCTGCATTCCTTTGTATTGATCCATCATCGAAAACATAAATGAAAAAGAGTCTTTCATTCCTTTCATTTTTTGACAATTTTCAGGTAGTTTCCACGACGATTTCCATGTCAACTTATTCCGACAATCCTTTGTCCGGAGCCGCCCTATTGCTACAGAAATTATGGTCACAGCAGAATGTTCAGTACTCGTTGATGGTAGCCTTCAGCATCAATGGAAGGTGAGATATGGCAACCCACATCCATGAACAGGTTCCTTCTCATACCATAGGTCAAGTTAGCTATGGATGTATCTCTTGCATTCCTTGGTTCAGCTATAAAAATAGATAATATTTTCGAAATTTCTCTCAACAAAAGCTTTTATTTGAGCTTCTTTGAGTTTACTCAAAAAGTGTAAATTGCTCCAATATGGAACTTGCAAAGGTTGAAGGTGGAAACCGGGCAGTCATGGCTTAAGTCGATGACTAGACTCTTGCTATCTTATCTTATTTCAAAAGGTCTTTTGTCCTCTCATCAAAACTAACGAATTATGCAAGAGAGACTTCAGAGTGTTC
The DNA here is from genome assembly GCF_004379255.2 of Salvia splendens. Taxonomy (NCBI): domain Eukaryota; kingdom Viridiplantae; phylum Streptophyta; class Magnoliopsida; order Lamiales; family Lamiaceae; genus Salvia; species Salvia splendens. The sequence continues at coordinate 8,075,550 of NC_056036.1, read as the reverse complement.
CCTTACTAATCCTCAAATCAATCAACCACGGATTATAAATAGAATTATCTGTGGACTTATGCTGTTCTGTTCAACTCTCTTACTACGATTCGAAAAAGAAATCTAATAGACTTAAAGTAATTAAATTACAGAAAAAAAAACTAACAAGCAACCTACTCTCTCAAATCTTCATTGGATAAAGATATTGGATCACAAACTCCATATATTGCACAAAACCTCCCACAACAACCCCTACGTTGGCGGCTTCCGAGTGCTCGCATTGCGGTCGACATGATCATCTCGATCCAATCCATCTTTCCTTTGATCCACTTTACAAGACTCCCATAGTTAATCTGTTTTTCCTCCCATGGCCCCTTGTATCACCTTGCATGGTGTCTTTCTCCTTATCGTGTTCTTGCTTACTTGCTTGATATCTCTCTACCAATTACGGATTCATATTATGGAACTTCTGAGGTAGGACAGTAAAGAAGGACGCTGCTGGCATCGGAATACAGATGGCCTTTATTGACAATGAATGACAGATGAAGAACAAAACCCAAAAGTTGGAATGAAGATTGACCTGCTAACACACCCAAATGGAGTATGCCTGTAACGACCCACTAAGCCGATGCTATGAGAAACAATAGTATTAGCTTGATTATCTATATAAGTGACTTCTATGTGATTAAATCCGAACTATGATAGATTGGTGTTGTTGTTTGTTTTGACGTTGGGCAAGTAAATAGAACACGTAAATATATTACACCTATATGAATATAATAAATTTTAAATAAATAAATAAAGTCCCATAATCAAAATTTTAATGTTAGATACATCAAACAAAAGTCCAACAAAATTTAATTTTGACATCGTATGTTATAAGAAAGCGGGTACTTCAACGCGGAGGACCACGAACTTGAACCAAGTATACCTACACCAAATTCAATGTATAAGTAAGCAAATACTCAAATACTTAATAATAATAAAAAATAATAATTATTATTAAAATTTGTTTAGCTTATCCGAGAAGGGCATAGTCATGGCAGCATTTAATGCTGTCTTGATGAGTAATGGAAATGATAAATGCTGCATTAATGAAGTGTGAAAAAACAATGCTCATCCTCTGACACATATGGTAATTATTCTATGCAATACGTCTGTCATCTTTTATAAATCAATGTATTTACCTATCTTCTTTCATCATAAAACATCTCCATCATATATCCTAATCATTCCTTCATAAACCCCACATAATCCCTTCACACACCCCACATACTATTTCCTCTGCCCACTCCAGTTCCACATCGGACAGAGGAGTCCAAGGAGAAAGATTTGCACACACTTTAGAATCAAGTCTCCAATCCAACAACACCTATTCCCCACATCACAAGGTAACCCCAAGTCTCATTTCGTTTTTTTTTCTTTATGCATATAAGCTGAAATTAGAATTTGCCACCCCAACAAATTACAAATGTACTGTATTTCACTACTGGTTCACTCACATTAGCAAGACATATCACATAGTGCACCAAAATCAGTAGATAGAAATCAATTAGAATCCTACTGCCTTTAATAATGAAGGACAAAAAAAAAAAAACTTATCTCCTTGAATCTTGAATCTGCCGGGTTTCGGCAGCAAGCTCGGTACTCCGTCGCCGACAATCGACGACTAATACCCCGAAAGCCACTGCTTTCATCTTCGTTAAAAATCTGGAAATTAGTCTTATGAAATCAACAAAGTTTATCATCAAAAAAAAAGATATATATATATATATATATATATATATATATATATATATATATATATATAGGGTTTTGATCTATGCAAAACTAGATTTAAATACAGAAACGCAGAACAATATCATAATTAGGGCACTTTTATGTCATAATTAGGTAATTTTTAGGTCATGCTAACAAAGCATGACCTAAAACGATCTTAGCATGACATTAAACCCAAATATTATAATATGACCTAAAATTGTTTAATTATGACCTTCCGTGTTTTTGGTTAATTATTGACCATTAGATCATCTAATCCTAGGGCCAAGATTTGGTCTGCATTTCTGGATTTAAACACATACTTATTTTGATCATCTCCCTATATATATATATATATATATATATATATATCTTCATAATAATGAAAAGAGAGGTGGAACGAATCACCCTACCTGTTGAGAAACGGCGTCAGCGGCTGGGGGGGAAGATTCTCGGCGACGGCGGCGGGGCGGACCCGCGACGGCGGCGGATCTGCAGCGTCGGTGCGACGAACTGAGAGAGAGAGAGAGAGACGCCGACCGAGAGAGGGACGGAGCGTGCAGACCGGCGGACTTCCGGGAGGAGGGCGACGAAGCCGCCGGCTGTGCATGCACAGCGGCGGCGGCGGCGGAGCGGGAGAAAGATGGTGACGATGGCGGCGCGACGGCGAAGAGAGATGAGAAGAGAGAGAGGAATAGGAGGGGGAGAGAGACGAGAGGGAGGAGAGGGACGTCGCCGTAGCGGCGGCGCCGGCAGGGCGGCGGATCGGCGACGAGGGAGAGGGAAGAGAATGAGGCAGTGCTTTTGTGAAATAAGGGAGAAGATGAAGACTTACTGACTTAGTTATGTAGGGTTAGTTTTTTTTTTCCTTTGGGCTAGAGTTTAGGAATTGGGCTGTTTATTGGGCTAAGAAGAGGAGGGAATTAGAAATTATAATAATTCGAGCCCAATTTCTTCATATTCTTTGGAGGCTTCAATACATAGTATTTTGCAAGGCCCATTTCGAATTTTTTTTTATTATTTTGGGCTTAAGAATTAAATGGTTAAGTAAGCTAAAATAAATAGTGTAAGCTTTGGAAATTTCTTAATAATAATAATAATAATAATAATAATAATAATAATAATAATAATAATAATAGATTAGTTTAAACTTTGAGTTTTCTTTCTTATTTAATTAGATTAGTTTAAAACTAAATTAGTATTTTCCTATTGTGATTTTTTAAAAAAGGGTACGTTCGCAAGTAAAGTCGGAACGAAAGTTTCAAGTTGAGGAAAGTAAGCGATCAAGGTGAGCTTTCTTATATTAAAATACAAATCGTATTATATGAAAACTCGAACACATGTTCGTGATTTTAATGATGTTGTCTTGCCATAAATATTTTGTATGATGCCTATCTGTTTGGCTAAGACCAAGTGAATTATGAATGATGATATATGTGAATCGAATTCGGGTCCCAGTGAGGGTGGTGTCCCCGCTCGGACTAGTGTACACAAGCTACCTCTGACATGTTGGGCAGAGCAGGTGACCGAGGAAGGTGGCCACCTTCCCGGCACAAGGATACCTCTGACATGATGGGCAGAGAAGGTGACCGTGCGAGAACACCATCTCGACGGCACAATGTGAACGGATATGGCTAAGTACAGGAAAAAGGGCCCAATGTGATATTTTTAGTAAGCTCGGGCCTTTTCAATAAACACCCCCGAGTGTTACTGTGATGATGGCTTGACAATATTTTCAAATGTATACTTGTATTTTCGGCAATGTGTTCACTGAGTACTTTTGTACTCAGCCCTGCATATATTTCTAAATGTGCAGGTTGAACAGCGAAGTGGTGGGGGAAGTGCTATTGAGACAAGACATTTAATTCAGTCAAATTTTGACTCTCGGAGGTTCATGTCTTCATACATGGAACCGCGTTCATTTGCTTCCGTTGTGCATCTTAAAAGACTCAAGTCTATTTTGTGCAAAACTCTGATATTTTGAAATTTCTTTACAAACAATTACTCGAGTTTTCATGATCGAGTATCTTTTCTTCTATGTATTAGCACTTGATTAGTCATGTATCACAACCAATGCTTGATTTTATTTTCCCCTTATTTCTTTCCCCGCTTCTTTAACCCTCCCCCAGTCGCGATCAACCGTGTTTTCTATCCTTAGAAAATGCGGTCGTGACAGAGTGGTATCAGAGCATTCTTTCTCGCCCTGAACCCGAGAGTCTTCTTTGAAAATCTTTGGTCTAGCCTTGTTCCACTAGACTGTCTAATCGATGAAAATGCTCTTAGCACTCCCACCAATCCCACTCAACGAGGAAAAAGGTAACTTGCTCTTTTTGAAAAAGAAAGTCGAGATGTTTAAAAGTTTGAAATTGAGAAATAACTCATGCATTTAATTTGAGTGAATAGATGAAAATACCAAGTTTAAAGAAAGAGTTGATGTTTCTTGATTTGGTAGCATGCTTAAAGAAAGAGTTAGTATGTCTTTTCTTAGCTAAAGACTGTGAATGTATGAATGAAAGAAGTAATTTTCCTAAATGGAAAAAGGTATTGAAATATGAAAGTATAAAGTATACGAGTCTGGTACCAATTGGTGAAATGATATCTCTTTTTGAGTTAGTAATTGAATCATGTTGCTAGAATGAGGAAATCAAAATTCCCAAAGAACATAGAATACTTAGTTATGCGTTCCATCTAGAACACAATATGAACTCGAACTTAGAAGTACAGTATGAACATTTCTCGCTTTCCCGAGCGACGATAAGAAAAGGACGCGATAAGAAAGAAACTTCGTCACGAGAAAAGCAATCCAACATAGAACAAAACGATGTTTCTAGAAAGATGGTTGGGGTTAGATGCCATTTTCTACGTCCCAATAACATGAATAATCTTGGTTAACAGTTGTCCTTCTTGACAATCCAATCACTCCAAAGGATCATACATTTGATCCAACTAAGCGATGTACACATACATAACAAGAGAATATGATTATAATGTAAACAAAGAACTAGCTCTACAATATAAGTAAGCAGAAACGACGTGTTACGAGGATGAGCGTTATGACGAACCAAGAGTACCAAAGAGTCGTAATCCCCACATATGGTCATCTGACGTGATCGTAAAGTAAAAAGTAGCTTGTGACCAAAGTTTCTCATAACTCATTTACCATTCTCTATAAAGAGTTAAACAAGGGGATATCACCATTGTAGTTAACCAAGAAGATTCATCATGAATTTCATTTTCTCGCATCCCCCGTGATCAAAATACTTTTGTTGCATTAAGACCTTAAATGACTCCTTTTGCAAGGTAATGTGCAATTATTTTTCCTCTTCTATGTCAAGGTCGTGAAGCACTTTCAGTTGTGTGCTTGCTCCCTCATGTCTTCAGTTTCTACTCGTTCTATGAAGAAGCAATATTTTGACTCACTGATTTCCTGCCACCAAACTCCTATGCTAGAAGTTGATTTGGTTATGGTCTTCAGAGCGATCATGCTTCTTAAGCAATTGTCTCTTCAATGATAATATATTCTTCAAAGATCATTAGTATACCTTTAGTTTTTTTTTTCAAATATGCTTGCTGACACTCATTAATTTGTAAAGAATAGTCACCTCTTCTTAATCCCACTATAATTATTCCATCCTGCTTTGAGCTCTTTAGCAACTTCAAGTCCAAAGTAATTTGCTCTCTTCTAAAACTAGTTTGCTCTGGTTGTCTTCTCTACCAGTTAATTTCCGTGATTTGGTTATAAACTTTGTGAATTCGTTAACGTGATATAGTATCACGAAATTGTTGACCCAAAAGGGTAGTTGCTTGTTATTCCTCTTCTCAAATCCACTTGAGACCAATCATTTTCAGTCTCATTATATTTGAGCAGCCATCTGGTGAGACTTTAAACCTTTAATTTGACCCTTTGTGTTTTCAGACATACCTATTGACAAGCGCTTTATTTTACCTGAGTACTCTCAGCTTCTGAATTTAAATATGACTGTTGTGTCTTGATTTGAGCTTTTCTGCAGCTCCACATTTAAAGCTGGCATATTGCTTCGCCCTTGCTAATTTCCTCTTGTTGCCCTCTTTATTAGTCAGTTTCCCTAAACTGCTTATAAACTCTAAAAAAAAAATTAAAAATTTCGTTGATATGATCTTCTATCATAGTGTTGTTGAGCAAATTGCAATTGTTTGTTTTTCCTATTCTTTTCAAATCCATTTGTAACCAACCATCTCAGGTCTTCCTGTTATCATCTGGGGATTCTTGAATCTTTTCTACTTCACTGTTAATTTTGATTATATTATTGGCAACTTATTGTTGGCATCTACATTCTATTCATCATACCCTCACTTTCGCGATTTATTCCATCTGGCAAGCTCTTCCCACAATAAAATTTCCAAGCTCTATGGGTATAGCCCTTTGAAGTCGTATCTTTTCTTTTCTGAGAGTGAGCATAATGAGCCCAATTGAGCCTAGTTTTTGCACTTCATGAAAATCTTTGTTGCAAGTTACTGGTGAGAGTTTGTGGTGAACCAAACACTCACGTAATCGAAATAATTATAATCGTTTTATTTTCATGACTATCTTGGAGCGTACACAAAGCAAGGACGATTCGAATATTTCTCTTGGAATCCCAAATCCAGTTCCTATCAAAGTTAAAACTGTTAGACCACCTCTAAATTTCCTCGCGTGGGACCCTCAAGGAAGCGAAAGACCGGCCAAAAAAAAATTATAAATAAATAAATAAATAAAATAAAATAAAATAATAAATAAAAAAATAAAATAAAATCATACGCCGATGAGCGACGAACGAAATTGAAATTTAACATCGGGGAGAAGGTCTTCTTGAAAGTATCCCCTTCCAAAGGAATAACCAGATTTGGACTCAAGGGAAAGCTGAAACCACGATTTATTGGACCCTATAAAATTCTGGAAGAAGTGGGCCCAGTAGCATATCGCTTGGCATTACCACCCAACTTTGGGAACATGCACAACGTATTCCACGTCTCCAAACTTCGAAAGTACTAGTTCGACCCAAAACATGTGATTCGCCACGAAGAAATCTCTCTAGAGCATAACCTGAGTTACGAAGAAAAGCAGGTGGAAATACTAGATTGAAAGACGCAACAGCTTCGGAACAAGTCGATTACTACAGTGAAAGTTTTGTGGAAAAACCACGGACCAGAAGAGGCAACATGAGAGCTAGAAGAGAAAATGAAGGAGAAATATCCCGAGCTTTTTGTCTAAATACTTCCTAAATTTCGGGACGAAATTTCTTTTAAGAGGGGTAGAATGTAACGACCCACTAAGCCGATGCTATGAGAAACAATAGTATTAGCTTGATTATCTATATAAGTGACTTCTATGTGATTAAATCCGAACTATGATAGATTGGTGTTGTTGTTTGTTTTGACGTTGGGCAAGTAAATAGAACACGTAAATATATTACACCTATATGAATATAATAAATTTTAAATAAATAAATAAAGTCCCATAATCAAAATTTTAATGTTAGATACATCAAACAAAAGTCCAACAAAATTTAATTTTGACATCGTATGTTATAAGAAAGCGGGTACTTCAACGCGGAGGACCACGAACTTGAACCAAGTATACCTACACCAAATTCAATGTATAAGTAAGCAAATACTCAAATAATTAATAATAATAAATAATAATAATAATTATTAAAATTTGTTTAGCTTATCCGAGAAGGGCATAGTCATGGCAGCATTTAATGCTGTCTTGATGAGTAATGGAAATGATAAATGCTGCATTAATGAAGTGTGGAAAAACAATGCTCATCCTCTGACACATATGGTAATTATTCTATGCAATACGTCTGTCATCTTTTATAAATCAGTGTATTTACCTATCTTCTTTCATCATAAAACATCTCCATCATATATCCTAATCATTCCTTCATAAACCCCACATAATCCCTTCACACACCCCACATACTATTTCCTCTGCCCACTCCAGTTCCACATCGGACAGAGGAGTCCAAGGAGAAAGATTTGCACACACTTTAGAATCAAGTCTCCAATCCAACAACACCTATTCCCCACGTCACAAGGTAACCCCAAGTCTCATTTCGTTTTTTTTTCTTTATGCATATAAGCTGAAATTAGAATTTGCCACCCCAACAAATTACAAATGTACTGTATTTCACTACTGGTTCACTCACATTAGCAAGACATATCACATAGTGCACCAAAATCAGTAGATAGAAATCAATTAGAATCCTACTGCCTTTAATAATGAAGGACAAAAAAAAAAAAAAACTTATCTCCTTGAATCTTGAATCTGCCGGGTTTCGGCAGCAAGCTCGGTACTCCGTCGCCGACAATCGACGACTAATACCCCGAAAGCCACTGCTTTCATCTTCGTTAAAAATCTGGAAATTAGTCTTATGAAATCAACAAAGTTTATCATAAAAAAAAGATATATATATATATATATATATATATATATATATATATATATATATATATATATATATATATATATATATATATCTTCATAATAATGAAAAGAGAGGTGGAACGAATCACCCTACCTGTTGAGAAACGGCGTCAGCGGCTGGGGGGGAAGATTCTCGGCGACGGCGGCGGATCTGCAGCGTCGGTGCGACGAACCGAGAGAGAGAGAGAGAGACGCCGACCGAGAGAGGGACGGAGCGTGCAGACCGGCGGACTTCCGGGAGGAGGGCGACGAAGCCGCCGGCTGTGCATGCACAGCGGCGGCGGAGCGGGAGAAAGATGGTGACGATGGCGGCGCGACGGCGAAGAGAGATGAGAAGAGAGAGAGGGATATGAGGGGGAGAGAGACGAGAGGGAGGAGAGGGACGTCGCCGTAGCGGCGGCGCCGGCAGGGCGGCGGATCGGCGACGAGGGAGAGGGAAGAGAAGGAGGCAGTGCTTTTGTGAAATAAGGGAGAAGATGAAGACTTACTGACTTAGTTATGTAGGGTTAGTTTTTTTTTTCCGTTGGGCTAGAGTTTAGGAATTGGGCTGTTTATTGGGCTAAGAAGAGGAGGGAATTAGAAATTATAATAATTCGAGCCTAATTCCTTCATATTCTTTGGAGGCTTCAATACATAGTATTTTGCAAGGCCCATTTCGAATTTTTTTTTATTATTTTGGGCTTAAGAATTAAATGGTTAAGTAAGCTAAAATAAATAGTGTAAGCTTTGGAAATTTCATAATAATAATAATAATAATAATAATAATAATAATAATAATAATAATAATAATAATAATAATAATAGATTAGTTTAAACTTTGAGTTTTCTTTCTTATTTAATTAGATTAGTTTAAAACTAAATTAGTATTTTCCTATTGTGATTTTTTAAAAAAGGGTACGTTCGCATGTAAAGTCGGAACGAAAGTTTCAAGTTGAGGAAAGTAAGCGATCAAGGTGAGCTTTCTTATATTAAAATACAAATCGTATTATATGAAAACTCGAACACATGTTCGTGATTTTAATGATGTTGTCTTGCCATAAATATTTTGTATGATGCCTATCTGTTTGGCTAAGGCCAAGTGAATTATGAATGATGATATATGTGAATCGAATTCGGGTCCCAGTGAGGGTGGTGTCCCCGCTCGGACTAGTGTACACAAGCTACCTCTGACATGTTGGGCAGAGCAGGTGACCGAGGAAGGTGGCCACCTTCCCGGCACAAGGATACCTCTGACATGATGGGCAGAGAAGGTGACCGTGCGAGAACACCATCTCGACGGCACAATGTGAACGGATATGGCTAAGTACAGGAAAAAGGGCCCAATGTGATATTTTTAGTAAGCTCGGGCCTTTTCAATAAACACCCCCGAGTGTTACTGTGATGATGGCTTGACAATATTTTCAAATGTATACTTGTATTTTCGGCAATGTGTTCACTGAGTACTTTTGTACTCAGCCCTGCATATATTTCTAAATGTGCAGGTTGAACAACGAAGTGGTGAGGGAAGTGCTATTGAGACAAGACATTTAATTCAGTCAAATTTTGACTCTCGGAGGTTCATGTCTTCATACATGGAACCGCGTTCATTTGCTTCCGTTGTGCATCTTAAAAGACTCAAGTCTATTTTGTGCAAAACTCTGATATTTTGAAATTTCTTTACAAACAATTACTCGAGTTTTCATGATCGAGTATCTTTTCTTCTATGTATTAGCACTTGATTAGTCATGTATCACAACCAATGCTTGATTTTATTTTCCCCTTATTTCTTTCCCCGCTTCTTTAACCCTCCCCCAGTCGCGATCAACCGTGTTTTCTATCCTTAGAAAATGCGGTCGTGACAGAGTGGTATCAGAGCATTCTTTCTCGCCCTGAACCCGAGAGTCTTCTTTGAAAATCTTTGGTCTAGCCTTGTTCCACTAGACTGTCTAATCGATGAAAATGCTCTTAGCACTCCCACCAATCCCACTCAACGAGGAAAAAGGTAACTTGCTCTTTTTGAAAAAGAAAGTCGAGATGTTTAAAAGTTTGAAATTGAGAAATAACTCATGCATTTAATTTGAGTGAATAGATGAAAATACCAAGTTTAAAGAAAGAGTTGATGTTTCTTGATTTGGTAGCATGCTTAAAGAAAGAGTTAGTATGTCTTTTCTTAGCTAAAGACTGTGAATGTATGAATGAAAGAAGTAATTTTCCTAAATGGAAAAAGGTATTGAAATATGAAAGTATAAAGTATACGAGTCTGGTACCAATTGGTGAAATGATATATCTTTTTGAGTTAGTAATTGAATCATGTTGCTAGAATGAGGAAATCAAAATTCCCAAAGAACATAGAATACTTAGTTATGCGTTCCATCTAGAACACAATATGAACTCGAACTTAGAAGTACAGTATGAACATTTCTCGCTTTCCCGAGCGACGATAAGAAAATGACGCGATAAGAAAGAAACTTCGTCACGAGAAAAGCAATCCAACATAGAACAAAACGATGTTTCTAGAAAGATGGTTGGGGTTAGATGCCATTTTCTACGTCCCAATAACATGAATAATCTTGGTTAACAGTTGTCCTTCTTGACAATCCAATCACTCCAAAGGATCATACATTTGATCCAACTAAGCGATGTACACATACATAACAAGAGAATATGATTATAATGTAAACAAAAAACTAGCTCTACAATATAAGTAAGCAGAAACGACATGTTACGAGGATGAGCGTTATGACGAACCAAGAGTACCAAAGAGTCGTAATCCCCACATATGGTCATCTGACGTGATCGTAAAGTAAAAAGTAGCTTGTGACCAAAGTTTCTCATAACTCATTTACCATTCTCTATAAAGAGTTAAACAAGGGGATATCACCATTGTAGTTAACCAAGAAGATTCATCATGAATTTCATTTTCTCGCATCCCCCGTGATCAAAATACTTTTGTTGCATTAAGACCTTAAATGACTCCTTTTGCAAGGTAATGTGCAATTATTTTTCCTCTTCTATGTCAAGGTCGTGAAGCACTTTCAGTTGTGTGCTTGCTCCCTCATGTCTTCAGTTTCTACTCGTTCTATGAAGAAGCAATATTTTGACTCACTGATTTCCTGCCACCAAACTCCTATGCTAGAAGTTGATTTGGTTATGGTCTTCAGAGCGATCATGCTTCTTAAGCAATTGTCTCTTCAATGATAATATATTCTTCAAAGATCATTAGTATACCTTTAGTTTTTTTTTTCAAATATGCTTGCTGACACTCATTAATTTGTAAAGAATAGTCACCTCTTCTTAATCCCACTATAATTATTCCATCCTGCTTTGAGCTCTTTAGCAACTTCAAGTCCAAAGTAATTTGCTCTCTTCTAAAACTAGTTTGCTCTGGTTGTCTTCTCTACCAGTTAATTTCCGTGATTTGGTTATAAACTTTGTGAATTCGTTAACGTGATATAGTATCACGAAATTGTTGACCCAAAAGGGTAGTTGCTTGTTATTCCTCTTCTCAAATCCACTTGAGACCAATCATTTTCAGTCTCATTATATTTGAGCAGCCATCTGGTGAGACTTTAAACCTTTAATTTGACCCTTTGTGTTTTCAGACATACCTATTGACAAGCGCTTTATTTTACCTGAGTACTCTCAGCTTCTGAATTTAAATATGACTGTTGTGTCTTGATTTGAGCTTTTCTGCAGCTCCACATTTAAAGCTGGCATATTGCTTCGCCCTTGCTAATTTCCTCTTGTTGCCCTCTTTATTAGTCAGTTTCCCTAAACTGCTTATAAACTCTAAAAAAAAAATTAAAAATTTCGTTGATATGATCTTCTATCATAGTGTTGTTGAGCAAATTGCAATTGTTTGTTTTTCCTATTCTTTTCAAATCCATTTGTAACCAACCATCTCAGGTCTTCCTGTTATCATCTGGGGATTCTTGAATCTTTTCTACTCCACTGTTAATTTTGATTATATTATTGGCAACTTATTGTTGGCATCTACATTCTATTCATCATACCCTCACTTTCGCGATTTATTCCATCTGGCAAGCTCTTCCCACAATAAAATTTCCAAGCTCTATGGGTATAGCCCTTTGAAGTCGTATCTTTTCTTTTCTGAGAGTGAGCATAATGAGCCCAATTGAGCCTAGTTTTTGCACTTCATGAAAATCTTTGTTGCAAGTTACTGGTGAGAGTTTGTGGTGAACCAAACACTCACGTAATCGAAATAATTATAATCGTTTTATTTTCATGACTATCTTGGAGCGTACACAAAGCAAGGACGATTCGAATATTTCTCTTGGAATCCCAAATCCAGTTCCTATCAAAGTTAAAACTGTTAGACCACCTCTAAATTTCCTCGCGTGGGACCCTCAAGGAAGCGAAAGACCGGCCAAAAAAGAATTATAAATAAATAAATAAATAAAATAAAATAAAATAATAAATAAAAAAATAAAATAAAATCATACGCCGATGAGCGACGAACGAAATTGAAATTTAACATCGGGGAGAAGGTCTTCTTGAAAGTATCCCCTTCCAAAGGAATAACCAGATTTGGACTCAAGGGAAAGCTGAAACCACGATTTATTGGACCCTATAAAATTCTGGAAGAAGTGGGCCCAGTAGCATATCGCTTGGCATTACCACCCAACTTTGGGAACATGCACAACGTATTCCACGTCTCCAAACTTCGAAAGTACTAGTTCGACCCAAAACATGTGATTCGCCACGAAGAAATCTCTCTAGAGCATAACCTGAGTTACGAAGAAAAGCAGGTGGAAATACTAGATTGAAAGACGCAACAGCTTCGGAACAAGTCGATTACTACAGTGAAAGTTTTGTGGAAAAACCACGGACCAGAAGAGGCAACATGAGAGCTAGAAGAGAAAATGAAGGAGAAATATCCCGAGCTTTTTGTCTAAATACTTCCTAAATTTCGGGACGAAATTTCTTTTAAGAGGGGTAGAATGTAACGACCCACTAAGCCGATGCTATGAGAAACAATAGTATTAGCTTGATTATCTATATAAGTGACTTCTATGTGATTAAATCCGAACTATGATAGATTGGTGTTGTTGTTTGTTTTGACGTTGGGCAAGTAAATAGAACACGTAAATATATTACACCTATATGAATATAATAAATTTTAAATAAATAAATAAAGTCCCATAATCAAAATTTTAATGTTAGATACATCAAACAAAAGTCCAACAAAATTTAATTTTGACATCGTATGTTATAAGAAAGCGGGTACTTCAACGCGGAGGACCACGAACTTGAACCAAGTATACCTACACCAAATTCAATGTATAAGTAAGCAAATACTCAAATAATTAATAATAATAAAAAATAATAATTATTATTAAAATTTGTTTAGCTTATCCGAGAAGGGCATAGTCATGGCAGCATTTAATGCTGTCTTGATGAGTAATGGAAATGATAAATGCTGCATTAATGAAGTGTGGAAAAACAATGCTCATCCTCTGACACATATGGTAATTATTCTATGCAATACGTCTGTCATCTTTTATAAATCAGTGTATTTACCTATCTTCTTTCATCATAAAACATCTCCATCATATATCCTAATCATTCCTTCATAAACCCCACATAATCCCTTCACACACCCCACATACTATTTCCTCTGCCCACTCCAGTTCCACATCGGACAGAGGAGTCCAAGGAGAAAGATTTGCACACACTTTAGAATCAAGTCTCCAATCCAACAACACCTATTCCCCACGTCACAAGGTAACCCCAAGTCTCATTTCGTTTTTTTTTCTTTATGCATATAAGCTGAAATTAGAATTTGCCACCCCAACAAATTACAAATGTACTGTATTTCACTACTGGTTCACTCACATTAGCAAGACATATCACATAGTGCACCAAAATCAGTAGATAGAAATCAATTAGAATCCTACTGCCTTTAATAATGAAGGACAAAAAAAAAAAAAACTTATCTCCTTGAATCTTGAATCTGCCGGGTTTCGGCAGCAAGCTCGGTACTCCGTCGCCGACAATCGACGACTAATACCCCGAAAGCCACTGCTTTCATCTTCGTTAAAAATCTGGAAATTAGTCTTATGAAATCAACAAAGTTTATCATAAAAAAAAAGATATATATATATATATATATATATATATATATATATATATCTTCATAATAATGAAAAGAGAGGTGGAACGAATCACCCTACCTGTTGAGAAACGGCGTCAGCGGCTGGGGGGGAAGATTCTCGGCGACGGCGGCGGATCTGCAGCGTCGGTGCGACGAACCGAGAGAGAGAGAGAGAGACGCCGACCGAGAGAGGGACGGAGCGTGCAGACCGGCGGACTTCCGGGAGGAGGGCGACGAAGCCGCCGGCTGTGCATGCACAGCGGCGGCGGCGGCGGAGCGGGAGAAAGATGGTGACGATGGCGGCGCGACGGCGAAGAGAGATGAGAAGAGAGAGAGGGATATGAGGGGGAGAGAGACGAGAGGGAGGAGAGGGACGTCGTCGTAGCGGCGGCGCCGGCAGGGCGGCAGATCGACGACGAGGGAGAGGGAAGAGAAGGAGGCAGTGCTTTTGTGAAATAAGGGAGAAGATGAAGACTTACTGACTTAGTTATGTAGGGTTAGTTTTTTTTTTCCTTTGGGCTAGAGTTTAGGAATTGGGCTGTTTATTGGGCTAAGAAGAGGAGGGAATTAGAAATTATAATAATTCGAGCCTAATTCCTTCATATTCTTTGGAGGCTTCAATACATAGTATTTTGCAAGGCCCATTTCGAATTTTTTTTTATTATTTTGGGCTTAAGAATTAAATGGTTAAGTAAGCTAAAATAAATAGTGTAAGCTTTGGAAATTTCTTAATAATAATAATAATAATAATAATAATAATAATAATAATAATAATAATAATAATAATAATAATAATAATAGATTAGTTTAAACTTTGAGTTTTCTTTCTTATTTAATTAGATTAGTTTAAAACTAAATTAGTATTTTCCTATTGTGATTTTTTAAAAAAGGGTACGTTCGCAAGTAAAGTCGGAACGAAAGTTTCAAGTTGAGGAAAGTAAGCGATCAAGGTGAGCTTTCTTATATTAAAATACAAATCGTATTATATGAAAACTCGAACACATGTTCGTGATTTTAATGATGTTGTCTTGCCATAAATATTTTGTATGATGCCTATCTGTTTGGCTAAGGCCAAGTGAATTATGAATGATGATATATGTGAATCGAATTCGGGTCCCAGTGAGGGTGGTGTCCCCGCTCGGACTAGTGTACACAAGCTACCTCTGACATGTTGGGCAGAGCAGGTGACCGAGGAAGGTGGCCACCTTCCCGGCACAAGGATACCTCTGACATGATGGGCAGAGAAGGTGACCGTGCGAGAACACCATCTCGACGGCACAATGTGAACGGATATGGCTAAGTACAGGAAAAAGGGCCCAATGTGATATTTTTAGTAAGCTCGGGCCTTTTCAATAAACACCCCAGAGTGTTACTGTGATGATGGCTTGACAATATTTTCAAATGTATACTTGTATTTTCGGCAATGTGTTCACTGAGTACTTTTGTACTCAGCCCTGCATATATTTCTAAATGTGCAGGTTGAACAGCGAAGTGGTGGGGGAAGTGCTATTGAGACAAGACATTTAATTCAGTCAAATTTTGACTCTCGGAGGTTCATGTCTTCATACATGGAACCGCGTTCATTTGCTTCCGTTGTGCATCTTAAAAGACTCAAGTCTATTTTGTGCAAAACTCTGATATTTTGAAATTTCTTTACAAACAATTACTCGAGTTTTCATGATCGAGTATCTTTTCTTCTATGTATTAGCACTTGATTAGTCATGTATCACAACCAATGCTTGATTTTATTTTCCCCTTATTTCTTTCCCCGCTTCTTTAACCCTCCCCCAGTCGCGATCAACCGTGTTTTCTATCCTTAGAAAATGCGGTCGTGACAGAGTGGTATCAGAGCATTCTTTCTCGCCCTGAACCCGAGAGTCTTCTTTGAAAATCTTTGGTCTAGCCTTGTTCCACTAGACTGTCTAATCGATGAAAATGCTCTTAGCACTCCCACCAATCCCACTCAACGAGGAAAAAGGTAACTTGCTCTTTTTGAAAAAGAAAGTCGAGATGTTTAAAAGTTTGAAATTGAGAAATAACTCATGCATTTAATTTGAGTGAATAGATGAAAATACCAAGTTTAAAGAAAGAGTTGATGTTTCTTGATTTGGTAGCATGCTTAAAGAAAGAGTTAGTATGTCTTTTCTTAGCTAAAGACTGTGAATGTATGAATGAAAGAAGTAATTTTCCTAAATGGAAAAAGGTATTGAAATATGAAAGTATAAAGTATACGAGTCTGGTACCAATTGGTGAAATGATATCTCTTTTTGAGTTAGTAATTGAATCATGTTGCTAGAATGAGGAAATCAAAATTCCCAAAGAACATAGAATACTTAGTTATGCGTTCCATCTAGAACACAATATGAACTCGAACTTAGAAGTACAGTATGAACATTTCTCGCTTTCCCGAGCGACGATAAGAAAAGGACGCGATAAGAAAGAAACTTCGTCACGAGAAAAGCAATCCAACATAGAACAAAACGATGTTTCTAGAAAGATGGTTGGGGTTAGATGCCATTTTCTACGTCCCAATAACATGAATAATCTTGGTTAACAGTTGTCCTTCTTGACAATCCAATCACTCCAAAGGATCATACATTTGATCCAACTAAGCGATGTACACATACATAACAAGAGAATATGATTATAATGTAAACAAAGAACTAGCTCTACAATATAAGTAAGCAGAAACGACGTGTTACGAGGATGAGCGTTATGACGAACCAAGAGTACCAAAGAGTCGTAATCCCCACATATGGTCATCTGACGTGATCGTAAAGTAAAAAGTAGCTTGTGACCAAAGTTTCTCATAACTCATTTACCATTCTCTATAAAGAGTTAAACAAGGGGATATCACCATTGTAGTTAACCAAGAAGATTCATCATGAATTTCATTTTCTCGCATCCCCCGTGATCAAAACACTTTTGTTGCATTAAGACCTTAAATGACTCCTTTTGCAAGGTAATGTGCAATTATTTTTCCTCTTCTATGTCAAGGTCGTGAAGCACTTTCAGTTGTGTGCTTGCTCCCTCATGTCTTCAGTTTCTACTCGTTCTATGAAGAAGCAATATTTTGACTCACTGATTTCCTGCCACCAAACTCCTATGCTAGAAGTTGATTTGGTTATGGTCTTCAGAGCGATCATGCTTCTTAAGCAATTGTCTCTTCAATGATAATATATTCTTCAAAGATCATTAGTATACCTTTAGTTTTTTTTTTCAAATATGCTTGCTGACACTCATTAATTTGTAAAGAATAGTCACCTCTTCTTAATCCCACTATAATTATTCCATCCTGCTTTGAGCTCTTTAGCAACTTCAAGTCCAAAGTAATTTGCTCTCTTCTAAAACTAGTTTGCTCTGGTTGTCTTCTCTACCAGTTAATTTCCGTGATTTGGTTATAAACTTTGTGAATTCGTTAACGTGATATAGTATCACGAAATTGTTGACCCAAAAGGGTAGTTGCTTGTTATTCCTCTTCTCAAATCCACTTGAGACCAATCATTTTCAGTCTCATTATATTTGAGCAGCCATCTGGTGAGACTTTAAACCTTTAATTTGACCCTTTGTGTTTTCAGACATACCTATTGACAAGCGCTTTATTTTACCTGAGTACTCTCAGCTTCTGAATTTAAATATGACTGTTGTGTCTTGATTTGAGCTTTTCTGCAGCTCCACATTTAAAGCTGGCATATTGCTTCGCCCTTGCTAATTTCCTCTTGTTGCCCTCTTTATTAGTCAGTTTCCCTAAACTGCTTATAAACTCTAAAAAAAAATTAAAAATTTCGTTGATATGATCTTCTATCATAGTGTTGTTGAGCAAATTGCAATTGTTTGTTTTTCCTATTCTTTTCAAATCCATTTGTAACCAACCATCTCAGGTCTTCCTGTTATCATCTGGGGATTCTTGAATCTTTTCTACTTCACTGTTAATTTTGATTATATTATTGGCAACTTATTGTTGGCATCTACATTCTATTCATCATACCCTCACTTTCGCGATTTATTCCATCTGGCAAGCTCTTCCCACAATAAAATTTCCAAGCTCTATGGGTATAGCCCTTTGAAGTCGTATCTTTTCTTTTCTGAGAGTGAGCATAATGAGCCCAATTGAGCCTAGTTTTTGCACTTCATGAAAATCTTTGTTGCAAGTTACTGGTGAGAGTTTGTGGTGAACCAAACACTCACGTAATCGAAATAATTATAATCGTTTTATTTTCATGACTATCTTGGAGCGTACACAAAGCAAGGACGATTCGAATATTTCTCTTGGAATCCCAAATCCAGTTCCTATCAAAGTTAAAACTGTTAGACCACCTCTAAATTTCCTCGCGTGGGACCCTCAAGGAAGCGAAAGACCGGCCAAAAAAAAATTATAAATAAATAAATAAATAAAATAAAATAAAATAATAAATAAAAAAATAAAATAAAATCATACGCCGATGAGCGACGAACGAAATTGAAATTTAACATCGGGGAGAAGGTCTTCTTGAAAGTATCCCCTTCCAAAGGAATAACCAGATTTGGACTCAAGGGAAAGCTGAAACCACGATTTATTGGACCCTATAAAATTCTGGAAGAAGTGGGCCCAGTAGCATATCGCTTGGCATTACCACCCAACTTTGGGAACATGCACAACGTATTCCACGTCTCCAAACTTTGAAAGTACTAGTTCGACCCAAAACATGTGATTCGCCACGAAGAAATCTCTCTAGAGCATAACCTGAGTTACGAAGAAAAGCAGGTGGAAATACTAGATTGAAAGACGCAACAGCTTCGGAACAAGTCGATTACTACAGTGAAAGTTTTGTGGAAAAACCACGGACCAGAAGAGGCAACATGAGAGCTAGAAGAGAAAATGAAGGAGAAATATCCCGAGCTTTTTATCTAAATACTTCCTAAATTTCGGGACGAAATTTCTTTTAAGAGGGGTAGAATGTAACGACCCACTAAGCCGATGCTATGAGAAACAATAGTATTAGCTTGATTATCTATATAAGTGACTTCTATGTGATTAAATCCGAACTATGATAGATTGGTGTTGTTGTTTGTTTTGACGTTGGGCAAGTAAATAGAACACGTAAATATATTACACCTATATGAATATAATAAATTTTAAATAAATAAATAAAGTCCCATAATCAAAATTTTAATGTTAGATACATCAAACAAAAGTCCAACAAAATTTAATTTTGACATCGTATGTTATAAGAAAGCGGGTACTTCAACGCGGAGGACCACGAACTTGAACCAAGTATACCTACACCAAATTCAATGTATAAGTAAGCAAATACTCAAATAATTAATAATAATAAATAATAATAATAATTATTAAAATTTGTTTAGCTTATCCGAGAAGGGCATAGTCATGGCAGCATTTAATGCTGTCTTGATGAGTAATGGAAATGATAAATGCTGCATTAATGAAGTGTGGAAAAACAATGCTCATCCTCTGACACATATGGTAATTATTCTATGCAATACGTCTGTCATCTTTTATAAATCAGTGTATTTACCTATCTTCTTTCATCATAAAACATCTCCATCATATATCCTAATCATTCCTTCATAAACCCCACATAATCCCTTCACACACCCCACATACTATTTCCTCTGCCCACTCCAGTTCCACATCGGACAGAGGAGTCCAAGGAGAAAGATTTGCACACACTTTAGAATCAAGTCTCCAATCCAACAACACTTATTCCCCACGTCACAAGGTAACCCCAAGTCTCATTTCGTTTTTTTTTCTTTATGCATATAAGCTGAAATTAGAATTTGCCACCCCAACAAATTACAAATGTACTGTATTTCACTACTGGTTCACTCACATTAGCAAGACATATCACATAGTGCACCAAAATCAGTAGATAGAAATCAATTAGAATCCTACTGCCTTTAATAATGAAGGACAAAAAAAAAAAACTTATCTCCTTGAATCTTGAATCTGCCGGGTTTCGGCAGCAAGCTCGGTACTCCGTCGCCGACAATCGACGACTAATACCCCGAAAGCCACTGCTTTCATCTTCGTTAAAAATCTGGAAATTAGTCTTATGAAATCAACAAAGTTTATCATAAAAAAAAAGATATATATATATATATATATATATATATATATATATATATATATATCTTCATAATAATGAAAAGAGAGGTGGAACGAATCACCCTACCTGTTGAGAAACGGCGTCAGCGGCTGGGGGGGAAGATTCTCGGCGACGGCGGCGGATCTGCAGCGTCGGTGCGACGAACCGAGAGAGAGAGAGAGAGACGCCGACCGAGAGAGGGACGGAGCGTGCAGACCGGCGGACTTCCGGGAGGAGGGCGACGAAGCCGCCGGCTGTGCATGCACAGCGGCGGCGGCGGCGGAGCGGGAGAAAGATGGTGACGATGGCGGCGCGACGGCGAAGAGAGATGAGAAGAGAGAGAGGGATATGAGGGGGAGAGAGACGAGAGGGAGGAGAGGGACGTCGTCGTAGCGGCGGCGCCGGCAGGGCGGCAGATCGGCGACGAGGGAGAGGGAAGAGAAGGAGGCAGTGCTTTTGTGAAATAAGGGAGAAGATGAAGACTTACTGACTTAGTTATGTAGGGTTAGTTTTTTTTTTCCTTTGGGCTAGAGTTTAGGAATTGGGCTGTTTATTGGGCTAAGAAGAGGAGGGAATTAGAAATTATAATAATTCGAGCCTAATTCCTTCATATTCTTTGGAGGCTTCAATACATAGTATTTTGCAAGGCCCATTTCGAATTTTTTTTTATTATTTTGGGCTTAAGAATTAAATGGTTAAGTAAGCTAAAATAAATAGTGTAAGCTTTGGAAATTTCTTAATAATAATAATAATAATAATAATAATAATAATAATAATAATAGATTAGTTTAAACTTTGAGTTTTCTTTCTTATTTAATTAGATTAGTTTAAAACTAAATTAGTATTTTCCTATTGTGATTTTTTAAAAAAGGGTACGTTCGCAAGTAAAGTCGGAACGAAAGTTTCAAGTTGAGGAAAGTAAGCGATCAAGGTGAGCTTTCTTATATTAAAATACAAATCGTATTATATGAAAACTCGAACACATGTTCGTGATTTTAATGATGTTGTCTTGCCATAAATATTTTGTATGATGCCTATCTGTTTGGCTAAGGCCAAGTGAATTATGAATGATGATATATGTGAATCGAATTCGGGTCCCAGTGAGGGTGGTGTCCCCGCTCGGACTAGTGTACACAAGCTACCTCTGACATGTTGGGCAGAGCAGGTGACCGAGGAAGGTGGCCACCTTCCCGGCACAAGGATACCTCTGACATGATGGGCAGAGAAGGTGACCGTGCGAGAACACCATCTCGACGGCACAATGTGAACGGATATGGCTAAGTACAGGAAAAAAGGGCCCAATGTGATATTTTTAGTAAGCTCGGGCCTTTTCAATAAACACCCCCGAGTGTTACTGTGATGATGGCTTGACAATATTTTCAAATGTATACTTGTATTTTTGGCAATGTGTTCACTGAGTACTTTTGTACTCAGCCCTGCATATATTTCTAAATGTGCAGGTTGAACAGCGAAGTGGTGGGGGAAGTGCTATTGAGACAAGACATTTAATTCAGTCAAATTTTGACTCTCGGAGGTTCATGTCTTCATACATGGAACCGCGTTCATTTGCTTCCGTTGTGCATCTTAAAAGACTCAAGTCTATTTTGTGCAAAACTCTGATATTTTGAAATTTCTTTACAAACAATTACTCGAGTTTTCATGATCGAGTATCTTTTCTTCTATGTATTAGCACTTGATTAGTCATGTATCACAACCAATGCTTGATTTTATTTTCCCCTTATTTCTTTCCCCGCTTCTTTAACCCTCCCCCAGTCGCGATCAACCGTGTTTTCTATCCTTAGAAAATGCGGTCGTGACAGAGTGGTATCAGAGCATTCTTTCTCGCCCTGAACCCGAGAGTCTTCTTTGAAAATCTTTGGTCTAGCCTTGTTCCACTAGACTGTCTAATCGATGAAAATGCTCTTAGCACTCCCACCAATCCCACTCAACGAGGAAAAAGGTAACTTGCTCTTTTTGAAAAAGAAAGTCGAGATGTTTAAAAGTTTGAAATTGAGAAATAACTCATGCATTTAATTGAGTGAATAGATGAAAATACCAAGTTTAAAGAAAGAGTTGATGTTTCTTGATTTGGTAGCATGCTTAAAGAAAGAGTTAGTATGTCTTTTCTTAGCTAAAGACTGTGAATGTATGAATGAAAGAAGTAATTTTCCTAAATGGAAAAAGGTATTGAAATATGAAAGTATAAAGTATACGAGTCTGGTACCAATTGGTGAAATGATATCTCTTTTTGAGTTAGTAATTGAATCATGTTGCTAGAATGAGGAAATCAAAATTCCCAAAGAACATAGAATACTTAGTTATGCGTTCCATCTAGAACACAATATGAACTCGAACTTAGAAGTACAGTATGAACATTTCTCGCTTTCCCGAGCGACGATAAGAAAAGGACGCGATAAGAAAGAAACTTCGTCACGAGAAAAGCAATCCAACATAGAACAAAACGATGTTTCTAGAAAGATGGTTGGGGTTAGATGCCATTTTCTACGTCCCAATAACATGAATAATCTTGGTTAACAGTTGTCCTTCTTGACAATCCAATCACTCCAAAGGATCATACATTTGATCCAACTAAGCGATGTACACATACATAACAAGAGAATATGATTATAATGTAAACAAAGAACTAGCTCTACAATATAAGTAAGCAGAAACGACGTGTTACGAGGATGAGCGTTATGACGAACCAAGAGTACCAAAGAGTCGTAATCCCCACATATGGTCATCTGACGTGATCGTAAAGTAAAAAGTAGCTTGTGACCAAAGTTTCTCATAACTCATTTACCATTCTCTATAAAGAGTTAAACAAGGGGATATCACCATTGTAGTTAACCAAGAAGATTCATCATGAATTTCATTTTCTCGCATCCCCCGTGATCAAAATACTTTTGTTGCATTAAGACCTTAAATGACTCCTTTTGCAAGGTAATGTGCAATTATTTTTCCTCTTCTATGTCAAGGTCGTGAAGCACTTTCAGTTGTGTGCTTGCTCCCTCATGTCTTCAGTTTCTACTCGTTCTATGAAGAAGCAATATTTTGACTCACTGATTTCCTGCCACCAAACTCCTATGCTAGAAGTTGATTTGGTTATGGTCTTCAGAGCGATCATGCTTCTTAAGCAATTGTCTCTTCAATGATAATATATTCTTCAAAGATCATTAGTATACCTTTAGTTTTTTTTTTCAAATATGCTTGCTGACACTCATTAATTTGTAAAGAATAGTCACCTCTTCTTAATCCCACTATAATTATTCCATCCTGCTTTGAGCTCTTTAGCAACTTCAAGTCCAAAGTAATTTGCTCTCTTCTAAAACTAGTTTGCTCTGGTTGTCTTCTCTACCAGTTAATTTCCGTGATTTGGTTATAAACTTTGTGAATTCGTTAACGTGATATAGTATCACGAAATTGTTGACCCAAAAGGGTAGTTGCTTGTTATTCCTCTTCTCAAATCCACTTGAGACCAATCATTTTCAGTCTCATTATATTTGAGCAGCCATCTGGTGAGACTTTAAACCTTTAATTTGACCCTTTGTGTTTTCAGACATACCTATTGACAAGCGCTTTATTTTACCTGAGTACTCTCAGCTTCTGAATTTAAATATGACTGTTGTGTCTTGATTTGAGCTTTTCTGCAGCTCCACATTTAAAGCTGGCATATTGCTTCGCCCTTGCTAATTTCCTCTTGTTGCCCTCTTTATTAGTCAGTTTCCCTAAACTGCTTATAAACTCTAAAAAAAAAATTAAAAATTTCGTTGATATGATCTTCTATCATAGTGTTGTTGAGCAAATTGCAATTGTTTGTTTTTCCTATTCTTTTCAAATCCATTTGTAACCAACCATCTCAGGTCTTCCTGTTATCATCTGGGGATTCTTGAATCTTTTCTACTTCACTGTTAATTTTGATTATATTATTGGCAACTTATTGTTGGCATCTACATTCTATTCATCATACCCTCACTTTCGCGATTTATTCCATCTGGCAAGCTCTTCCCACAATAAAATTTCCAAGCTCTATGGGTATAGCCCTTTGAAGTCGTATCTTTTCTTTTCTGAGAGTGAGCATAATGAGCCCAATTGAGCCTAGTTTTTGCACTTCATGAAAATCTTTGTTGCAAGTTACTGGTGAGAGTTTGTGGTGAACCAAACACTCACGTAATCGAAATAATTATAATCGTTTTATTTTCATGACTATCTTGGAGCGTACACAAAGCAAGGACGATTCGAATATTTCTCTTGGAATCCCAAATCCAGTTCCTATCAAAGTTAAAACTGTTAGACCACCTCTAAATTTCCTCGCGTGGGACCCTCAAGGAAGCGAAAGACCGGCCAAAAAAAAAATATAAATAAATAAATAAATAAAATAAAATAAAATAATAAATAAAAAAATAAAATAAAATCATACGCCGATGAGCGACGAACGAAATTGAAATTTAACATCGGGGAGAAGGTCTTCTTGAAAGTATCCCCTTCCAAAGGAATAACCAGATTTGGACTCAAGGGAAAGCTGAAACCACGATTTATTGGACCCTATAAAATTCTGGAAGAAGTGGGCCCAGTAGCATATCGCTTGGCATTACCACCCAACTTTGGGAACATGCACAACGTATTCCACGTCTCCAAACTTCGAAAGTACTAGTTCGACCCAAAACATGTGATTCGCCACGAAGAAATCTCTCTAGAGCATAACCTGAGTTACGAAGAAAAGCAGGTGGAAATACTAGATTGAAAGACGCAACAGCTTCGGAACAAGTCGATTACTACAGTGAAAGTTTTGTGGAAAAACCACGGACCAGAAGAGGCAACATGAGAGCTAGAAGAGAAAATGAAGGAGAAATATCCCGAGCTTTTTGTCTAAATACTTCCTAAATTTCGGGACGAAATTTCTTTTAAGAGGGGTAGAATGTAACGACCCACTAAGCCGATGCTATGAGAAACAATAGTATTAGCTTGATTATCTATATAAGTGACTTCTATGTGATTAAATCCGAACTATGATAGATTGGTGTTGTTGTTTGTTTTGACGTTGGGCAAGTAAATAGAACACGTAAATATATTACACCTATATGAATATAATAAATTTTAAATAAATAAATAAAGTCCCATAATCAAAATTTTAATGTTAGATACATCAAACAAAAGTCCAACAAAATTTAATTTTGACATCGTATGTTATAAGAAAGCGGGTACTTCAACGCGGAGGACCACGAACTTGAACCAAGTATACCTACACCAAATTCAATGTATAAGTAAGCAAATACTCAAATAATTAATAATAATAAAAATAATAATTATTATTAAAATTTGTTTAGCTTATCCGAGAAGGGCATAGTCATGGCAGCATTTAATGCTGTCTTGATGAGTAATGGAAATGATAAATGCTGCATTAATGAAGTGTGGAAAAACAATGCTCATCCTCTGACACATATGGTAATTATTCTATGCAATACGTCTGTCATCTTTTATAAATCAGTGTATTTACCTATCTTCTTTCATCATAAAACATCTCCATCATATATCCTAATCATTCCTTCATAAACCCCACATAATCCCTTCACACACCCCACATACTATTTCCTCTGCCCACTCCAGTTCCACATCGGACAGAGGAGTCCAAGGAGAAAGATTTGCACACACTTTAGAATCAAGTCTCCAATCCAACAACACCTATTCCCCACATCACAAGGTAACCCCAAGTCTCATTTCATTTTTTTTTCTTTATGCATATAAGCTGAAATTAGAATTTGCCACCCCAACAAATTACAAATGTACTGTATTTCACTACTGGTTCACTCACATTAGCAAGACATATCACATAGTGCACCAAAATCAGTAGATAGAAATCAATTAGAATCCTACTGCCTTTAATAATGAAGGACAAAAAAAAAAAAAACTTATCTCCTTGAATCTTGAATCTGCCGGGTTTCGGCAGCAAGCTCGGTACTCCGTCGCCGACAATCGACGACTAATACCCCGAAAGCCACTGCTTTCATCTTCGTTAAAAATCTGGAAATTAGTCTTATGAAATCAACAAAGTTTATCATAAAAAAAAAGATATATATATATATATATATCTTCATAATAATGAAAAGAGAGGTGGAACGAATCACCCTACCTGTTGAGAAACGGCGTCAGCGGCTGGGGGGGAAGATTCTCGGCGACAGCGGCGGGGCGGACCCGCGACGGCGGCGGATCTGCAGCGTCGGTGCGACGAACCGAGAGAGAGAGAGAGAGACGCCGACCGAGAGAGGGACGGAGCGTGCAGACCGGCGGACTTCCGGGAGGAGGGCGACGAAGCCGCCGGCTGTGCATGCACAGCGGCGGCGGCGGCGGAGTGGGAGAAAGATGGTGACGATGGCGGCGCGACGGCGAAGAGAGATGAGAAGAGAGAGAGGGATAGGAGGGGGAGAGAGACGAGAGGGAGGAGAGGGACGTCGCCGTAGCGGCGGCGTCGGCAGGGCGGCGGATCGGTGACGAGGGAGAGGGAAGAGAAGGAGGCAGTGCTTTTGTGAAATAAGGGAGAAGATGAAGACTTACTGACTTAGTTATGTAGGGTTAGTTTTTTTTTCCCTTTGGGCTAGAGTTTAGGAATTGGGCTGTTTATTGGGCTAAGAAGAGGAGGGAATTAGAAATTATAATAATTCGAGCCCAATTCCTTCATATTCTTTGGAGGCTTCAATACATAGTATTTTGCAAGGCCCATTTCGAATTTTTTTTTATTATTTTGGGCTTAAGAATTAAATGGTTAAGTAAGCTAAAATAAATAGTGTAAGCTTTGGAAATTTCTTAATAATAATAATAATAATAATAATAGATTAGTTTAAACTTTGAGTTTTCTTTCTTATTTAATTAGATTAGTTTAAAACTAAATTAGTATTTTCCTATTGTGATTTTTTAAAAAAGGGTACGTTCGCAAGTAAAGTCGGAACGAAAGTTTCAAGTTGAGGAAAGTAAGCGATCAAGGTGAGCTTTCTTATATTAAAATACAAATCGTATTATATGAAAACTCGAACACATGTTCGTGATTTTAATGATGTTGTCTTGCCATAAATATTTTGTATGATGCCTATCTGTTTGGCTAAGGCCAAGTGAATTATGAATGATGATATATGTGAATCGAATTCGGGTCCCAGTGAGGGTGGTGTCCCCGCTCGGACTAGTGTACACAAGCTACCTCTGACATGTTGGGCAGAGCAGGTGACCGAGGAAGGTGGCCACCTTCCCGGCACAAGGATACCTCTGACATGATGGGCAGAGAAGGTGACCGTGCGAGAACACCATCTCGACGGCACAATGTGAACGGATATGGCTAAGTACAGGAAAAAGGGCCCAATGTGATATTTTTAGTAAGCTCGGGCCTTTTCAATAAACACCCCCGAGTGTTACTGTGATGATGGCTTGACAATATTTTCAAATGTATACTTGTATTTTCGGCAATGTGTTCACTGAGTACTTTTGTACTCAGCCCTGCATATATTTCTAAATGTGCAGGTTGAACAGCGAAGTGGTGGGGGAAGTGCTATTGAGACAAGACATTTAATTCAGTCAAATTTTGACTCTCGGAGGTTCATGTCTTCATACATGGAACCGCGTTCATTTGCTTCCGTTGTGCATCTTAAAAGACTCAAGTCTATTTTGTGCAAAACTCTGATATTTTGAAATTTCTTTACAAACAATTACTCGAGTTTTCATGATCGAGTATCTTTTCTTCTATGTATTAGCACTTGATTAGTCATGTATCACAACCAATGCTTGATTTTATTTTCCCCTTATTTCTTTCCCCGCTTCTTTAACCCTCCCCCAGTCGCAATCAACCGTGTTTTCTATCCTTAGAAAATGCGGTCGTGACAATGCCATTGCACGTGACTTCAACCATGTAACTTTTCACTAGATATCGATGTACAGATTTCTAAACGCAACTTGCTCTCCCGCTAATTAATCTAATTTTCTACGTAGCAGTCAAGTTATATTCCTGTAAAATTATCTAAAAGATATTGCTAATTAAAGTGATCCGAGACCGACAAAAAAAGGGTTAGACGAATAGGAGTAGGAACAGCAACTCATGTCTTCTTACAACTGAACATTATAGTATTGAACTTGTGTCTTCTTACAACTAGTTTATGGCAGCATGAACGTGTTTGTTGGGTTGAGGTGAGCATGTAAATAAGTGAGTAAATTTTGTTTATCTCATAAACTTGTATGGTTATTGCATAGGATCTAGTTACATAACACAACACAATAGATTAAATATGAACTTTCTAGTAGGAAAATTATAGCTTTCATGTAGATTTATTATTTGCTTTCTCGTATTAGTACTCTTGATTGTTATTCTCATCTGCATTAATCTAGCCTACATTTTTTAGTTTGCTTTCATTTTTATATGTAATGAGGGAAATCAGGTGAGGACGCATGATGTACTTTATGTTAGTGTTTAAATGGTAATTGTGATTCAGAAATGTCTATTTTTATGAGATTAATTGAAATGAAAAAGTATCCTATTTTTTTGGGACTAAGGAAGTACTACTAGTATATTGTTTTTCGTGGTAAGTTTGTTGGCTTGATAAATTTACTTCAAAATAGTACTCCTGTAAAAAATGTAAAAAACGTCAGCCCAATAAAACTTATGAATAGTCCAGGAGTTAGATAAAGGCATAAGGCCATCCACAACGCTGTCTCTATACCGTCTCTTAAACCGTCTCTTAACTACTATTTGAGCACTATTTGAGGGCCCCAGTGTCCTTTTTTCCTCCATCTCTTAACTAAGAGACGGAACCTGCAACGCTCCGTCTCTTAACCGTCTCTATACCGTCTCTTAATTACTATTCATTCAATTTAATTTATAAATTTTTTTTAAAACCCAATTCAATTTAAACAAACACACTTTATTAAAATTAAAACAACATTACAACTTAACATTAAAAAAACGAAGACATAATTAAAATTCTAAAAAAATAAAAATGACATAATTTAATCTTCTCCGCCAAAATTTTCCCAAATGTGCTCAATTAGATCCTCTTGGAGTTGGGTGTGGGCGCTAGAGTCGCGTGTCCTTGCCCGAATAGCCAACCGTTCTTGTATAGATGGATGCGCTCCACTTCGCGGCGGACTACTTGCGGTTGAGCTTCCGGGGGATTCGGGGTCGAACCAATTTCCGGCATCGGGTCCTTCGTCTCGGACAATCATGTTGTGCAAGATTATGCACGTATACATGATGTCGACCATGCTCTCCATGAACCACGAACGAGCCGGGGCTTTGATGATGTTGAAGCGCGCTTGGAGAACCCCGAACGCCCTCTCCACATCCTTGCGCGCAGCCTCCTGCTTCTGCGCAAAAAGAGCCTGCTTTGGGTTCGCTGGCCTGCCGCATGTCTTCACGAAGGTCGGCCACTTAGGGTAGATGCCGTCGGCGAGATAGTACCCCATTTTATACCGCCGGTTGTTGGCGACGAAGTTGATGGCCGGCGCTTTACCATCCAAAACTTCGGTAAAGAGGTCGGACTGCTGGAGCACGTTTACGTCGTTGTTCGAGCCAGGGACCCCGAAGTACGCGTGCCAGATCCAAAGTCGGTAGTCGGCAACGGCCTCGAGTACAACGGTTGGGTGGGTGCCTTTGTGGCCGCTCGTGTAGGAACCCCTCCAAGCCACCGAGCAATTCTTCCATTGCCAGTGCATGCAATCGACACTGCCAAGCATCCCGGGGAATCCGTGCACTTGTTCGTGCAGGTTGAGGAGGAACTGACAATCCTCCGTGGTTGGCCTCCGGAGAAATTCGTCACTGAAGGCTGCCCGGACGCCTCTGCAGAAGTTGAGCAAGCACAAGCGCCCAGTGCTGTCTCCGATGTGCAGGTATTCGTCGAATATGTCGGCCGTTTGTCCAGTCGCAAGCTGCCGGATGGCTGCAGTACATTTCTGCAGCGTCGTGTGGCTGGGACGACCGACCGCGTCGAACCCTTCTCGGAAGAACTCCTCCCTGGCCGCCAAAGTATTCGCTATGTGGAGAAATAGCGGTTTTCGCATGCGGAAACGGCGACGGAAATAGGTATCTCCCCAAATCGGGTTATCGCAGAAGTAGTCGCGTACTAACCGTGCGGCGGCTTCCTCCCGGTTCCGATTGATGTACTTCCGGGAGCGTCGTGGGGGTGGTGCGGCTTCCTCCGCCTCTCGTCGTCGATCTTCTTCGAGTGATTGTTACATTAATTGACGCATTTGCTCAAAAGGATCCATTTGTTTGAGTTGATTGAAGATGGAAATTGGAGTGATAGAGAGGATTTGAGAGGAATAGATGTGTGTTTGTGTTTGAAATGAGTATGAAATAGAATTATTTATAGAGTAAAAAAATTTAAAAATTTAAAAAATGAAAATAAAAATTTAACGGTAATATTACCGTTTGAAAAAAAAAATTTAATTAAAAATCGATTTTTTTTTAAAAAAAATGAATTATTGCGTCATCAGTGACGACGCCCACTCGCGGGCCAGCGAGTGGGCGTCACGCACGCATGGGGACGTGGCACGTGTCCCTGGCGCGTGACGAGCCATCTCGTCTCGTGTCTCGCCGAGACGAGCTACGCGACGAGACGGGCGCGAGATAGAGACGAGATGGGCGCTGCAATGCGTCTCGCGGGGGTCTCGTCTCTCCGAGACGAGACGCGAGCCCGGCGCGAGACGCGTTGTGGATGGTCTAAAGCTGCGAGACGAGACGCGAGCCCGGCGCGAGACGCGTTGTGGATGGTCTAAAGCTGATTGCAATGGATGGACTTCAACAAAAGAGACTAATATTGGGGTTGTCCTGATTCAACATAAAAATTAAAAAGAAATCATAAACTTTCTCTTTTTGAATATCGACAAATTAGCCATGTTTCATTTTTAAATGCTACATCAATCATTACTAAAATATAAACTTATTTATATATCCTAATTATTTCAAACAATTTTTGTAGACGCAGATATCATCACGAAGATGAAGCCTATCTCAGCTACTGAATAAGGACAGGCCCAATATTAGCCTTTTTGTTGAAACATAATTTGCTTTAATGGTCTCACACGCACTATCTATATGTGGATGCTGATGGATGGATTATTGGAGCAAAAGGGATTCCGTCGCCTTGGCGGCCACCATACTTCGGCCCGACATCATGTGAGGGGGGTCTAATCAGGGTACGCAGTAGCCCGTTAAGGGAGAGACCTTAACCCACTGGCTGTCAGAAGCCCATCTTCCAAGGCCTCACACTTGTGCTTGAGAAATGGATGAATTATTGTTTGTAGATAAAGAGGTATGTCCACAAACAAAACATGAATAATTATTTTTAAGAGAAAAATGTTGTAGAACTAGTGATAAATGTTACTAACTCTCAGAGATAGTTGAATATCTATGTTGCTTCTTGAAGAACAACCGCGATTAGGCACAATTTCTTCACCATTTTTTTTTTCATTTTTTCTTATTTTTTTATTGTAAAAATTGGATTTTTTTTTACTGTCGTTTGGTTGTGTTGAATTACCACTTCAACATTATTATATCCGCATCAATTAAAATTATCACTAGCTAAACAAGTCATAGGATTTTATTTTGTCAAAATGCTTGATTATGAGAATTTAAGTATAGTGGTATGTTTTTTTCACCGTATTCAAAATTGCTGGTAAGACTTTAATTGGCCTGTAATTGATGTACACTACTTTTCTGACAATTAGTATTATATTTATTGATATTCCATTCATTGTTAAAAACAAAATTAATACTGTAATTCCTAATAGAGAAAAAAAAAGAAGAGTCAACACTAAGTAAACACTTTAGGTATGCAATGAATACATGGTCTCACTTGCAAACCTCATTTCATTTACTCCAAGATTCTCATTGCAGTTTCTTGGTGCAAGCTATTTAATGAACCACAACTGATATATACATGGCTAAATCGACCATATGATACGATATTATTGTTGGTTAAACTGAAGAAATGATATTAACAATTTTATCTAGGAAACCGAAAGTACCTATATAGATTAATTGTATGGAATCATCATCCAACTCCCAAATTGACCTTTCAAAAGAATTGCATTTTACGTCTTTTAATATTTCTAGTTAGACTCTACTATCATATTTGATACGATAAATTATACATCTACTCACCCTATATATTTATGAAAAACTTTCCAAGTATCTATTATAGGCACAATGTCTTCAAAACAAAATGTGTAGTTAGTTACTCTGGTTCATTGCATCACTGACAGGTTTCTAAAACAAGATTTATGATACTAGTATATAGGCAAAAAATATTGCTATTGTACATAAAAGTTACTATGTCAAAAGTGATTATTGTCATGATAAAAAAAGACTGATGTACTTAAAAAACTTAATTGGATGGGGTTTGACCCGCACATATTCAAAATACTAAGTTAATATTAACATGTAAATTAAATACTTCCCGTCTCATAAAATTAAACACTTTAGAGTTTTCATGAGAGATAGAAAGAAGAAGTGATTGAAGTATTATTAGTAGAGAATGTGACTCGTTTCATTAGAGAGAAAAAAAATTCAAAAATAGAAGTAGATATTTTTATGGGATGGACAAAAAAAAAAAAAATGTGTCTATTTTTATGAGATGGGTGGAGTATAAGAAATTTAAACTCTGTGTGCTTATATCACATTTTATTCTATATATTCTCTCTTAATTGATAAACTGGCCCCTTATAATTTATATCAAGAAAGTGAAAACAGGAAAATTAATAATCTGACATGTATTTATATACATATGAAAACACCATCAACTATATTGCATGAGTCCTTCAAACCGAAAGCTATCGATAATATGGGGGGCCATACCAATTTATTAGGGTTTCTCCAAGCTTGTCACTGTGTCACACACTTATATATACATACTTACACAAATATAAATTAAGTCTTTTGATTGAATCCAGAGTATTTAAAATCATAAACTTAGAATATTTAGAGATTTAGAGTTGATAATGTAATATTTCTACAATCTTTTGCGTGGTAGTTTGTGAGTTACGATCTGATTTACGTATCCTCACATGGTGCATACGATTTTTCACAGATAGCAAAATTTGATCTCCCGATGTTGGGAAGATTTTGGTGAAAGTAAAGATAATTTTAGGGATGTTGAGTAAATGCAGACGTTATATATATTTTATAGTTATTAAGGTGCCTACAACAAATATACTACTCCACTATACTATGCTATTGAGGAAACCCTAGTGTCAGATTAAATTCAAGAAAAGATTGTCCAATTATCAAGAACTGTCCCAATACTTCAGGAATATATATATATATGTGCTATCACAATTTGACAAATGAGTAGCATTAATAGATCATATATCATTCCTATGTGCGTAACTGGTTCACTTAATAAAATGTTATTCTTCTCCATTTTTAAAAATAAATAATTATAAAGATCAGCATACATATAAATTGCATCTCTTCTTCACACAATGTAAGAAATAAAAGTAAAAATTTACTGAGTGATGAAGTAAGATGTTAAAATAGTATAGTAAGTCGTTTCACTCATTTATTCAAACCTCAGGACTTTCTCTCTCATCAGCATTAAAAACATCTCTCTCTACCCGCCTTTAATGCCATCACCTTCTCAATACGCTCTGCAATAACTTCTCCACTGCCATATCTTCCTCCACCTGTTTCCCTCCATCACCCTCTCTCTCTCTCTCTCATCTTTTCTCCATCGTCCGATCTTTTCTCTCTCATCCTCTTCAATCCCAACTATTCTTCTTAAATTCTATTCACAAGAAAGGCACCACCATCAATAAAAACCTTAAAAAACCTACTCCTTCATATTCATATGCATAAACCCTTTTTTTCTCTCTTCTTTCACTCTTTTCTTCCCACCGCTTAACCTAGTTCTTGCTTGCTTCTAACAAAATCAACCCTTGCACAAGAGTAAGTAACTCTACCTAATTTTCCCATTTTTCTGAATTTTATTCATTCCATCAATTTATTTTATTTGAATTTAATTAGTGTTTAGAGAATCTTGTTAGAAACCCCAAAAACGAAAGTCAATGTTTACTCAGTTGTCGCCTTTTAATCAACCAACCAACCAACCAACCAACCATCACTTTGTTTTTATTTCAATCTCGAAACTGACAGAAAAATCCTACTAATTTGATGCCAAATTAGCCTCAATTGACTTTCTTTTTCCATACATCTATAGAGAGCAAAGAGATCAGAACAAAGCTTTCTTTTTTAGGTTGAAGATGCGCAGCTGCTGATGATAAGCACAACAAGGCTGAAGATCCACACTTCAAAGTTGAAACACATCTTTCCTTTTTAGGCTGGTAATTAGTTTTCCCTTATTACGTTGGTAATTAAATCGGAGCATTTATTTATTTTACACATACATAATTATAAACAAACACCATTTAATTTTCCCTGTCAAATCATCACCTCGCTCTCATAAATTCTCAAGAGGTCAACCATTTCTTTTACTCATGTGATAGGATTTTAGAAGAGTGAAGGATGTTTCAACCGAATATGTTCGAGAGCCACCACCATCTACTGGAAATGGGGAGTAAACCCCATGAAAATGAGGACTATGAGAGCAAGTCCGGCACCGACAACATGGAGGCGCCATCAGGCGACGATCAGGACCCCAACGACCGCCCCAAGAAGAAGCCGTATCACCGCCACACCCAGCATCAGATCCAAGAAATGGAATCGTATGTAGTATTTCTTAAGGCTTCAAAAATTCACAAATATGTTTGATTTTGAAGTGCTTGATTTTATATGATATGCTACTAGGTTTTTCAAGGAGTGCCCTCATCCCGATGATAAACAGAGGAAGGAGCTCGGACGTCGATTAGGGTTAGTGCCTCTTCAAGTTAAGTTTTGGTTTCAAAACAAGCGAACCCAGATGAAGGTAATTATCTCTCTCTCTTTCTACATATATGTATGTGTATGCATATAAATGAGGCTGAATGGTACGAATTTAACGCAGTC
This sequence comes from Salvia splendens, assembly GCF_004379255.2. Lineage (NCBI taxonomy): Eukaryota > Viridiplantae > Streptophyta > Magnoliopsida > Lamiales > Lamiaceae > Salvia > Salvia splendens. Next base: position 8,040,211 of record NC_056036.1, on the reverse strand, counting down.
TCAACACGAGAGAAATGAGAACACGCAGCTGAGAGACGAGAACGAGAAGCTCCGGGCGGAGAATATTAGGTACAAGGAGGCTCTTGGCAGCGTCTCCTGCCCCAACTGCGGTGGCCCAGCCTCTGTTGGGGAGATGTCGTTCGACGAGCAGCACCTGAGGATTGAGAATGCACGCTTGAGAGAAGAGGTGAGTTTTTTCTTTTAAATGCGTTTGCTCAAGGTATTAATGTTGTATTAAATGCTAAGAATACGATTTGAGCTACCATTCTCGTTCGTGGTTGAATTGTATGTTTGCTCAAGGAGTTAATGTTGAATTAAAATCCACTGTTGGAGGGTAGGAATTAATGTTTGTGGTTTAATTTCATGGTGAAATCTGCTTATAAATGTGTTCGCTCAAACAAGGACGTTGAATTAAAAGCTTGTGTTGGAGAATGTGGGGGCAGCCATTAATGTTAGGGCTTGTATAATGTCTAATTAGAGATGCTTAATGGACTGGTGGTTTACGGCATTAATTTGGTTTCTCTTCACAGATTGATAGGATTTCTGGGATAGCTGCAAAGTATGTAGGAAAGTCAATGCTATCATACCCTCAGCTCTTATCTGGAGCATCTGGGGAAATTTTCGGAGTTTCTGATCTTCTCAGGTCCATACCCGGGCCGTCTGAAGCTGACAAGCCGATGATCATCGAGCTAGCAGTTGCAGCCATGGAGGAACTCATCAGAATGGCTCAAACTGGGGAGCCACTTTGGGTTCCCAACAGTGACGGCTTGGGTGAAGTGTTGAGTGAAGATGAGTACATGAAGACTTTCCCACGAGGGATTGGCCCGAAGCCGTTGGGGTTGAGATCCGAAGCTTCAAGAGAGTCGGGTGTGGTGATCATGAACCACATCAACCTCGTCGAGATCCTCATGGACACAGTAGGATAATTATCTTGCCCTTGCAGACTGATAATTGCATAATGCTTTTGAAATCGTGAATGATATGAATAGATCTTCTGATTTGTTATTTGCAGAATCAGTGGTCCAGTGTGTTTTCAAGTATTGTTTCCAGAGCAACGACTCTCGAGGTGCTGTCCACGGGCGTTGCAGGGAACTACAACGGAGCTCTGCAAGTGGTAAGATAATCTGAGATCTGTGGCAAATTATTTCCATAATGACATGAAAACAATTAGAGAAATCTTATCCTGTTTATGATTTCAGATGACTGCTGAGTTCCAAGTCCCTTCTCCATTGGTCCCAACTCGAGAGATTTACTTTGCGAGATATTGCAAACAACACGGCGATGGAACTTGGGCAGTGGTTGATGTCTCTTTGGACAACCTCAGACCTGCGACCATATCAAAATGCAGGCGAAGGCCATCTGGTTGTTTGATTCAAGAAATGCCCAACGGCTACTCCAAGGTATGAGAATTCATTCCAACACCGGATTAATTTCTAGAAGTTCAGTTTGAGCCTAACAAGATTTGCTTGGCTACTCTTTTCAAGGTGACATGGGTTGAACATGCAGAGGTTGATGATAGAGCTGTGCATAATATCTACAAACTATTAGTGAATTCTGGCCTTGCATTTGGAGCCCGACGATGGGTGGCAACACTAGACAGGCAATGTGGGCGACTGGCTAGTGTTATGGCAATCAATATTTCATCTGGAGATGTAGGAGGTATACATACATACATATTGCTATAATTAGTAAATGTTTAAACATATCAATTTTGCTTTTAATTCATGACTAAGAAGCTTCTGGTTGTGAATGGTAGGTAAAATAAGTTCAATTCACGACTAAGAAGCTTCACAGTTACGAACTGTAGGAGAAATATGGTCATTGCACGACAATATATACATAATTCCAAGTTTCAATACTTAATCAAATGTGCTGTATAGTTAAACTATCTGTATTACCTATCTGGTGTAGTCATATCTTCTCCCAAGGGTAGAAAGAGCATGCTGAAGCTTGCTGAGAGGATGGTGATGAGCTTTTGCACCGGCGTGGGTGCCTCGACTGCACACACATGGACCATGCTTTCCGGGAGTGGAGCCGATGATGTGAGAGTGATGAGTAGGAAGAGCATGGATGATCCTGGGAGACCTCCTGGGATCGTGCTCAGCGCTGCAACCTCATTCTGGCTCCCCGTCCCCCCAAATCAAATCTTCGATTTCCTGCGCAATGAGAATTCAAGAAATGAGGTAGATAATAATTTCTTCAACATTTAAAGATAATTTTTTGAACAATAAGCTAAAAATATCTCTTATCCTTCTATCAAAGTGGGACATTCTCTCAAATGGTGGCCTTGTTCAAGAAATGGCACACATTGCTAATGGCCGTGATCCAGGAAACTCCGTGTCTCTCCTGCGTGTTAACGTAAGTTATCAAAGTTTCTTGTGGTTTGCACGTTACCAAACCTCTAACCATCGAAAATGTGATTGCAGAGTCCCAACTCGAGCCAGAGCAATATGCTAATACTGCAGGAGAGCTGCAGCGATGCCACTGGCTCCTACGTTATCTATGCTCCCGTAGACATCATGGCCATGAATGTGGTCTTAAGCGGTGGAGATCCCGACTACGTGGCCCTCTTGCCATCGGGATTTGCCATACTACCCGATGGAGACAACAACCAAACGAGGGGGATCAGTGAGGTCGGATCCTTGCTCACTGTTGCCTTCCAGATATTGGTCGATTCCGTCCCAACCGCCAAGCTCTCTTTGGGCTCCGTCGCAACCGTCAACAGCCTTATCAAATGCACGGTAGAAAGGATCAAAGGCGCAGTACTAAACGATGCTGCGTGACCAAAAACGCCGCTGGTAAATTCTCAATGATACATATATAAATATACGCACACATGTTACACATTTCAATGCATGATTAAGATATAGTAGTAATGATATTAATATGGTCTCATTATACCTAACCAGCAATGGATTTATAGTGAAGCAATTCATCGAACACCATGCGCCTAATCAACAATTATCTTCGTCCAAGCATTTCATCGAACACCTTCACTTGTATGCTAATAGTTTCTCACAAACTGCTATTCTAGGTCTGATGCAGAAGCAATTGGTGAGTTGTGTTAGCAGAGATATTTGTTTACAAAATGATGCAACAGGAAGAAGGGAAGAAGTCAAGAACGCACCTTAAATTGATCCTTGCCGATTAATGAGGACGACGAAATTAGCAGGATTTATCATTAAACTGCAAGGGTTATTGGTTCGGGCATTGACTCCACCATCAACCACAATTCCAGTAAACAAAAAGACTCCTTTTTCGCTTTGTATTTGTATCCAACTCTTTAATCTATTTTGTTCGGATATTGGACCTCGATTAAATTTTTAAGGAACTTTATGATTAATCCTAAAATTGAGATTTTTCTGAATTTAAACCAATTCATGTTTATTAAGAGTTTGAATTGTAAAAATTCACGCCAAAGGAGATTGGACTGACAATTTTGCCTTGCATAAACGACATTTTATTAGCCCCTACATTTGCTATTTAGTCGCACTAATTTTAAGAAATTATTTAATTTTCTAAAAGAAAAAAATTGAATGAAATGTAAATTCTATTTTTATATATTAATTTTATATAATAAAATATGAGTGTAGTCATTTGCTTAGAGTCAGAGCATCTACAATGGCGCTTAGCGCACCGCCTAGCCGAACCCCGGCGCTAGGCGGTGCGCTCGGCGAACCATTGCAACCGCCTAACGGTTTTTCGAAAAAAAAATCGCCTAGCGCTAGGCGATATACGGGCGCTGGGTGATCCGCTCGGCGCCATTGCAGGGTCCGGATCGCCGAGCGCATCGCCCAGCGGAGGCGGCGACGGTGGCGACGGAGGCGGCGACGACGGAGGCGACGGAGACGAGGAGTGAATTTTTTTTAATTAATGTACTTTTTTAATTAATGTACTTTTTTGATTTTATTGTATTTTTTTAATTAATGTACTTTTTAAAATTTTAATAGTATTATTAAATTTTCCCGTATCTGTGTCGTAAATTTAATTCTGTATGTTGTGTGATTGTTAATTATTTGTTTTATATAATTTTGAGTGACGTGGCTAGGCTATGACTGGACTATTTGCTTGTCTTGATGAAGTGACGGGAGAATTTTTAGGGTTGATGATGTGGCAGGATGAGTTTGTAGCTAGACTATGGCTGGGCTATTGCTAGGCTATTCCTATTGTGGATGCTCTAATTATTTAAAATAAAAAAAATACACATTTTAATTGAGGACGTACTTAATGACAAATTGGAACCTTTTTTTTACATACGGTGATACGGAGAAAATATATCTGTCCATTATAGCATAGTCATTAAATTACAATTCACTGTCAAGACTATATGTAAGTGAGTAATAGTATATACTTGTAAAATCTGAAACGGAAAACATTACAGAAATTCTTGTTTGGGTCACATATTTTATATTCAGGGCAAGTGGGCTACTACAACGTTGATCAGAATTTGAACTTGCATTACTTTTTTATTTTTTAATATTGTAATCTAAATCCACTTACTTTTAGTAAATCAATTTTTATATCAAATAAAAATACCGTAAAGCTGGAACTATAAACAAAACAAAACAAAATGCAAATGCTATTGGTTGTTAAGATTAAAAAAATTCAAATCAGCACAATTATTCATCAACAAATATAACAAGGTTAACAAATCTTCACAAACCGAGAATAAGAAAAAAGATTTTTAGTTTCTCATATCAATCTTTGTTATATACACGTACTTACTGTTTGATCTTTTATAGCCCCATTGTATTTCTCTTCCAGAATAAGACAAGAAGTGGATAAAATGGAAGAAATTCACAAGTTTAATTAGATGATTTTATTATACAACTTGGATGTTTGTTGTTTTGGCGTTGTCTTCAATGAATTTGGTTTTTGGCTTTCCTTGCCTTGAAGGCCTTGATGAACAAGAGCCGTTGTTGGATTGAGAAGAGTTACTTGATCTCGGTTTCCTCCTCCTCTCCTTCTTCTTCTTCTTCTTCACGCCAGCAACCTCCATTGAGGTTTCACCCGATTGGGATTCACCAAGTTCTGTTCATAACAAACCATGAATCTCACATCAGATTAACCATGAAAGAATGGATAAAGATGCACCTCGAGATGACCAGGGAGACGTGCCGGCCGATCCCGAACCGGAGACAGAATTACCAAGGGATGTTGCTGCGAAATCACTCTCCGTCTTGTACTCATTCATCTATAAAATGAATATCACATCTAAATAAAACAATACTACTCATCAATGAACATATATTTAGTATTTACCCAAGAGGGTGCATTTCCGGAGGAACCATCCATCCCAATATGTGCTACATGCTTCACATCAGTGGGGTCCCCAATTTCCAGTTCTGGCTCCTTAACTGCAACAAATAAAACCCCACTTATTATTTCCCCCAAAAAATAAGCCCCAAAAATGATGTAATTAAATTACCAAACATTTGAGTGATGCTGTATTTGACTCCTTTATATATCCCCTTCATTTTGGTTCCCATTTGGGAAGCCGTGCGGATTAGAAAGAAATTGGCGTGCACTATAAGATAATGAAGAACCACCAATTTGTCAAAAGGGGTTGGTTCCTCCTTTGCCTAATTCCAAAGCAACCACAATCAAATTAAATTTTATTTTTCTTGTTTCCTTTTATGATCAAGGAAAGCATGAATTAAGGTACTTCTTATATAGCAACATGGATTAAGGTACTCGAACATTTTAACCTTAAATGAGACTGGGGGGAAGGAGAATTAGGAGAGAGGCAACTTCTCCTATCATTCTGCAGGTCGCATATCTTCAAACAATGTTGGTGTAAACATGCCACAATAAGAGTATTAGTATATGCATGCAACGAAATAATTAATAATAATAATTTGATAAAAGGGGCTTCTTTCTTCAATGAGTCGAGATAATTCGAGGATATGGTGAGGTGATCAGTGAAAGAATTAACGTCGGCATCGAAAGAAGAAAATCAAGAAAAAGTGGGATGATTTTGAGGAAATATAGGACTGGGGTCGGTGGCGTTGTCGGAGAAGTAATCCAACGCGAATTGTGTTTGGTGGCTGTGGGAATATTTTTGGAGGTTGAGGGAAGAGAACAAGAGGTGCTGGGAAACCACTAAATTCTCCCAAAAAATTGGTGGGCTGAATTTGAAGGAAAAAAAACAAAGGACAAAACTAAATATATACAAAATTATCATAATAAAATCAATTTTGTACTAATAGCATTTCCAATGCCCGGATGTCCCACTCGGACATCCACTAGGACTTCCCAAAAACACCTCATGCCACGTCACTAGGACTTCCCTTGCACAATCCGCCCTTCCCACTAGGACTTCCCGCAATAAAAAAAATCACAAATTCACAAATAAAGCAATTTACGTTTACGGAAATAAAATTTCAACACGAATACGAACCGTATATATAGAGTTTAAAAAAAAAATACCGGACGTCCGACCCACGCCACAATGGCGGACGTCCCGGTCGCCCGTCGCGGATGTCCGACCGGACGTCCGCCATTGGAGATGCTCTATACTTAACAAAAAAACTTTGATATTGTTATAACTTCAAAATTTGTCAAGTTAGCCTCCACACACGTTGCAGACAACGTTTGCTTTGGTTGGTTTGTTTGTTATGAAAGAAACAACAGATTGCTTCGAAAATTACTCTTTTAATGCATTAATTAGGACAGTGTTTTAAGTTTGAATTCAGTTGGTAAAAGGTGTGAATTCGAAGTTCATAACATTCCGAATCTAATTAAATAAGCTGAAATGCATTTTTATCAGCTGAGTGTAACTCCTCACTCTATGCTTGTTGTGGATGCTATAAATTACTATTTTCAAGTGGAATGTCTTGTTGAGCACATCGAAACATGAAATGCGTAGCTCCGTCACTACATGAAGCATATAATCAATCATGCAGCTTCATGCATAACAAACATAAAAGTTCAAGTGTCAATAGATCAGTCTGCAAATGGTAGGCACTAGGCATAGGTAAAAGAGCCTCGAGCAAAAAAGATAGAGGGTATAAATATGCTGCCTGAATACATCCTACACATTCAGGCAGCATTAATTTCTTACCAAAAGCCAGAGAAGATCACTGCCAGCTCGTAGGCATGTAGCCGTGAATGCCATACCCGGTCTTCCAATTATCCAAGAAAATCACCTTCTTCACGGCCCAGAACGATACAAACAGCACGAAAAGCATCACAACTCTCTGCACAGTCTTGTTCTTCACCCTCACCAATACATGAGTCACAAAAGCCAGCAGCAGCCCCACGATCGTGTACAGGAAGCCAATCGAGAATCCCTCAGCCCCCAGCTGCATCCCTGACCCCTGGTAGAAGAACACCAGCTTCAATGGATCCTGCCTATCCGCAATAAACATCGGCATTTTCCTAATTATATTAAACATCGCCCCCGAAACGCTGAAGAAGTAGACGAAAACCGCCCCCGCCATCCATATGTTCTTATCGTGGAAAATTGTGTTTCCGGCGATCAATTTCTTCAGGAAGAACGGAGTCCAGATCAGGATTACAGCGATTATGAATGCGATCTGTTTCTTCGAAACAACTGGAGGGCGATTGAGCGGCCCAACGGTGAATTTAGCTCTTGATTCGATGAATTCGGCCATCGAATCGCCCAATCTCGAGTAATCGGCGGCGTCCATTTGAATAGATTCCGTCTTTACATCGGAGGCGGTGGGCGGGATGAGGCGGATGTGAGGGAGGGAGTTGACGTCGAAAAGGGCGAAGGATGATTGAGATTCCTGGAATTCGATTTCGAAGAAGAAGAGTTTCGATTTGGAATTAGGGTTATTCGATTGGAAAGAGGCGGAAACGAGGCCGAATTCGGATTTGAGTGTTGGGAGCGAAAGCTCAGGTTTAGAGTGGAACTGGTGCGCGTCGAAGAAGATTAGGGAGTGGAAGGGGCGTGGGGTGGGCAGGGAGACGATGCGGCGGAGGAGGGAGTCGGAGAGGCGGATGACGCCGGTGGGGGACTGCGATTGGAGGTCGGAGAGCTCGGTAAGGAGGGATTCAGAGGAGAGGGATATGGCGGGGGTTGTGAGAAGGGATAGGTGGCTGATGAAGAGGAGAGCTGCGACGGCGAATGTGGTCGGCGAGATCGCCATTGCGACGGCGAGCGGCGGAGGAGAGGAGGGTTTGAAACAAGCAGAGACTTACGAGGACTTTGAGTGTTGTTGGACTTTGCGAAGAAAGCTGACTAGGATTTAGGTACAGGTGGTGGCACCAATGGCATCAGGCCACATCAGATATTCCTATCGTTTTTATTTTATAATAAGTGTGAATTTCATTTCTGTTATACTCTAATGTTTTTAACTTTTTTTTTCAATGTCATATTAGTATTATTTTTTTTATATTTCTATATGATATTCCTATACTTTTTCAATAAATTTGCCACGGCCAAGTTACCAGTCACCAGAGCTTAAATCTGTCGCATTAGACCGGCCAAACTGTCATTGTTGAAATTAATTATTAAATCATCTGTTATAATTTATCATATGTATATTCTCACAATTTGATTATAGATATATTGGGCCTTTTGAAAATACTAGATCTTGTGTGGTTTAAATTTTAAAGTTTATTTTACAAGTCTTAGTGGGCTTGTTGAAGATCATGTATATATAGTACATGGTTTTTTGAACATATTGTGCATATTGAATATCTATTTGAGCTGTTGTTGATGCAATTGCTAGTTACTCCTTCCTTTTAGTAGTAGGCAATTTAAAAAAATTGTGTTAAGTAAATTTACTAAAAAAGAATAAAATAAAATATAAAAAAAGAATAAAATAAAAGATAGCAAAATAAAAGTAACGTACTATCTACAAAAATGGCAAATAACTCTACTTATATAACTCTCTCTCTCTCTCTCTCTCTCTCTCTCTCGTGCCACTTAGATCGACATAACATACTCCATATTAATTTAATTTGCTTCCCCAATTGAAGGAAAAAAAAACAAAATTCTCCCCCAAATTGAAATTTGATTGCTTCTGGCAACAGAAAACGATCCAACCGCGCTATGGTCTGCGAAAAGTGTGAGCTCCTTCTCCATCCTTTTCTACTTTATCTTATGTGACGATTTTGAAATTTTGTTAGGGTTTTCTACGAATTGGGGATTTTTACGTCTATGCATTTGTATGTATGTATCTATATATATGCAGGCGAGAAGAAGCTAGGGAAGGTGATCGTGCCTGACAAGTGGAAGGACGGGGCCCACAACACTACCGAAGGCGGCGACCGTAAGATCAACGAGAACAAGCTCCTCTCCAAGAAAAATAGGTTCCCTTTCTCGAAGCTCTTTTCTTTTTGCAGATTCTCAAGTTCATTAAGTCAATTTGCTTGAATTTATATATCCTTCATTTATTTATAGATTGGAAATTACGCTTATTTTTATTGGAGAGAGTGGAAAATTTGGTTTCAATGTTTTGAGCTGAATGAGTCTGGGTAGCTCTCTTTGGTAGCATAGTTTGATCTGAATTTCTAGTAGGACGCATTGTGAATAATTTGTTTATCAAAATGAATTGAAATGCTTGTTCAGTTTGCAACTTATATTTGTAGGGCCTTGTTTATTTGAATTCAGCTCTGTTTCCATGTTCTCCTGTGCCTTGTGAGAATTATTGAATAGCTATATTTTCATCACTTTTATTCTCCATTTTTGAAAAAGCCGTGCTTGGTTAATGTTCATGGTGCTACAGTAAGGTACTGTAATTGGGTATTTCTTGCTGCAAGTAAAAACCTGTTCTAGTGGTATTGTATACAAATCATAGGGGGGCATTTTCTATTAGGGATATGCATAGATTAATAAATATAGTAGGAGTATACGCTAGCCCTTGATAAATTTCTAGTATGATTTAAGCTAAGTCGATTTGATTCATCATTGAAAGGGGTAGGATTAGATAAATCCTGGCGATGAAGATAAAAATACTCAATCTTCATATCATTAATCCTAGATAATAGACACGTTTTTTGGGAATTTTCTTCTTACATAACTATCATTTTGCACTGTATTACATTTGGTATTATTGTCTTGAAGTCAATTTGTTTTGGATATTGAATACGTTTTGCGTGGTGGACATTGTTGGAAATTGGATTTGCTCATCAGTGTTGAGCCACTAAACATACTAATTGCAAAATCAGGTTTCTATTTACAGACAAATGGTTTCATGACTAATTAATTCGGGATAATAAGAAGAAATATGTTCTACATTTTATATGCTGTGATAATTGCTGTGCATAATTTAGAATCGACTATTAGTGTGTATTTTTTACCTACTCCCCTTGAGTTACACGATATCGGTTGCTTGCAGATGGGCGCCTTATGGACAATCAAAGTGTACCATATGCAAGCAGCAAGTTCACCAGAATGGAAAGTATTGCCATACATGTGCGTACAGTAAAGGTATAGCAGTTTCTTCCATTTGTTCAATGACATGCTAATTTGATGAATGAATTGCCTGCAAAGAGTTTAAATTTATTCAATTTTTGGATTTTTTGGCATTGTAGGAGTGTGTGCGATGTGTGGAAAACAAGTGCTTGACACCAAGCTCTACAAGCAGAGTAATGTATGATGTATCTGCAGCCAGGTTTCACTTGAAGACATCCTCAATATGTCGTTATCTTCTGCTTCTTGTGAGAATGTGTTGATGATAGTACTATATTTGGATAGTATCGCGGTGACTGGAATATAGGGGTGTGCATTCGGGTTTCGGTTCGGTTTTTTGTCAAAACCGAACCAAAACCGAAAAACCGAATTTAGTTCAAAATCCAAACCGAACCGAACCCGAAAAACCGAAAAACCGAAAAACCGAAACCGAAAAACCGAAAACCGAACTTAAAAAACCGAAAAACCCGAACAAAACCGAAAAAACCGAAAAACCCGAAAAAATAAATATAATATTAATATATATATATGTGTAATTTATTTTATTTTATATATACTAATAGAATATTTATATATAATATAAAATTAATAATACATATAATATATATAATATAGTAGAATTTATTAAAATAATATACTATAATTCGGTTATTCGGTTTTTCGGTTTTTTTCTTCGCCCTAACCGAACCGAACCGAAAAACTGAAATTTTTGTATTTTCAAAACCGAACCGAACCGAAAAACCGAAATAACCGAACCGAATTTCAAAATTTCGGTTTGGTTCGGTTCGGATATTCGGTTTCCGGTTTTTTTGCTCACCCCTACTGGAATACTTGAAGAATATGTGCTGCTTGTTGTACAGTGTTACCTCCATCTTGGATTACCAATTCAATTTATATAAAATCATCTTTAGTAGATCAATTTTTACATCACTACTGATTTTATGTGCTGTTCGATGTGTGACTCCATCAATTGTTGCTAAAATGAACTCTTTGTGTTAAATGATCCTATAATAAGGAGTATTTTATTCAGAGAATTCGCTTCCTAATCCCCTCTCATAAATTGTGCTTTCTTGTCTTACAAGAGAAATCTACCTGCTGCGGTTGACCACTAGCTTATATTCTGAAATCATGTGTTTGTTGCTGATTTTACAAATCTGGAAATAATAAAAAAACAAATGTATTACGGAATAAGATAAACATATGGTTTTGAATGCTCATTATCTTTACAAATCAATATTAGTAATTAAATAGGTTGTGAGATTCGAGGTATATGTTGTAAATGAGAAATCATTACTTATAAAAATCAACAGTATATGAGACAGGCAAATACAAAAATGATAAATCCCTCCAAAAATCAATATCTGTGATTTAGACTTTGCATATTTTCATACTCTCTTTGTCCTTAAAAAATATAAACTATTTTCTTATTAGTTTGTCTGTGAAAAGTATGAATTTTCTAATTTTGGAATAGTTAAACAATACATTACCCATACACATTATTTTATTTATAACTTATATCATTGCACTACACTACTAACGATGTGGAGACCACTGTCCACTAACACTACTTGCACTACCATTTATATCTCTCTCTGACTTTACTAATTATACATTAAAACTCGTGCTGAACTAAGTGTTCATATTTTCTAGAGACGGAAGAAGTATGAAGTAAATTCAAATATATGATGACGTAAATCTAATATTATGATGAAGTGTCTTCTCAAATTTTGTAATGCTGTAAAAACTAATGACAACCTAATATACTTGTAGTATGATGAGGTCCATTTAATATTATGATGTGGTTAATTGGATATTATGATGAAGTAACTTCCATATTATAACGAAGTGTATTCTCGAATTTGCAAAATGATCCAGGCGATAAAAATGAATAGTTTTGGAAAGTATTCAATTTACCATTTACCTTTTCAATAACCTAAATATGATAATCTAATGATAACGACATTCATATAATCTCATCTTAAAAGTTCCATACATATAAAATTAGTTGCCTATTTTCAAACACCAATTTTATGAATTCAGATGATCTCAAGATGCATCAGATTTTGGTTTGAAGATGGACACCTGCATTGTCATAGTGTAATCATCCACTAATAATAGTACTCTCTACTCCATTATGTAAGGGTGTTTGCGTGGAACCACGAACATATTATAAGCATGTCCAAGTTGGAAGTGGTGCCTTGTCTTCTAGTATGAGATTTTTGGAATTGGTAAACCATGCATTTCACAAAGATAGCTTCATATCATGGAGTATTTCATAAATCTTTTAAGTTTCATTGGAAAACATAATACCACCACCCCATATAGAAGTGTGGCTTTTAATGAACAAAATTATATACAAGGATAAATTGGCGGCATCAATTTTGGATCAAAGGAGATCGAGTTAGACGTCTAAAATTCGAGTGAGAGCAAGATAAGTCAAATTAAAATGACCTATTATAAAACAACATTCACCTGATATCTACCTACCTTTAACTTTTACTTCGTATTTATTCCGTCCGTCCCATAAAAATAAGGACACTTTCTTTTTTCATTCGCCCCATCAGTGGCTTCTAAGTCAAATTAAAATGACTTAGTATAAAACAACATTCACCTGATATCTACTTACCTCTAACTTTTACTTCGTATTTACTCCGTCCGCTCTATAAAAATAAGGACACTTTCTTTTTTCATTCGCCCCATCAGTGGCGAAGCCACTTTGGGGCCGAGGGCCCTGGTCCCCTATCACTTTGTTTATTTATTATATATTATATATGCAAACAACAATATATATGTAATGTTTGTAGTGTAGTTGGTTGAGGACAGTGTCTCGTAACCCAGATGACTCAGGTTTGAGTCACTCTGGTGACATCTTTCTTCCCTCTCTATTATGCAATATATAGAATGCTGCTTTTTTCCACTTTTCTTTCTACTTATGCAAAATATATAATGGTACTTTTTTCACTTTTCTTTCTACTTAATTTATGCAATACAATGTGTATATTCTAATACTCTAGTCCTCTTTACTTTTCTATTTATTTTATTTTACGTCACTAATTATGTTAATTTTAAATCTTTATCACTTCTTAATTGAAAGTTGCTTCCGTCTATATTATATTTACCAAAAAATTAAAAATAATAAATATTAATTATTTCGAACTTCAGACGTCATCAACATCGAATGAACTCTATAACTTTTAACAGTGACTTGGGCCTCCCATCGTAAAATTTCCGGCTTTACCACTGCACCCCATAAAAGTATCTTATTTCCATTTATTGAAAGTTTTTCTAAACTCGTTACCCACATATGGAGTATATCATTTTATTTACAACTTATACCACTAGGGCTAGGGCTGACAATTTTCGACACGAATTCGCACGAAATTATTGGGTTGGGGTCAAGTCTTATTGGATCCGTCTCCTTATCGGGTTGACCCATTAAGAACCCGATAATTTCGGGTTGGGTTCGGGTCGGATGCGGGTCGGATACGAGTAACCCTTTAAGAAATAATATTATTATTTAAAAATATATATATTACTTTAATGTTTTAATTTCTTATAAATTAGGTTTAAATAGTATAAAATGAATTTTAATTGTGTAAATTAGGTTAAAAATTAAGGTTTAATCGTGTAATATTAGGTTTTAATCGTGTAATATCAGGTTCGGGTTGTTATCGTGTCGTGTCAACCCATATTATATCGTGTCGATAACGGGTTCGTGTCGGGTGCGGGTCGTGTTCGGATTTGAAGGTAGCAGGTCGGGTTCGTGTTCGGATTTACAGTTTCCTTAACATGTCGGGTTCAGGTTAGGCCTTATTGGGTTGGGTCATTATCAGGTTGACCCGATAACGACCCAATCCGCACGACTTGCCAGCCCTAACTAGGGCTCACTATTAAACACTAATAATAATGTGAGATACATCATCTACTAACACTATTTTAACTACTTTTCTCCTCACCTATCTTACTTTACCAACTCTGCATTAATTCTCGTGTTGTCCCAAATGTCCTTATTATTTTTGGGAATGAGGGAGTATTATTTACGTATAGATAAGAATAGGATAATCATATTACAAGTCTACTTATTTTAGTTTTTCCCTATTTATAAATTGTAACTACAGTATGTAAGATAATCTTATAAGAAATTCTATAAAGAAATATCCCGTAAAAGTATATTACTATGAAATTAGTTTTTTTATTGCTTTTCATAATTGTGTGATTTATCAAATTTATAAACGAAGAAAACAGTGGTAACTATGTCGGCCGATTATTACATTGCGGCATGGCCCATTATAACTAAAAGTGCCACCTCTGTAGAAATACCTCACATGCTCGCATTATATATCTTCCATACATTAAGATATTTGCTAAGTAATTTTCTTCAACCTTCGAGAGCGACATAAGAGCAAAAAAGGTTTGGCCCCATAAAAAATAATATGACCCCTATGATTTGATTTATTTAGGGTTCCAACCTAAGATTTCAAAAATATTTATTTTATTTCATATCATTGAGTTGCCCCATAACCCATGATTGGTTGATTACTCTTGTCCACAAATGTAACATGTTTTAACGCACACAACTCGACACAAGCGTTTTACACAAACAATAAATAGTACTACTATCAATTAAATTCTGTTAATCACACTTTAATGTCAAAAAGAATACTCGGGATTTATGGTATTTGGTGTTTTTAGATTATCTTCAACCATTTATACTAAATTTAAATCTATATTATATATTATATTAAAAAATAATTTTATTCCAACCAATCACACCAAATTCAAATTTTGTACTCCATTTTTGTACATATCTCATAATTTTATACCCCCGTCCCAAAAAAAATATGTGCATTTGGAACGGCATATGAATTAATAAAAAATTAGTAAAGTAAGAGAGGTGAAGAGAATGGTATAGTAAAGTAAGAAAGAAGAAGATAATGATAGTTAAAGTAGTGTTAGTCGATAGCGGAACCTACATTATTAAATTGATATAACTTTCCAAAAATGGAATGCACATATTTTTGTGGGACGGACGAAAATGGAAAGTGCACATATTTTTATGGGACGGAGGGAATATCATTTTTGTATATATACAATACACACCCATATTTGCAGTAGATACAATACACACCCATATTTGGTATTGTTTCGGAGAAAACGCAAAAATGGATTTGAGTTTATTGTATAATTGGAGAAGTTTTATATATAAAAAATGAGATTGGTGTATGATTGAAGATGGTGTAATAAAAAGGCTTGTCATATTCATTTTTAATTTATTTTTTTGCACTTCAGTTATTTTGCCCAAATGATGTTGTAAACACCATATGTATATCAGTCTATGTGGAAACTTTATCGAGGATCATCAAGCATAGGATTTATTATCAATTTATTCCTCAAACACTCGTTTGATATATAAGAGCTAGAGTACATCTTTGTGTAAGCTTTATTGAGGATAATCGATTAATTACAGGTTTATTATCAATTTATTTCGTTGATACTCATTTAATGTATATGAAATAAAGTGTTAGTCAATTAATACATAATTTATCAAATATTTTGAAATTTTAAATGTTATTTAAAATGTTAGAAAATTTACCAATTCATTCCGTAATAAATGTTGTTACTGTTAAAATTTTAACTAACACCCTTTAAATTGTTATGTACACCGAAAAATCCATCGACATGTATGCGTCATCGAATTCTCTCAACAAGTTACGGTAGCATGTTTTCAAGTTTCAACATTTTCTTCACTATGCATTACTGAGAATAAATTTTGAATATCAGTATTATCATAAATAATAAACTAAAGGGATACAAGATCATATATTTAAATCATGTCATTGATCTGATAATGATAATGAGTGGATTAGCCTAATTGGTATGGTTACGTTAAAGTGAATTATGCCAAAAATATAGTGAATTGCCGACTAAATGTCCCCCAATCTAGTCATCAACCCATATCAATATCATTGAAAAACGAATATTATTACGAATTGACGGCAGAAATTATTATTGCTGGGAAAATATCGCGTGTGGGATCATACCTAACATTGAGACTGCAGTGAATTATTAATTTCAACGAACTATTCTGTATAAACAATTAAAAAGTTAGATAAGAATGTGGAAAATATATTGTGTTGGTATATAAACAGTTGGAATGGGAGTGTCGTTTTGGATGTGGGCAACGCACATGGAGTCATCGTCTCAATCACGTGAGACTGAGTGGGAATATTAGGCATCCACGTGGACATGGACAAGATACCATTGCCGTTATTACAGTTGGATCTATTTGTAAATTTTTTTTATCATATGTACTGTTTGTTTGCCCTGCCCAGATAGATTAAAATTGGTTAAATATTTTTCTTTGATAGTTTTTAAGGACTTAGTAATTTAATTTTAATAGTATTAATTTTAGAACAACTCTATCTCATAATTATTTTTTAAAAGGATGTTTGGCTAAGTTGATTATGAAAACTTTACAACTGTAACATCTTATAAAATATTTTAATAACTTTTTCATCACGTCATATGTGTCATATTTAATTTTGATATGTAAATTCAAAAGGTTGTGATTCGTAAAGTGGTAGGAGACAAATAAAATTGATTAGATTTTTGTGTGAAAAGTTCCCTTTTATGAAACAACTTGCCATTTAATTTATAATGGGACCGCATATTCAGTCTTTCTGTATGATGGAATTGTAACATAGGAGTATTTATGTAGAGAAAATGTGAGTTAGAAAAATAAAATTGAAGGGAGATGAATTCATATAATAGGGTTATTTGTATATTAATTATTGCTTATAATTAAAAGTGTGAAAAAATAAATTGACATTGAGATCCTTTATTGGGAACTTGTACTTATTGAAGCTTCTGTTTACAATTTACTACTCCCTCCGTCCCACGTTACTTGAGTTGTATTCCATTTTGGGTTGTCCCAAGTTACTTGAGTAATTTCTCTTTTTAGCTAAAAACAAAACATCTAATCACAACTACTTTATTCTTTCTTTTACTTTTTTCTCTCAACTTTCTCTTACTTTATTCACTCATCTATTTTAGTAACGTGGGACGGAGGGAGTATATATTATTCAAATGCATATATTTTTCAAACACATATAAAGAGCTTAAAAACAAGTGTAGTTTTACCATTTCGTACAAATGTATAAAAGTATACATACATTGTTTTAGAGAGAGAGAGAGAGAGAGAGAGAGAGAGAGAGAGAGAGAGAGAGAGAGAGAGAGAGAGAGAGAGAGAGAGAGAGAGAGAGAGAGAGAGAGAGAGAGAGAGAGAGAGAGAGAGAGAGAGAGAGAGAGAGAGAGAGAGAGAGAGAGAGAGAGAGAGAGAGAGAGAGAGAGATGAATATGGTCAGTGGGATGTTGTGGTAGACATGGTGCAATCTGTACCTAACAATTAGGGTTCGTCAGATTAAAATCTAAGCCAAAATTGGCACTGTTCATATATGAAAAATTGAAAGTAATTAGGGTGTTCATGTTTTACGAAATGAACCAAGAAATGTCCCGGCGGAAATTATTATTTTAATCTCACATGGGTTGTGAGACCATAATACCCCCGACTCAAATTCTGCTGCCTAGACGTCCCGCCAAGCAACAAATATTGAGCGGCAAATACTCCAAATTTGATTGCATTTGGGTGGAAATAAAAGAGGCTCCCATCAACACCGCAGAAACCACGCTCATCGAAGAAATTAGGGTTCGCCCAATATTGCAGTGTGAAGATAATATCAGAATGGGTTGGGGCCTTCCCTTTTTTAAGTTTTCGAGATGTCAAGGGCCAAATTAGTAAATGGAACTCCATTTCTGGGCACAATCTTCAAAGCAGAATTTAAAAACCACGTCCTGGAGGAGAATTGATTTAAGGGTATTACACCGCCCAACAGTGCGGGCCTTCTATTTCTGATCGGGCTCTCCAGAAATATTCAGTGAAACATGAACATCATTTAAGCCCAAGAATTCACCCTATTTCTCACCATTTCTGGAAACTTAAACACCCCCTTAATCTTTACCTTTCTCGCATTCTCTAATTAGTTCTGACCAAATTATTTATATACTAGGACTCTGTGACATGACCGAATATGGTTCAAAACTTTGCACTCCAATCATTGTCTACATTTTATTTACTTTTCTTTGCTTCTTAGATTCGTTTTCATCTTTTCAATGGGGCGTTTGAATATGTGTATAAGTAAATTATGAATATGGGCCCTTTTCACTTTTCCCACCCTCATATTAGTTTCAACCTTTGTAGTGAAAGGATGTTTGGTACCAAATTGGGTGTCTCTAGTCCAACTAGAAAAGCAAAGCGTGCCCTACAAAAATGACCAACCTTTTTTATGGAATGACAAAAATGTCCTCCATTAAAATTAGAATTTCCAGAGTAGACATTTTCCTCCTAATTTATCAACATGATATTCGGGTAATTGAACTATAAAGTGTACCAACTGTAAACTCCAATTTCTTAAAAATACTTTTAGACATCAGCAACCACAACACACCTCACCATTTTAATTCAAGATGTGATTTTTATTTTCTTCTCAACTTTCTGTCATAAACTCATTGCACTAATCTCTTAAACAAATCCAATATAGACATAGGCAGCAAGATTAGACAAAATTCTCCTAATTTATCAACATGAAATTTGTGTCGAACTAAGTAATAAGATTACACATTTGTTAGATCAATTACTAGTTGAGAAACACAATCTATTAAAACTACCTTTACTTGCAACTTTCATCTTTAACCCAATTTGACCCATTTTATAATTTACAAATTGAATTAGTAGAGCAAAATGGTATTTCACAAACCAAAGTAAGCTATTGAATGAGGCGATTACACCCAAAATTTATAGAAATAAATGCCCACAAGCGACATCGAATTGTATGGATTCGACATGGAATAACGAAATTGGGGCTGAATAACAGACTACCATGTCCAGGAATAACAAATTGGATTGAATTGAGAATGAGCGGCACAAATCAGACGGTAAAAATTGGAACAAAATTACTCACATAACCACAATTAGAACCCCGACGGACTAGTTAGCCGAAGGGGGATGATAAGGGGGTTACCTGCTTTCACCGGGCATCTTCGGCGTGCATCGCTTGTGGAAGTCGAATAATCGGCGTGGTGAACGAGCTATACACTGCCAACTGGAAATTGTGTGGAAGAAATGAGAGGAAGAGAGCTAAACGACGGAAGGATATGGGTAAAATTGTCTCCAAAATTTCAATCTAGGTTGCTGCACTAGGAAGAGTGCCTTATCGCAATTGAAAAGAGGTATTCAGTTTCTCACTGAACTGTGATACCAATCTCAAAATCTTTCAAGTCAGCGTGTTTTTACCGGGTCATATGTAAAAATCGATTTTGTAACCAAACAGAAAAATAAATATGGATATGGGCCCATATCCACCCTTTTCTAGTTATTCAAACGCCCCCTTATTACTAGTATTTTAGAATAGGATTAAGTGAGATGAATGCCATGCTAAGATAACTTCAAATTAGATTTCTGAAAAATGGGTTTGCATCCTAAATCTTTAAATTCAAAAGAACATCACCATATATCTCTAAAAAATTATTAATCACATTTCATATTATTCTCAACTTTTTCTTTATATTTTGCCCCTAAACCCTCTTGAGTCTTAAAGGCATATTACCATAAATATGTTAGTAAATTCCAAATTCAAATCTAACATTTAAAGTTTACAATACTACTTTCTAAATTTTTAATTTATGTAAAAATATAATGTGCATATATACGTCAATATAATAAGTAAACCATACACATTGCATTTTAAAAAAATGATTACCGCATCCATTCATATATTTTTAGATAATATCATGTACATGGTTTTTATATAATAATTAAAATAAAAGTAATTATTAGTATTATTATTATTTAAAATATAATTTATATAAATCTAAAATTTATAAATATATGCAAGTAATATTTTTTTTGAACAGTGCATGTAAACTTTAAGTGATAAATTTGAATTCAATACCAATGGATTTAGATCAATTAAGACCTCAAGTGATTAATGATTTTTGAGCGATATGTGGTAATAATCTTTTGAAATGGGGGGCCTAAAAATGCCAACTCCATTTTTTAGAGACTTAATTTGAAGTATATACTATAATACTATGTATATCCGTGCTCTTTTTGCTGATCAGTGCGCTTCTTTTCCTGTCACGATGCTAAACTGGCTTCATTGCCCCTTGATGACTTGTATAGTCACAGCGTCTATTTATATATATATATATATAAGCGGCATGCTTTTAAACATTTATATTTATTATAATATTTTAAAACATTATTGGGATCATTTATTTTATAAATTATATTTATATATCTATTTTTATTCATTTATTTCTAAGTAGATAGAAATAGATTAAATCTAGCTTTAATTTTTAAAATAATAATATATGTATATTTTAGTATATAATTTTGCGAGATTGAAGATTGCCACTATATATAGACGAATATTTTGTCTAATTCTCAAGTTTACTTTAATATTCATGTTTAGTATGCAATTAATTAGGAGTATATTTTAATTCTGTGATAGTATAACATTTTGAGCAATTGTAAAATTCTGGATAGTTTTTCTATTGCAAAAACGTACTGATGTACTACTCTATGTTCTCGTTTCCAAAATGCATGTATCTATCACATCATTTTCCATTCGATTATTTGGCATGTAATAATAATATCATTACGAAATGCTAATGCAATTTAGATTCAAGTAGGATATAATTAAGATTATACAGTAAGATTCTCACGTCTCACTTAATAAACTCAAGTCACGTTTAGGGTCTTATTATTAATGAATACCTTTCATCATGAACCCCACAAAATTTGATCGCGCATGTGAACTAATAGGAATTACTCCACAATTAAGCTTTTCATTTCTTATTGGAGCCACGATGGTGCTTTGCAATGAGGTTTTACTGTTTTTAAATATTTAATTTACTATGTTTATAATTTTTTATACAATTAGAGGGAGTACGGTTTGGTCAACTTGATCATTCATTACAAAAAAAATGATCATACGTTTTTCTTTATCGATTCCATCAACCGCTAGAAGTATACGGAGTATGAAAAAATAAAAAACACAAATTTAGTTTTTGTTATATAATGGTTAAAAAAATTGAACCGATTAACAGGCCAGTTATCTAAGGATTAATTATAATAATGAAAAAATAAAAAATGTGTATACTCCATTACGTGGAAAAACTAGAAAAAACAAATCGTAGAATGACCTCTATATATAATTATATCCTTTAAGTCAAAGTGATAAAATTTAAACTAGAGATTATTCCAATTGAATATATACTTTTAAATAGGTACTCCATATTGTGTGGTAAGGGTTGTAATTTGTAACCACTGATTTTTAAACGTATAATTAAAATATTAAAATATAATCGATACCCTGAAAGGAGATAATTCCAGAAAACTAAATCGTCATAATCCTTAATCCATATTTTCACTTGAATTCGTGATAATATCATCACATGAAGAATTGATATATATATATATATATATAGGATTGTGATCAAGATAGAACCATTCTTAAACGTAGAACCATTCTTAAACGTAGAACAAATGCCAAACGGAGGTCGTTAGATCTTTTAATCCAATGGTGTTGATTTGCACAGCAACTTCCCATTACAATCAAAACTATTATTAATGGGTGAATGCAGAGAAGTGAAAAAATAAAGCATGCATGGACTCTTCTTCGTTTCATTCATTCTTCCATCAACATGTGAGTTTTTTCACATGTTGAGTCCGGAATGTCGTGAAAACATAGTCTAATATGTATGATTTTTAATTTTGACCGTCATTTTTTCCTCATCCAATGAATAAAATATGTAGAGTTTTAGGTCATTGTAAGCTTATTTTTACGTCATTATAGTAAGGATGACATGAAATGATCTTAACATGACCTCAAACCCAAAGCTTATAATATGACCTAAAACTGCTTTACAATGACCCTCCGTGTTTTTATTTAATTATTGACCATTGGATTGTCAATTCTCATGGTCAGGATTTGGTCTGGATTTTGTATTGAGATCAAGTTTTGTATTGATCATTTTCATATATATATATATATATATATATATATATATATATATATATATATATTCCAAATCAAGAAAATACGAGATAAAAACTGGGAAGCACTAATATGGTAAAAAAAACCCATGTATTTTTTAGTATATTAATTTGCAACCATAAAACTGAATGTCAAGGTTTATTATCCAATTGCAATAGAGAATCCAATCTAGATATTGAAGATTAGTGATTGCAGTATGAGCCGCGTGTTCATCTCTTGAAACATAGACTCCCATTTCTCTATTCCACCACCTCTCTCAAATTGATAGTACTATACGGGGCTGTTCGGTTGGCAAGATTAAATCTCATGATTAAATATGTATCATGTTTGGTTCATAAGATTGAACCCTTCAACTTAATCTTATATGGATAGTCTCATGATAATTAGTCATAGCCTCCCCCTCCAACTAAAATAATCCCACAACTTAATCTTAGATGGATAGTCTCATGATATTAGTCATGGCAACCGAATGCCACCTACATTTAGTAAATTTGAACACTTGTTATAATTATTGAAGAACCCCCATTTCCCTTCTATAAATATATATCTACTCCGACCATCCTGGACACCACGCATATTCCTTTTCGACAACTCTAAACCCCTCTCTTCTTCATCTCTTCACAATATTATCTCAGTATTTTCGAAATTTTTATTTTCAACATCCATATTTCACGTCTCCTTTCTGCCTTCTAAATCAATAAAAGTAAGTTTGCTCAATTTTTTACTCTTCAATTCAACACTAATATATTTGAAATATCTCATGTAAAAAATGTGCTATTGACATGCAACAAAATGAACCGATGCTTTAGGATTAGAGCCAAGTTGAAGACTAACAATGGTGGCCTCTGAGAATGACTCGAAGCATGCAAACCAAGTAAGCAAAACTATTTTCTAAATGCATAATAGGAGTATAATAATGTGTTAGTTTATTTAAATCATGAGCATAAACATGGTGCCTATGAGTAGAAACATACCACTAAACATTTTTTTTTTTGCCCCTTTTTCTTTTAGTGCAGTAGACATGTTACATATGTATGCACTCTGTATTTTTGTTCATTCTCTTTATTTATTTCGAGCACATTACTCCCAAATTAATTAGGCTTGATTTGGGGGGAGACAAGAACATAAATTAGTCAAACTTTGTCTTATAATCATATAATTATTCAAATGTCAATGTCCAAATATACAATAATATTATCGATGGAGCCCATGATCCATATTCAAATAAATCGAGATTATTAGACATATAAATATATACGCATTTTATTATACGTAGGAGTATTTATTTCTAATTCTCCAAATACTTCTGCCAGTCAAAGTTTGTTCATTTATAATTTATTCTATTTTAGATTGATATGTTGTGAAACTAAGTTGCATAGAGTGATGGGGTCCTGCAATAAAGAATATTATGGTGAATTATCTAATGGAAGCTTCGAGTTTTACAGCACAAATATTATTCAAAACATGACACCTACCCCATCACCTCACACACACATAGTAATGAACTTGTCTTCAAACTCATCAATGGAGATACCTCATACAACGTTTTCATCAACGACAAAACAAGAAAGTTTAGTACGAAAAACATTGTTCATTTTTAAAGAAAAATCTAGTGCTTCTATCACCTTCTCTCTTCTTGTCATTTTCGTCAACTATATCTATTACCACAATTAAATTCTCAAGATTAATTTTCAAGCCCACAGTCACCATAGTATGTAGTAGACCTCTGTTTTTGGTTTTAAGGCGATGAGAATGCACGAGTCGGCTGATCCACCATTTGAGACAACATACAAGAGGCTACTGGAGAAGGTGATGGCGGCGCCGGAAGTGTCGGGCGTGGCGGAATGTGAGCTTCCGATGATTGATCTAAACGAGCTGAAGATGGGCGAGTTGTCGAAGAGAGAATGCAAGAAGAAGATGGCCCAAGCTTCGCAGGAATGGGGTTTTTTCCAAGTGGTAAATCATGGGATTTGTAAAGATGTTTTGGAGAAGATGAGGGAGGAGCAAGTGAAGCTCTTCGCCAAGCCCTTCTCCGACAAGGCGGCGTACAAGGGGAGCTACCGGTGGGGGACGCCCTCCGCCACCTGCCTCGCCCAGCTCTCCTGGTCGGAGGCTTTTCATGTCTCCGTCAGCGACCTACTCTCCTCACTCAACTTCCACCCTAATCTCAGGCAACTTTTATTCTCTCATTACTTATCTACTTGATTCTTTTCTATTTTATTTTCATTTCACTAAATATATATATATATATATATATATATATGGTGTGTTAAGGTCCTTCGCAGCTTTTCAGTCCAAGCTTCTTTTTAATCACAGCCCTCGGATCCTTGAATTGGATGGTTGTGATGATCTGCATTATTACACTATAATGGTGCATTATTAGTCGGTATGCATTATTCAACTGAAAATCTGCATTATTACACTATAATGGTGCATTATTAGTCGGTGTGCATTATTCAACTAAAAATCTGCATTATTAAATGACACGTGACATCAATCTAACCGTCGGATGACAAAATCGTGGGGCTGAGATTAAAAAGAACAATAGAACAAAAGATACAAAAAGGAAATGAATACATCTATATATATATATATATCTATAGCGTTATTCTCCTATTCATTCCTTAGATCCTTTATTCTTCTTAATATGGGCCGTTAGATCTCATTCATCAACTGTCCAGATGATCTGCATTATTACACTATAATGGTGCATTTTTAGTCGGTGTGCATTATTCAACTGAAAATCTGCATTATTAAATGACACGTGGCACCAATCTAACCGTCGGATATATATATATATATATGATTGTGATCAAGATAGAACCATTCTTAAACGTAGAACCATTCTTAAACGTAGAACAAATGCCAAACGGAGGTCGTTAGATCTTTTAATCCAATGGTGTTGATTTGCACAGCAACTTCCCATTACAACCAAAACTATTATTAATGGGTGAATGCAGAGAAGTGAAAAAATAAAGCATGCATGGACTCTTCTTCGTTTCATTCATATATATATATATATATATATATATATATATATATATATATATATATATATATATATAGGACTGTGATCAATACCAAACTACTGCTAAACCTTAAACGCCGAACAACATTATTATATGTAAATAGGAGTTCATTATAATGAACTAATAACAAACTTATAATGAACTTCAGATTTCTAAACTATGCATAATGATGTCATTGTTTTTAAATCTCAGAATTCCCTATAATGAACTACAAATAAAGTTGTAATGAACTATGCGTTATTATATAATGATGTGTTTTCATGATACTATTGAGACAAAGAGAATAGTGTCAAGACATGAGAAAGCCAACTCAAGTCCTAACTTAGTTGTCAAGTTAATTACTACTGGTATTATTGAAAAGAAAAGTGAAGGAGTTGGCAAAAAATATTTTGTACGGTGAAACTTCGTTCGGTGAGAGTTGTTATAAAAAATGAGTGCCGCACACGTGTCATCCCTTGCATGCATGCTGTGGATGTCCCCTTTACAATTGAGTTAATAATCATTCACTAACTCGGTGAAAAAATTCCGATGATTTTTTTTGTTGTTGAAATTTCAGCTCAATAATGAGGCAATATGCGAGGATGGTGTCTGAATTGTCACAGAAATTGGTGGAGATATTGGCATCAGAATTGGGGCAGAAATCAGATTTCTTCAAAGAGAAATGTGTGGAGAGCACATGTTACCTGAGATTAAACAGATACCCAGCGTGCCCAATTTCCCCAGATATGTTTGGAATAATGGCACACACTGATAGTGACTTCATCACAGTGTTGCACCAAGACCAAATCGGTGGACTCCAGCTCGTCAAAGATGGCAGCTGGTTTGCCGTTAAACCTAATCCCCAAGCCCTTGTTATCAACATTGGTGATTTGTTTCAGGTAAAAATCCACAATTTATTTATAAGACAAATAAAAAGAATATGAAATAAACATTGCAATTGCAGGCGTGGAGTAATAATGTGTATAAAAGCGTGGAGCATAGGGTAGTGGCGAACCCTGTATATGAAAGGTTCTCAACGGCATACTTCTTCTGCCCATCATACGACACCGTGATAGCAAGTGGCGTTGAGCCTTGTGTTTATAAAAGCTTCACCTTTGTAGAATACAGAAAACAAGTCCAACAAGATGTCAAGTTTTTTGGCCACAAAATTGGACTCCCCAGATTTCTTCTACAAACTCACTAGACGTAGTTCACTAGATCATAGTTGTAACGCCCCACTTTTTGGACCCTAATTTTTCGAACCCTAAAAATTTTGCATTAAATGTTTTAATGCCGTGAAGCATGTGGGTTAATTGACGAGTAAATTAATTGCTTGATGTCTACGTGACCTAATTGCGTGTTGGAGTTGAGATTGATTTGAATAGTCAAATCCGTGGAATATATGACGTGGCCGTTGAAAGGTCAATGATTGAATTGTGGCATGACAGTGTGAATTTTTGGTGCGGGGTGGAAAAATTATTTTAACGAATTATCTTCTGAGGGTGAGTGAGATTTAATAGGATCATCAATAATTACCTTGCCTTTTTATTTGAAATTTTCGACCACTATTATTTATTGGAGAGAAATTCTATTTTTCCTGGATTTAATTATTTGCCTGGGATAATTATCCAAATTAAATCCAAAGCCGATTATTCCTTATTCTCTCCATGAAAAATTCGACCCCTACCTTATTCCTAAGGAGATTTCGAAAATCTCCTATTTATGGGAGGGGAAATTGTTTATCATATATATTTTTGATCCCTTATTTATTCCCTCCCATGAATAAATTCAAAGATCCTAGCAAATCTTGCCCTATCCTATTTAAATTAGGATTTGAATTTAATTCCTTGTGGGAGAATATATAAAAAAATCGGCTACTCACTATTTATTGGAAGGATTTATTATTTTTATTCTGCTCCGTATTATTCTATTCTACTCCGTGAAATACCAAATTAAATCATAGGCTAATTAAATAGCCTATAATTTTGAAATCCCCCTTATTCCTCCCCAAAAATCACGTCGATTCCTCCCCACCAAATCTTCCCCAAATCTTCATGTAATTAATTGGGGATTATATTCTAACTCTATAAATAATAGAGGAAAGAAAATCCTAACCCTAGCCAACTACACGCCTCCCTCACATCCCACACGCCACTCTTCACCACTCCTCTTCCACTTGTTTTTCTTTTTCCCTCAAGATCTCTTCATTCTTTGCCAAGAATTGTTGAAGAACCAAGATTATACGTTGTTCTACCGATCGTTTCAATCAAGAGAGGTATAATTGAACTTCTTTTCCTCATCCTCTCCATTGAAACCTCGATTTTGATTCCATCATGCATATAATAAGTGTAGAGATCGTAGATCTAATATTTAATCGGGTGGGATTGATGGTTGCATGAAAAAAAAAGGATATGTATATGCATTTAGGTTGTTTATGAATGAACTTGTGGATGATTTGTGGTGAATGCTATGTGAATATATGAGAACATGATGGTGAGATCTTTTTGAAGCGTGACTATGTGTTGGAAGTATGAATATATACGTTGGGATGAATATTTGATAAACCCTAATTCGAAATTTGGAAGCATGACAACTGTGGTGTTCGGACAGTAAATTGTTTGACTGACCAAACGATCTTATTTTGGTGCGAGATTTTAACTGAGTAAACTTAAAGGTGTCTTCTGTGTTGTGTGTGAAAATCAGCCTTTTTGGTCGAAAGATGAATATTTAATGAATTATTGAAGTCGACTGCGCAGTTCTATCAGAATTTGTATTCTCGACTAGTGAGTTTCGTTTTTGATTTGACCGACCTAAACATGTTATTTTGATGTAAAATTTTAACTGGATGACCTTTGATGTGTATACTGGGTTGTGGCAAAATTTCAGCCCCAACGGAGGTCGGATGGATTTTTAATGATTTTTACAAAACGACTGCGCTTTTCTGCCAGATTTAAGTCATGCAAAGATAATCTATGTTGTTAAGCTTTGAATGATATACATGATGCATATGTGTTAAGGAACCCATTCTATGATGTAGTGATGTGTTGTACGTTGATGTATGCTATGGTGTGTTTCCTTATGTTGATAAAATGAATGGATGGGAAAAGGGAAACGTTGGTGACATGCATGATTTTGAGTCGATACTTGTGACTGATTTATGATACACATAAATTTTAAAGGTGATAACTCGCGCTTTCAGCGTGATAGCAAGGGGAAGAAAGTACTTGAGATCTAAGCCGTCGAGGTGGGCTTTCTTTTAAATAAGGACGATGTCCTAAATGTTTTATTGATAGGAATGAAATTGTGTTTATCATGCCTTGTTTGATTTTAACGTGCCTATCTGATATGGATTGAAGCCATTATTATTTAAATCGAATTCGGGTCCTCGTAGGGCCGCAAACCCTACTTGGACTAGTGTACACCTATGGTAGACCGTGTGCTAGCGTACGGGCTGGCCGGTCTAGTGACTTGGTTTGTGGCCACATTCCATGTCATGTATTGACAAATATGGCTAACGTCTATGAGAAAATGACTGATCAGTCGACTTTTACAATGGGAAATGATTTTGGTACCTCGGGCCTTTCTAAAAAATAAAACCCCGATGGATACTTGAAAAAGGCATGATAAATAAATATTCTTTTGATGAACTGTTTTCGGCGTTAAGTCCACTGAGTATTATTATAGTACTAATCCCTGCAGGTGTTTTCCTTATGTGCAGGTTGAGCGGCGACGAGCGGTTGGCGGTGTTGAACAAATTAATTAAATTGATATGATTGACTTGAAACTCCTAGTGTCGTCGTGTCTCCACACATGACTTCACTTTTCTCTTGGATGCTTCCGCTAAAACATGATTTTCTTATCTTTTGGTTGATATTGAAACTATTGAATTACTGTTTTGGATTATTTTGAACCTTGCCCTTTTGACCTAAATTATGATAGTCACTTTTCATGGGTTTTTTCTTCATTGCTAAAGCATGACCTTCTTTTCTTATACTTAATTGTTCATTAAATACTCTGGTCAAACCTCTTGATGAAACCCTAGCCTATTGTCCTTGTTGCATTTAAGTCCGTTTAAGTCGCGATCGCCGCATTTATTCTACTCTAGAAGGGCGGTCGTGACAATAGTACTAGTAATTTATAAGATGAGAGACCAATGGCAAGTGGCCAGAACTTAATTATGGAGGCCGCGGAATTAAATTAAATGCAAGCACCTCGAGCACTTGTACGTACCACACGCTTGAGCACAAGCGCGATGCTGTTTTTAGTGATAAAACACAAGTTTCAACTGTATTCAGATATAACAAAATTTACAAAATAGTTAAAGGTTATAGCATGGAATGTCAATTATATTTGTTGTTAGTACAAATATAAAAAGGTTACAGGTTATAGCACTTGGGTAGTTTTAAACGTATATTATACTCCTTTCGTTCAGAGATAAGCGACTCACCTTCCTTTTTGGGACGTCCCAAGATAAGTGAGCCGTTTGTGCTCACTTATCTTGGGACGAAGGGAGTAATAGTTTCAGGTAAAGTATATACGGTAAAATCAGTATATTTGTTTTAAATTTAATTTGTTCCATTAACTAACATTCTAAGGTGGAATATGTTCTAGTTGGGCCAACTCACAAAGAAATGGAGTGTAATAGAGCCAAATATGTTTTCAAAATTTGTATTTCTTTGGTCTTGGGCAATTGATTTAACCTTGTTAATATTGGTAGTACAATAGCAAATAAATAAAGTAGGTAACACAACAATAAATCTATTTGCAAGAATAACTATTTTTAAATTTTTATGAAAAAAATATTATGGCCAGTTTCTACATAAATCTTTTGGAAGCCAATGATGCACACCTATGTAGATGGCCTATAAACCGCTCAAACCGAACCGGTGGGTTCGGTTCTAATATTTTATGAAATCATAACCGATTAATATGAAATCTTATAGGCTGCTAATTAAATAGTACTGTTAAGAATTAATCTGAAAAAACCAATATAACGATATTAAATAAATTATTTATGGAAGAGGTTAAAAGGATCTGTCAATCTGACGAAGGGAAGAGTTGTAGAATACCGAAGGAGTCGACGCTGCCCCGATATCTCAGTGGTGAGATACCAAACCGAAACACCCGCAAAAAAAGAGAAAATGATTTCCTCCTCAACCTCATCCTCCTTGTCGAACATCCCGCCAACGCCGTCGCAGCCCACCGCCCCGACCTTCTCCGATCCTCCGTCCTCGCCTGAATCTCCGTCGCGCCGAATCAAATCAAGCCCGCAGCTGAACCGCTGGTCAAGAGCTCGCGCCGTACGGTCCGGCCGTAAATTGATCCGCCCGGTCGAGAGATCTGCTGATGTGATGACTGCCGCCGACTCTCCGGCGATTCTAGTCTCCGATACTAATAATAGTAATGGTAGTGGAAATGAGCTGCCGCTTTTTAGCGACGGTGGGGAGGGGTTAGCCGCAGCTAAGTCGATATACATGGTTTCTGACGGAACGGGGTGGACGGTGGAGCATTCCGTCACCGCTGCGTTGGGTCAGTTTGAGCATTGTTTGGTGGATCGGGTTTGCCCGATTAATACCCATTTGTTTTCGGGGGTAAGTTGCTCTTTTTTTACTGCTTCATTTTTCACTGGACCCATTGCCCTTGCTTATCTAACTGCGAGCTTCACTTAATCAAATCAATATTTATGTATGTTACTCTTATTATTACTCGATTGGTTAATCTTGTTTGTTGGAATGAATTAGGGAGTATGAAATATTAAATGCAGATATAGTGGAACTTCTATGATAAATCTTATACTGTTCAAATGCTTATTAATAAGTAGTGATAGCCAATGATTTTTGTGGGAACTATTATCTGAAGTATGGCTGCTTAACTTTTGACATGATACAAACACCCAGAATTCAATGGTTCAGAATCTCGTGTTCGTGTTTTTATCATACAGATGTAACAAGGCCGAGGGTGATAATTTTGTGTCGTGTTTGTATAACATGAGAATCTCGTATTAGGTTCGTGTTGGACAGTTAGTTGAATTTGTTTTCGTGTCATGGCCATGTTTGTTGTGTTCGTGTTTGTGTCATTATGGTGTCAACAACATGACACACGGATTGTCAAGACCTACTTAGGAGTTTGGGTATGCTTTGTCAATGCGCGAATGGTTTTAATGACCAATCTGAAATGGTAATACTGTATATACCAATCTGACTTGGCATTACTGTTATTATTTTCTTCCCGAGTCTTCGACATAACTTATATTTCTGGGATGTTAATGCTATTTGTATTGTAGTTTGCTCCAATAATTTAGAAGCAAGTATATTAAAACTATGATGCATATCTGTATCAAGATCTTCAGTCATAGTTGTGTTTTTGAAGATCAATGGTATAGACTGTATTTGAGTCGTGTCACTTTCATGTCCATGTCGTGTTCGCATTTGTATAAATCGTGTTGTGCTTATGTTCTTCGTGTCAAGCAGATTCTTAACAGACCGTCATGTTCTTGTTCATCTTTTTAAAGATTGATGATGTAGACCGATTGATGGAGGTGGTCGCGCAAGCGGCCAAGGAAGGAGCAATGCTAGTATACACTCTCGCAGATCCTTCAATCGCCGAATCAGCTCGACAAGCCTGCCTGCTGTGGGGTGTGACATCTCTCGACGTTCTTAGCCCCATAACCGAAGCCGTTGCTTCTCATCTCGGCGTGTCTCCTTCCGGCCTCTCCAGGTGGGCTCCCGGGCGGAACAGCTCGCTCGGGGAGGACTACTTTCGCAGGATTGAGGCCATCGAGTTCACCATGAAGCAAGATGACGGAGCATTTCCCCGGAACCTCCATCAGGCCGATATCGTCCTCACGGGTGTGTCTCGTACCGGGAAGACACCGTTGTCCATATACCTCGCGCAGAAAGGGTACAAAGTGGCGAATGTGCCTATTGTCATGAATGTTGACCTCCCGAAGATGCTATTCGAGGTCGATCCTGAGAAGGTGTTCGCTCTCACGATCAATCCGGTCGCATTGCGATCGATCCGACGAGCAAGGGCGAAGACGTTGGGGTTGGGGGATAGTGTGATGAAATGCAACTATTCAGAAATGGACTACGTTAAACAAGAGCTTGAGTTTGCTAGCAAGATTTTCCAGCAGAATCCCATTTGGCCTGTGATTGGTGAGTTGATACAAGCTTTTGTACACTCTGTTCCTTAATAGTTGTTGTTGCAGTCTTGATTCATTTGGTTTTATGATGCAGAGGTTACAGCTAAAGCAATTGAGGAAACTGCTGCAATTGTGCTGAGGCTTTACCATGATAGGAAAAATAGATGTTTAATGCCTAGGATTTCGAAACGCTACTGAATCTATGTATTTTCTCGTGAAATGCATTATAAAGGTGTAGTTTATCTATTAAGTCTCTATAGCAATTTCCTCTGCCCCATATTAACATCTGAACTTTCCCTTTTATTTTATTTAACGTTTTTCATCCGATTTCTTAGAATACCACATTCCTGTTCTGAAATGCATAAGTTAATTTAAATAGGGCCCGATGATATAGCTATGTGATTGTGAACTCCTGAAATATCCCAGTTGGATATATGAATATATAGTTATGTTCTGTATTTTAATTGTTTGACCAAAAGATGGAAGTTGAAGGTATATATATCCAGACATGGAGATCAATTCTGCCAACTGATCTGGATCTGGATTTTGTTGGAGCATAGAGTCTACAGGTGCTGAACACTAGAGCCATGATCCAACTGAAGGAAGACACTTTTCTTGGAGATGGAGCTCATGGTGCACTCCCACAACCCAAAACATAGCCGAATGGGGTCAGGTTTGGGGCTTTGGTTGCTATAATACGAAATAGTTGTTTCCTTGTATATCCTATCAATGATAATATAGTAAAAATTCCTGGCTTACCAAAGGCCTCAGGTAAATTGGGTAAACAACAATCTTGTGTTCTTTACTGCTT
The DNA here is from genome assembly GCF_004379255.2 of Salvia splendens. Taxonomy (NCBI): domain Eukaryota; kingdom Viridiplantae; phylum Streptophyta; class Magnoliopsida; order Lamiales; family Lamiaceae; genus Salvia; species Salvia splendens. The sequence goes on along the minus strand of NC_056036.1, from coordinate 8,006,751 downwards.
CTCGTTATTATTGTGCTGTGTTATTTCCTGACGGATTTTGATTGTTTTTAGTGTGGTAGTTTCACAGTTTTGCTGTCAATGTCTTGTGATTGCTACTTACGATGCTATTGTCATTCATCTTGCTGGTGTAAACATGCATGTAGCATTTTAGAGTATGTTCTCTTTGATTGCAAAGAGGTGGAAAGCATACATTTTCATCATTTTTCCCCTCGTTAGATGGATTTTCAACGTGCAGTCGCTCGACATGAATTTATAGGCCTCCGACAGAACGGATTTAGTTACAGCAGATGCTAACCAGAAATAATGTTTGTAAACATTCAAGACGAAGTAGTAAATAAAATAGTGTTGGGCGAATGAAAAACATTCAGCATGTTCTTCATGAACAGACAGATTCAGCCGTTTGTGGTTCTATATTAGCTGATTCTCTGCAGAAGCATCTTTCACATGATTCTGAGGGTCAGAGGCGTTAGGAAGGTGGTGGATTATGGGAGAACTGAAGCAACTAACTATGTTATGGAAGATGAGAGCAGAAGTGTGGCTGCTGAGGCTGGGCCTGGGAGAGTGGAGCTGAAGAGATCAGTCACCAATTAAACTTATCATTTACTTGTTGGAAAATTAAGCAAGGAATGCCGATATGCATCTGGATCTAGATCATAATTCATACTACTACTTTTCTTTTATCTATCTTGGCGAGATATACCCCATCTATAAAATACTCTAAAATAGATGGGAAAGGTTTCTTAAATAAATAAAATGAAATTTTATTTTCTCTTTTTTCTTTCATTTACAATACAAATAAATTGAATTTGATACCCTTCCATTTCTTGGTATTTTCGTTCCTATTCACAATTCTCTAAGCTAATAGAGATCTCAATTATTCTGGTTAATCCAGAATGGAAAGTCAAATCCTTGTATTTCATAAAAATTGGGGGAAATATAATCCTTACGCAAGGGCCATCCTATCCAACTTTCAGGCATTAAAATACGTTTCAAGCGCGGATGATTATCATAAGAGATTCCCAACATATCATAGGATTCTCGTTCTTGAAAATCCACGCTTTTCCAAAATTTTCTATAAATATGCAATAAAATATCAAGATTTTTGTCGAACAAAAATGTGATATATAGAATATATGTGAGGAGTATCTATATAAATAAATGTGTTGTGGTATTATTTTGCGTAAGTTGACAAGGTAAAAGCTAAAGTGTTTTTCTTAATTTGTCAAAATAACCAAATCTGTCTTTGTCTATTCACTCGACCTCATTGTACTCTTAAATATTTCTTCAAAACTAAATTAAGCTCCTACATATTTCTTACATATTCCAACATTACTATATTTAAAATATTCAATTTACTTGTTGGTACTTTTTCAAACTTTTAAAAATTAATGAAGTATTTTTTTTTCTCAAATGTACATTTAATTATATTTTTATTCATTACTCCATTTTATTATTTTATTTTTATATTTAGAATAAAAAAATTATGCTATTATATAGAAATAATAATTTATAACCCCAATAGCTACGATTGATATCCCTATACATCATAACTCTTACGTTTGTTATAATAAAAGTCAATTTGTCTCCATATTCTCTAAAATAATTTCAAGATTTAGATATATATAAAACTTTACACTAAAATTAAATTTAATATAATATACATCATTTCCATTAGACTAAGATAGTATTCCTCTTGAATAGGTAAATATTCAGGTGTAAAATAAAGTGCTTCACTCAAGTAAAAAATATATGGGATCTTCTCCATTAAATGTAAAACTGCTATTCCTATCTGTTTGCTCCTTTACATACATATTTATATAGAATCATTCGCATCCGCACATATTTGTCAACTATTGTTTTATGCAAATTAATGTAGAATCATATACACCTGTGACCTGTCAGATTGAAACGAGAAAACTCACATCTTTATCGAACATAATTAAAGCATCACAAAATTCATGAAGAAACAATCACAACAGTGCTAAAGATAGAATCTAAAAAATCCAGCAAAAAACATAGTCTTTAAAATTGATGTGCCAAATGATTTCCTCATAATCAAGAATTTATAAAATTTCATCTTTGACCTTGAGATCCTATCTCTATTCCAAGACTCTCATCCACCCACATCCAGTTACCTGCATTTCAAAAGAAAACATCATGAATGAAGATCTAACAAAAAAAATATAAGAAACATAAAATAAAAAAAGATGAATCACATACTTTGAGAATGGCATAGAGGTGGATCTTCAAAGAGAGAAAGAGACATCTGTTTATGAGCAACACCAATGTCGAATAAGATCAATCCGGAGTCAGGATTGTAGACAATGATATCCTTGACGGGCAGCCAGAGAAAGAGCTCTTCCTGAGTCAAGCCCTCGAGCCCGATGAGGCGGCCGTAGGTGAGGTTTGCTCGGACAACCTTGTCGTAGAACACCCTAGTTTCAAACTTGGTGAGACAAGGCCTCTCGAGGTAGACTTGGAGGAGGCCGTCGTCGTTGAGGTCGTAGGATTTTACGACGCTCTTGGGGAAGAGGCCGGGCGGGAGGCCATTGCTCTTGAGCAGCTCATGAATGGAGGTGGAATTTGTGGCAACAGCTAGAACAAGGAGATGGATTAGGAGAAAACTGAGTGTTCTTCCCATCTCAGATTTTGCCTAATTAATTAGTGGGAGACCTTAATTTTTAAAGAGGGTTTATATGTGGTAGTGAGTGCTCCTTTTACTCATTCTCTTGTGTACTAATTCATGACACGCGTTCGATATTGTTTTATTTTATGTTTTGTTATATATGTCTGTTACAGTAATATACAACTCTATATATATAATTTGCACTAGAATTACTACAGTTTAAGCACAAACCTAATAAAATTGAAGCAAATTAAGAACACCATAAATCAACGTTATTGTTGAAGTTTTATGAAAATTGAATCTAATTTGGAATAATACCAAGATTTAAAGATTATAATTGAATTGCAATTATATCCGTAAATATCACCTTATTTATAATAATCTATTAGTGTTAATCTTAAACACTAATTCACTAGATATTCATAAATAAATGAAGATCCATACAAGTCAGCTCATCCTTCGAGAGTTTGAAATTAGTCCATTTGTATGGAAAGTTACATATGATTTTGGATTTGTGAAATAAAGGCATGTTTGTTTTTTTTGGTGAAAAACAATCTTTATGAATTATCCAACGAGATTTGTTATTTTTTGGTAACAAAAATCCCTTTTTGAAGGGACGGAGTTTAAATGTTAGCAGAATAAATACTACAATACAAGCAATAACGCATACAGAAAATAAACAAGAAAACAGAACAGAGAACAAACCAACAAGAAGGGCGGACTTAATGATTTGAGCATTTTAATTAGTATTCCTACTTTTGTACGGTTGAATGAATGTGGTAAGAATCTTGATCCCTCGTCACCCTATTTGGGGGCCGCTTGCTGGAACCTGGGCATTTTACTTGCCACGTGGAATAAAAATAGTAGGAATTTTTACAATAACAGGATATAAATTTTATTCATTTTGAGACAATAAAATCTAGCAATAAATGAAATTAAGCCTTCATATACTCATATTTGCTTATGAGACTATTTCTTCTATTTCAAAAAAGGCCAACATTTCGATTAATTATAAGAGAATTCGAAATTCATTGCTTGAACCAAACCAAAACAAAGACGAACTTGAACAAGGATATAATTTATCCCAGTTGAATATCCATTCAGTTATTGGGCCACAATAAAAAACATTATATTAAAGCCCAGCCGTTATTTAAGTAACCCAAGTCCATTCACTGCATCACAAGTTATGATGGAGCAGAATCAAATAAAATAAATTTGGTGGATGATTAAATTAGATGTGACCATTTTATATTAGCACATCTGAGCATTACAGAATAATAATATTTCATGAATAGTTTTAATATTTAGCTTGACTCCAATTTATATGGAAGTCTCAAAACTACACATACATGCATCACTAAAAATAAATATTAGTAATGAAATTTATAAATATGAACTACTTGCTACAACACAATAATTTAATTATAATAAAAAATGTACTCCATAATTGTTGGGCAGTATAAAAAGCACGTTTTACCATCAGATAAAATGTCTGATTGTTAACGCTATCCACTGGTAAATTTGTCTGCCGATAAAACTCGTTTTTTGTATTGCTAATCCACAACTATTTGTGAAATCCAATATTCCAATAATTTAAATTTGGGGCAAATTATAATTACATGGCATAAATTTTCATTGATGTACATATCATATGTTCACATTGCTATTCATATGTACACATCATAGAATGTAGATTTATACAAAAAACAGAGAAAATATTGAACAATCATGCATATAATATAGTACCTTAGCTATTATATGCTTATGTTCTCATGCTTAAGCCAAACCAAATTTTGAAATATGAGCAATTTTAGATATGTGTTGGATTGGAGATTGCACAAGGACTAAAGAAATAATTCCATTTAGTAATGGACCAATGCTTCCCACCTTGTATGATGGGTTATATAGCTCATGTATTCAACTCTATAAATATAATCTTAGCTCAAGATTCAAGGGATTGGGCTCCATCTTATACTTATAAAACTAGCCCTTCATTTTTATCTTTTTGTTAAATAGTATAGTACGTAATCATAACCCTAAATAAAGTATATAGCCCACGTCGTCTTAAGCCTTATTTTCGTAGTCATAAAAAGTGACTTCAAATCTTAATTAAATTAATACTAAAAAGTTTCAATATTCCTTTGGTCTCATAACTAATGGTGGATTACTTGGAGTCAACTTTTTATAATATGTATTTCTATAAAAAGTTACACGGTTTCAAACGTTTTTTGGCTGACCATAAAGTTGAATATGTAAATATATGATTTAGTTGAAGATGTCTATATATCTTTAGTGCATCAGTGCTATTGTCAAAAGTGACTAGAAGAATAGTATAATCCAAGAAAAGCAATCAATATTCAAAAGAAAGAAAGAAAGCTCAAAGTCTCTTACATAGCAATGAGTACTTTTGAGTGGTGTCTATTGATCGCCTACAACATTTTCATGACAAAATAGACTTCAAAATAAAGCGACATACAGTATATAGATATAATTAAAGGTGGTTTTTGAGAACAAATGTAGGATAAGGTTAAGCGTATGATGCATTTGTATCACATATATCACGCATAATTAAAATTCAAAATTTAAATATGATACTAAAACAAAGAATGAGAAAATTTAAATTTAAAAGAAATAATATGTTGGTTAGACAAATTAAGAATAAATCTCTCAATTGCCTAATTAATCCATACCCGGCCCAACACTATAAAAGTTAAATTACAATAATTTGCACAAATATCTATGATAATGCAACAAAGCAATTAAAATCCATGTCATTGTAGTACTCCATAAATAATATTATCAACAAAGTAGTTGAATATCAACTATCGTAGTCTTTAAACGTTGCTTTATGAATATTAAGATAAATTAGATAACGATGTTCACGTACATCCAACTTATTTAACAATTTTGTGTTCCAAAGTTGTTCAATAATTGTAGTTCATCTTCAAAATTATTCTAACAGAAGTGATTTGTGATGATATTAAATATTTTAACTTGACTTATTATACTAGAAGTACCAAAATATTAAGAAAGGAGAGAATGGAATAATGAGTTGTTCCAACACATCTCTCAACTCCGTGATTCCTAAATTGGACCTAAACCAAAATGAATAAATATTTCCTTATTTTGTAGGCCCATGAATTCAGCCTTATTTTGTACTCCTATTGATAACAACAAATGAAATTAAATTGCTGTATGATGATGTATTGAGAATGTCACCATTAAATATCACAACAAAATGTCAATATTATTACCCATTAATACTTCATACTAATATGTAAAATAAATTAATCAATAAGCAAGGGTCAATTTGAACATGTAATTAGGCATGTAAATTCGGATACCCGCGGGTACCCAAACCCGAAAATTCGGGTACCCGAACCCGAAATCTCAAAAATATCATACCCAATACCCGACCCGTATGTGAATTCGGGTACCCTAATACCCGGTGCGGGTACCCGAACCTAACTAATCGGGTACACATAAACCCGAAATTATTATATTTCAAATTTATTCTTTTATATAAATTATATTGTGATGAGAATAGAAATTATTAAAAATAACACAATAATACTATTTATTGACTATTGTTAAAAGTTTAAACTTCAATTTTAATGTTTTAGCTTTCTCTAGATTATGATTCTATGACTATATAATAGACATTAGACAAATAGACACTACTTAATTTTAAAATAAAGAAATTTTTGGCATAAATCTACATGTGATTAAATAAATTTACCCTACGGCCATAGGCCCTATACTTAATAAAAATATTTATCACAAATACATAACTAATCGGGTATTAGTCGGGTACTCTAATACGGGTTTCGGGTACCCTAAACCCGAAAAATCCTAGCATTAACTACCCAAACCCGTACCCGAACCCATAATTTCGAGTTTTTAGTACCCAAAACCCGTTGGGTATTGGGTCGGGATAGGGTATACCCGAAATCCGTGGACTAAATTTGCAGGCCTACATGTGATCCCACACGCCAAATCTTTAGGCAAAAATGCACGCAGTTATAAGTCAAAAAGTCAACTGAGTACGACTTGCAAAGACTTTACTTTTGGGTTGAAAACCGGTTTAACAAATTTCAAACTCTTTAAAGTCAATTAAGTGCACCATAGCATCTAATTAGAGCGAAAATTACTTTTTATTAAAAGAAAATTATGATGAAATTATCAATGGTAATTTAGTCACTTGTGTAAACTTTGTCTCTTTACGACCCTTTCTAAATTAACTAGTAATGGAGGATGCAAGCATAAATGTCTTTTTAAACTTTCACCAACCGTTGAATTAGAGCATCCACAATGGCGCCTAGCGCACCGCTTAGCCGAGCCCCGGCGCTAGGCGGTGCTCTCGGCGAACCATTGCAACCGCCTAGCGGTTTTCCGAAAAAAAATCGCCTAGCGCTAGGCGATATACGGGCGCTCGGCGATGCGCTCGGCGCCATTGCAGGGTCCGGATCGCCTAGCGGATTTTTTTAATTAATTTTCGAAACACTATAAATACGCGATTTGCACGTCATTTTCATTCGCACCACTTGTTTTAACGAGTTTTCTCTCTATCTTAATTTCTGTACAAGAGCAACAACGCGAAATGGAGAACAACAACGAAGGTACTCTAGTGACGAGCAGGCCTCAAACTCCCCCGGTAACCGTGGGAGGTGGATGGGGTCCGATGCCAGGGTACTACAACATATACCCGTGGTAGGGGATGATGCCCGGGATGGCAGCCGGGGGAAATATGCCCTGGATGGCAGCTGTGGGGAGTATGCCTGCGTGGCAGGGGGTACCGGGGATGCAACCCGGTATGCAGATGATGCCGGGGTGGTTGCCCGGGATGCAGATGATGCCGGGGGAGGGGGGACGGCGATGCAGCCCCCGACAGGAGGGGTACCGGTGACGCAGGGGACGCTGGGGGAGGAAAACGTCTATCGCCCTAGTTTTAATTTTTCGACTGCCTCTTCGCACACATCGACCCCAACGTAGTTCACGCAATTTGAGACTTTTTCCTTAGAGGAGTTGGGATTTGATATTCTCGGAGTTCCGGATACTCCCGTTCAAAACGGAGGGAGCAGTGCGGGGTCGTCACTCCCAAAGAAGAAGGGCAAGGGGAAGAGGGTCGGCGAGTCGCCGAAGCCGGGTGAGGACGACTGCTCGGTACGGAGGAGGTGGACGGATGCGGAGAACGTCGCGCTGTCCAAGGCGTGGGTGAGTGTTTGCGATGATCCCCTCACTTCGAACAATCAGAGGATCATCAACTTGTGGGCTAAAATAGCAGCAGCCTACGAGACATTTTGTCCGGAGGGGAGGCCACGCATCGGGGAGGATTGCCGGAAGGCGTGGGACCGAATCAGGGCTGCGGTCTCCTGATTTTCAGAATGCAGCCCCCGACAGGAGGGGTACCGGCTGAACGAATCCGAGAAGTTTCGAGCAGGTGTCAACGCTGGCTGGCCGAAGAAGCAACGACTGAACAACACCGGTGATTACAGCGGCAGCAGCGGTGGTTCCCACGACCTCCCCGAGACGGCCCAGGTGATCCCCACCCCTCGTTCGTTCTCTCGCCGACCTCGCTGACTGGGCAAAAGCGGGTGCAACGGGAGGCGAGGGGGGTCGTCGTGGGTTCCCAGGAGGTCCAGTCGGCATCCCCCCTTGGCCAGTCCACAGATGATCTCAAATTCTTCGGGCGTCAACAAACGCGCGCTCAGATGGTCAAGACGTTAGCCGAATGGAGGGCGGCGACGGACCCCGAGGAGAAGAGTTTTCTTCACGCATTGCTCGTGAGCATGCGTGACGATTTGGGTGGAGGCGGCGGCTACGGTGGCGACGGAGGCGGCGGCGACGGAGGCGACGAAGACGAGTAGTGAATTTTTTAAATTAATGTACTTTTTTTAAATTAGTGTACTTTTTTTATTTTATTGTACTTTTTTTAATTAATGTACTTTTTAAAATTTAATAGTATTATTAAATTTTCCCGTATTTGTGTCGTAAATTTAATTCCGTATGTTGTGTGATTGTTAATTATTTGTTTTATATAATTTTGAGTGATGTGACTAGGCTATGGCTAGGCAATGGCTGGGCTATTTGCTTGTCTTGATGATGTGGCAGGAGGATTTTTAGGGCTGAAGATGTGGCAGGAGGAGTTTATGGCTAGGATATGACTGGGCTATTGTTGGGCTATTTCTATTATGGATGCTCTTATTACTGGATAACTTGGGTAGGGCATTACTTTTTATCTTATAAATTAATGTTATGTGTCTATGATTGCCTTATCTCAATATGAAGAGAGTGCATGTATAAAATATTAATGAGGTCACCATAAAATAGGATCAACTTTACAACATAAACGAATAGTATAAAATTTTAATCATATAACCTACATAAGGCCATCCACAACGTTGTTCCTATACCGTTCCTAAACCGTTCCTTAAACTACTATTTGCGGGCCCACTGTACTTTTTTACTCCATTCCTTATCTAAGGAACGGAACCTGCAACCATCCGTTCCTTAGCCGTTCCTTAACCGTTCCTTAAATTAGTATTCATTCAATTTCATTTCTTATTTTTATTTTCAACCCAATTCAATTAAAACAAACACACTTTATTAAAAAACACACAACATTTTGTCGTCGCCGAACGCGTTGAGATCCCACCAAGTGTGTTGTACATGGTCTCCCAATCGCCGAACGCGTTGAGATCCCACCCACCGGAGCCGCCACCGCCGTAGTTGCCGTCGCCGAACATTTTGTGAAGAGATTGAACATGAAAATTGGAGAGGAAATGAAGTTGATTTAGGAAGAATAGATGTGTAGTTGTGTGTGAAATGAGGATGAATTAGGAGTATTTATAGAATAAGAAAATAAAAATAAAAAATAAATAAATAAATAAACGGTATAAAAAACGGTAATAATACCGTTAATTTTTTTTTTATATATAATCGGATTTTTTTTAAAAAATAATTATTGCGTCAGCACGTGACGTCGCCCACTCGCAGGCCGGCGAGTGGGCGACACGCACGACGCGGGGAGAGCCACGTCGCCGAAGCGCGTGGCGGCACGGACCGTGCCGCGGGTCGTGCCGTCGGCACGGCTTGGGAACGGCTCCTCGACGACACCATGCACCGCAACGCGTTCCGCTGCGAAGTCATTCCGGCGAAACGGCCCGCGGAACGCCGGCGGCTTGCTTTGCGGGTGCTCTAACTACATCCAGGGATGCTTATTTTGTTAGCTAACCTCGAACCCAACCGAACTGAATGGATATCCATTGCTTATTTGGTTAATTAATTGTTAATTCATAACAAATAATTGATTAGTCATTCATTCACTAAGACTAGCATGTTTACCAAAGAATTAAAATTAGATTGAGGCTATTAACTTGCTCAAATATAAATACCAAATGTCCTTTATTTATCCTCCTTCCTTCCTTTCTTTCATTCTTTTAGAATTAAATGTAAGTTGTCATTTGCATACCTCTTCTGAATATGAAAAATAATCTCATTTTTTTTCTCCTTCAAAATTAGTCAAATTGCTAATTATGGAAACTTTCTCTCATACTTTTTTTTATCTCCTACTTTATCTATTTTGTTTTTCTCTCAAACTTTACAAATTTCACATTAAACTAATTCGTCTATAAATGAAGTTATTTTTTTAAAACAGATGGAGTATAACTTTCTGTGTCCTAGTTTTATTATTAAAACATTTTTTAGGTTGTAGATTAAGAAATAGAGTAAAGATAAAATAGAAACAAGAAAAAAATAGATAAGTAATGGAATTATAAAGTTGAAGACGAAATAAAAGTATATCACAAAATTTTGTAACGTTTAAAGATATACGGAGTACTAATATTTGTAGAAAAAAAGTATATCGATACATATGTGAGAGATTTGCACGATATTTTCTAGATTTGAGATATTATAATTAAGATGATATAAAAAATAATTTGAATATTAGTACTGTACTAATAAGATGGAGGGTTTATAAAATGGAAAATGGATTTGAAATGGTTGAAGATAAGGCCACCCGCAACGCGTTACGCGGGTGGCTCGAATCCCGTCCCTCCGTGACGAGACGGGCGCGGGACGCGTTGTAGCGTCCCGTCTCGTCCCCAGCCCGCCGAGACGCCCGGCTCGCCGAGACAGCCCGCGAGCTGTCTAGCCACGCGGGCGCGCGACGTGGCATTCTCAGGCGCAAGGTGTGACGCCCACTCGCCGGCCCACGAGTGGGTTTCGTGAAGCTAACGCAATAAATCATTTTTAAAAAAAATAATTTATTCAATAAAAAAAATTTAAAATTTGAAAACGGTAATATTACCGTTTTTCGACCGTTTTCCCATTTTTTTTATTTTTTTACTATATAAATACTCCTATTTCATCATTATTTTACACACAAACACACATCTATTATTCTCAAATCATCTCTCTTTCCACTCCAATTTTCATCTCAAATCAACTCTTTTATTCTTCCCCCAAAGTTAATAGATCTAATAGATCCATTTGAGCAAATGCGTCGAATAATGGAAGAATCACTTGAAGAAGATTGACGCCGGGAGGCGAAGGAAGCCGCGCCGCCCCAAAGACGCTCCCGGACTTACATCCATCGTAACTGGGAGAAGCTGCCGCAACGTACGCGACTACTTCTGCGATACCCCGGTTTGGGGAGATACCTACTTCTGTCGCCGTTTCCGCATGCGGAGACCGCTATTTCTCCACATCGCAAATACATTGGCAGCCCGGGAAGAGTTCTTCCAAGAAAGGTTCTACGCCGTCAGCCGTCCCAGCCACACGACGCTGCAGAAATGTACTGCAGCAATCCGTCAGCTTGCGACTGGACAAACAGCGGATGTCTTCGACGAATACCTCCACATTGGAGAAAGCACTGGGAGAATGTGCTTGATCCAATTCTGCAAAGGCGTCCGGGCAGCCTTCACCGACGAATTTATTCGGAAGCCAAGCACGACAGATTGCCAGTTTCTGCTCCACCTTCACGAAGAAGTGCACGGATTCCCCGGGATGCTCGGCAGCGTCGATTGCATGCACTGGCAATGGAAGAATTGCCCTGTGGCGTGGAGGGGGTCGTACAAGAGCGGCCACAAAGGCACCCACCCCACCGTTATACTCGATGTCGTTTCCGACTACCGGCTATGGATCTGGCATGCGTACTTCGGGGTCCCCGGATCAAACAATGACATAAACGTGCTCCACCAATCCGACCTCTTCGCCAAAATTTTGGATGGTAAAGCGTCGGCCATCAACTCACCGCTAACAACCGGCTGTATAAAATGGGGTACTATCTTGCCGACGGCATCTACCCGAAGTGGCCAACCTTCGTGAAGACGTGCAGCAGGCCTGTGAACGCAAAGCAAGCTCTTTTTGCGTAGAAGCAGGAGGCTGCTCGCAAGGATGTGGAGAGGGCGTTCGGGGTTCTCCAAGCGCGCTTCAACATTATCAAAGTCCCGGCTCGTACGTGGTTTATGGAGAGTATGATCGACATCATGTATACGTGCATAATCTTGCACAACATGATTGTCCAAGATGAAGGACCTGAGGCGGGAAACTGGTTCGACCCTGAAGCCTCCGGAAGCTCTACCGCAAGTAGTCTGCCTCGCAGTGGAGTGCATCTGTCTATACAAGAACGGTTGTCTATTCGAGCAAGGACATGTGACTCTACTGCCCACACCCAATTCCAAGATGATCTAATTGAGCACATTTGGGCAATTTGGCAACCGGTAGACACATCATCACCGTTCTTATGCTTATTTGAGCTTTAAAGATTTTGAATTTAGTGAGAGTGAGCGGAAGAAATTAAATTATGTATTTTTCGTTTTTTAGGATTTTTAATTATGTTTTTTTATTTTTTTAAGAATTTATGTTGTAAATTTATTTTATTTAATGAAATGTGTTTTTATTAATTGAATTTGTTAGAAATAAAAATAAAAATGAAAATGAATTAATAGTAATTTAAGAGATGATTAAAAGACGGATAAGAGATAGAGAGTTGTAGGTTTGGTCCCTTAGTTAAGAGGTGGGGTAAAAAGTATAATGAGGTTCAAGAATAGTAATTTAAGAGACGGTTAAGGGACGAATGAAAATAGCGCTAGAGATGGCTTAATAATTCGGACGAAATGAATTGTGGACCAGATCTATTGATTTCAATAGTCATCATTACACAGTTTCGTATGATATGGAATTGACGCATTTTCCCACCGCCGACTGCCACGTGCGTGGCGGTGTTTCCGTTGTCTTCTAGCGTACCACGTCATTGTTACGTTACAGTGGCGTCATTTTCGTTTATTTATTACTCTACTATATATTTCTATTTTATTGATAGTTCTCTATCAAAAAATAATACACCTTCTATTCCTAATCAATATGAACTATTTCCCCATTAATTCGTCTCTGAAAAATATGAACGGTCTAATTTAAGAATAATTAAATAACACATTACTCATGCACATCATTTTATACACAATTTATAGCACTATACTACTAATAATATGATGTTCACTCTATTAACACTACTTACACTACTCTCTTTATCTCTCCTACTTACTAATTATACATTAAAACTCATGCATACCAAACCAAATGTTCATACTTTTCAGAGACGTGAGATAGTTTTATGTTGCCCATCGAATTAGTTTCATATATACAAAAAATATTATTTCTTCCAATTTATTATTTTATTTTATCCACTTTTTTCTCATACTTTAATTATTTTTCCTCCTCCCCTTACTAAATTCACATTGAAATTATGCTATTCTAACTTTTTTTTTATGGATGTAAGAAGTATAAATTAAATTAAAATGCAAATCTATATATACGTAATAATGATATTATTCATTTTAAAGTAAAATAATAATTTTCAAAAAAAGGAATTAAGTACTTCAACATCTCACCTCATCCTTTAAGTATGATTACACGAGGCGATTACACAGAGGCTAGGGGTTTGATTCCTGTCTATACTAATGGAGCAAATCAATAGACTAATCTCTTATAGGTGAGTCTGTTAGGGAATGGAATCCCCTGATGTGGTGGTGTACACAACAGGGAATGTATGTCTCACACTATATTATTTTATTTATCAAAATAATAGGGTGTGAGGGACACTAGCCTTGTTGTGCACCGTATCACAACATAGGATCTCAGCCAGTATGTTAATTGTTAAGTGAGGGATTTGTCCTCTAGCTATTGATAAAGGGATAAATTGAGAGAAAAATAAATTAGCGATGCTTCTAGTTTTGTGATTGCACATTCATAATTCGGTTGCACGATATCATATGTAGTTAGTTAACAAATTATAATGTTACTCTAACCCCAGTTTAGGAGTGCAATTTTATTAGGGCACAAGTTTTAAGAAATTGTTGGAGTGTGTAATAATTAAAGTGAGGTAGTGTGTCACACCCCAACCCCTCTGACGTATATTCTTAAAATAAATAAATCCAAAAATTTAAAACTATTAATCCATATGTCCAATAAAACACTCATATCAGATGCATTCAAAAACCAACATCTATCTATATTATTGATATCTATGAGCCAATCTATCTATATTATTGATATCTATGAGCCACAACTCAGTGTATATAATTCACCTTTAATTTCATATTAAAATTATCAAACCTATTCTGTAACCAATACATATAACCATAAGCATTAATAATCATAAATAATTTCACATCCATATGCATATGTCTTCCTGTCCAGTTTATTATTCTATGACAAATTCAAGCATGATATTTGCCCATGATTTCATTGTATATGACCCGAATGTCCCATTGCCTTTGTACATATATATGACCCTATGGTCCATTGTCATTGTATATATGACCCGTAGGTCCCATTGCATTGTATACATATATATGACCTGAAGGCCCATTGCCATTGTATATATGACTTGTAGGTCCATTGTCATTGTATACAACCCGTAGGTCCATTGCCATTTATATCAGACCCAGAATAAAACCGTCTCATATCCTCTTTAATCCAATGATTCAAATAATTCCAAAACCATGTGTAAACTTATCAATTGCATCAGTTACATATTTCTGTCATATAATTCATTTACAATATATAAAACATATCCATTGCACCAATCATATATCTATATCATATTTCATTATATAATTCAAATATTCACTTTATTTTAACACATAGCAATCAATTACATGATAAGAATAAAATTAAATGTGTAATTTATGCACACTTAGGCTGATATTCTAGTGGAGTACATATTCTGGTTTCCAATTTGCAACGTACTAGATCATTCTTTTTCCCATACTCTAAATTTGAACTTGGAAATTTCAGTAACTATCCAAAGTTGATGATTATAATCGCACCGCAATCGAGTTCTTATAAGAATTATGCAAATATTATGCGCTATCCCTCCTTTTTACAAATGAATAGTGGCAGGTCCGGTCCTGAGTTTTTATTGGCCCGGGGCGGAACTAAAAGAGGAGCCCCATAATAATACTATAAACTAATAGTAACAATAACAACAGTAGTAATAAAACACTTCTCGACCCCCCCAGGGCCGGGCCAATAAAAACTCAGGACCGGGCATGGCCCAGTAGCATGTATATACTCATGTATGTATTTGGATTTTGGAGGCCCCAACGTTTTGGGGGCCCGGGGCGGGGGCACTGCTCGACCCCCCCGGGCCGGGCCTGAATAGTGGTATATATATACAGCAAATTAAGTAGCTTTGTTGAATCAACAATTAGGCTAACTTTATAGGATAATAGGGTGTCTCACTATAGCTTAAAATTTCACACGTAGTCTAACTTCTAATTATGTTAAATTGCATATAATATTATCATCTCCTATAAGATATGCATTTACTTATATGCACAAATAAAATAGTGGCATCCTCCAACTATACGGATGTTTCCAAGTAACTTATACTATATAAACACATTTACTATTTTATCTTATATATTAACCTGCATATGTACATATATATCACTTATAAAAATAAATGACTTCTTTAACCATTATAATTTACTATTTACACATATAAACAATATTGTTAATATAACTATCCAATAATAAATATTTATATTAGTATTTCATTATATGTATTTGAATATCACTATATCCTTTATTATTATACAAGAAAATGACTTTCAAGTTACTTTTCTCTAAATATATGGTTATCATAATAAAAAGATATTCATATTAAGTTAGGGATGTTACACAGTGGTTGTTTGAGTGTGTAATAGTTGAAGTGAGGTAGTTGAAAGTGTGACCCTTTTGGCTTTTTGTATGTTTAGGATTTTGTTTTGTTTTATTTTTATGAAAGTAATGGCATATGAGTGTAAATTTCATCAACAATGAGGTTAAATTTTATGTCCAAATATGGTAAATTCTAAATGGGACTCTTGAACTGAGACTGATGGAAAGGGCAAAACATGACTCTTAAACTGGGACGGAGGGAGTATATTGGTTGTATAACAAAATATGAGTGAAATAAGTTGATTTAATATTGTGCCCACTAACCATTTATGGTAAAAAAAGTGAAAGTGGACGATATATGTGGAATAGATGAAAATGCCAAAAGTCAAAAAATGGGGGACTAATGGAGTAGTTTTTTATTCTCTCCATTTTATAAAAATTACTAAGATTTTGAGGATGACATATATTTTAATGTAAAATTTATAAAATAGGATAGAGACAAAAAGAAAATGTATCTGCAATGTTGTTAGTGGAGTATAATGTTCATCTTATAAGAAATAAAAACTAGCAAAAAATAATGCTCCCCCGTCCTTGAAAAGTATGAACTATTTCATTTTTAGTCCATTCCTGAAAATTATGAACTTTCTAATTTTTGAAACTCTTAACACTCATTCTCAACTAACAATACTTTAAAAACTTTTTTCTTTCTGTCTTTTTCTTTTTCTCTTACTTTTTCAATTATGCATTAAAACTCGTGTCGAACCAAATGTTCATACTCCTGTGGAACGGACAGAATAGTAAATTATATTTACGGGACATACCAAAATAAAAAATTAAACTTTTTTTTTAGAATAGAGGAAGTATATTGATTAAATAAAAAACATCACGACTATGGTCTTTACAATTTATCATATCGGTTGGAGTTCAGTGAAACTAATTTTATTTCAAGACCGAGGATTATTATAAGATATTTCCTCCATCTATCTATTAGTGATTAATTTTCTTGGACACGAGATTTAAGTAAATTATATTTATTGAATAGTGCATGAAGCAGAAGAGACGAATAAATTCAAAAAAGATAAAAAGAGAATAAAATAAGAAAAAAAAATTTAAGAGAGAGATTTTTGCAAAAAATGAAAATCAGTCGACTAAAGCAAACAACCCGAAAAAGAAAATTAATCATTTATAATAATAAGATAAAAGGAAATATTAAATTACTAAAAATAATCATGGATGCATCTGCATGTTAGATCACCGTGACACTAAAATGTAATCTCTTATAACAATCTGAAAATTTTATTTTATTTTATTTTATTTTATTTAAATTAGTTAATTTCACTATAAATAAAGTGACTTTACATATTCGCCCCTGAAACAAATTTCGGCCGCAGAATTTTCTTAACGAGTGAAAAAGGTGGAGACATTAGTACCCCATCAAACCATATTCCTTTGTTCATAAGCGACCCATAAAAAATGTTTAAATCGTTCGCATAAAAATAAAAAATTAAACACAATAATCAAACAGTGGGGGCACTGCAAAAAAAAAAAAATAATAATAATAATCATTGCATACGAAAAAGAGGTTATTTCTACCCACAATTAATTTTTTGTATAAAAAAACGACTTAGTTGTCTCATAATTCATCACCTCCGTCCCCTCAATTGTATTTTCTATTCGCCATCTATTCCATTGTCAACCACATTCCTTAATCCATTGCACCATTTCTTTTGTTTATTTATTTTCTTATTATTCCAAATAGAAAAAATGTAACCTAGCGCGAGCGCACATATATTATATATATACAACAATATCCATGAAAATCCACTTTCACATTCCATCAAAATCAAAACTTGTCATTTCCTAGTAAGCTATACAAAAGTTGAAGAGAAAGAAGCAAAGTGGAAATCACAAGAATCAAAATCATGGAAGAGGAATTCCAATCGGTAGTTTGTGGAGGAAATTGGTGGAACTCACCAAGAAATCTCTTCGCTTCATCCCCTTGCTCCGTCGCGGTCAACGACTCCGCCTGGCTGAACCCTAAAACCACAAATTCCATCAGCGATGACTCATCCGCCTCCGACGGCGGCAGCTCCGTCGTCCTCCAAGAAGCTCCGATTCATTCAACTTTTCATATGATGGCCGACGAATATTGGAATCAAGATTTGATGTAAGAATTTCTCACTTAATTATATACTCTGATGTAATAATTTGACTAGCCATCCTAAAAAAGCTGGTATTTTTCGACTTGTTTCATTTGTAACAATATGCTAAAGGTGAGCCAACTTGATCAATCAAACTCACACTTATCTTCTTGTCTTGTTGCAGCGCAAGATCACAACAAAATTATTCTCACATGCTTCAACCCATCAATACTCATTCCCCCAACCAGTTCCAAAATTCCATTGAAAATTGCCAACCGATACCGCCCACCAGTTTTCCACTGAATACGGCGTCGTATTCAGCTGAATACGACGCCGATTCTCAGCCTCTGGTGGAAAACTCTTGGTCTCCGCCTCCTAATTTCTCGTCGCCAAATTTGAGGCCCTCTTTTCCTAAACAGCAGATTGCTAACAATTTTCAGTTCATCAACAACACTGCTTTCTGGAATGCCACGGCTGCACCTTCCAGCGACGTCCGGGCGAGCTTCCTGCCTTCCTCGACACCACAGCTTATTCCTTCAGCTCTTACAAAACCAAAACGTAATTATCAGAGCTTCGCTTCAAAGGTGAGTGAATCAATTATAGGTTAATTTGCATAAGTTTAGTTGGGTCATTTCATTCTCTATAATAAGTATTTTATTTTTTAAATTTTTATCTTAGTTGGTCTAGCTTGATTTTGGCAGGAATTTAATACTTGGTGTCTAATTTAGTAGTCAAAATTATCTCCCCCAAACCTTAGTTTGAATAACAATAAAGTGTCTATTCTACATTTAACCTAATTTAAGAAACAACAATTTTTGTATATATCTAGAATGCAAGTCGAAAGGCAGCGGATGCAGACGCTGCGGGGACGAAAGATGGTAATGAACCAGCATTCAAGCGTGAAAGAATCGAAACTCCATCGCCAATGCCAACTTTTAAGGTAAGTTTATTTTTGCTTTTCAAAGAAATAAAATAGAATGAGTGTTAGAAAATGGAGTTATTTGTTCAATAGGTCCGAAAAGAGAAGCTAGGGGACCGAGTAACTGCGCTCCAGCAATTGGTTTCACCTTTTGGAAAGGTAAAAACTCTAGATTTTTTTTTATTTCTTACATTTTTACGGTGTTTAATTAGTTACTATAATCTTTCTTGGTTTAATTGTCATAAAATATGCTACTACAAACTTTTGCTTATTTTTGTTCCACTCACCAATTTTCAATTTTATTTCTCAACTACACAATTGTGTTCAAAGTTCGTGTGATGAACTAGAAATGGCCAAATGTTGTGTATTTTGAAGGCAATCAGCAATAAATTATAAACTCGTAATGTATGGTAGTAATAACTGTAATTTTTTATTATGTTACAGACTGATACTGCGTCAGTTCTCCACGAAGCGATTGATTATATAAAATTGCTCCACGATCAAGTCACTGTAAGTTCACATTATTGCAAATATATGTCCTAATTAACCCACTAGTACATTTTCTAAATTAAATCTTCATGTTAATGGGTTTTTGCTTGCTTATAGGTACTAAGCACCCCTTATCTGAAAAATGGACCGCCGCCATTGCAATGCCAGCAGGTATGACCTAAATGTTTATATATTAATTGCTTCCACTTAGCAATTAACCAAAAAAAAGTAGTAATTCCTAAATTTTAATACTATTTCGCTAGGCACTAGTATAAGCTTATAATAGGAATACTCATGGAGATCGTAAACGGTGCCGTTTCACACGGAACTTGTTAACACTTTTTACCCATTTTGGCACACGCACAATGTGCTAAGGGATGAATGCGCAAAAAATGTTTTAAATCTCAAATAGTTCAAAATTGATATGAAATGCTTAGTACATATTTACATATTGCATAATATTGATTGAAAAAACTATAGTACTATGAAGCAATTATGGCTTTATTTTTTTAATCTTAAGGATCAAGAAGAGCCAATAAAGGACCTAAAGAGTAGGGGCCTTTGCCTCGTGCCGATTTCAAGCACTTTCCCTGTGGCTACCGAGACCACCGCCGATTTCTGGATGCCGACATTCGGGGCGAGCTTCAGGTAGATGATGAAAGACAACAAAGAAATAAAATAAAGAAAGAAAAAAGAGAGGGAAAAAACAAAATACAATAAACATAGTTGTGATGAGATTAATTAATTTAATGGTTTCAGTTGATTCAAGGTCTTGTTGATGAGGAACAGGAACAAGTGCTAAATTTAGCTTTAGGTTTGGTTAGTTTTAATTAGGAGACCTGATTATAAGCATATATGTTTATGCTTTAATCAGTTTTTTCAGCTGAATTTAGCAGTTTGTATGTTGGTATTGTTCCTGTTTCTAAGTACAATTCTTTTTATATTATATGGTTCACCGACTTTTGTTTTATTTATGCACGAAGTTGGAAAAATATTGAGATAGGATTGTAATATTATTTATTTTGAGATGTTGCATGCCTAACTTCTAAATTAATTTATTTAGGAATATATTAGGAAGGTT
Source organism: Salvia splendens (assembly GCF_004379255.2). NCBI lineage: Eukaryota > Viridiplantae > Streptophyta > Magnoliopsida > Lamiales > Lamiaceae > Salvia > Salvia splendens. Next base: position 7,986,325 of record NC_056036.1, on the reverse strand, counting down.
TTAGTGGAGTTGGCTTTTAGGGTTTGTTATATAGTGATGAGTGGGTGGTGCTGTTTTGCTACTTGCGCGTGTGCGTACGGACAAGCCCCACAGCATGATTACGTTTCACATACACATTTTTATTGGTTAATATTGTATTATCTAGGAGTAGTTATAAATTCCAATACGAGAATGTAGAATACTATAAACGTAGCATGTTCATTTTTTGCTTAATCATAGTGATATTTATAGTTGAATAATTAAGTACCCATTTATATGGCTTCAAAAAGGAAAAAAAGGTACATAATTAAATAAAACAAAAGTTTGACAAATTAATAACTAAAATTACAATTGTTGAGAAACTGTATTATGCGGAGTATTATTTATAAATTGAATTTTATCAGATGTCTTCGAAGAGACTGTATAAACATTACAAAAAAAAAAGCGGTAACAAATTTTTTTTACGGATGCAATTATATGATTTTGTCAAATGCTAAAATGTATAAGTAAATTTTGGTGCATGTACTACATTTGTCTCAGGTTAATCGATGTCTTTTTTGGCACATAATAAGGAAAGCGTAGTTAATTAACGGTTAAGTGTGAAAAGAAATAAAGTACTATAAGAGATTAAAAAAAATATTTTCTACAAATAAGAGAGAATTAAATGACTTTTTAGCTTCCGATATTTTAAAAAGAAATAAGACTAGTTAAAGAGAAAACTAAATTAATACTCCTTCCGTCCATAAAAAAAAATAGACAAGTTTTTACCATTTTAGGCCGTCCACCAAAATTAGATTAAAGCTAAAAATGAAAATTTTTAAACCAATACTAATCCTACATATCATTCTAAATTATGTGGACCTCATAATCTACTAATACTACTTTCACCATATTTTTCCTCCCTCTCTCTTACTTTTACCAATTATGTATATGTATTAAATCCCGTGTCATTTACAATTTTGTATATTTATTGTGGACGGATGGAGTATATTTTTAACTTTAGTCCCTAAACCATCATAAATCATAATGTTATTTTAGTTATGGATATAATTTTTGCATCAATTTTGTCCCGCTTCCATTTTTCGGCTTTGAAAGATTGAAGTAAATTGCCATAGTGTATTTCACAATTGCTTTAACAATTGCATCAATTGTGTCCCCGTATGTCACTTCGATTTGTTATGTGTGAAGGTCCACTTGATTAATAACTCAATATTCTTGATATTTCGGGTGATGATATATTTATATGATGCTACTAATTATAATTAAAAGTCACCATTAAAATCAACCTACAATAATATATATATATATATATGGATGTATTCATTTCCTTTTCCTATATTTCCTCCTTTTTCCTTCTTAATATCAGCCATTAGATTAGAGAAATGGACGGTCAAGATCAACATTGGGTAATTAATCCCGTGTTGCATTATTTGTCATATTTTGTGCATTATGAGGGTACAATAGTAATCTAATAATGACTGGAAACCGCTACGAATAATGCACCACATGGTCACGAGTAATGCAAATAATTGTCTATATAATGCACAATATGTTAACTGCAATGCATACGAACAAGATGTGATGTGTTATGATGTTTGACACACGTTTCTTGTTTCCCCTAAGGGTTTAATAAGCTTAGGGGCTAGGGTATAGTACGTAGACATGTATGTAATCTTCACATGGTAACGAGTAATGGATATAATTGACTATATAATGCACAATTTGTGAACTGCAATGCATACGAACAAGATGTGCTGTGTTATGATGTTTGACACACGTTTCTTGTTTCCCCTAAGGCTTTAATAAACTTAGGGGCTAGGGTATAGTACGTACGCATTAATAACAAATTATAAAACGATACGAATAATTCACCAAATTGTCACGAGTAATGGATGTTATTAACTATATAATGCACAATATGTGAACTACAATGCATACGAATAAGATGTACCATGTTATGATGTTTGACACACGTTTCTTGTTTCCCCTAAGGGTTTAATAAGCTTAGGGGCTAGGGTATAGTACGTAGACATTACTAACAAACACGTATGTAATCTTCAATCCGTTGATTAACCCATATACACAATACCTCTAATAATGCATAATATACTGAGATAATGACAATTAACAGCTACATAATGCACTACCTAAACCAAATAATGCACATACGTATATTCCAATAACAACAATTTGTTAGTAATGTCTACGTACTATACCCTAGCACCTAAGCTTATTAAACCCTTAGGGGAAACAAGAAACGTGTGTCAAACATCATAACATGGTACATCTTATTCGTATGCATTGCAGTTCACATATTGTGCATTATATAGTTAATAACATCCATTACTCGTGACAATTTGGTGAATTATTCGTATCGTTTTATAATTTGTTATTAATGCGTACGTACTATACCCTAGCCCCTAAGCTTATTAAACCCTTAGGGGAAACAAGAAACGTGTGTCAAACATCATAACACAGCACATCTTGTTCGTATGCATTGCAGTTCACAAATTGTGCATTATATAGTCAATTATATCCATTATTCGTTACCATGTGAAGATTACATACGTGTCTACGTACTATACCCTAGCCCCTAAGCTTATTAAACCCTTAGGGGAAACAAGAAACGTGTGTCCAAACATCATAACATGGTACATCTTATTCGTATGCATTGCAGTTCACATATTGTGCATTATATAGTCAATTATATGCATTACTCGTGACCATGTGGTGCATTATTCGCAGATACCAAAATGTGGCAGTTACTTTTCCGTCAAATGTCAATAATAACCCTGTAATGCATACAACCACCTTCTATAATGCAACACGGAACCAGTTTTATAGAATCAATCTGATCCGTTGATGCCTTAGATCTAACGCGTAATATTAAGAAGGAAAAAGGATCTAAGATGTGAAAAGGAGAATAACGCTCCCCTATATATATATATATATATATATATATATATATATATAGGAAAATGATCAATACAAAACTTGATCTCAATACAAAATCCAGACCAAATCCTGACGATGAGATTTGACAATCCAATGGTCAATAATTAAACAAAAACACGGAGGGTCATTGTAAAGCAGTTTTAGGTCATATTATAAACTTTGGGTTTGAGGTTATGTTAAGATCATTTCATGTCATCCTTACTATAATGACGTAAAAATAAGCTTACAATGACCTAAAAATGACTTTTGTATGCTTGGTTCTGCATTTTTGTATTAAGAATGGTTTTGCATGGATCAAAACCCTATATATATATATATATATATATATGGGAGCATTAAGGTCCTATTGTCCCCTTAGTGTTAAGTTCCAACTTATTATCAACCATTGGATTAAGATGTTGGACGGATTAGATTAGTAGGAGATGTGATAGTCCGTGTTACATTATTAGGTCGATTTGGTACATTATGGTGATAGAATAGGAAACACAAGATTTTATACATGCGTTTCAAAACTGCAAAATCCGAGATTTCAGCAAAATGATATCATTCCAATTTTGAGAGACCATTGACCTTCCACTCTCTCACCATCACTTCGTCTTCCTCTTCTCCCTCAATTCACATCTCTTCCAAAACCCTAACCGCCTCTGAAATCACCCAAAAACCCTAACCACCGCTCGGAAGTCGGAAAAACTCCAATAAACGCCGATTCAATCCCCGGCGACTACTTTCAGTAGTTCGTATACTGATTTCCTTCATCTCAACCTGTGTTGACGATCGACCATACATCATCTCACAGTCGCTTACTCCTTGGTCAGTAATAAGGTAATTTTCGGTCAACCCTCAGCCAAAATGCGGGGAAATTTTGTTGATTTTGGTTGATCTGAGATGTGTTTAGGTTTTAGTAATTCTTTGATGAATCTACTTAGTTCTGATTTTAATTGAATGGGTCGTTATTAGGATTCAATTTCTGCCAAATTTGAATCTTGATGCAGTTAATGTGGTCATTTGCTTTGCATGGTTGTGTGTTTCTGTGAATTGTTTTGTTACTATATTATTTTGATTTTAATTTGAATGGGTTGTTATTGGGATCCAATTTTTAAATTTTTTGAGTTACAGTTTCTCCTATATATGGTCCTTTGTATCTTCTTTCAAAAGGCATATGCACATTATTTAACCGAATATTTACATTACTTCATACTGATGTGCTACATTATTTTGTGTTATAGTATGAATGTATGATCTGTTACATTTTTTCATTTTTTCTGTACATTATTTACTCAAAATTTTACTTTATTCGATACGGATGTGCTACATTATTGTGTTACAGTTTCTGCTCTATATGGTCCTCTGTATCTTCTTTCAAAAGTCATATGCACATTATTTAACCCAATATTTACATTACTTCATACTAATGTGCTACATTATTTTGTGTTATAGTATGATATGTTACATTTTCTCATTTTTTCAGTACATTATTTATTCAAAATTTTACATTATTTGATACGGATGTGCTACATTATTGTGTGTTATATAAGGGTGTGTTATATTAATACACTTTTTTACTTACATTACCGGCTTCATAAGTTTACAGTAAATATGCATACATTAGGCCTTTAGACATTGTTTGATCAAATATTTACATTATTTCGCATTGATGTGTTACATTATTATTATTTGTTATTTGTGGTAATGTAAATCCCTATTAACCTGTAATGTAACATTTTGACTAATCAATGTATATGTTTATGAATAGGTACAAAGAGGTCCCGAGTCGAATTCGATGATAGTGAAGAGTCCGCTTGTATTAGATTTTTTTTTTGGTTTGTTGTAATATGATGGAAACAGAAAACAGTGAATGTTTTTAAAACCGTTAAACTTAGATTTTGGAGATGTAAAAGAGTTGTGATGTACATTCACATCTAAATAGTGTAACATTTATCTATCAAATAATGTACATTTACGATCTAATGATGTGGACAGAGAGGATCCCAACATTACATTATTTGATGTAAAACATATACATTATTATTGAACATACATATGTTGGTGCCCCAATATTTTGATATTGTAAATATACTTCAAAGTAATGTAAACCTTTAGTAATCAGTAAAGTAGAATCACAACAATATCATGTGTTAATATTATAATGTAGACAACACATGAAATAATGTAAGTGGGTACTACAACCTAGCTCTATGGATTGTTAAACCCAAAGGGCATGAATTCAATTTCCTTTCAACATTATTCTCTGCAATCTGTACATTATTCATTGATCCGTGCACATTATTAGATACTATTGGTACATTATTTAATGTACCAAATCTTAAACGCATTAAAAAATGAAATTAAATTCATGTGGTGGTGCTATAACCTAGCCACATGGGCTGCTAAACCCAAGGGGAATGATTCAAACTCTCTGCCCTTAGTGATAGTTTCGTTTAGTGGGTACTACAACCTAGCCCCATGGATTGCTGAACCCAAAGTGTATGGATTCAACTCTCGCCAAACATTAAATACTTACACAGGTACATCATTTAGTATTACACGTGTACATTAAAGGCCATTTCACGTACATTATTTAGTTCTACTTAGCCTAAACATTATTCCTTGAAACACGTACATAATTCAAAAATGAATTTTGATGTATGGGTTAGTAATATGCCATAGCCCTATGGATTGCTAAACTCTAATGGCTCTAACTCTTTTCCTGTAGTCAAGGTTTTGTTAGTGAGTCGGTACTATACCATAGCCCCATGGATTGCTAAACCCTTTGGGGAATGAATTTAACTTGTGTCACACATTAAACCCATTGTAATGTACAATATTCAAAGATGGCATATACATTATACAGCTATAATCGTACATTAATACAATCTACATTATACACTTAATATAGTACATTACTTGTAAAAAAATTACAAGTTGTAACTTACGAAAAGAAAACACTAAAATCTGTAAGCAATGGATGATTTCATGAAAAATAAAACGACAATTGATGCAAAATAAAACTAAATACAAGAACGAACTAATCACAAACAGAAAGCCATAGATGTCAATTACACGACTAATACAATAATTTTCTACCAAAATTTATCAATAAAAAAAAAACAGGCGTCTTCAATTGAAAAAAGACGACAGCAATTTCTTGAGAAGGTTTTCAATGGAGAAAACGATGAGGGAGAGAAGAAAGATTGTTCAATTCCCCCAATTTCAACATCTCCATATCCGATCTCAACCGATGCGCGAAGAGATCGGAAACACAATTGTGGAGGAATTGGAAATCGGCGTCGTGATTGAAATAAGTTTTAATTAAATACATGTGGAGTAGGAGACGAGCCAGATTCGAGATCTCTTGTTACAAAGAATTCGAATTACAAAGTAGAACACCAGACATCTACAATGGAGAGAGAGATGAGAGAGAAAATATAGTTTAATTTAGGAAAATAATTTAGAATCAATCTTCATTAATCATGTGCTGATATTAGAGGGAGAGATTTATAAAATGAAATAACCGATGCCTAATGGCTTCCCAAAATGACCTTTTTGAATTTTTTAAATGTTTTAATTAAATACATGTGGCACTATTTTTGACCATTAGATCTTTAAATTGTGGGGCTGAAATTTAATTAGAAGAATGAACACTAATTAGAAAAATGATATAAATAACTCCCTCTATATGTATATGGTAATTATTTATGTATGATCATCATTCATTAGTACATATTTCTTGATTTGATAATTCTGAATGTTTGATCAATGATGGAGCAAGATTTTTTTTAAAAGAGTGAACGAAATTTTATTTAATTTTAAAAATAATTTTAAATGTCTTATCACTGGGTTTCATAGAAGTAGACAAGTAAATATGAAGAGAATTCGAACGACAAAAGACAAAAACACTTAAAAGCAGTTTGACAGTTGATGATGATCTTTTTTTATGGTATATGTTGGCATCTTCTCTATATTGTCATTTGCATGACTTGAATTTACAAAATGTCTAGTTTTCCTAAAATTTATATAAAAAGAATTAATAATTATTCCGTATGCCTTTCATCAGTGTATGCGTCATCTATATCATTCAGGCAAGCTTAACTAGCTGGTATATTTTGTTGTTGGTGAAACTTAGGAACTATATATTCATATGATGATGAAAACATTACTTACCCCGTCCACACAAGAGTATATATTTTTAATTCGGTACATATTTTAACGCATATAATAATATTTATAGTTTGGAGTCGTAATTAAATTAAATTAGATATTATATACATTATAGTAGTAGTATTTTTTTTTTGGAAAAGCCACTTTTTACAAGCAGTGTAACTAATTAAATAATAAGGTAAATTGTTAGAATAATCATGAATTTTGGTAAAATTTTAGTTCATTCCGCAATTTAAAAAAGTGTCCATAATATGAATTTTAATGTTTTTTCTCATTTTTTCCATGGAGTGTAATTTGGGTGAAATTGTTAGACCGTCGCCAAGTTTTATCATTTTTTCAACATACTTAGTAAATATTTTAACAACGTCTTCAATTTGAAACACATGCGCGCCTAATCACTTTACAAATAAGAGCACCCGCAACGCGGACCGTGGGCGTTCCGCGTTTCGTTTCTCCGGAACGAAACCGTAGCGGAACGCGTTGCGGCGCTACGTTTCGTCACGGTTCCGTGCCCATGCCGTCCCGGGTGCCGTCGGCACGAGACGCGGCGCTTGGCGACGTGGCTCTCCCCGCGACGTGCGTGACGCCCACTCGCTGCCCCGCGAGTGGGCGTCGTCACGGTGACGCAATAATTCGATTTTTTTTAAAAAAAATCAAATTTTAAAAAAAATACTTTTATTTATAAAAATTGTTTTTATAATTAAAAACAATTTTTACAAATAAATGAATACAAGAAATTCGTAATATCCCATATATATTTGATGGACTTGCGAATTTATGAAACCATTCTTGGTTGTTTCTCTTTTACAGAGACAACCTTGAATGTTTTATGTTCCACTTTCGATGTGGGACAAACTCATTCTTGGTTGTTTCTCTTTTATAGATACAACCTTCAATGTTTTATGTTTCTCTTTCGATGTGGGACAAACTCATTCTTGGTTATTTCTCTTTTATAGAGACAACCTTGAATGTTTTATGTTCCACTTTCGATGTGGGATAAAATCATCCTTGGTTGTTTCTCTTTTATAGAGACATCCTTGAATGATTTTGTCCCACATCGAAAGTGAAACATAAAACATTTAAGGATGTCTCTATAAAATTGTATTTTAAATTATGTCATTTTTTTTAGGATTTTAATTATGTCTTTTTTTATTTTTTTGAATTTTAAGTTGTATTTATATTTTATGTTGTAATGTTATTTTAATTTTAATGAAGTGTGTTTGTTTTAATTGAATTGGATTGGAAATAAAAATAAAAAATGAAATTGAATGAATAGTAATTTAAGGAACGGTTAAGGAACGGATAAGAAACGGAGGGTTGCAGGTTCCGTTCCTTAGTTAAGGAATGGAGTAAAAAAGTACAGTGTGGCCCTCAAATAGTGGTTTAAGGAACGCGATAGGAACGGTATAGGAACAGCGTTGTGGATGGCCTAAGAAACCAAAATGTTGCTATGTGAAATTGACCAACAAGCTAAAATTCATGATTTTTTACGACTGATTTATAAAATACCAGCTAATTTTGACCAGAATTCATAGGTGTTTTTTTTGGCAATTTATCCGAAATACATTAATTCGACTCATCCAAATTTTAAAAGAATTTTTGTGTCGTCTTACTTTTTGTATATTTTGTACGTCATTTAACTAATAACTATAAATATTTAAAATTATTCTAGTCGTATTTATTATTGAATTGAGTATGTATAGAAACTGAATCAAAAGATCATGCGTTATTAGGATAATTTTTGCCCGCCCAAGCTCAAATTACAAATTTATAGTACATAATAATGAAATATTTATCATAAATTTAAAAATATTGAAATAAATTGATAGTATACCAACCACCACTACACTAGCTTAATGTTTAACGACATTTATTTCATTTATAAGGAATAAATACCGCAAACTACAATTCCCCAAAGAATTGTTGAAATACTAGCTAGCTTGTAAAAACATCTTTTGGCAAATGGATGATGTTTTTTCTTCAAAGAGAATTCCTTTAACAAAAATCTTCACTTTTATAATATGCCGTATTGCTTTAATCATGTCAAACATTTCATTATATAAAGTATTTTGCTTTATTCACATGAAAAGTTATTTTAACAGTCTTGCATCAATATTTACGATTTGCTTCTTTTGATAAACATTTTTCTGATTTCTTGTATTGTCATATTTCCACTAGGACCATTTATTACATTTTGTAGATATAAAAGAAGAGGTTCAAATTATCATAAATAGTTAACATCGGTTTAATAATACACTTTGGCACCATAATAAAGCTAAGAGTATTCACAATATGGGGGCCGATCGCATGGGGCCGCTGAGCGGCGCCGAACAACGGACACCTCCCCAGGGCGTTGCCGAGATGAGATCGGCACACGATCGGCGCCTATTGCTGGATATGGGCTGAAGATGGGCTGATAGATAGGCTGTTGAAGTGGCAAGCAAAATTTGGAGATGGTATGTCCACTATTGTGGATGCACTTAGAGCACTCGAGCAAGAAATAATGTAAAATTACAATAAAAAATAAATAAAAACACAAATATATAACTCGTAGATAATTCAATCTAAAAATATGGTCGCCTGTCTTCTAGCATTGCTATGGAGAAGCGTACTGATATAAAGATATTTACTTATTTTATGTCTAGAATGACTTCATAATATGGATATTACTAATGTTTATTTATATTTTTATGATTTATTTTTATAATTATTACTCCCTCTGTCTCATAATAGATGTCACACTTTCCTTTTTAATTTATCCCACAAAAGAGGTCACATTTCTTTTTTTTGAAAAAAGTTCTTTCACATATTAATATAAATATGTACTATTTTCTCTCTTCTCTCAACACAGAAAATAATATCTCCTAAAATCTCGTGCCACTACCCAAGTATGTTATCTATTATGGGACGGATGAAGTAAAATTTAATTTGATTTATTTTTCATAATATAATTTTTTTTATCTCACACGTATCATAGATGAAAAAATAAATAAAATTATTTTATAATTCTGATGCAGCTCGAGAATCAATGATTCAAGATCAAAGTGAAGTTCGATTTATGTTTGCATTTAGGTCGTAATTATTTTTCTTTAATACCCTCTTTGTCCCACTCCGACAGACACATTTTTCATTTTTGTAATGTCTCGATCTAAATGACACATTTCTAAATATAGAAACATCATTCTCTCTACTTTTTTAATCTCTCTTACTTTATTGATCTGTTCTCTCTATTTTACTCACTCTAAAATCTCGTGCTGAATTAGAAATGCTCTACTTAGAATGGGCCGGAGGAAGTAGTTAATTTGGTGCTATTACTTTTATTTCCTTGTAGAGTATGATAAGTAAATTTTAACTTATATAAGGATTTGACCTTATTTGATTTTATTTTCGTTTTAGGTTTTCCTTTTAACCTCATCTTTCCTAATAGAATAGGATTTTACTTTGCATGTACAAAGGCCATCAAATTACGAAAACGGTTCATCACCTGATCATTTGTGGCGTCATTCTACTCTACACCATTTATCAAACGAATAATCGAAGGGTGCTGGCTACTGTGTGATGGCTCACCTATATTCCTCATATAGAACTTCATGACTTATCAAACGAATAGTCACATTTGTTTATAGTGTCATTCTACCTTCCACGATTTATCAGACGAACAATCGTTTATGTTGTTATTCTACTTTTCATGACTTAACAACAATCTAACAGTCCACATTCTTGTACTATATGATAAATAGTTTCAAAGTTAAAAAATTCTACTAAATTCCCTCCTTCCAATGTAGCCAGCAGCAAGAGACAAAACTAACAAAAAATAAAAGGAATCTTCTATCCTATTCTACGCATTGACAGCCTGCAGCCAGCCGAGAGGAGAAATTTTGTGGATATGGGAGCCTTCCGTCGCCGGAGCTGCGACGGGTACGGTGGAGCGCATAAACACAGGACGGCGACCCACACGCCGTTCAAAACAAAGGGGTGGCGGCGTTGCCCGAAATGGAAGAGATTGGGCCTTGGTCTTTTCCTTTTTTCTTTCATGGGCTCCTCTCCTCTCTTAAATTTTATTTGGGCCAACATTTTCTATTATTGTTCATGAATCTATTTGCTTTAACTCTGGCCTTATTTAAAGTAGCTAGTGGGCCTTAGTTCTTCAGAAAGTATTTAAATACTGTGGGCTAGTTGTAATTAAAGTAGTGGCTTTCTTAATTTAGTTTTGGACTTGTACGAATTAACCCATTAATCTCTTACTGTATTATTTATTGTATTAAATCTCTTCGACTTAATTCAGTAATAGTCATATTTTAGAAAAAAATCTCTGGATTATTAATTATATTTAATATTTAATTATAATATTCTTAATTTTAAATCACCTTAATTATATAATTATCGTAGTAATCATATTTATTATTCCCTTCGTCCCATAGAAATATGTCATATTTCCTTTTTCGTCTGTCCTATAAAAATAGTCCATATCCATTTATGGAAACCTTTTTCTCCTACTTTTTCCTTTATCATTTATAGGCCCCGCAATCCACTACACAATTTCAACTATTTTTTCTCTTACTTTACCAATTACACATTAAAACTCGTGTCGATCCCAAATGGTCTATTTCTATGGGACGGATGGAGTATTACATAATTTATTATTTTAATTATTATATCATCAATTAATATAGTAATATGTAGAAAATCTTAAATGTAATTATTAAAATAATGAATCATAAAATTGTAATTACTGTTGATATATTTTGTCTATTAATTACTTATGAATCAAATTCTAACGGAATTGTACAGTTATTGATTATATTTTGATAATAATTATTAATAAAATTTTATTAATTAAAATTTTAATTAAAAAATCTTACTTTAATTATTAAGTTAATTAGAGATGATTCAGTTATTATGTCAATTAGTTATTTGATTACAGTTGGTTAAGAGAATAGTTTTTATCTTATTTCCCATTTCTCATCACTCAATATATATCAATGGACAATGATTAAAAAAATTTCAAACTTAATTCGATTTGCATCCATGCGATTTCAATTCCAAAAAAAAAGAACAAATTAATCATGGAAATGCGAATGCAAATACAATGAAAAAGCATCATTGTTATTTGGTTTTCTACTTGTTTGAGTTTCCCACATCGTGTCTTGGGGAAGGTAATAGAAAACTTGCTCCTTTAAAAGAGTGGTAGTGTTTTAAAATTTGTATAATTGTGCATTTCTCGGGCTTCAGAGCATCTCCAATGGTGGCGAGCGGACAGGCTAGCCGATTCCCGATGTTGGTCGGTCTGCTCGCCGAACCAATTGAACCGGCGAGCGCCATTTCGGTGAAAAAATCGGCAACCCGACGCCTATTTTCGGGCGCTGGCTGATCCGTTCGCCGGTCGGCTGACCGCCATTGCAGGCTCCCGATCGGCCAGCTTAATTTTTTTTAATTTTTTGAAACACTATATATACGCGATTTGTACGTCATTTTCATTCGCACCGCTTGTTTTAACGAGTTTTCTCTCTCACTTAATTTCTGTATAATATCAATAAATCAAAATGGAGAACAACAACGAGTCTACTTCAGTGACGAGCGGGTCTCAAACTCCCACGGTACCCGTGGAAGGTGGATGGGGTCCGATGGCGGGTACTACAACATGTACCCTTGGCAGCAGATGATGCCCGGGATGGCAGCCGGGGGGTAGTATGCCGGGATGGCAGGGGATGCAGGGCGGGAAGGGGGTACCGGGGATGCAACCCGGGATGCAGATGATGCCGGGGTGGAAGCCGGGGATGCAACCCGGGATGCAGCGGACGCCGGGGGGGGGGACAATGTATCTTCGCACACATCGACCCCATCGGAGACGCAGTTCACTGGGTGTGACACTTTCTCCTTAGAGGAGTTGGGGATAGATCTCGAGGATACGGACACTCACGTTCAAACGGGGGGAGTAGGGCGGGGTCGGGGCGCACCAAAGAAGAAGAAGGGCAAGGGGAAGGGCAAAAGGGTGGTCGGCGAGTCGTCGCAGCCGGCTGATGACGACAGCCCGGCACGGAGGAAGTGGACGGATGCGGAGAACGTCGTGCTGTCCAAGGCTTGGGTGAGTGTTTGCGATGATCCCCTCCATTTGAATAATCAGAGGATCGTCAACTTGTGGGCTAAAATATCAACAGCCTACAAGGCATTTTGCCCGGAGGGGAGGCCACACAGCGGGGAGGATTGCCGGAAGGGATGGGACCGAATCAGGGCTGCGGTCTCCCAATTTTTGGGCTTGTACACCAACGCCCTCCGCATGCAGACCAGTGGCAGCAACGGCGGTTCCCACCACCTCCCCGAGGATGTTCAGGAGTTCCCGTCCCCTCCATCGTTTACTCGCCGCACTCGCCCGGTTGGTTAAAGGCGGGCGCAACGGGTAGCGAGGGCGGTCGCCCAGGGGTCCCAAGAGGTCCAGTCGGCATCCCCCCTGTTGGCAAGTCGCCAACCGAGCTCGCCTTCTTATTGCGTCAACAAACGCGGGCTCAGATGCACAAGATCTTAGCTGAATGGAGGACGACAACTGATCACGTGGAGAAGAGGTTTCTTCACTCAATGCTCGAGAGTATGCAAGTCGATTTGGATGCCGCCTCGGCACAGTTGGGGGGCTCAGACGCGGGCTCAGATGCCGCAGAATTGGGGGTCCCGGATAGTGGCGACAACGGCGGCGACGACGGGGACGGCCACGAGGAGTGAGGCGGAGGCGGGGGCTCGTGTGTGGAAGAGGGTTTTTTTTTAAATTAATGTAATTTTTTAAAATTAATGTACTTTTTTTAATTTTACTATTATTATTGAATTTTCCCGCATCTGTGTTGTAAATTTAATTCCTTATTTTGTATGATTGTTAATTATTTGTTTTTTATAATTTTGTTTATTGTGGCTAGCCTATTGCTTGTCTAGTTATTTGTCCTGATGATGTGGCAGGAGGAGTTTGTGGCTAGCCTATGGCTGGTCTATTACCATTGGAGATGCTCTCAAGCCTCTAATGGCGGGTTCACTTTTCATTAATTGAATTAGAGAAAAATAAAACGGGATGGAAATGAATGTTGATGGCCAATCAATTCTTAAATAAATCTAAGTATTTGGTAAGTCTTATTTGACATTTTCTTTGCAAATTGTTTTGTTATATATATGTATGTGTAGAGATGCCCAAGGTTTTCGGTTACGACGGTTAACTGTGGAACTGTCCGCCGGTTTTGGTTCCGAACCCGAATCGTGACTTTTTTCTTGAACCGAAATCGCCATATTTTGAACCGCAGGCCGGTTCCGGGTCCAAATTTTACGAACCAAAACTGTGCCGGAACCCCCGGGTCCAAACTGGAACCGTGAAAAACCATTGGAAAACCTTGAAATATAGCTGGAACCGCGAAAAACCGTAGGAAATCGGCGGTTCGGAACCATGAAAAAACCGTAAACAACCGTCGGAAAACCTACGGTTCCGAACCGAAACCGTAACCATCGGTTTTGGAACCAGAACCGCGAAAAACCCTCACTGTTCGATTCCGATTCGATAATTTCCAAAACCAGAACCGGCGGTTCCGAACCGTAACCGCCGGTTCCTGAACCGTGGGCATCTCCAGTATGTGGATCAAAAGACCCTTCTTCCTTCTCTTTCTTCGAAGCTGTTTCTTTTGAAGCCAGAACTTCATTCCCTTCATCATTCGGAAGAGACGCCGCCGAGGTCATTTAGCCCCATATCACGCCTCCTACGGCGTCGAGCTGCTCTAATTTTCGATGCAAGCTCACCCCCAACAGCCCAACATCACCTTTAGCCAAATCCAAATACAATTTCATCTTCTTCTCCCTTTTCCATGAATTGATCAATTCAGCTAAATTCTCTGAACAAATCTCGTAATGGAATCAGCACGGCCCCGCAGCAGAATCGCCAAAACGTTTTCAAAAGTAATCAGTCTCAAATCGAGTTCCAAAAACCGCTCCAACAACCCAGGCTTCTACCTCTTCTTCCATCAGGAAAATCCCCGATGCTGCGAGTCACATCAATTCGAGAAGGAAGACGCAGAGGAAGCCATGGAGGAGAACAAAACCCACATCGTCATGGAAGCCTTTGTCGCGAAGCTCTTCGCCACCATCTCCACAACCTACGCTGAGCTCCAAATGGTGCAATTCCCCTACATGGGCGACGCGATCCAGTGCGCCGACGCGCCATCTTCGACCAGCTCAAAGTGCTCTCCTAGCTCAAATACAGTTATGTAAAAAAACAGATAGATTCGCTGCCGCACGTAACGCTGAGCCGACGGAGATCCAGGAGCAGCAGTCGCTGTAGCAAAGCCTTCGAGAATCCGTCGAGAGCAACAAATCACTCTAGCAAGAACATGATTGGGGCAAAAAAAATTAGCTCCATTTTTACATGATTAAACACAGTGACAAATCAGGATGAGAAAGTCTCAAGCTTTGGAGTTAATTAGGAGAAAAAAGATATTTGTTGAATGACAAGCTCCACAAATTCGGATGAGAAAGCAAGAAGAAAGAGAAGGTTGTCCGCTCAGCGGAGAGAGAGAGAAGAAGAAGGATATAAAAGAGATTTTGCATCTAATTCTAGGTGCATCTTGCAAAGGTGCATCTTCCAATGCAAAAAAGAAAAACCATGTCGTCCTCTAAAATTGAATTCTTTTCTTTAGAGCATCCATAAAAGGGGCGGCGCGCTGGCCGCTCCGGAGACGCCGCAACCACGGCGAATTATAGTTGATAAAGCGTCCGCCCCGGTGTGGACGGATGGGAGGGGGCGGAAGGGCCATAACCGAGTATTCGGCGAGGACGCGGCGGAAGGGGAGCGGCGCGGCGATAGGCGCGGCAGTTTACTGTGCGGCGCTTCCACTGCGGCGGCGGACAAATTTTTTATTTTTTAAAAAAATATCTAATTACCTATAAATACACCTCATTCCCCTCATTATTTTCACATCATTTCAACTCTTTATTCCAACTTTGTCTCCCTAAAATTTGTGGATTCTATTGCTTTTAAAAAATGGATGATTTGTGGAATGACGCGTGAGATTCTCTGATTCAAGAGGTGCTGAGAGAAGCCGACGAGGAGGCTGCGGTGCTGGCGGCGGAATTGGCGAAGGCGGCGCTCCCTCATGCGATTCATCATCGTCGGACAATCCAACGAGACCATAGCGGAGCGCACCAGCGGCTGATGGTAGACTACTTTGGCGATAACCTCCGTTACCTACCAGAGATTTTTTGTCGGCGTTTCAGAATGTCGCAACAACTCTTCACCCATATAGCGACGAAATTGGCGGCGCGGTATAGGTGTTTCACCCTCCGGAGTGATTGCACTGGCCGGATCGGGCTGTCTACTTTTCAGAAATGCACCGCTGCAATTAGACAACTTGCCTATGCCGGACCGACTGATATGTTCGACGAATACCTACATATGGGTGAGACGACTAGCCTAGTGGTGCTCCGGCAGTTTTGTAAGGGCATCCGGAAAATCTTTGGTCCAGAGACTGCTTAGATATGCACGGTTCGGTGCACGGTTTCCCAGGGATGATAAGCAGCATCGATTGCATGCATTGGGAGTGGAAAAACTGCCCGGTGGCGTGGAAAGGCCAGTTCACTACGGGTTTCAAAAGCAAACATTCATCGATGATTCTGGAAGCCGTTGTTGACTACCGTTTGCGGATCCGGCATGCGTATTTCGGTGTTGCAGGTTCGAACAACGACATCAACGTTCTGCAGACATCGCCTCTCATCAATGATGAGTGCCGGGGAAGGGTCCAGAAATCAGATTCGTAGCCAACGGAACACAGTACCACAAGGGATACTATTTGGCAGATGGGATATACCCTCGTTGGCCCTTATTCGTCAAGACAGTTCACCAACCGGTTGGACCAAAGAAACAATATTTTGCGCGAAAACAAGAGGCTGCTAGGAAGGATGTTGAGTGAGCTTTTTGTGTGCTCTAAGCGCGATGGGCCATTATACGGTGCCCGACACGAGTTTGGTACGGAGATGATGTTGCGAATATTATGTTAGCATGTATCATATTGCACAATATGATAATAGAAGATGAAGGATTTACTGCAGAGTGTTGGGCACCGGAAGATGGTGCAAGTACAAGTCACGGTGTTGCCTCCGCGCCGATACAGATGGGTGTACCACGTAGTAATGAATATCTGCTCCAACGTTTCACTGATATGCGTAGGAGCACAACACATACCCAACTCTAGGCCGATTTGATTGAAGAGGTCTGGGCACGTAGGGGAGGGGGCGCAGAGTGAAGAACATGTGTGATTTTCCATAGATGAAATTTTCGTTGTATAATTTTCCCTTTACTTTAATCCGAAGAAAATTTAGTTTTCAATTTTAATTTATTTAATTAGCCATTTTTTTTTCTAATTATGTATAGTCCGATAATTTTAATCTTAATTGAATTAAAATATATAAAGAATAAAATAAAATGAAATGTGGCCAAAAAAGTGTCCACTTTTGCCGTGGAAACTTTTTTTTGTGGTTGTGGACAAAAAAAGTAGCGGGGCGGGTGTGAGTGTCCACAGTACTGTGGATACTCTTAATGCTCAACAGTGCGGGCCCTCCACCAAAATCGAGGGCCGTGCATTTATTACTAAGGAACACTGAATGACGTGATTTCCCATGTTTTACCCCAATTAAGGCCAATTAGCAAACACCGAACAGGTCCTAAGTATATGTCGGACAGTTTCCTCTACTATTAAAACTAAATTTTACGCAATTGGGACCGAAATGAAACCGTGTTTTGTCGTTTTTTGTTTAGTTAATAACCGATCAAATTTGATTCGGTTAACACGGTTAGCAGTTAACCGAGAACTGACTAACCGGAAACCCAGCCCTAAAGAAGAGAAGGTTTACAACATGCGATCTAATTTATAGGAAGGTTGCATGGATCATGGATGATTCGATTTACTCGATTCAGATAGAGATTCGAAGAGGTGTAAGGACATGGCATGCATGTGGGCCGTTAAGGAGAGCGGCTTGTACTTGAGATTGGGTGCTATAGAAGTGATTCAGTTTGTATGGCCATAGAGTTAGTTATGTCTAAAATAATTTCTTGCCAATAAATCACGAATATTCTTATCAATATATCATGATCTAGAATGTTTTTTTGTTGACATATTAGTATAGTGTTATAAATTAACTCACTATAGTTTGTGACAATGGAATGCAACTCCATTAGTAAAATGTTTTTCCGTTGACCAGTCACCTAGTACGCGCGACCTTTGATTTTGTGCAGCTCGGCTAGAGCTTCTTTCATGGTAATCCTATCATAAGGAGATTCTGCAGAGCACTTGAAAGCCAACTCAAATATGGAAGATGTTGATTTAAGAATTTTGTCTCCCTCTTCCTTGTCAAGATCCATTACTAAGTTGGCATCTATCACACTATATGTTGATTCTGGAACTGACCTTTCAATCCACGCCTTCAACCTTACATCTCCACCAAACATATCGTCGCTTGGTTTTTTTCTCGTAAAGGTTTCCATCAACATTACACCGTAGCTGTAGATATCACATCTCGTCGAGACGATCCCTTCAAAACCATACTCTTGTCATGACAAAAATATATCATCTGTCATATAAATACTCAATTAGAAGACATCATTTAGTACATTAATGTAGAATAAGAATTCACCTGGAGCAATGTAGCCTAGTGTTGCTAGAGTTTGTGTAATCACAAGGCTCTCCTCCTTGCCCAATAATAGTTTCGATAAACCAAAATCGCTCACATGAGCAACCATCTCTTCGTCTAACAAGACATTACTCGGTTTCAAGTCACAATGAACAATCGGAGTAGAATAGCCATGATGAAGATATTCCAATGCCGACGCCACATCTATCATTATATTCAACCTCTGTGTGAAATCCAAGAAATAGTTGTGTGAATACAACCACTTCTCAAGGTTTCCTCTTGGCATGTATTCAAGTACTAAAGCCTTGAATTCTCCGTTCGAGCAGCTGCTTATGACTTTCGTCACATTTCTGTGACTAATATTGCGCAGAACTTCACATTCAACGTCGAAGCTCTTAAACGCCGCTTCAGATTGTTGTTTGAACACCTTCACAGCAATGGCTTTCCCATCTCCAAGAATTCCTCTATAAACAGAACCAAAACCTCCCATGCCTAGTAAGTTGCTCTCATTGAAATGTTGAGTAGCTCTTGAGAGTTCAAAATATGATATTCCTTGAATTATAATATTCAAAACTCCACCATTTTCTTCTGTAATAGCTTCATCTTTCCTTCTCCTTTTGTGTCTGAGGAAAACAAAGCCTGCACACAGAATCGTTGCAAAAGCCAAAACTCCACCCAGAACGAAGAAAGCAAATTTCACCTCCGTCGTCTTAGATCTACGACTGGAGACAACAACGCGACAAGGTGGGACACCGAACCTTGGATTTCCACATAGTGCTTGGTTACCTTTAAATGAGTCCATTGTGAAATTCATAAACGGACCATCGCTCGGAATTTCTCCACTTAAAGCATTGAAAGAGACATCAAAGCTGTTGAGATGTTGAAGATTCTGAAGAGATTTTGGCACTGAACCAGAGATGTTATTGTAGGATAAGTCAAGATTTTCCAAACCAACCATGCTACCAATTGTCACTGGGATCAAGCCTTCAAAGCTGTTATGTGACAAAGAAAGATTGATCAAATTTTGCAAACTACCAACCGTGCTTGGAATAGACTCCGACAACTGATTCACCGATAGATTTATGTAAACCGCCGCTACCAGATCACCAACCTCCCGAGGTAAGAATCCAGACAACGAGTTTAAGGATAAGTCCAGCGCCAGCAAATCTTTGAGGCCCCACAAGCCAGATGGTATGGTTGAGACCAGCTTGTTAGAATCTAGAAAAAGTTGGCGTAGGGATGTGAGATTTCCTAAACACTTTGGAATTGCACCAGACAACTGATTTCCACTCAAACCCAAGTCTGACAAGCTGCGTATATCACAAATATCATCTGGAATAGAGCCTTTGAAGTTGTTGTTATGCAAATACAAGCCTTGGAGCTTGCTCAAATGCTTCAGACTGAGAGGGATATTACCCGACATTTGATTTCCATCCAAACGAAGTTGAATCAACTCGGTTAAGTTGCCTATCTCAGCAGGAATTCCTCCCTTCAATCCGGCCTCGAATGCAGAGAATTTTTCTAGTTTGGAAGATAAGTTCCCAATGGAAAGATGGAAGAGTCCCATCGAAAGGATTTCCGCTAATTCCCAAGAAAGTTAAGGATCTGCAACTCGTCAATGAAGTGATGAAGCTCAGTTGTGAAGAAGACGAACCGATGGCTAGATTATTGCCGTACAAATTTAATACCTCAAGGAATGGTAGGGTTCCGAGAGAGTGAGGAACAAGGCCAGTAAATTTGTTGAGGCTGAGATCGAGATCTTTGAGTCGAGAACAGTTGGAAACGGAGTCGGGTATTTGGCCGGAAAACTGATTCATTCCGAGGTAAAGCTCCTCGATAAGAGGAAAGGCGCTGCAGAAATTGGATGGAAGAACGCCTGAGAAGCCATTTTGAGTGAGTGAAAGAGATGTGAGAGTTGAGATGTTGAATATCTCAGGTGGAACTGAACCACTCAACATATTCATTCCCAATCTGAGTATCTGCAGCTGCTGAAGACGTTGGCCGATTTCTCTGGGTACGTACAACACCTGCCAAATTCAAATAAGATCAAAATTGTAAACTTAATAATGCCATTGCAACAAAATATAGTGACTCAAAAGTGTGACTAAACAGAGTGAAATTTCAAGAATTTACCGTTACCGAGCATACAAGTGTTGCTAACTTGGTATCTTTCAAATAATAATGGACTTAATATTGGACGATGTCAAATATTGAAATGCGTTACAAAAGTGCATCGATAATTTCTAAAAGTTAGTATTAACGAAATTTCAAAATTTGTCTTAACTAAATTTGTTTGAACACAAAAGTGCATAATTAAAGACAGAAATACTCATCATTAAACACAAAAATGTTTATAGGTTCCATGTGAGATTAACAATACCTATCCACATTTGTTATTACCAAAATTGATCTCTTCCTACACTATATAAATAGAGAGGCGAGCTGTAGTCAAATATGATTATTGCAAAACTAAGATCTAATTAAGACCACACAATTTTCTAATCTCATAGCCTAAATAAACGCCACATGACATATAGATTAGATAATCCATATTTTGACTTGTAATTAATTACATAAGGGTACTATCTATCGTCATCTGCTCATGATATTTTATGGTAAGTCCACATTTTGACTTATAATGATGTACATGTCGTTATTATATTACTATTGTGGAATGTTTAAAGTAAATGTTATAATGTTTTAGATTTTTTAAATTTATAAGGTTGCATGTAATTTTCAATGATATTTGACATTCCTAAAATATATAAAAAAAAAGTAAAATTCTATATACCTCTTTCATTTTAAATTAAAACTATATATTAAATTAAATGTAACTATATGAAGATTATAATGAAATCCTAATTGCATATGTTCAAATAAAAAAAATGCACGAATAAAAATACTATTTGTGTATGATGCGGTCTAGTGCAATGTTATAATGACATAAGTTTAATGTGTACATAATAGAGTAAATGTAATACTATTGTAAATAATGAAGTGTTTTTGAATTTATAATTGTGTAAATAACCGTTGCCATGGAAATAATCGATTCAAACAATTTGCATATAAAGCAGCAGTATATATCAATGTTATGATGACCTACATTCAATTCAGTGTATATAACGAAGACGATGACAATATTTTCTCTTCCTATTTCATCTCCTAGATTGACGACATTTTGATGTGTTATTTGTTAGAGTTTGCCATCATTTCAATGTTATAGGCTTATGTATATTATAATGCACTGTTAGTAATTAATCTAAACCATCAGTGTTTGTGGTCCAGTAGACCATATTGAATTTTGGTTATATATTTAGGTTATAATTGCATCCTAATGTTATCATATAGTATATTACCAAGAGCAATAATATATCTACAAAATCATATCCTATGAAAATGCGAAAAAAATTACTCTGTAACATGCATACTTCTAGATATCACTATAGTTATATCATTAGTACACAATTATTTTGTACACCTGTGAAATTGTTGTACGAAAGATTCAACTCTAACAGCATCGTAAGATTCCCAACATCCTTCGAAACGCTCCCTGTGAATTTGTTGTTCCATAGGTATAAAATTTGCAGAGATGACATGTTCTTGAATATACCAAAATCAACCCATCCCCCAATCTCATTGTTTTCAATACCAAATCCAACCAACCTATCAAGATTCCCAATCTCACGTGGTAGTATACCTGTCAAAATTTAATAACTTAATAAAACACTAAAAATATCTACTATTTTACAAAGATTAAAACTAGCCTTACCGTTCAAATTGTTATCACCGAGAGCTAAAGCCGTGAGAGATGTTAAGTAGCCAATTTGTGAAGGAATTTTCCCACTAAAAGAGTTGGAAGAGAGCCCCAATCCCTGAAGCCGCGAACACCGAGACAGATTCGTTGGAATCATCCCGCTTAGCTGATTTATAGACAGATAAATCTCATCAATAAATGGAAGATTAGCGCACATGTCTGCTGGAAGACTTTCGCTCAGTTCATTCTCTCTCAACGCTATAGTCACCAGCTTCGACATGTTGAAAATGGATAATGGTATAGCACCGGATAAACGATTTGATTCAATCCACAGATATTGCAGACTCTGAAGCCTCCCAAACTCATTCGGAATCTCTCCGGTGAGAGAATTGGAGGACAAGTCTAGAGTTTGTAAATTTGTGAGGTTTGAGAGGGAGGTTGGGATGGAGCCGGTGAAGGTGTTGTTGCGTAAGGACAGGAACTTAAGGCGGTGGAGGAGAGAGAGCTCGTGGGGCAGAGGACCGGTGAAGCGGCTGGAGGTGAGGTCGAGGAGACGAGGCGGCCGAGCTGGGGTGGAATGGTGCCGGAGAGGTTGTGTGGGAGAGATTTAGTGCGGATACTCTGTGGTGGCGCGGGCTGCAGGTGACGCCGATCCAGCTGCAGACGGGGCTCGAGCTGGTCCAGTTTGTTGCGAGGAAGCGAGAAGGGTCTGAGGTTATTCGGGTTTTCAAGATAAGAAGGGTTGTTTGATCATCGGCGAGGCCTAGGGTTGTAGATAGACAAGGGTGATGCATTTGGAAGGTTATGGTGAGGAATGCATATGCCAAAATGGAATGATACAATTTCATCATGGCTACCTGCAGCCAATTGGAAATGGGAGATCTAAGTCTACTAGTACTAATAAATAAACTATACTAGTATTCCGATTTGATGTCTTGTGATTTCCTCACATCCGACTTCACTTGGTCTAACTCTACAAAGTCAATAAAAGAGGAACCTACCAAAAAAGTCGTCGGTCTAGTTTGTCAACTGGGTTGGACGATTGTGTAGCAATAATAAAAATAAAATGTAAAAAGAATCAAAAGTGAAGTGGACTTTATGGTAAAGCCCATGGGGGTAATCAAACAATGATGAACTCAATACGTTTATTGTATTATTTGTTGTGTACTTTACATTATAATTATTCATCATTTTATAGTAGAACTTGCACAAAGAAATAAAAATATCGATTAATCGACTATGAATAAGTCCTGGCCATATATGGAACCGGAAACACAAACAATGTGGCAATCGATTAGCATATATAGTCGTGTAACTTCAATTGGAGTCCTTCAAAGTGAATAAAGGACTATGTGGAATTGTGAGGTTCGAAAAGAAGATAAAATTTGGTCTGTTATTCCTTTGTGGAGTTGTGGCTATTACAATAGTCCTGTGTGTAGGTTTTATTTTCTTCATACAATGAAGGAGAAGGAAAGATAAAGCAACTCGAAAAAGTACTGATGGAATTTTGTCTCATTGGTATGACAGAATGGAATGAGGATGGAATAAAACGAGGGTATGAATGGGATTAAGATAAGAATGAAATGACAATTTATTTTACATTTCGTTTGCAATTTTATTCCATATCCCTCCGTCATTAGAATGGAAGTAGTTAGGTGACATTTCATTCCATAATACTAAGAAGGACCTTAGGATTTTAACGAGAGCAACTTACTGGACATGGGAGGTTTTGGTTGTGTTTATATATAGAGGAATTATTGTAGATGGGAAGCTGGGAATTCTGTACGAAACAAGGTCTTATATTTTTTGTTTTTTTATCATTGGGCCCTCTTAACATACTGTATATGTTAATTTTATAACATACTGCTTTTAACACATACTAATATGGAGTATATTAGTAGAAGCAACATATAGTTATACTTTATTATCTTGTCTAAAATAGGTAGTTTGGCCTAGTATTATATTGGGCTAGACCAACCATAAGATTTATTATAGTTAAAAGCTCAAAATTTCCATTTTGTTTAGAGTGAGAACTGCTTCCTTTTTTTATTTTATTTGAGGCCCATTAAGTAATACCAACTCATACAAGAAATAAATCGTTATGTTAAAATTGTTGGTTAACTAAGGGCGCCCAATTCAAATGGGCTATAAGAAGTTGGTCCAATAAACTCTTAATGATCTCTCAAGCCGGATTTCATATTTTTAATTATTCCGATAAGCAACTTGTGATTTCAGAATTAGTGTGGACATCAAAAGGTTATAACAAGCGATTTCAGATTAAAGGATCATGAACTTGCTTAGTAAAATTCATGTTTATAATTTATTTTCTATGCATAATATTATTGGGTTCTTGGCATGGAATCTTCTATTAACGCATGAATTGAATTAATCCAATAATCACTAATGGTGTTGCAAACTCTATCAATAACGTGTTGCTTAACCATTCATACGAAATTGCAAAATTTCATGATTTCTAAAAATGAAAATAAAAGTCATACCTCAATATTAGGCGCATCAGTTGGTTAATTAGTTAAATCCTCTTAATTTTAAAATTATGTACTGTAGTTGTTAGAGACTATTTTTAATTTGTATGGACGACACTCAATTCATATAGTCCGCGATATTAAGTTTAGAAAAGTGTCACCAAATTCTAATGTCTGTAATATTAGGTTGCGGTAGAGGGCGTGATGCAAATATAGAGAGGTGTGTCGCATCAAAAAGCACAACATGGATAAACAGGGACATAATCCAAAAGTGGGAAGGTCGAGATGGGAAAGGGGTGAGCCTTGACGATGTTGCTTGAAGTATAGGACGAGAGTTAGAGGACTCCACCACCATTGAACCACCGGACCATATGGGTATTTTAGCGGGCATGGGAGTTTAGCCAGTGAATGGACCCGGTTGGGTGGGTTTTCTTTCATATACCAGTAAAATTAATTAAGTTCTACACCAAATTAGTTCTTAAAAAAACAAAATATTTTTTTTATATCACTATGAAGTAGAGTATTTACATATTTTTTCTATATCCATTTACCTTTTTTACCTTATCAATAAATTTAAATTCAATATTCCCTTCGTCCCACAACAATATGCATCATTTCCTTTTTAGTTTGTCCCACAAGAATGTGCGCTTTCTAATTTTAGAAAATATTTTCTCTCTAATGAGGTGGGACTCATTCTCCACTAACAATACTTTAATTATTTTTTCTCTCTATCTCTCTTACTTTACCAATTTTATATTAAAACTCGTATCGAATCCAAAGTGTATATTCTTTGAGGACGGATAGAGTATTATACCATCTCTATCCGCGAATAGAAGTCATATTTTTCCATTTTGATCCGTCCGCGAATATGAGTCTCTGTCCGCTTACTATAAATGGTATATAGGCCCCACATTTCACCATAAATCATTCCTCTCACATTTCATTTAAAACTTATGTATATAAATGAGAGTGTGGGACCCATATTCCACTACTTTGATCTCACACACTTTTCTTAACGTTTCTTAAAATCCATGACAAAAAAGAAATTAAACTCCTATTCGCATTGGAGGGAGTAATAGTTTATATTAGAGATCAATATCTCATATTCAAGTCAATTGTGACGGTCTTTATATTTTAATTTTGCAGTCATAACCAATAAATACTTCATATACCAATCGTGGTGAGTACGATACACGAATAGGGGAGGTTAAAATAGAAACATCGAAAACAAAATTTACCAATTTCAATATGTGCTAGTACTATATAATTTTGGAATTGAGATCTTCTCCTTGACTATTATGTTGAATAATAATTGTAAAATGGTCATGATAATCAAATTAATACTAACGTTTATTTTGCACCAGCAACGTGTCCCTTGTTTAGTCAAATTAAAATGCTTCACAACAATATCTCGTGTATTCTGTGGTGATAGAATTTTTTCTTTATTGAAGATTTGAACAATAGTCCTATTCTTCTTCTATTTTTCTTCTAAAATTCAAGCACACGCAAATGTGGTCACTAGCTCTGCCATTGACACAAATTAATGCACTTTTGAAATCAAAGTTCGGAAATGTCATACGCAAAAGTTAATAAATAAGGAAAACCAAATACTATATTTATAATCGTGAAATTCGTAATCATGCTGGTCATGCAATTTTGTTAATAATTAGTATTAGTTATTTATTATACATGTAGGGAGAGGGATATATTAATATGACAACACTCTTAATTGTAACACCATACCACCAATTTAGGCAGTTAGATTTGAATATTGTGTGATTCTCAAGTTGCCACGTGGCAGCCTATTTTAATTAAATTGGAATATAAAAAAATGCTGAAGGGCAAAATTGGTATTCTCTATTTTCAGTTTGTTACCATATTGCAGTCTTACTCTATGAACATTGCAGTGTTACTATATGAATATTGCAGTGTTACGGGTCTGCATAATTCGTAATAGTTTTTTAACTTACCAGATTGCAGTGTTACTCTATGAATATTGCAGTATTACCAAATAGTATTTGCAGTTTACATATCCAGCACATAAGACTACAATCCGAACTATATTTCATCAATTCAATCCTAGGCGTTCATCTTATAGATCTAAGAGCTAGGATTAGTGGTATGTTGTCACTCTAAACATGGTGGCACCCTAATGCTTCACTGTATAGAGATATTCAAATAAACACTTATTATTTGTATTGTAAAAATGGAGACTCAGTTGAAGATATTTGATCATAAAAAATTGCAATAAATATTGAGTTCTTTTTACTGAATGAGTCCAATAGCATACTTCAAATTTCTTAAGAGACAAAAATTTTATTTAAATTCTTTTTTCCCTAATATGGTTAATTTAATGCAGTTTCTATGGTAACATGGGCCTATAAAACTACGGCAATATTTTTTAAAGTGTTATTTCCTTATAAAAAATTAATATTAATCTCATCAAATTTATAAATTGTAAATCAAAATTTAACTTTTTTTTAATTTCAAAGACATAAATAAAATAAAATTTATCTAATCTATGATTTGTCTATAATTATTAAATTTGATGATCCAATAAAAACTACATAGGCTTGTTATTGGTTAGTCTTGCTAATGAGGTCCTCAAATTATGGATTCTAATTTTGTTATTTATTTTAACGTTTTTTATAGCGTGGATGAGGAGTAATATTTTTAGGATTGATCGGGATCACGTAGTTGGCCTACGGAGGCATGGCAGACATGTGGGATGAGTACCTCCACATCGGTGAGACGACTGCCCTGGATTGTGTGAAGTATTTCTGTCAGGGCGTCATTGAAATATTCCGTGATCAGTATCTTCGAAGCCCTACCCCTGAAGAGTGCCAGGATCTGATGCAGATGCACGGGGAGAAGCATGGGTTCCCCGGGATGTTGGGCAGCATAGATTGTATGCATTGGGAGTAGAAGAACTGCCCCGCTGCCTGGAAAGGGTTCTACACGACCGGCTACAAGAGAAAGAATCCCACGATGATCCCCGAGGCCGTAGCTGATTACCGGCTGTGGATTTGGCATGCATATTTTGGGGTAGTCGGGTCGAACAACGACCTCAACGTCCTCAACTCGTAGCCCCTTTTCAACGAGCAGTGTCAGGGTGTCGGTCCGGCCATCAGTTTTATCGCCAACGGGAACCAGCGTGATATGGGCTACTACTTGGCGGATGGGATATACCATAGGTGGCCCGTCTTTGTGAAGACGATCAGATGCGCATCAGATGAGAGGAATACCTACTTTGCGGAACGGCGGGAGTCAGAGCGCAAGGACGTGGAGTGCGCATTTGGTGTGCTCTAGTCTCGATGGGCGGCAATTAGGGATCCAACGCGTTTGTGGCATGTCGACTGCATTGCTGATATAATATACGCTTGTATTATCCTGCACAACATGATTGTCGAAGATGAAGGTGTACAACTAACTAGTTGGGCCAATGACGATGCTAATGAAGCCGGCCCAAGCCACGGCGTGACCGCCCCCAACGTACGAATGGGGTACCTCACGATGAAGTCGGCCGCATCAAGGCACATGCCGACATGCGCCAAGTGGATGCTCATATTCGACTCCAAAAGGATTTAATTGAAGAGTTGTGGGCGCGAGGACTGCACGTCGTTAGATTTTTTTTAATTAATGTATTTTTTTAAAAATTAATGTACTTTTTTAATTTAAATATTATTGTTGAATTTTCCCGTATCTGTGTCGTAAATTTATTCTGGATTTTGTGTGATTGTTAATTATTTGTTTTTTATAATTTTGTTTATTGTGGCTAGCCTATTGCTTGTCCTGATGATTTGGCATGATGAGTTTTTAATGCTGATGATGTGGCAGGAAGAGTTTGTGGCTAGCCTATGGCTTGCATATTACCATTGGAGATGCTCTAAAAGAAAGAATTAAGGAAATGCGATTAGATGTTTTGTTTTTAGTCAAAAAGAGAAATAACTCAAGTAACTTGGGACAACCCAAAATGTAATAAGATTCAAGTAACTTGGGACGGAGGGAGTATAAATTTATAATCCGTTATCGTTATCTCAATATCATATGTACTAGTACTATATACCTCTTCTGTCCTATAACAGATGTTACACTTTTTGTTTGCACGTATTTTTAACAAATGAAGAGTAATAAATAGTTTAAGTGAAGAGAAAATATAGAGAATAATATATGTAGTAAAGAAATATGGCATCTATTATTGGATGGAGAGAGTACATATTAACAAATATATACATTACTAAATGAGATGAGAACAGAAAATATGTTTAGATTATGATATCAAAATTCATTATTGTGATCAAATTATAAAGGAAACTATAAATATTTATTAAATTTCTTAAACTGGTTATCATGCAAAATCCTAATAAAGAGAAACTATAATACATTAAGCCTTTATCAATTTATAATGAAGGCCAAAGAGCATCCGCAACGGTGGCAGCCGTCGCCATCGCCGTCCGCGCCGCTGGAACGGATGTGTCTCGCCGCCGCTGCGCTCGCGGCGCTGGCACGGCGCTGCTTGATGCATCGAGCAGCACCGCGCCAGCGAGCAGCTGACGTGTCGCGCGGCGATTGGGCAACGGCATAGCCGTTGCCTTTAAATGTTTTTTTATTTAAAATCAGTTTTTAATTAAAAAAACCGATAAAAAAAAAAAAAAAATTCACTTCCCAAAAAAATCATAACCGTTTATTACCGTTTTTTACACTTTTTTTCCCTCCCAAAAATACACACTTTCATCTATAAATACCCCCACTTTCACACCCAAAAATTCACATCAAACTACACAATTCTCATCTTCATTCTCCAATATCCATTCTCATCTTCATTCTCCAATATCCATTCTCATCTTCATTCTCCCATATCCATTTTCATCTTCATTCTCTCATACCCTAACAATGTCCAGCCAAGGCGATGACAACCCGACATCTCACGGTTGGAACCCCGAATGGTTTGGTGCACAACCGTTTCCTAGTCCGGAAATGGAATATTCTGCCCCTGCTCTCACCCAAGATTCGGCCGTTCCGGGTGGCTACCGGCCATACCCAATAGACGACCAAGGTGCCTCCGAAGGGCGATACGGGCGGACACCGGATCCTAGGCCGACCGCCCCCTCCCAAACTCCGTTGGCTCCTACTCGTAGCGGTGTCCGAACACCGTACACTCCGGCGGAGATGAATAAATTGTTCATGGCGTACTTCAAAATCTTCGAAGATGCGGCGGTTGGCACGAACCAATCCTGCGATCACTTTTGGTGGCGCGTCTCTCGCCGGTACAATGCAAACCGGACGCCGGGAACGATCGAGCGCAACGAGAGTATGGTGCGCAACTACATCGGCCGAGCCAACGAAGAAATTGGCAAGTTCAATGGCTATTTCCTCCAGGAGTCACGGAATGCCGGGAGCCGCCGGAGCGAGGTCGACATCATCACTGCCGCGCTGAGCACCTATCAATCCTTGAATGGTAAGTCGTTCAAGTACCTCAACGTTTGGCAGGAAACGCGGTTCCACCCGAGGTATATGGGAGGCGTAACATCCTTCTCGAGCGGCTCCTCCAAACGGTCAAGGTTGGTATCCCTATCCGACTCCGGCTCCGAAGAAGTGGCTAGCCAACTCGCCGGAGCTAACTTGGGTAGCCCCGACTCCGGACCAAGCGGTTCCCAACGCCGACCGCAAGGAATGAAGAAGGCGGCAGCCGACCGCCGGCGCTCCGCGACTCCATCGGCCCCCGCACCCTATGTTCCACCCCCGAACAACTCGTTGTGGGCCCTTTTGGCCCAACTCAATATGGCCGATAGGTCAACTATGACCCCACGCAACTTCAAACGCACGAGGACATGATATTGGGTCTCAAACTAATATTGGGGTTGGTGCCGCCGGATGCGTAGTCTTCCTCGGGTAATATTAGCCAATAATCATGTAATTTTTAATTTTTAGGAGTTTAATTATGTAATTTTTAATTTTTAGTATTTTAATTATGTAATTTAATTACATAATTTTTAGGATTTTAATTATGTAATTTTTAATTTTTAGGATTTTAATTATGTCTTTTTATTTTATTTGTAATTTGTAATATTTATTGTGGTTTTTTAATGAATTTTAGTGTTATGGAAATATTTTTGTGTAATTGAATTTTAAATTAATTGTGCTCGTCCTTGCGGAAGAGTACAGCAGTGGGTGTTGTGCTCTTGCCAGAGAGCAGACAGAAAAAGTGGGGTCGGGCCCACAACCGTGCCGCTGGTAAGAGCACGGTTGTGGATGCTCTAATGTATTATAGGTGTTTAGTGATAAGAATGCTGGACTAAAGAGTATAATTTTCATAAAGTAAGGAGAATAAAAGAGGATAAATATCATTTTAATTCCTATATGAAACCCGCTTGACCGCGTCATAAAAAATATCTCAAATTATAAAAGATGTTAATCACATCTCAAACTATTAACTTTGTATCAAAAATATTCAACATCCATTATCTGATGTAGCTCGTCAAGGCACAAAACTGTCGCAATTTTGATTCATTTTATCTAAATAAAATAAAATAAAATAAAATAAACTACGCAGCGGCGTTCGATTATCTATGTCTAGATGCCCGTGGCTAAGAAATGGACACAAACCATTTTTGTTACAAAATCGATGGTTTGGGATTGAGGATTCTAAACACTTTGTGATAAAGCATGTAGTTTAGTTTAGGATTTAAAGAGATATTATTCTACAAAAAATAATCAATATCAATAATATTTCTTACTACTTTTATGTGTTTTTGTTAAACATAATAATACGAAATTTAAATCAAAAATAAAATATAGACAACGGGCAAATGTGGTCATAATTTTAGGATATTGTAAAAGAAATAAGTTAGATTAAAGATCACGGTGCAACCACATTGATGTGATTTACCAGATCATTTCAACTAAAATATTTCGTCGGCGTCGAGTTGTGTATGATCAAAAAATACGTAATACTAACATATTCTAGATTGTGGAGCATGAATAATACTAGTATAGATTGCTAGAAAATAACTAAATTTCAGCGACAAATGTGAACAGATGAAAAATCAAAAAGGAAAAAATTGAATATATGAAAAAACAAATTGTATAAAAAACAAATTTAAATTTATATTTTATTCAAACACTAAACTAAAAATATAATCTACTTATTTTTATATTTATAAAAAAGAATAATGATATAAAATTTTTTATAATTTATCAATTGCAAATGGTAATAATTATATTATTATATTACGATGGATAGTTTAAATATGGATTATTCGTCGTAATATATAATAATCATAATAAATATTATTATTATTATATTTATGAAAATTATAATTGAATAAATTTTATAATTTAAAATTTCACTAGAATTTATTGATTAATTATTAATTTATACAATAATTATTATTATTATTTATTATATTATTTATATTATATAATTATATTTTAATTATTTGATAAATTATTAATTATAATAATAATATAAAAAATAATATATAATTATTATAATCATATTTTTATAATCATGATAATTTTAATTATAGTTATTTTTTATATTGAAATTAAGTAGTATGATTTATAATTTTAAATTATTTTTAAAATATTTTAATTAATAATAATAATAATAATAATAAAACTATACTATATTGCATTAAATATGTAAGAATTCTAAAACTGGGAAAAAGAATACTTAAGAAAAGTTGAGATTCAGAATCCTGGAGAGTTGTACTAACTTTCCTTGTCCTCGGGATTCTGATTACGTTCTCAGTTTAATTAAAAACCAAAACAAACACATGAATTTAGAATTTAAGGAATCAAATTATTTTCCCGAATAAAATCCTGACAACCAAATATGACCTTAGAGTATTGTCACTATAAAAGTATATAATTTAGTTCTATCACAGTATCACTTACGTCATTAGTTTTATTAGGCCTTATAAGGAGTACATTGTACAGAAGCTAGTCCTATATACCATGATTTTTTTTTACCATGAATTTCTTTAACCAGGCATATTTTACTATTATACGCTGAGTAGGTCAAATTGTACGCCACGAAAAAACAGGGTTTGAATCGAAAGAGGTTTTTAATTTTGAAGTTCGAAATTGATAAATCTTGTTAAAATATACTCCCTCCGTCCCCTGTAGTACATGCGTTTCATTTTGAGCTTTCGTTTTGGAAAAAACTATATTAAATAGTTAAAGTGGAGATAAATTAAAGTAAAAAAGATAATAATATAGTTAAAAGTCTTCTTTATACTCCCTCCGTCCCGGGCTACTCGCTCATTTCCTTTTCGGCTCGGAGATTAAGGAATGAGTGTATAGGAAAGTAAAAAATGACGGTTGTAGGTGAAATTTTTTACTAAAAATGGAAAGAGTGCAAGTAACTTGGGACGCCCAAAAAGGAAATAAGTGCGAGTAGTGCGGGACGGAGGGAGTATTATTCTTTCTATTATTTTACATTTTCTCTATTTTAATTATTTATTATCATATTTTCAAAACGGGTGCTGAAAATGAAACGCCTCTACTACAGAGGGACGGAGGAGGGAGTACTTCCTCGTACCACTTAAGATGACCCACTTTTCTTTTTAGTTTATCCCAACTAAAATTACTCATTACTAAAAATATAAACATTTTTATCATTATTTTATTTTTATCATTATATATTTGAATTTTTAAAACACGGTTCTCATAAATTTTTTTCTTTTATTATAGGTTGTAGATAAATCATAAATATAGTCATAGGTCCAACTAAATACATTAAAGCACAATAATTAAAATGAGCGTATTGGAGTACAAAATAGTAGACCCGCGTATATAAAATAATCTAGATATGTGAGAGTGGTGGCCACGTCGGCGCTGCGGTGGTGAATGGGTGGCCCCGTCACCGTGCATTTCAGAGTACTTATCCACAACGGGCTTTCACCTCCACGCATACATACACCTTTTTCCTGTATCTATAACATTGTCAATTACACAACTCTCTTGTTTAATTATGTGTATATATATATAGAGATCAAAAGATATTAGTCCCTCTCATCTCAGGCACTCACGCTATATCCCTTTTGCTTCTACACACACATTCTCTCTCTCCCGTTTATCCTTTTCTTTTCAAAGATAAAGCATCTCCTCTCCCTCTCTCTCTCTCTCTCTCTCTCTCTCTCTCTACTTTAATTCTGAAAAAGCTGCGATTTTGTTGCTTTATATTAAGAGGGTTTGATTGCAATCGGATTTTTGGAACTTTTTTAGAAAGCCCTTATTCACATTTCGGTATGTATCCCGAGTTGTTCTTCACTTGTGTGTTTTTTCTGATTTTATGCATGTGGGTCTTGGAGACTCCGATTAAAGACGTGATTTTTAGACCTTTTTTCTGTTCTTCTGTTTGAGGGCCTCTCTCTATATAGCTGTAGCTAGTAATTTTTAATTTGTTTGGGGAAATATTAAATATTTTTTCTTGGGAAGTGTGATATAACCTTGTTGTTTCTGGGTTTGGATTTGGCTGCAGCCTCTTGTTTTCAGACCTTAGATCACATTTCAGAATTCCATTTGGATTTCAGAAATGGTGACATATGATAAAAGTCTCTATTTACTGAAAAAGTTGAGAAATTCAGCTCTTGCATTTTTGTTTGTATAAAATGTATTGATGTTCTTGAGCTTGTTGCCATGTTTGTGTTTTATTGATTGATTTTCAACTTCTTTACGGATTCTCGCGGACTCTGTTTTAGACCCAGATTTTTTTGCTGATTTTATATTTTCTTGATGGGGTTGAGTCTTGAATCTTGAATGCCCGGTTTTCGCGGTTGCCTGTTTCCTCTTCATCTCTTCGAGAAAATTCTTTCCCTTCCTGGGAAAGAATCAATACCTAAGCCTATCTTGTCTAGTATGAAATTTTTTTAATCAGTTAAGCAAAGAAGTTTTATGATATGTGGGATTCTAATTAGTTGCAGCAAACCTTGTTTTCACCAAATTGGTATGTCTGCACATGATTGTAGTACTATATTTGATATGGACAAGAGATTATGATGCTCTGGTTTTCTTGATCTTCACTCATTTAGTTTTCAGGAAAAGTTAGGTGAGTAGTTGGGAACCAAATTATTAATGATATTAATAAATTTGAACATGGCTTTTTAATGGAAGATCATCTTTTATTATGCCCATTGATACAGCATTAATCAACTTTAAGTCTATTTTAGAAATACTTAGTTGCTCACACTACTTGTGGTTTCAACATCATGGGCTGCTAGATTGTCATGTGTCATATTCTAACCAACTATATTATCATTTTTATGGTGTGGATTGTGATATCACATTTATTTGGTATGTGTATTTTGCACTTGATGCAAAGCTCTAGTTGTTTTGCTCTTTATGTTGATTGAATGTTTTTGATTGTGTAACCCTTCAAATATTAAATCTCATGTACTGTCCACCTATGCAGACATCTAAATGGATCAATATCTCCAAGCAGCAGCCCGGGGCACTGGCTTAGACCAACACAGAGCTTCGTGCCAAAACCTCAAATCCTTGACCTCCACACTCAGCGAATCTGACACCAGTCCGTCTCTCGGGTTCGAGTGCAACATTTGCCTCGACCTCGTGCAGGACCCCGTGGTCACACTATGCGGCCATCTCTACTGTTGGCCGTGCATATACAGGTGGATCAGCTTCCAACACTCCTCCCCCGAGAACCCCGACCACCAGAAGCCCCAATGCCCAGTTTGCAAGAACGAGGTCTCGGAAAAGACATTGATACCCCTCTACGGCCGAGGCAAGACCACCGACTCCTCCAAGGACGAGCTATCCCTTGTCATACCACAAAGGCCGGCGAGCCCCCGATGCCGGACCAACTTGATCTTACCGAACCCAGCTAGCAACTACTTGTCGTATCCGTTCGAGCAACTCCACCGCAGAGGGTATGACGCCCCACCATCCCCTGGACAAGATTACGGAAGCTACCCCACCTCACCCGTCCTCGGACACGGAAGTGCGCCCCACTTGGCAGACCCCATGATCGGGATGTTCGGGGAGATGGTGTACTCGAGAATATTCGGGAATTCAGAGACGACGTCGTTTTCGTATCCGAATTCTTACCATATGGCCGGTAGCAGCTCGCCGAGGCTGCGACGGCATATGGTGCAGACTGATGAATCACTGAGTAGATTATGTTTCTTCTTTTTTTGCTGTATGATGCTATGTTTGCTCCTATTTTGAGCAGAATATAGTTTGGAGTTTAGTGTCTGTTTTTCGGTTGGTGATGAACTTGTATAGATTTTACCTTAACGACTTGTATAAATACCCCCATCAATATCATCCTTATATAATGTGTATAAAAGAGTTTATATAAGTAGTATATACAAAATTTTGTGTTTTCAATGCAATTCACGAACAAGTCGAGATCCTATATTCGCCAATGTTTTGAATCTTTGAATTTCCTGCCTGAATAAGTCGAGACTAATGCACGACTTTCTTTGCTTGAAATAATAGTATCTCATCATCTATTTTCGTTAGTTAATAAACGTAGGGGTGTTTGGTATGTCATCATATTTAATCTTAATCTAATATCTTGGTCAATTCTTTTTTTTCATAAAAGCTCAACTCATCTGTTGTATTTTATATCTTATTCATCTCTATAATATAATGTTAAAATTATATTGTATCTAATCGGGTGCGTAATATTACTGACTTTTTAAGTTGCTAACTCTGCTAACTTATCAACGCATTGTATTAAAAATGTCAACACGGTGACATTAAAATATCAAGACATAATAATGTCAATATAGTATATTGAAATGTCAACAAAATTATGTGTGGACATTTTTAATATACTGCGTTAATGAGTTAGCAGAATTAACAACTTTAAAAGTTAGCAATTGATCACACCTCATACATAATGAGTATCTATTTCACTTCTAATGACTATCTATCATAATGAGTATCTATTTCACTTCTAATGACTATCTATCTTATTGTAACAATACTCGATCGTATTGTAACAATACTCGATCTTCTATAGTTCTAACTTCTATGTCATGTGGATAATATTTTTTATTCTGTCTCCCATTTTTCTATTCTTGTGACTCGTGAGAGACAGTGTTTGACCTTCTATTATTTGAATGATTAACTAGGAGATAAATATATATGTTCATGTGCAATGAGATCCTCTATTTCCAACAATATACAAATACGGAGTACTTCCTATATCCCTTCCTTTAGCCAAGATAGTAGATGTTTTATTTTTCTTTTAGACATAAAATTTAGTAATATATTGAAATTTAAAATTTAGAGTGAAAAATGAATAAAGTTTTTGTTGAAAAGGAAAACAACTCAACTAATATAAGAAGACAAAAATTAATACTAGTACTATAATCCAACTTACTTTGGACAACGAGAGTAGTGTAGTATTCTTCTTTCTTTGATCATAAATTCATAACTACACCGGATATTTTATATAGTATGTAATAGTATTTGGTTTTCATTTTTCGCATTTATTGATAAATCGAAACAATAATTATGGATGCCCGCCTGACTAGCTAGCTACGTTAATCTATCTAGAAGCACAAACTTGTCCACAATTTTAATTTTAAATAAATAAAAAAGATGGTGAGACTAAAAATGAGTCAATTGGGAGAGATAAGTGGTCCTATTATATTTGGAAAGGGTCTTTATAAGTCCCCACTATGCCCCTTTTTCTATTTTAGACTACCAACTAAGCCAAATTTCTGGGGTTGGCCATCTAATTTTGTTTTCCATCACACATTTTGTCTTTCGAATTACGGAATGTGTGATTGTCAAATTTAATCGATTCTAATGTCTCAATCTTACATAGACTAAAAATAGGCTTCTGATTCTCTAGCTTTTACTCTATTTTAAACTGAAACAACTTGGACCTTCCTACCATTTTTTTACTGATCTATTTCAAAACTGTTCTTCACTAGTTACAAGACTTGCTAGAATGAATAAATACAAAGTGAAGACTTAGTGATTTGAGTATATATTACTCTCAAAATTTGAAGACCTATTAATTTGAGTATAAATTACTCTTAAATTTGAGCCATCAGTATTTAGGCCATCCACAATAGGAATAGCCCAGCCATAGCCTAGCCACTGCCACATCATCATCACTAAAAATCCTCCTGTCACATCATCAAAACAAGCAAATAGCCCAGCAATAGCCTAGCCACATAATATCCACATCACTATTAACAAATATATACAAAATGAAATAATTAACAATCACACAATATTCGAAATTTAATTTACGAGACATATACGGGAAAAATTTAATAATACTATTAAAATTTTAAAAAGTACAATAATTTTAAAAAATACATTAATTTTAAAAAAAATAGAATAATAAAAAAATACAATAATAAGATAGAGAGAGTACTCGTTAAAACAAGTGGTGCGAATGAAAATGACGAGCAAAGCACGTATATATAGTGTTTCGGAAAAAAAAAATTTAATTTCGCGATAGGCGGTGCGCTGGGCGATCCGGGCGCTGCAATAGCGCCGAGCGGATCGCCCAGCGCCACGAAACCGCCCAGCGCTGCGCGGTTTCTCTCTCCATTCGTCCGCTGGGCGACTGCAATAGAGCGCCCAGCGAACCGCCCAGCGCCGGCGCTCGGCTGGGCGCTATTGTGGATGGTCTTAGAGAGTGAATGCCACACTCATTTGTTTATTAGTGGGGGCGGTGGTGACGGCGACGGCGTGTAAGAAGCTTCCCAAGTGGAGGGCCCCACAAGGTTTTAGGCTTATGCATTTAATTTTCCGTGATTTTCAATAATTCCAATTTTGGTGTCAAAATTGGCTAGTGTAATGTAACTTTGTCTCTCTCACAATTTTATTTATAATTATTTACTTTCGTGAATGAATTGATATCTTGTTATGAACGAATGAGAATTGGACAAGTATGTCCACTGTCAACATGGTAAAATCGTCGACATAATGATCAACTATTTGGAAAAAAACCATTGAAACGTGTGTTATTTGGAGTAAATAAAATAAAATCCAATAAAACGCCTTTAATATAGGAGGGCGGCTACTACCTAACCTCCTCAGCATTTTTGGTCTTGACACCAATTATTCAATATACAAAGAAGAAACAGAGATGAATTTGAAGGAATTTGACAAATATCCCGACGATTAATTATAATTATTATTTCATCCTCTAGCAAGTAGCAAACGACTAGTTATAAAAACATTGTAACACTATACTTATCATATCCCTACATATAATTAATAAACTAATTTGGAATATTTAAGATTCAACTTGCTTTATCAATCCACATAATGAGTTGTATTCTTCCGTTTTCTGCATTGTGTGATGCTGCTCTCATTTAGAATTTAGAAATATAGGAGGTGTTCGGTTGGCAAAATTAAATCTTATGATTAAATATGTATCATGTTTGGTTCATAAAATTGAACCCTTCAACTTAATCCTAGATGGATAGTCTCATGATAATTAGTCATGGTCTCCCCCTCCAACTAAAATAATCTCACAACTTAATCCTAGATGGATAGTCTCATGATATTAGTCATGGCAACCGAACGCCACCTATGTTGCTTTTCGTGAGAGAGAATGGCCAAACCGCCTATTTGAATTTTCTATTTTAGTATAATTTTTTTCTCCTAATTAACTTGGCCGACCCTACTTTAATTTTCTAAATACATATTGTAAAAGTCTCGTGTAGGGTAATTTTTACATCTTGTCTTTTAATTGTTATCTAAACTTTGCGTGATGTTGTTTATGTTTATGCATTTGCGTGTAAAGTGTTGTTGGTTAGTACATTCAAATGCCAATTCTACGTAAACTCTTCATTCAATCTTTTATCTTATTTAATAATACGTCAAGCAATTAAAATGACACATCATTATAATATCAATAGAATATTACCATATGGCACATACCAAAAATAAGTAAAATCCATCCTATGATGTGATTGTTGCAACAAATACGGTGACTTGGTTAAGATAGAATTTTTTATTTAACATATACTTGTGATTATTGTTTATGACGTACATGGCAATAAATTTGATTTGCCCAATTAATACAGTGATATTCTTATATATAGAAAGTACGCAATTGCTGTCAATCTATACCCAAATCATCATGCGAAAGGTAAAATTTCAGTACTCCGGATATATTGTTGATGGTTTGGCGAATTTTTGATGGTGATGAATGCAGGAAAATGCAGATTACGACACAGGGATTTACGTGGTTCGATTTACTGAGGTAAATCTACGTCCACGGGAAGAAAAGAGTGCAGAGTTGTATTGCTTGATCTGTTTTCTACAGCTTACAATACAAACTTGCTATATGATCTTTTATGTCTAGAGAGCTTCCACCCAGTCTATCTGATCTAAGTTCTATTTATACCTTGAACTAAGATCGTGGCTTGCATCACCACTAATGATGGTTGTGGATGTCGTGGAGGTCATGGAGATCCTGCATGGGTCCACTACCTCTTTGTTTGGTCCGCTTATCCCGCATGAGATCCTGCATGATTAGACACCACTAAATAGATCGTGTAGTGGTCATGAGATCCTGCATGGGTCCACTATCTCCCAGTTCGGTCGAATACTGAGACCGAACTGCTGAACTATTGCCGAGCAGCTTTTGCCGATCTGAGAGTAGGGCTTGACTGGAGCTTTTGCCGATCTGAGAGTAGGGCTTGATTGGTCGGCTTTTACCGAGCTGTAGGCTAGGGCCGAACTCTTTGGTAATGCCGAACTGATACTCTTCCTTGGGCTTTGGGTTGATGGGCCGTCACTGCTATTGGGCTTGTTTAGTACGTACTCCATCACTACCCCCCCGAAAGACGAAGTGAATCACTTCGGCGAAGCGAGTCACTTCGGCATTCTGGATAAAGGTACGGGGGAGGCTGACGTCAGGGGACGTGCCTTGCGCGTGACTGCATTAAATGCGACAGTAAAACGGAGGGATGCTGCTGCCGTGGTTGCCCAAGGGGAGGTTCTCCGTGCTTTCGCGGAGAAACTCTTTCTGAGCAACCAATTTTCAGCCTTTGTCGGTGATCTGCTGAAACTGATGACCGATAAAGCCGAGCAGGGTCCCGAAGTCATCCTGCCGCTGTACGGCCGAGAGATAGCAGCTCGGCTTCAGAGTCTGCCGGTGCTTGAGGAGCTTGCTTCGTCCTCGGTCCTGCTTTCTGCAGACCAAGTTCGTAGTTGCCGAGCTGACCGCGATGAGAACATGGAGGCTATCTTTGCCTCCATAGGGTCAGTTTCACCCGCTCCAATTTTCCATGGAGAGGGTGATACCGAGCAGCATGAGCGGCAGACCGGCGATGAGCAGGCCGAGCAGGAGGCGCAGCAGATCGGCTACGGTGGCGCCGAGCAGGCTGGGGAGAGCAGGGAGGCCGAGGCTGAAGCTGAAGCAGACAAGGAGAAGGAAGCTGAACCTCACCGAGAAGGCGGAGACGAAGCTAGCGGAGTATGATTTCGTCTTCCTTCTCTTAGTTTAGTTTCTTCCTTCTTGTAAAACGGCCTTGAAGCCCTTGTGTAGAAAAAAATTTTTTCTTATGAATGAAAAAATTCTTCTTTCTGCTCTTGTGTCTTCGTATAGCCTTTCGTACTCTCTTACTCCTGTTGTGGTTTACTACCTGCTCGGTAAGCTGAAATGCCGAACTGACGTAGCTGCTTTGTATTCTTAACTCTCAAGGAGCTGGAGGTACTTCACTGGAAGCGGCTGTACTCTTCGGCTTTAGACGAAGCTGAGAAAAGAGCTATAGCTGACCAGGTGAAGAATGACGAACTCTTGGCTCGTTCAATGAAGCTGGAGGCCGATAATAAGGACTTAGAGTCCGAAAAGAAGGATCTGGAGGCCGAGCTGAACACTGCCGTCGCTGAGAGGACTGCGTATGAGGATTTCATCTGCAGGCGTGGGGGAATGACCATCTCTGAAGTTCAGGAACGAGTTGACGAACTGTGGGAGGAATATCATGTACTCCGGAGGAACAATGCGCTGGAGAGCTCGGCTTGCCAACAAGTCGTGAAGTCATTGCGGCACTGGGCTTCTCGGTACGACATCATTCTTTCCCGGCGTCCCTCAATCGAGAGATTCCTTAGGCATTTCCCGTCAACAGATGGTCACACTCCAGCTCAAACCCCTGATTCACTTGCTCAAAACCTTACTCCAAGTCAGCAACGAACTCAGGAACAGCCGGAAACGTCAAGACAAGGACGGACTGAAGTTCGTAGAGGAGCTGTGATTATGAGTGAGCAAGATCAACAAATGCTTCGTGAAGAGACTCTTCGCCGCTGAGGTGCTAGAGCTTCCCGGGCTCAGGGAAGAGGTGGTAGGTCGATTAGAGCATCTCGTCGACCTGCTTATTCTTCAGCTGCCGAGAACGCCCGAACTCGGCTTCACGAGGATTTTGTGAATAGGTGGCTCAACTTTAGCAACCCCGGACAGTAGAATAGTCCTTTGTAATGGCGTAACGCCATTTTGTAGGGTAGCGGAGTTGTATGCCGAACAAGATTTGAAAAATGAAATTTTGTTTTCGCTTCTAACACTGTATTTACAGCTTAGCGAAAAAATTTCATCGTACTTGTCCTCGGTCTTATGAAGTAAACTTCTTTGACCGGACTTGGTCCTTGGTCTGATGAAATAAACATCTTTGACCGGACTCGTCTTTGGTCTGATGAAATAAACATCTTTGACCGGACTCGTCTTCGGTCTGATGAAATAAACATCTTTGACCGGACTCGTCTTTGGTCTGATGAAATAAACATCTTTAACCGGACTCGTCTTTGGTCTGATGAAATAAACATCTTTGACCGGACTCGTCTTTGGTCTGATGAAATAAACATCTTTGACCGGACTCGTCTTTGGTCTGATGAAATAAACATCTTTGACCGGACTCGTCTTTGGTCTGATGAAATAAACATCTTTGACCGGACTCGTCTTTGGTCTGATGAAATAAACATCTTTGACCGGACTCGTCTTTGGTCTGATGAAATAAACATCTTTGACCGGACTCGTCTTTGGTCTGATGAAATAAACATCTTTGACCGGACTCGTCTTTGGTCTGATGAAATAAACATCTTTAACCGGACTCGTCTTTGGTCTGATGAAATAAACATCTTTGACCGGACTCGTCTTTGGTCTGATGAAATAAACATCTTTGACCGGACTCGTCTTTGGTCTGATGAAATAAACATCTTTGACCGGACTAAGCTTGTGTCCTAATTTGGCGAGTTTTATCGCTCGGATCGGACTTTCCGTTGTCCTAATTTGGGGATCGGACTTTCCCTTGTCCTAATTCGGCGAGTTTTATCGCGTGGATCGGACTTTCCCTTGTCCTAATTCAGGCAAGTTTTATCGCGTGAATCGGACTTTTGTTGCAGTTCGTTTCAGACGAAGTGCTTGATTCTTAAGCTGAATTGTGGTCTTGTATCCTCTTTAGAAGCTTGGACTTCACAATCGTTGGCTTATTGCAGTTCGTTTCAGACGAACTGCTTGTTTAAGCTGAATTGTGGTCTTGTATCCTCTTTAGAAGCTTGGACTTCACAATCGTTGGCTTATTGCAGTTTGTTTCAGACGAACTGCTTGTTTAAGCTGAATTGTGGTCTTGTATCCTCTTTAGAAGCTTGGACTTCACAATCGTTGGCTTATTGCAGTTCGTTTCAGACGAACTGCTTGTTTAAGCTGAATTGTGGTCTTGTATCCTCTTTAGAAGCTTGGACTTCACAATCGTTGGCTTATTGTTGCAGTTCGTTTCAGACGAACTGCTTGTTTCTTAAGCCGAATTGTGGTCTTGTATCCTCTTTAGAAGCTTGGACTCACAATCGTAGGCTTATAAATGTTCTAAAAAGGGGATCAGCCTTCGAAGAACAAGATACCTCAGTAACATTTGTAAGAGACGACACGCACAGAGACAGACAAAACACACAGACAAAACGCACAGAGACAAACAAAGACCAAGCAAACCAAAGAAAGCACATTGACCGAACAGGACTCAAGATTGACTGACCGGACTGTCTCTTACAAATGGAACTTCTTGAGGTTGGAAATGTACCATGTTCGGGGTACCTGTTCTCCTGACATGTGAGCCAATTTGTAAGACCCTTTGCCGAGGACTTCTGACACCCGATATGGACCTTCCCATGTGGGTTCGAGTTCGCCCAGCTTTTCTGCTCGGCTTACTTCGTTGTTTCTCAAGACGAGATCTCCCACTTGAAATTGCAGCTTTTTCACCCTTTGGTTATAATACCGGGCTACTTGCTCCTTGTACTTGGCTGCTTTTATGCAGGCCAATTCTCTTCTTTCTTCGGCCAGATCTAGTTCGGCTCTCAGTCCGTCATCATTCATTTCTGAGGAGAAATTTAGAGTTCGGGGACTGGGTATGCCGATCTCAACCGGAATCACGGCTTCAGTCCGTTTGCTTGTGGGTGGGAGACCGAGCTTTTAAACCTCTGCTCTATGACTTCAGAGACGATTTAGTCTTCCCGGCAGGGAGAGCGTCAATAGTTAGGATTACTCCATCATATTGCGGCTCGTTATCGTCTTCGGGATCCTGTTGCCTTTTCGGATCCTGAGGAGCGCAGTTCGCACTTCCCTGCTTTTTGTTCTTTTTCGGCTGCTTGCTTTGGTATTTTTTTAACGTCCCTGCTTTCACAAGGGCATCAATACCTGCAGCCAAATGT
Source organism: Salvia splendens (assembly GCF_004379255.2). Lineage (NCBI taxonomy): Eukaryota > Viridiplantae > Streptophyta > Magnoliopsida > Lamiales > Lamiaceae > Salvia > Salvia splendens. The sequence goes on along the minus strand of NC_056036.1, from coordinate 7,941,709 downwards.
CGGCACTCCTCGGTATCGTGACCGTAGTCTTGATGGAAGGAGCAATATTGATCCTGAGGTCGGCGCGCGGCCGATTTCGTCATCCGCCTTGGCTTTTCGAACATATCGGAATGCAGTTCGAAAATTTCCGCTCTTGACTTGTTCAATGGTACGAACTGAGCGGGCGGCTTCTCAGGATTGAGACGTGGTCCCAATCTGCCTTGTACCGGTGCCCTTTGAATTCTTTCAAAAGGAGTTCGGCGAGGAAGCCTCTGATCGCTATGATCGGGCTTCTTTTCGTCTCCTCTAGATGAGCTGTCTAAAGACCGTTTTCGACGGTCTGCCTCATCGGCACGGGAGAACTGGTCCGCAATGTCCCACATCTCTTGAGCTGTTTGCGGACTGCATTCCACGAGCTTTCTGTAGAGAGCTCCGGGCAGGATTCCATTTTGGAATGCCGAAATGACAAGTAGATCATTGAGATCATCTACTTGTAGGGATTCCTTGTGGAATCTCGTCAAAAAGTCGCTGATCTTTTCGTCGCGACCTTGACGTATAGAAAGCAGCTGAGCCGAAGTGATTCGGGCTTCCGCTTTCTGAAAAAACCTTGAAGTGATATTTTAGAGTTCTTAATCAATGTATAAAGATTATCAAGTTCAATTATTTTAACTCTAATAATACTACACTACTGCAAGAATACAGTATCGTAGTAGTATTTCAAGTGTCGATCCACATGGAGGCGAGATTGCTTGCGCTTAATAAGACTACACAAAGCATAAAAATATTTTGTTTTGATTTTGAGATGGTTAACTAATTTAAACTACTGAAACGAGATTTTTAATACGAGAAAGACAAGTCACTCCAAGTTGCTCACTAAGCTTGCGTTGTTTTACACCATTTACAACGAAACATACGACGGGATTATAATTATCAACCTAATCGCGTGCACTGAACATGTCTACGACGTATAGTTCACAGTCAGCTGAACACTTGTTCCATGAACCAACTTTCAACGACATTTAATTCCTGCGGATGCGCGGGAATAAATGTCGTCTACTATAATCACTTACCTAATCCACTATCAATTTATCCCCTGAACAGTTCTAAATCGAAAGCATACCAACAAACGATCAATCCTAAGCTATGTTAAAGAGACTATAGTTAAGATTTAACAACACTACATCATTAGCCAAAAACGTAGCATTTTAATTATCAAACACATTGTTGGTATCAAACATACGATTCAAGGTGTTAAAACAAATACACAAGCCTAGATTACAACTCGGAGCAACAAAGAGAGCCTAGCCTATACACATGGTAGAATGTAGAAATAAAACCATAGGTGTGATGCTCTCGTCGAGTGGAGTTGGGATATGGAGACGGATCGTCGGAATGTTGGACGGAATTTCTTCCTCTTCTTCTGCCAACTTTCTTTCTCCCTTTTCTTTTCACAAATTGTCTGTGTCAAAAAACGTCACCATCCACTTCTTGATTTACTCAATTTGTTTGAATGGCAAATGCTCCAGATCTGTCTCGTCACCTTTTTTCTCTCCCTCCTTCTTTTCTCCTTTCTTCTGCCAACTTTCTTTTCTTCTTTCCCTACGTCACTATTCACCTGCCAACCGCCCACAAAAACTGCATTATTGCGGTTGAAATTAATCAACCCGGCCGGGTGGAATTAATTGGCATAAAATTCACCCGGCCGGGTGGCCAATTTTGACAGTTTCCTGGAATTTTCGTATTTTGAACATCATACCCGGCCGGGTAGAATTATTAGGCATAAAATATACCCGGCCGGGTGCCTCATTTTGAGCACTTTCTGCCCGGTCTGTCAACTTGGAAATTTTGCACAACTTTTTCACCATCCGAGCTTCATTCCTTGTTTCTTTTCACCATTCATTCCTTTTCCTACACATAAAACATACTTTTGCAAGCATCAAACTATATAAATCATGTAAAGTTAGGGGAATAAAAATGTACAATTTGATTCACATCAAATACCCCCAAACTTATTTGTTTGCTCGTCCTCGGGCCAGATCATATAAAACACAACACTTTGAAGCTCAACTCACAAAAGTTTTTTTTTTTATAAGAATGAATCACGTAGAGACATGAATGACAAAGTCGAGACCCCCAACAATTTCAATCAAGATTTCCCACTCTCATGAACCATCACTTATCAACTTAGAACTTCAAGTCAAGGTGCATTTCAAAGTAAGTCCAAACATGTGATCAAACAACTCAAACCGTCATCATTGACTCGTCAAGCATTACTTACCACATAGACTCACGGATTTCAAATCAAACTTCATTAACTCTACCAAGTTATTTACAAAGCATCCACAAGCATCAACAAAAAGGTCCAAGGTCTTAATTCAAGGTTGTAATGGGGCTAGGGATGAGGTAAGATAAATATGGATAGTGAGCTCAAAGGCTACACATTTGAGTGCCAAATTCTTCCCTCCTACAACTTCCTTCCAAAGATCAAACAAGATAAATTTTACAACCAAACTCACACTCCCCCAAACTTGAGATCTATTCTAGACAAGATTACATCAAACAAATGTAGAAGCTCTATCTTTATTCCATCAAGCTTATTCTTTTTTTTTTCTAAACAAGACCTCGACTCTTGTAAATTTAGAGGTCGTCTTTTTCTTTCTTTTTTTTTTTGTTTTTTTTTCTCTTCTCTAAGAACTTCATTCTTTTCACTTATACATTACATCAAGTCTAAAAATGTCTACACTTTTGCAATACACCACCCAACACTCAACATTCAACCACCAAGCTCAAACTAGTATTTAGCACCCAAATAGTAGCAAGGTCTTTCGATGAGGCTAAAATGAGGCTTATTTAATTGGCTAAGTGATAGGCTAAGTGTTTACACAAATAATAGGAAATTAAGCTCAAAGTGGCTTCTAGGGGATCATGTGTAGGACTAGGCATGTGATTATTTGGCCATGGAGTTCATCCTAGTGCCTTATCCTCCCAAATCATTGACACAAATGAATACAAGCACGCAACTCGATAAAACAAATCAATCCAAAATAATTTCCACAAGACAAGCGATTTTCATACTCTCCTCAACTCAAGAAATCGATTGTAATCACAACATGCTCTTTCAAATAAATTCATGCACGAATTCCATTCATCCTAGGCTTCAAAGATCAAGTAAAATCAAGCAAAATTTCCCAACCAGAAAGCCGAAGATCTAGCATGCACCCGTCAATTACTTGATTCACACACTTTAGCAAAGAATACACCCAAAAACATGCATCGTGCATAAATCAACCCCTCCAAACTTGAATGCATCATTGTCCTCAATGCATGCAAAGAAGAACATTAAAAGTAAAGGGATAAAATACTCCCCCAAACTTGGCATGATGTCCATAGTGCATTCGGGTGGGAGGGCGGGTGTATCTCCAATTGTAGGTGTACTCTCTCATAAGCTCCAATGTAAGCCCTTTCTCCATGTTGCTCCTACACAAACAACAAACAAAAACAAAACACACAAAAAGAACACTCAATTCAAAATAAATGTTGGAGGAAAGAATTGAGCAAACAAAACCTCCAACATATGAAACCAAAAGATAAAAGAAAGATAAAAACTTGGGTTGCCTCCCAATCAGCGCCTTTGTTTATAGTCGTTGGCTCGACCTTCTTCATCTTTGGTCTACACTTTCGGATTCTCTAGTGTGACCACCTCTTCTGTCTCCGTGCCACTTTCAACTCCAACATAGGCCTTCAAGCGTTGGCCATTCACCTTCCAAATGCTACCATTCTTCTGATCCCGAACATCCACAGCACCATAGGGGTATACCTTGTGCACCACATAGGGACCCCACCATCTTGACTTGAGCTTGCCCGGAAACAGTCTAAGCCGAGAGTTGTACAAAAGGACCAGTTGTCCCTCATGGAATTGACGAGGCTTAATGGCTGCATCATGTACCCTCTTAGCACGCTCTTTGTAGAGATCAACGCTCTCATATGCATGAAGCCTAAACTCATCCATCTCATTCATATCGCACATCCTCTTCTCGGCTGCAGCATCATAATCCAAATTAAGCTTTTGCAAAGCCCAAAAAGCTTTATGCTCAAGCTCTACCGGCAAATGGCAAGCCTTCCCAAATACCAATTTGTATGGTGAAGTTCCAATCGGGGTCTTATACGCCGTTCGATAGGCCCACAAAGCATCATCTAGCTTTTGAGCCCAATCCTTCCGAGACGGCCTTACAACTTTCTCAAGCACCCGCTTTATCTCACGATTGGAGACTTCAACTTGACCACTTGTTTGGGGATGATAAGGGGTAGCAACCTTGTGTTGGACACCATACTTTCCTAGGAGGTTTTCAAACAATTTGTTGCAAAAATGAGTTCCTCCATCACTGATAATGGCTCGTGGTGTCCCAAAGCGGTTAAAGATGTGATTCTTGATAAATTTCAACACCACTTTGGCATCATTGGTTGCCGAGGCCACTGCCTCTACCCACTTAGATACGTAGTCGACAGCAACGAGAATGTATTGCTGCCCATTAGACTTGGGAAACGGTCCCATGAAGTCTATTCCCCAAACATCGAAAAGTTCTACCTCGTGAATATTATTCATCGGCATTTCATTCCTCCACGAGATATTGCCGGCTCTTTGGCAACTGTCACATCGTTCTACATAGGCTTTTGCATCCTTGAAGATCGATGGCCAAAAGAATCCGGACTGAAGCACTTTAAAAGCAGTTCGTCGTGCTCCAAAGTGGCCGCCATACAACGAATCATGGCATGCAGACAAAATCTGAAGGTGCTCATGCTCTCCAACGCACCTTCGAATCACTCCATCACTACAAATCCGGAAGAGAAACGGATCTTCCCAAACATATGTGCGGGTGTCACTCAAAAACTTCTTCTTTTGGTTAGATGACAACCCTTCTGGTATAATGCCCGTGACAAGGTAGTTTGCCAAATTGGCAAACCACGGCACATATGTTTCCCGAGCCTCCACTTGCAACACTTGCTCGTCGGGAAATTTCTCATTTATCCTTTTCTTTCTTTCATCTTCCGTCTCTTCCAATCCCTCTAATCTAGACAGATGATCGGCTACCAAATTCTCGGTCCCCTTTTTGTCTTTGATTTCCACATCAAACTCTTGTAGTAAAAGGATCCACCTCACCAACCGAGGCTTTGCATCTTTCTTGTTCATCAAGTACTTGATAGCCGAATGATCCGTAAACACTACCACCTTCGTGCCAAGTAAGTAAGCACGAAACTTCTCAAAAGCATACACTACTGCTAGCATTTCCTTCTCTGTCGTGGTGTAATTCAGTTGAGCTTCGTTGAGTACTTTGCTAGCATAGTAGACAGCGTGTAGAACCTTGTCTCTCCTTTGGCCTAGAACGGCCCCCACAGCATAGTCCGAAGCATCACACATCAGCTCAAACGGCTTTGACCAGTCGGGTGTGATAATAATAGGAGCTTCGACTAGCTTTTTCTTCAGCAATTCAAATGCCTCAAGGCATTTCCCATCAAAGACGAACTTGGCATCCTTTTCAAGCAAGTTGCAAAGTGGCTTTGCAATCTTTGAAAAATCCTTTATAAAACGTCGGTAGAATCCCGCATGTCCAAGGAAACTACGGATGCCCTTCACATTCGTTGGGGGAGGTAACTTTGAGATTACATCAATCTTCGCCTTATCCATCTCCAACCCCAACTCTGACACCTTGTGTCCCAACACTATGCCTTCCTTGACCATGAACTGACACTTTTCCCAATTGAGCACGAGATTTGATTCTTCACATCTTTGTAGGACCCGTCTCAAGTTTTCTAAGCAAAAGTCAAATGAGGATCCAAAGACGGAGAAATCATCCATGAAGATCTCCATGATGTCTTCATTCATATCAGAAAAAATTGCCATCATGCAACGTTGGAATGTAGCCGGTGCATTACACAAACCAAAAGGCATCCGACGGAAGGCATAAGTTCCAATAGGACATGTGAATGTCGTCTTTTCTTGATCTTCCGGGGCAATTGCAATCTGATTGTACCCCGAATATCCATCTAGAAAGCAATAATGGGAATAACCCGCAATCCTATCGAGCAACTGATCCAGAAATGGCAACGGGAAGTGATCTTTTCTCGTCGCCGTATTCAACTTTCTATAATCCATGCAAACTCTCCATGAGTTCACCAATCGAGTTGCCAAAACCTCATTCTTCTCATTGACGGTCACGGTTATTCCCCCTTTCTTTGGTACACATTGTACCGGGCTAACCCACTCACTATCGGAAATGGGATAGATCATCCCATATTTCAGCAATTTCTTCACTTCTTTTTCAACCACTTCCTGCATAAGTGGGTTCAACCTCCTTTGTCTCTCTCTTACCGGCTTAGCTCCATCTTCCATCAAGATTTTATGCATGCATATTGCGGGGCTAATTCCTTTGATGTCGGCAATGGACCAACCTAGAGCTTTCTTGTGTGACTTCAGTAGCTCTATCAACTTCAATTCCTCTTCATCATTCAACATCGCCGATATCACAACCGGTAAAGATTCATCCTCACCAAGGAATGCGTATTTCAGATTTGTCGGGAGTGGCTTCAATTCTAGCTTTGGTGGTACTTCAATTGAGGGCTGCACATCCGCCACGAAAGTATCCACCACACATTCATTCTCTAGACTTGGTTGATCAATTTGAGCATCCTCACTTTCATCAAAATCAAAATCAACTTTAATTGTCGAACCAAAGTCTCTTTCCAAGCTCCCCTTATCATAAACGCTTCCTTCTATACTTGCCGAGCAACGCATCTTGTCAAAGATACACTTGTCGAGGACATCAACTCTAAAGCACGCTTTTGCATCACTAGGATGCTTCATCGCTTTCTCCACATTAATGGTCACTTGCTCACCATTAATTCTAAACGTGACCGAGTTGTCCTTTGCTCCTAGCAACACGTCCCCTGTGGCAAGAAACGGTCTGCCAAACAGAATTGGCACCTCTTTGTCCTCGGGCATATCCAATACTATGAAATCAACGGGGATGACGAACTTGTCTACCTTGACCAAGACATCCTCTACTATTCCAGTGGGCTTCACAATGGAATGATCAGCCAGTTGTAGAGCAATGTCGATGGGCTCCATTCTGTTCTCCAGTCCAATGGCACGTGCTGTTTTCAATGCCATCAGTGAGATCCCCGATCCTTGATCCAATAGACATTTGGTGAAAATTGTGTTGCCTATCTCACAAGGAATCACACAACTTCCCGGATCCCTCTTCTTCATGGGCATCATTCCCGAAATCAATTGTGAGCAATTCATGCTCAATGCCACTATTCCCTCGTCTTGAAGTTTCTCCTTGTTTGCCATCATGTCCTTAAAGAACTTGGAGAACTTGGGGAAATTAGTGAAGAGGTCCACCAACGATACATCCACATTCACTTTTCGAATCACGTTCATCATCCACTCGAAGCTTTTCTCCTTTGGAGCTCTCTTCTTCCTCTTCGGTGGATATGGTGGAGGAGGAATGTGATCAGGGAAGTTGAACTTGCTTTTCGGGTCTAATGCCGGACTTGTCATCAGCTGTCCATTTGATCCCATCTCTACTTTCTGCTTTCCCTTCTTTTCTGCCAAAAACTTCTCACTTAACTCGGCTTCTACACCATTTTCCTTGCTGCCGGATGCAGCCTGTTCTTGACCATGTTGGGCACCCTGCACCAACGCGGGACTTCCCTTACATGCCTCGTCCGCCCCTGCGTGCGAGGAATGCAAGCCTAACATCTCATCCGCCCCTGCGTGTGAGATGCCGGAAGTACCTTGGCCGTCCATTGATGGTGTCGAATCCAACTCACGACCACTTCTCAAGACCACTGCCTTACACTGTTCATTGCCTCTCGGATTAGGTACGGTATTGCTCGGGATGGTGTTAGGAATCCTCGTGTGTGATGCCGTGGCAAGCTGCCCTATCTGCGTCTCAAGATTCCTCATTGTCGCATCCATCTGCCCAAACTTTTCCACCGTCCTTTCCTTGAAATTTTCGTTCTCCTTTTGACTCTTAGTCATTAAAGAGAGAATCTGCCCCAACTGATCCTCGACGGTTGGCTTCTTCTCATAACCCGGCGGTTGAGTGTTGTTCCTCCATTGATTTCCCGAGTTGTTGCTAGGACCAGCCTGATTCCATCCCGTTTGTTGAGGTCTCCAATTTTGCTGATTGTTGTATTGGTTGCCTTGATTGAACCCTTGGCGATTGTTGCCAATATAGTTCACATCTTCCACAGGTGGTCCTTGAAGACTTGGGCACTGATCAGTATGATGCCCGCCTTGGCACAACCCACATCTCATCACCGTCACAGCTTGGGGTTGAGGAGTCAGTTGAAGAGATTTAACTGCCTTTGTCATCGACGACATTTGAGTGCTAATGTCCGCCAGTTGAGCCTCAATTGCGGTCACTCTTTCCGCATCCTTGGTAGCACCAAATGTATCTCCCGCTCTATCAGCCCCTCGCCTTGGATTGTGCCAATTCCGTTGATTGTTGGCCAGCCTTTGAAACAAAGCCCTCACCTCATCGTGAGTTAGATCATCTAGGTTCCCATTCGAACCTGCAGTCACCAATCCCGTGCCTTCACTGTTGAGTCCCTTGTAGAATTTCAAAAGGTCATGCCCCGGAGCTAGTCCGTGACTTGGGCATTTCCTTATCAATTCCGTGAATCTCTTCCATGCTTCCGCGAAGGACTCGTCATACTTTTGTCGGAAAGAGGTGATCTCCTCTCTCAACTTCTCAATCTTCATAGGAGAATTGTATTCCAAGAGGAACAACGTCTTCAACTCTTGGAACGTTGCTATGTTGTAGCCCGGGATAGAGTCATACCAAGCTCTTGCTTTCTCCCTCAGAGAGAATGGGAATAAGACCCTCTTGATTAGATTGTGTTCCACATTCGGGGGTCTGTGAGAGTTCGTCAACTCGTAGAAGGCATTGAGGTGGCTCACCGGGTCCTCATCATCCCGTCCATGGAAAAGATTCCCCCCATTCACCAAACTAATATAGTGAGGTGGAATGTTGATGTTGTTGTTCGCATAAGCAAACTCTCCGGGGTACTCAATTCCCGATCTCAGTGTATCGCCAAACCTCACAACAGGTGGTGGTATCTCATTGTTATCTGCCATCTCACTTTCTGATTCTGAATCTCTTTCTGTACTCGGCTCGCTGAACAAGTTGCCTCTGATTGGACTCGGATAGTCCGGGAAGATTTCAGTAGGCGATCCTCTAACTCTTCTTCTTTGATAACAGAGCAACCCAAACGGTGGTGTACCCTGTGATCGCGTGTGCATTCACTTTTTTATTTTTATTTTTTTATTTTTACCTACACAACAGAAAATACACCAAGCACAAGCATAAAATATTTCCTAATTACCGAAAGCGAGACCTCTCGACAACTTCGGGGTAAGTCCTATAAAACGTGTGTGCTAGTGTGCAAACAAAACTACCTAAAACTAAACTAAGAGTTAGGTAAAAATTACCTAAAATAATACACTCCTTCGTCTTCAAGTCCGGACGTGGTAGATGGCTATCACACCGTAGAACACGAACAATGTACCTAAAAAACTCAAAAAGAAAAATCAAACAAAACGAAATAAAAACTAAAACACTTAAGCATAAACAAGCTATTGCCTCCCCGGCAACGGCGCCAAAACTTGAAGTGATATTTTAGAGTTCTTAATCAATGTATAAAGATTATCAAGTTCAATTATTTTAACTCTAATAATACTACACTACTGCAAGAATACAGTATCGTAGTAGTATTTCAAGTGTCGATCCACAGGGAGGCGAGATTGCTTGCGCTTAATAAGACTACACAAAGCATAAAAATATTTTGTTTTGATTTTGAGATGGTTAACTAATTTAAACTACTGAAACGAGATTTTTAATACGAGAAAGACAAGTCACTCCAAGTTGCTCACTAAGCTTGCGTTGTTTTACACCATTTACAACGAAACATACGACGGGATTATAATTATCAACCTAATCGCGTGCACTGAACATGTCTACGACGTATAGTTCACAGTCAGCTGAACACTTGTTCCATGAACCAACTTTCAACGACATTTAATTCCTGCGGATGCGCGGGAATAAATGTCATCTACTATAATCACTTACCTAATCCACTATCAATTTATCCCCTGAACAGTTCTAAATCGAAAGCATACCAACAAACGATCAATCCTAAGCTATGTTAAAGAGACTATAGTTAAGATTTAACAACACTACATCATTAGCCAAAAACGTAGCATTTTAATTATCAAACACATTGTTGGTATCAAACATACGATTCAAGGTGTTAAAACAAATACACAAGCCTAGATTACAACTCGGAGCAACAAAGAGAGCCTAGCCTATACACATGGTAGAATGTAGAAATAAAACCATAGGTGTGATGCTCTCGTCGAGTGGAGTTGGGATATGGAGACGGATCGTCGGAATGTTGGACGGAATTTCTTCCTCTTCTTCTGCCAACTTTCTTTCTCCCTTTTCTTTTCACAAATTGTCTGTGTCAAAAAACGTCACCATCCACTTCTTGATTTACTCAATTTGTTTGAATGGCAAATGCTCCAGATCTGTCTCGTCACCTTTTTTCTCTCCCTCCTTCTTTTCTCCTTTCTTCTGCCAACTTTCTTTTCTTCTTTCCCTACGTCACTATTCACCTGCCAACCGCCCACAAAAACTGCATTATTGCGGTTGAAATTAATCAACCCGGCCGGGTGGAATTAATTGGCATAAAATTCACCCGGCCGGGTGGCCAATTTTGACAGTTTCCTGGAATTTTCGTATTTTGAACATCATACCCGGCCGGGTAGAATTATTAGGCATAAAATATACCCGGCCGGGTGCCTCATTTTGAGCACTTTCTGCCCGGTCTGTCAACTTGGAAATTTTGCACAACTTTTTCACCATCCGAGCTTCATTCCTTGTTTCTTTTCACCATTCATTCCTTTTCCTACACATAAAACATACTTTTGCAAGCATCAAACTATATAAATCATGTAAAGTTAGGGGAATAAAAATGTACAATTTGATTCACATCAAACCTCCTGTGGAAAGCCTCCATCAGATCTCGGTAAGATCTAATGCTGCCTTGGGGGAGGCTATCGAACCACTTTCTTGCGTTCCCGATAAGCAGCTCGGGGAACAGCTTGCACATATGGACCTCATTGAGACCTTGGTTCGCCATATTATACTGATAGCGTCCCAGGAAGTCATGAGGATCCACCAACCCGTCATAAGTCATCGACGGAGTTCGGTAGTTCTGTGGAAGGGGAGTTCGGGTGATATCGTCCGAGAACGGAGTCTTCAATGCTCCGTACATGGCGAACCCGACATCTCTTCGGTATGGAGGAGATGGAGATCTCCTGTGATTCCGGTACCGAGGAGGAACAGGAACATGTCGGGGTTGAGGATTCTTCTTCCTGGAAGACACGGCACTACTGCGGTAGTGACTTTCATGTCTGGATGAGGAAGGAGAATCCACCGTTTTCGTCTTCGGCTGTTGGCTCTTTTGCAGGAAGGCTAAGAACTCATCCTGCTTCTCAGCCAAGAACAGCTTGACAGCCTCATTCAAATCAGGCTGCTGGGAAGACTCGGTGTGTGGACCTTTTGAGCGGCTTGTTCCTTCATCGTGAAAACTGGAAGTAGATGTCTCCCGAGGCTGTTTTCCGGACCTGCGGGCTGGACTAGCTTCCTCATGGTTTTCACGAACGGTATTACGGGTAGTGTGTGATCTGGTATGCATTTTTTTTGGGGTGGTAAAAGGGTCAAAAATTCGCTTTATCACAAATTTGGTTCTCTGTTTCCCACAGACGGCGCCAGTGATGGTTTGGCGAATTTTTGATGGTGATGAATGCAGGAAAATGCAGATTACGACACAGGGATTTACGTGGTTCGATTTACTGAGGTAAATCTACGTCCACGGGAAGAAAAGAGTGCAGAGTTGTATTGCTTGATCTGTTTTCTACAGCTTACAATACAAACTTGCTATATGATCTTTTATGTCTAGAGAGCTTCCACCCAGTCTATCTGATCTAAGTTCTATTTATACCTTGAACTAAGATCGTGGCTTGCATCACCACTAATGATGGTTGTGGATGTCGTGGAGGTCATGGAGATCCTGCATGGGTCCACTACCTCTTTGTTTGGTCCGCTTATCCCGCATGAGATCCTGCATGATTAGACACCACTAAATAGATCGTGTAGTGGTCATGAGATCCTGCATGGGTCCACTATCTCCCAGTTCGGTCGAATACTGAGACCGAACTGCTGAACTATTGCCGAGCAGCTTTTGCCAATCTGAGAGTAGGGCTTGACTGGAGCTTTTGCCGATCTGAGAGTAGGGCTTGATTGGTCGGCTTTTACCGAGCTGTAGGCTAGGGCCGAACTCTTTGGTAATGCCGAACTGATACTCTTCCTTGGGCTTTGGGTTGATGGGCCGTCACTGCTATTGGGCTTGTTTAGTACGTACTCCATCAATTGTCATTTGATATATCCAGCAAATTATAATTATAAAAAAAGAGAAAATTAAAAAAGAAAGAGAATATTTTGCAATTATAATTGATTGGATATATCACATGGCAATATGTGGTGCGAGGGTCCACAATGCGTGCGGATCAAGTTGGGATCAAAACCTAGTCAAATATGTTCTATGACTCTCTTAATCTATTTTATAAAATTCACTTATGATGAATAACAGTAATTATAGTTTAAATTATTATTAACATGAATAAAAGTGACATTTATTATAAATAAAAATAACCTTTATAATAACTTTATTATACTACCTCCGTTCACCAACAATGAATCAACCACACCCACACTCTTTACCTGGCTAATGTTGTCAATGATTGCTAGTGTGACACCGTGACCAGAAGTATCTTATTAAACAAATAATTCCCATTTATGAGAAATCCTTCTATTTTTATTTTCAGAGATCATATATGAAATGAAGTTTCTATTCTTCAGTTATGTCAGTGTCGCGAAATTCAATCTACAATCGCCATAGTATAATATTTTTTTTATCATAGCAGTCAATGATCTCCCGTTATTATACACATTAATTGACGGAACGAAATTATGAAATAATATACTCCTTCCGTCCCATGTTACTTGCTCTGTTGTTTTTCGGCTCGTCACAAATTCCTTACACTATTTATAGTTTAAGTTAGGATTAATGCATTTAATTAATATATTAGATTAAGTTAAGAGCTCATTTATTAAGTGATGTCTCATTACACATAAAATTCTAATTTAATTACACTGAAAAATCAATCCCAAATTTACGGCCGAAAATGAAAAGAGCGAGTAACATGAGACGGATGAAGTAATTGGTGGAGGAGGATATATCAAAAGATAATGTAGGCAATTGTATTTAATAAAATTATAAATATGAATATACGCATGTATGCCTGCTATTCTGCTAATATATCCCATTTGCATTGGATTCCCTGCTTATAAAATTATAAATTGAGTAATTGACTTTACGGTCTCAATTGTATATAATATGAAACTAAAAATTCAATCCCTTTTTAAATAAAACCAATAGTCATTCTACAAATCTGCAACTTGCTAGTACAAATTTCATAGATCTCACAAATACATATTCCTCCGTTTCCGAAAAAAATGTCTCAATCATGCTATTTCGGTATTACTTCTTTTTTTTTCATTTTCATTAAGTGGATATCATACTTCGTCCTATCAATTTTTAGTTTATCATATAAAGATAAAGATATGAACAAATACCACTTTTTCTTAGTTGACTTAATTGTTAAGAGTGGTGAAAAGATTATTTATAAACAAAACGTAGCCTCTGCATAAACGTTTGGGCCAAATAAGAGTTGTTTTGTGGTACTAAAATATGTGGTACTAAAATATGATTATAAATAAGCGTGCTACAAATTAACCCAAACATATTGAAATAGTTGACATTTGACAATGAAAGTTTAGTCGCGCATGCTCTATCAAGGTCAGCTACTCAGCTATCTCCAATTTTTTAAAAAAATATTATGTGCATCATTTCACGACTTTCTGAATACTTGTTTTTTTAATTATAATATATATGCATAATAAAGAAACTGGGAATCAATATCCAAATAAAATGGAGAAGAACATAAATAAAATCAACTACAATGAATCATCAAAAATGTATTTGGATGTAGTGTGTAAGAAACAATTTGAAGTAATGCGCCCACAATTTAATTTATTTAAAGAGAGCAGTTAATTTTATGATTATCAATCTAGTTGAATTTGACTATCTAACTATTTGTTCTACTTTGATCTGAACATGGAAATATATTATATTTTACTAACCATGTCGAGTAAATACATGGTTATCACGAATAAATACATTTTTCCATTTAAGCTCCGCCACTTGGGCTTGTATTATTGAGACGTGCTTTTAAATTTTTTAAATCATTGGACGACATCCCTCTTTAGGAAAGTCGTGGTAACCAATTATTGACAATTCAATTTTATAAGCAAATAAACTTGGTCTAATTAAGATTGACATATACCAATTTTCAAACATTGTGTAAAGAAAAATTGCTAAGTAAATTCACCAACTCCGTCCGAGCTATTAATTACAAATACATTTTTTCAAAATTAGTATATATTTTTTTAATCGGAATTAAGCAATCATAAAACCATATTCTATAATAAAATTTTCCATTGTTAATCAACCAAAATCAACTAATAAAATAAATCGGTCATATTTTCAAGAATATTAAATCCCATAAATTAATTTTCTATTTTGGGAAGAAGAAAATTCCCAATATACGATTATATGCTGAACTTAACTTGTATATTGAACTAGGTCTTTTGAGAAGTGTGTTCCAAGCAATGTTTTAAAAATCGGACAGGTAAGCGAACCAGTAAAGCTACTGGTTCATGGTTCAATCGGTCGGACCGGTTTAATCACTGGTCGAACCGTTTTACTGTTACAAATATGTATAATTCAGTTTATAATGTAAAATATAGTGTCCAATATAATAAATAATAAAATATGATCAATAATGTATCACAAAAACATTCAATCTTACAAATAATTAGTATATATACAAATATAAAACATTAAAATTTAGTGAATGTAATAAAATATACAAATTGTTAGTTAGTGTGAATAAAAATTAAATATTTTACATATAAAAATAAACCAAATTTATATTAATTCAAAAAAAAATGTATGTGGTGGAATAATCGAATACGAATTATTAATTAGTTTAAATAAAAGAATACTTTAATATCAATAGTCAGGCTACATAAATTAAATATATGCTATAAAAATATATATTTAGTAAATAATAAACTATAATAAATAAATATATTGAAAAACTCGAATCTTACTCCCTCCGTCCCATGTTGTTCGCACTTTTCATTTTAGGCCGTAAATTTGGGATTGATTTTTTAGTGTAATTAAATTAGAATTTTAAGTGTAATGAGACATCACTTAATAAAGGAGCTATTAACTTAAACTAACATATTAATTGAATGCATTAATTCTAACTTAAACTATAAATAGTGTAAGGATTTGTGACGAGCCGAAAAGCAACAGTGCAAGTAACATGGGACGGAGGGAGTATAATATAACGATAGTAATAAGTGTTATAGTAATAATATAGTAACTAGGAAAGTATAGATAAAATTTAGAGGATGATAATTATATGTATCATAATAAATAATTACATAAAAAAATATAAAATAAATGAATTATTAGTTGGTTTAAATAAAAATATTAATATTCTATGTATAACATTGTTTAATGTTCTTATTTTTCTATGTGGGGCTTGTGGTGAAGTGGTTAAGCTCTTGTTAATTGGAGTGGAGGTCATGAGTTCAAGACTTCTAGCCATTCCAACAACAAGTTATTAAAATTTTGAACACAAAAAGAAAAACCGGTTTTCGGCCAGACCGGTCCAACCGGCCGGTTCAAACGGTTCTCGGTGGCTCAACCTCACACTGGTCTAAATAGGTAAACCGAACCGGACTACCTACCGGTTCGCAGTCGGACCGGTTGAACCGGACGATCCGGTCCGATTTTAAACACTGGTTCCAAGAATAAAATGAAAGATTTAGCTCAAAATGGACAATATTATACTAACATGAGTTCTGATGAGTTGACGGACCCTCATATTTCGACCACCAAATTACTACCTAAATGAGAAACCAAATTACTACGTAAATTATATACTTGATTGTGGTGTATATCTTTCCCCCCAATTTGCAAAAATGAGAAGCCACATGGCGAAAAAGACTCGAACCTAATGTCTAACTCACTGTCGAGTTCTGATTGCAAAATTAAAAATAATACCAGTAGTCAATATTTTGAATCTTTCACATTTATTTAACAAACAATGAACGCCAAAACTTATTTTATCAAAAGCAATCGTCAAGAAAATACAGCTAGTCAAGAAAAAGACATTATTTTAAACGAATAAAATATGCAGTCATTTTGTGCAACGGAAATACTACTAATTAGCCCTTTTAAGTTATTATGAATTAAGTATAGTATATAAATGTGTTGCTTATATAATTAATTAATTGTACTTTTATTGTCATCCATATAAGTGAAAACAATGGTCCAAATTTTTTTTATTAACCAGAAAAGGCTCGAGCCATTATGCAATGAGCAAATGTTAGAAAAAAGCGGTCAAAAGCCAAAAAAATAAATAATAATGGTCTAAGATCGTCATAAAATATTCAAAAACTTTCTGACTTAACTATAAGTTTATAATAATTCAGAGGGAATGATAGATTGCATTTCCTAATCCATACACCACATATTCATCGTCAAATCAACTCCTATGTATATAGAAGTTAGAACTTGAAATTATGATCAATAAAATCAAAGACTACTACTAAGATTCAAATACTAAATGCTAGTAAGATGTCAAGGATATTGAAGACGAAAAATGCGTTACTTAAGTACTCCATATTAGATTGTCACGCAGGCATTCAAAATTGGCAAAATCTGAAAAACTACACCATATTCACTTAATTTTAAATGGGTAATTTTAAATGGGCATAGTGCTTAATCCACTTCAAATTGTCTGCTAATTTGAAATTCATCATTTGCAAAATCGAATGTCATGTCCACTTAAATGGAACTACGCCATCTAGTGGAAACAGCCAAACAGGTGTAAGGCAAACTGTTTTTCTTTACTATATTCAGTATGATCTAAATCTAAATGAATGTACACCAAGAAAAATCAAAGTTGATAATGTTGCAAAAATAATTCATAAGACAACTGATTTTTCACTTTGGATTTTTACGAATAAAATTAAAATTTATTATCTCATTAATACAACTATAAGTATAATAGATAAAACAATTATATAAGTTTAAACTAAAAAGTACATAATTAAAAAAAATGTAAATATTAAAAAATTCATAGTTAAAATCAATAACTTTAATATAGAAATTTAAAAATACGCTTGAAAATACTAAATTAAATTTGATTTGAGAATTAAAAAAGAAAATAGAAAATACATAATCAAATTTGATTTCTAGAATAGAAAAAATATGAAATGTCACACGACGAGCTCCGATTGGTTGCCTTAACAACGTACATAAGCACGTAAAGGCATGCGTGCAAAAGATATCTGCTCGGGGTGCTTAGTGGGTAAGCACACAATGATGTACTTAAGGATCCGCTAAGGATGCTTAATTAAGTCGAATAAGAGGACTATTAGTCGAAATATTTTTGTTGGTTTTTATTAATCGAGGATGATATATATACTTTCAAGAATTCTAAATTACTACTCCCACCCTTGCACAATAAGAGTCCTATTTTGCTATTTCCGCCCATCCCAAAATAAAGATACTATTTCACTTTTATAATAAATGGTAAACAGACTCTACATTTTACCAACTTATTCCACTCACAATTTATTATAAAACAAATATATATAAGTGGGACTCATATTTCACTAACTTATTCATCCTACTTTTATTTACATTTCTTAAAACTTTTGCCTAAACCAAATATGACTCTTATTATGAGACAAAGAGAGTAATGCGTTCCTGTTAGGTTGAGATTTTTGGGCCTAATTGAGAACTAAGATGCATTTTCAGCCACTTATTCACAATTTTTGCGCGATGTCAACTACGGAGACACTATGTCAACTAGGGGGCATAATTGTCATTTTCGCGTGATGTCAACTACAGAGACATTATGTCAACTACAATGTCAACAGCACACATAGTTGACATTATATGTGTATAGTTGACATATATTGTATATGTAGTTGACATGGATTGTACACATAGTTGACATTATATGTGTGTAGTTGACATGAATTGTATATGTAGTTGACGAATTTTTTTTAAAATGTAAATTGTTTTTTTTTAAAATTTAAAATTTTTTAAAAAAGTATTTATTGAATAAAATGTACCATGAAATTACCGTTCTGTCCTTTCACAATTAATTAATCTAAAAATATTTTCCATGTGGCAAATTCTGGACCACTCATTTAATAAAAATGAGTGGCTGATAATGCATCTCAATTCTCAATTAGGCTAAAAAATCTCAATTGATCACAACCCGAGAGTAATATTCAAACATTAATATTCCCTCCGCCCCACAAAAATATGCACTATTTCCTTTTTAGTCCGTCCCATGAGAATATAGACTTTCTAATTTTGAAATTTTTTTTATCTCTATTGAGGTGAGATCTTACAATTACACGTCTATCCTAAGCCTTTTATTTTTATTTTTATAGGCTATCGAAAATCGAAAATTTGAAAGAAATCGTTGTCAAATCTAACGACCAAATTAATTTTCTTTTTGTTGATGTTATCGTATTTCTTTTACTGATTATTTCCCATATATATCTAGTACAGTCAACTTTTTTTCATGAAATTGATAGGATAACAGTTCAATGGTAGTATAAGTGCAAACGAGTTAGTCAATTATTAAATTATTTAAAACCCAAATTATTTATTTCAATTAAAAAGTCAAATCCTAATCTGAAGTAGAATGATTAAGAAAGCATATAGAGAAGTGGTCTGAACACAAAATAAAATAATGTAATCAATGTGATATAATGTCTGCAACACAAAATTGTCTATATTAATAT
The DNA here is from genome assembly GCF_004379255.2 of Salvia splendens. NCBI lineage: Eukaryota > Viridiplantae > Streptophyta > Magnoliopsida > Lamiales > Lamiaceae > Salvia > Salvia splendens. Next base: position 7,922,636 of record NC_056036.1, on the reverse strand, counting down.
ACTTAAAGGTAACCTTTGAGTTACTTGAAACAACTAATTTTGGGCATATTCTTCCCCTCCCTATAGACACTTGATGCTTTGATTAAATCAACATATACAGAGTTCAAACTTTAAAATCCGAGCTATCAATTGGTTCTTGAAATGAAAAATTTTATTAATCTTATCAAAAATTGAAATTGAACTCGTGAGAAATTCACTACATGACTTAACTTCATAATAATTACGGTAAAATTTAAACTTTGTAAAAAAATAACATATTTCGACCGGTGAATTTAAACACCAATAATGGGGTTTAGAGTTCATAATAATCGTTTTATTTTAAATGAATATTAAACACTATATATTCTGCAGAATGGGGTTCGTCAGTTAACATAACAACAAACATACATAACTGAAATAATCAGTGTTATTAGATATAATATCATAATTAATTGGTGGGTCTTAGTAATATTATCAATTAATTATGCGGACCCCAAACACCTACTAATACACAGAGTGCTGGTGCCAATCCATAAATTTAATAGATGGATATGAAGCCAATTACGGCCATGTGATACTCAATCAATAACAATAAATACAAAATTAAATAATGATAAAATGAGGCTATTTCTGAATCAGGCCATTAGCAAATTTGAATTTTTGCGAGGAAACAATATGGTCAATTTTTTGGAACTTTTGACGAAATGTCCATGAACCTATTTAAGTTTTAGTATTCTTGGTAATATGTTATGGCTATCAAACCTTGTAATCCTAATATGAGTTAAGTGAAGTAATTCCTGACTGATAATTTTAGTATGAACCCAGCCATATCATATCGGGCTTATTAGACATGTAAGTTTGATATGAAAAAAATGAATTAGATTGAATTCATATCATATCATGTATATTAAACTTGCATGGTTTGAAGCTATACCATATAGATTTGTTAATTTTGGTTTCATATTAGGCTTGTAAAACTGTAATACTCAAACCAAACATCAATTTTAATGCAAAATTAATAAAATTAGAGTGATAAAAAGAAAAATTATAAAAATATTATTAATGGGAAATGAGGTCTGGCTCATTAAAAAGAAAAAAATTTACCAAAAACTAAAAGTACACTAATTTTGTGAGACGGAGAAAAATGACAAAAGTGTAGTATATATTTCTTGGAAGTGAGGGAGTATGGGTTGCAATCAAAGACCACCGAAGAGGTTACCTATGCCTTCGATTTGTTTTTAAGTGATCTTATCCTTAGCTTTGCTTGCTTTGTGGTTTTGATGCTTGTTGTTTATGCTTTGGACGAGGGAATGTGCTTAATGTGTCTTCGTTTTTTTTGTTTATTCGTTTTGCGTTAGCATTAGATTTTTTCATTAGACCTAACTTAACTAGGTGTGTTCTTGTTATGGTGGTGTTGTTGGACAGATGCTCACCGTTTTTTGGTTTGAGTCTTAATTCATTAAAAAGATGTGTTATGGGAAATTTGGGTTGGGTCTTACCGATCCATCACTAAGCCCCATAAATGGGCAATAGTGGGCTAAACTTTTTATGGGCCTCAATCTTGGATGACAATCCAAAATTAATGGGACAAAAATCAAAACAACATATTCCATTTTCTTCACCTGCTTTAACAAGGAAGCAAAGGAATTGCGGATTTTGTTGGAAATATTAGTTAAACACAGTTTTACGATAATAACAAAGTATTTTCAACTTCTTTTCTTCCGCCTAATTTGTTAACAATCACAACATCAACCTCATATGTTAAAAAAATCAGCGGATCATTTTCTATTTCTTTTCGAATATTGTTTTATGAGATCGATGATAAAAAAATTCAATATGTATATCAAATTAAAAATCATGATAAAAACTATAATTTGCTAGCTACTATATATTAGTAATATCGAGCTAGGTTCAATATTTATGTAAATTCATATTGAGAATGATGAATACACAAAATCGAAAAATGTAAGAATTATGAAAGTTTATGAGAATATCAATTGAATCTTGAAGGATTTTCGATTCAAGCAATTATATTGTATTTTTAAATTTGTGACATTTCATCTTTTGTACTCCATATTTGAAGCTTCTCGAACAATTGTTTTATTTGTTACTGGCAAATTTTGATAAATTAACTAAACAACTCTTTGTTACAAGTAATATTTAGTTAATTCCATTATAGGAATATTATGTGAGTTTTTAAAAATGAGTATGTACATATTATTTTTTTTTATAATTACAATTACACACAATAAAATTACCCATCTTTCTTTTTTAATTTCCACGTGCATGTGCATATATAATCTAATTAATGGTTGGGTAAATACACCAACATATGGTGTCAGGTTTAATCGAAGTCGATAGTCCATAATTTAACTTTAGAAAACAGAAAACAATAATCATATTTTGATACAGCACTCTCTCCGTCCCATAATAATTGTCACTATTATTATGGGCACGGGTTTTAAGAAATGTAAAGAAAAATTGGTTGGAAAAGTTAGTGCAACGTGAGACTCACTTTTTTATATTGTTTTTATAATAAAATGTGAGTGAAGTGAGTTAGTGGAATGTATGACCTATTTACCATTTTTGTAAAAATAAAGTGTGACAATTATTATGGGACGGATCGAAATGGAAAAGAGTGACAATTATTGTGGGACGGAGGGAGTATTATTTTAGATATATATATGACCATTTAAAATGTCTCTATATACGGTGTAATATATTTGTATACAGTATACTTCAATTCATCTCATTAAAAAGAAAATAAATAAATAGGTTTTGGCAGTACCCAACAATTTCTCTGCCTTTTAACCCCAACAATTTTAACTACGCAAGAACATAAAATGTGATTCAAATCTCGAGTTACTCGTAACTCTACTCACTTAAAAACAATAATTAACGACGCATGAACAAATACTTGTCATAATCACTTTAACTATGCATGGTGCTCAATTAAATTAGAACAACTGATTTCTAGCAAGTGCTTAATAACATCAATCCATTATCCATACCATCTTATAAATATGTTAATAAATTTAGTATAAACATGTTACAAATAATTTAATATAGCGCCAATCCTTATTAATTACTAATACGAAAACTGAAAAAGGCAAGCCACATATAAATATACTGCATAAGGGAATAGTTTAAGTTTCCATATATAATAAAATATTACCATAAATTAAAAGATCCGAACCCTATAAATAAATACAACTCTCTCTCCCTTCTCTTTTTCCAAAATCAAAATCAAAATCAAAATTCAAATTCAATCGACAACAATAACGAAGCCATCAATTCGTGTGAATTTCAAGCGCTGCGATCTGGTGGAGGTGGGAAGCACGCAGGAAGGATTCGTCGGTTCCTACTTCGAGGCGACTGGTGGTGGTGGCGGATCTGGCGATGGACTTCAGCGATGTTGATTCCGATTACTTCATTAATCTTGGATCATTACTCTGAATACTTCAAATATTAGGGGAAGACACTTCGTTTTAATTAGATGATCAAACAAGCTTAAAACTAATTCATTCACCAAAAATATATTATGACAAGCTATGGTTTGTTTTCCAATATTATAGAGTAGTATTGAACTATTTGCTTTGACAAATCAATACTCAGGCGAGACTATGCAAATTTATCATCCTATAAACTTTTTAGTACTTGATGGTCCCGAACGTGATGTGGATTGAATGTCTAAAAATGAATAATTCACCATGAGATAGTCCACGTATCATATGCAATTTCAGAAGAAAAAATAAATACCATGAGATAATTGAAAAGAAATCCAAACTTGATAATTTTTCTAACTTGTGAACAGATTAATATTTAATTAAAATTTTTAATTCCTTAACCATTTACTCAAATTATTATACAAAAGCCTATATAAATAATTTATACTCACTGAAAAAAATAGAGTATTTAAAAATATAAGTTTTTTTTTTTTTTTTTTTTAGGAACTTGATCAAAAACAGAATTGACGTTCCTAACGATTGACTTATTAAATATTCTTGGCCGCTCATTCCACAAAAATAATGAGATAAGTATCAAATAATATTCCCAATTAAGCAAACAATTGATGGTTGAATGTTTACATCCACAAGTCTACAACTCGAAGATTCAGCAATCAGCATTACCTAAAAGGTGACGCTTCCAAAAATACTAACTTAGCCATAGTTATTGTGATGCTATCCCCTTACGGCCACACATGATATATCTTCAAAAAACAAATTTCAAATAAAATATAATAATACACCATGAGACTGTAGATGCATGTGTAATCAAATTAGTAGCAATAGTGTATAACTGTATATATACTAGTATTTGAAGGATCACTAAAGTCCTGACAACAAGAATCTAATTTTTTTATAGACAATTACAAAACAGGGAAAATCAAGTGAATCATTTTATAGGGTATGTCTAAATTTAATTTAGATAGGTTCAGGAACTTATGGAAAAGTATTTCTAAGAGTTGAAAATATGTCATTAGGGGGTGTACTTCAAAATTAAAATTACAACATCCTTCCAACCATATGCTACCACGTGACATATATAAGCAACAAAACAACGTTATTAAGCAACAAACTTAGTGGATGACTTAGATGAGCGAATTGCATAAAAGACTGTTTATGTTGCATTAAATGCAATTTATTTTGCATTATAGACTAAAATGCAAAATAAATTGCATGTAATGCAACATAAACTGTCTTTTATGCAATTCGAGGTAATTCTTATGTGTCATCATTTGTTGCTTAATATCGTTATTATGTTGCTTATATCTGCCACGTGACAGCATGTGGTTGGAAGGATGTTATGACTCTAAGGGTGAAAGGACACTAGTGCTCCCCTATGTCATCAACTCATCATTAGTACATGGAGTATATAATTTGTCAAAATGCTTGGGCAATTGAGCTTATTAAGTTAGAGCGAGTCTTGAAAATAAGAAGAAAAGGAATACATGTAATGATATAAGGGTATAGAATTTGTCAAAAAGTTTGGGCAATTGAATGCATCATAAGTTAGAGAGGGATGAAATATATAGGTTGAAAATAACAAATCATAGTAAAACAACATATGATGAAGTTGAAGAACCTTTTTTTTTTGGAGCTTTAGATGAGACTGAACAAACAAATATGTTGAAATAACAAATTATACTCCCTAAAATATGAATCTTTGGTAGGGCACAAAATTGAACAGAAAGTTATTAAGTTAAAAAAAGATGTGAAAAAAGATAATGAAAGTAGTGTTATGGGATAGTGCAGTCTGCATTAGTATGTACTCCAGTATGATAAAATAAAAGAACTTATTTAGGAGGTTTATAAGCTTAATTTCACAATCAAAATCATGTTAGATTCTGTAACAAAGAATCCAACTTTGTGTACAAAATCTATTCTCAAATTTAACACATCACACCCCCCAAATTTCTTGGAGGACATTCACTTATTCCAAATGATCCACGCAGCATACATTTTAAAAATTTGGTCAACTTTTAAATGAAAAGAGAGAATTAATTAGAGAAGCAAGTAACTAAATGCTCTCATTTTCAAACTAAAAATACATTCTTATATCAATACAGAGTGCTTCTCTAGCAAGTGTACAAATACAACAATAAAATCAGCCTAACGAAGCCTAAAAATCATCTGGTCCCTCAATAATCAAACTCCAAACATTTTAATTACAGTACGTTTTTTCAAATAATTGCTGGGACCAAAAATAGGGGGAAAATAAAAGAAAAATAAAAAATAAAAACAGGCAGTTGATCTTATCTATGAGCTGTCACCAGCGTCTCTATGAATCTCAATCCATCAAACCTCGGCGCGAATTTTTCAGAAGAAGACGATCCCTGCGGTGCCGACTTCTCGCTGTTTTTCTTCGGCCGCTCATTCTAATCATAACAATAAAAGATAAAATAAAATCAGAACATTAAACTGCGATGACTGAAAATATGAATAACCGCAGAAACATTTAACCTTTTTCAGAGCGGTTTTTTTTCTCAGTAATTGGTCAAAAGATGGTTTTCTCCATAAATTTCCCAACCCAAACATAACCAAAAACACTTGAGCAATCGAATTTTCGCGTGTTTTGGAGCGGTTTACGTGGGGGAAAACATCAAAATAATTGAAAAAAGGTAAATTTCAACCGTGTAAAGGTGAAACTAGTTGGAAATTCCAAAGATAATGAGCGAAACCGGATTGTAGATGCGAATTTTCGAGGAATTCACCTCGCGAGGAAAGTAAACTTTGGGAGACGACGCTGACGAGATCGCGGAGGCGGAAGCGGCAACGTAGGCGGCGATGGCGCACGATTTCTTCATGATTGATTGAGATTGAAATTGAGTTAATTTCCGCGATGAATCAGAGAATTGTTGGAATTGAATCTGATAGAAAGGCGTAAAATTCTTCGCGGAAAGAGGGGGAAATTGCGGATCGGTGTATTTATAGTGAAAGGAGGAGAGACTATTTTTGTATAGGGAAGCGTGCTCCCTCATTTTATTTGTGCGAATAAATACGCGGCTATCAATATGAAATAATGGAATCGATAGCCCACTTCGATAATTACAGTCTTACCCTTGCTTGGACTTGCCCTTATTTAAAATTGCTCTTATTCAATTAACAAACAAATAAGATTAGTAGGACATTTCAAGTAGGGATGTCAATCGGGTCGGTCCATCGGGTTTCGGGCCGGCCCTACTCGGGTTGCGGGTCAATCGGGTGCGGGCTAATCGGGTTGTGAATTTTTTCGGGTTGTAAAAGTTCAACCCTAACCCTAAAAGCTCGGGTTTCGGGCTAGCCCAGCGGGTTAATCGGGTTGCTACCGATAAGATTAACATGCAATCAATCCAATAAATAACGATGAAAATTAGTTATATTCATAAAATGTAAAATATTTAATTATGATACATTTGAGATATATGGTCAAACTCAATCATAAACATGATCAAATACTAATATTTGAGATATTTCGAGAAATTTTAATGCATGTTGTAGAAATTTAAATATTTTTTAAGTGAATTTGAAGTTTTTAATTTATTTATCAATTATTATATTAATAAAAATTCAATATAATTTATATATTTAATATAAAATTTAAAGTTATTTTTTTAGTTATCTATATTATAAAATTAATCAATAAAATGTCGAATTATGAGTAAAAAAATGAATAATAGAAATTTTATCGGGTTTTCGGGCCAGCCCATCGGGTTTTCGGGTCTAGCCCTAACGAGTCGCGGGTTAATCGGGTGCGGGCTAATCGGGTTTTAATTTTATCGGGCTAGAAATTTCCAGCCCTAACCCTATAAATTTGGCGGGCTATTCGGGTCAGCCCACGGGTTGCGGGCTACATTGACATCCCTAATTTCAAGCATTAAAGCTTACTAACATATTATTAACAAACAAATAAAATTAGTATGATCAATCAAGCTTACTAAAATTTTCATGCAAATACAAAACTAAGGGAACGTTTGATATCTGAGTTCTTGCTTAATCCACAAACCATAAGTTCTTGCTCAATATGTTGGGTGTTTTAGGGAGTTTTGATTACACTATTCTTTCTTTCAGAAATTCAGCAAATTAAAGTACATTTTGCGGAAATTTTTTAGATTTCCTCTGTTTCACTCAACTCAATATGTACTTTAGTGTTTAGTCTCCTAATCCCTCTTGAGTGGACATATATTCTATTGAGTGATATTTACATAAATGCGGGATGCAATTGATTTCGAGAATCATGTCCCAAAATAGATGTCACACTATTTATAGTTTATTTAGAAAAAATGTTACATTTTCTTTTTTAGAAATGTTTCTTTTATGTCTAATATAAAAATTAATTTTCTCCTCTCCAATTAATACACACATAAAATATCTCCTAAAATCTAATGGCATCAAGAAATTGTGATATCTATGTTATGATGGAGGGAGTAATGTTGAGTCACGTACAAGTATTATTTATTACTACTATTCCACCCTCTAACGAGAAATAGTTGAATATATGGTACAGAATAACGGTGATAATATCATAGAGGAATACTTAATATTTGGCCGGACTGTGTAGACCAGAGCTCCTCCAAACAAGTGGAAATTAGAATTTGATTGCATCGTGTAATGAAGGGTTGTTGATGTGAATGTGTATGGGCAAGCCTTGTTTGAAAACTGGCATGGGATCTCTGCTTACTGTATTCTCTTCCAAACAGAGCTTCCAAGTGAAGCGAGTGACCAAATAATGAATCATTGCTAACGTCTCCATTCTTGCAAATTCGTAGCCTGGGCACATCCTCGAACCTCCTCCAAATGCCACGAAAGTATGCGGTGGCATCGCTGCTTGATCTTCGAAACGCAACGGGTCGAACTTGTTCGGATCCGGGTATATTGATCCATCCATCTGCGTCATGCATCCAGCCCAAAACACTTGCCATCCTTTGGGAATAATGTATCCTCCCATCTCAATATCTTTAAGGACTTGCCTAAACCCGAATATTACCGGCGGATACATCCTCAACGCCTCCGTCGCAACTCTCCATGTGTACTTCATCTTACCAAGATCCTCCCACGTCAGAGTATCACTCGCTCCCTTTTTCCCTCGCACAATCTCTTCGTGCTCTGCAACAAAACATAAATAAGAACACACATCTTAGGTCAGGTCAGGTCAGGTCAGATAACTCCAAGATAAAAAAGGAGTTACGTTATCTATCCTAGTAAATGGACTCCTAATGTTTTGTTAATTTCAAGAAATCAATAAACATACGACTAGTGTACCATTGAGGAGAACTTGGTAAACGTTTGGGTGTTCAGCTATGAGTTTGATCAGGTATGTAAGAAGCGTGGAGGTTGTGTCGTGGCCGGCGATCATCGCTACCGAGCAATTGTCCTCGATTTCCTGGTCGGATAAAAGTGGTGAGCCGGTGTCATCGCACATGCTCAATAAACTGGTGATAAGATCGTGCTCAGCTTCTCCTCTCTCCAGTTTCTGTCTCTTCTCGCGTATCAATGCCCTTACGATGGCCCCTGCTTCCGCCCTCGCCCGTATGCTTTTGTTGAAGCGGGTGAAGGGGAGATTTAACGGCACAGCCAGCATTCCGTCCATCACTTGTTGGAAGAGACGCACCAAGGTTTGTCTTCTCTCTCCTCTCTCTATTCCAAACAGAAGCGTGCAAATCATATTGAACGTCAGTGTCTTCATCAACGGCATCACCTGCCCAAACCCACAAATTTACTCAATACCACAATTCACCACTGCCGGAGATTGAGATGCAATGTCAGTGTCCATTACTTTTAATTTACCCAGCATTCCATATTAATCGGTTCGAATTGACTTTGGCTCAGCTTCTAAAATATGAAAAGGGATGTGAATGAAAATAGTTAGTAAAAGGTGAATGTATGTATTAGTTTTATAATAAAATGTTAAAAAATAAAATTAGTGGAAATATAGGATTTATTATAAAAAGTAGTAAAAAATAAATTGGACAACTATACAATGATGGACAAAAATTGCAATTTGAGAGAGTAAATGTTTAGAATATTTTTTAGTTTTATAAAATTTTATACTCCTTCCGTCCCACTTCAAGTGGAGTATTTCTAATTTGACACGAGATTTTATGTAGTGTTCTTTTGTGAGTAAAATGGAATGAATAAAGTAAGAGAGCGGGAAATAGTAGAGATAATGTTATTTCAATATTTAAAAATGTCTCATTTAGAATAGAAAATTCTAAAAAGAAAAATGTGTTACTTAAAGTGTGACGGAAACGGAAGAAGTAGTATAATAGTATACATTAATATGTATATGAACAAAAGTAGGAGTATATTTTTCTTTCGAACATATCAATCTTATTAATCAATATTTATTCTAAATAAAAAACTAATGAATCTTTAATGATTATAATCAATATTTATACTCCATATCAGACGCAAAATGTCAAACTATTGTGTATAATTAAAAAAAAATGAAAATATGTATATGGCCACAAAAATTAGACTATTGAATCTGAAGGCAGGTTAACATACCATCTTTACTTTGCAGTCCATTGTGGCATCTTTAGTTTGCATTTTGAATTTTCTATTCAAATTTTCAACCTTAATTTTATATACATAAACTTGATCTTCAAATCTTGAATATCTATTTTGAAATACATAAAGTAATAAGAGATGGGCCCGTAAAACGACCAAGTGGCTGCTGACATGACCAACGGGCAACTAGATTGAATAACTTATACAGTAGGTATTACTTTTAGCCGGCACAATTAATTACAACAACTGAAAAAAAAGAACAATAAATTAAGTAATTAAATTGTGATAATTTAAAAATAGAGAAAGACATACCGAGATAACGTGATCGTGATGCCAATGGTGGGTGAGGTGCAATCTGATCTCATGGTCCATCGTTCCGACATACTGCTTGAGGGCTTCTGGCTTCAAGAAGGAGAGGATTGCTCCCCTCAACCGCCGGTGATCTTGGCTGCTCATCTCGAACAAATTCCTCTCGCCGAGCAGCCGCCGCACCGACGGTGGCTGCTTGTTGGAGAGCGTCTGCTCGTCGCTGCTGAATATGAATTTGTTATATGCTTGGCCCGTTACAAATACCGTCCGCTTTCCGAATATGTTCATCTTCGAAACCGGGCCATATTTTCGGGCCCTTTCTTGGAACCACTCCTCGCTTTTATCAGCTCGCATCGCCTTCAGAAGCTCCAGACTTTGCCCGATTATCGGAACTCCCAACGTCCCCGGTGGGACCCTTCTCTGCCCAATCCTCTTCTTCTTCGCCACCAACAAAACCAGAGACACAAACGCTAGGACCCACAGCAAAATCATCGAAACTTTACTTTGTTTCTTCTATCTTTTTGATTGATCTGTTACTTTGTTTCTTCTATCTTTTTGATTGATCTGAATAGGGAAACTCAACTTACATAAGCTACTCCCTCCATTCCGGATAATTCGTCTTATTTTGACCGGACACGGATTTTAAGAAATGTAATAAAAAGTGAGTTAAAAAAGTTAGTGAGATGTGAGTACTACTTTTATATAGTATTAGTTTTATAGTAAAATGTGAATAGGAATGAGTTAGTAGAATATGAGGTCCACTACCAAAAATGGTAAAAGTGAAATGGAACAAATTACATGGGACGGATCGAAATGGAAAATGAGACAAATTATTCGGGACGGAGGGAGTACTACTTAATTAACTCTTAATTAACTCCTATGTAACTTCTGTTGGAAAACGTCATCGCGTTAAAATATTGATGTATAGGGAAATATCTCTAAATTTTTAATTTAGTAGCATTGGGCAAATTGATGTATAGGGGTTGCCATACCCTTAAAATCTCTTTAATTTTTTTTTAATTTAATAGCATTGTCCACACAATATTGATTTTTTTAACTATTGATTTTTAGTAAAAATGAAGAAATACTACTATCACTTTAATGTAAGTGAATAATTAATAGTAGTAGCACGTTTTGACGACCGGGCTAGAAGTTTTATTAAAATCAAGAGTGAACTGCACTAAAAGACCCTGACTTTTCGCCTTGTAACATCAGAGGCCCCTAACTTTTAAAAATACCACCACAGGGATCTGACAAAACATATAATCACAAATCGTGTATATTTTGCCATTTTTCGGACGAAAATGCCCAAATGAGGTGAAGGGCAGTTTAGACCTTTTGATTGCATTAGGCTGCACCCCTATGACTGCATTTGCAGGTGCGGTCTTGTCAAGCACCTGTGTAATCATAATTCCATTTATATTTTTCAATTCTGTTTCAATATTTCTTCCCTCCATTTTCGTTTCATCTACCCCTTTCAAGTTCTACTCAAATTCTGCTTTCCCTCTCAAAACAGTATACGCGATTTTACCTTCTTCGGCATCGGGCAATTTAGGGGATTTCACATCTTCGCCAGCAGTTCGGGATCTCGAATTTAGTGGATTTCATCTGGATTTTGCTGAATTTAGGGTATCAAAGAGGGTTTTAGGTGATTTCCGTTGGAATTTTATTTTGCAATTGTTGGTTGATTTTTTTTGGTTGTATGGTTACTGTCGGGCATTTGAAAATTATTTTTACAATTCTTGGTCGATTTGATTTTTGTATTGTCGAACTGAATTCAGGTCGTTACGCAATGTCTTCTTCTTCTTCTTCTTAATCGTTCGGCTCAAGCTTCAATTGGAATTGGCCTCGTCCAGAAATTGTGAAGTGTAATCACGATCTTGAGGCCGAGCTCGTTACATCTAGGGCGGCTGCTAACCCGGGTAGACGTTACTATCGCTGCCCTATATGGAAGGTTAAAACCATGTATTTTGATCGTGTTGTCCATTAATTTTGTTGGCATAAAGATTAATGAGAAATTATTATGCAGGACGATGACTGCAAGTTTTTTCGATGGTTTGATGCGAGTCTATCCCCAAGTCAAGACAGTTATTTTCAGAGAATGAAACTTGAGCGAGACCAATTCGAAGCTGAACTTCGAAGCAAATCTCTACTCGAAGGTGTGCTGCACGAGAAATTGCGCTTGAAAACCGTGGAGTTTGAAGACTTGAAGCTACAACTGTGTATGAAAACTGAAGAGTGTGACGCATTGGCGGTGAAAATTGGTCAGATGGCAACAACTCTCCGACGCTTAAAAATCACAATCTTGTTCTTATGTATTGTAATTTTTCTACTGTTATAACAATGCTATGTCGTGTTCACTCCGTGGTTCATTTCTGAAATCACAAACTGAAATCCTGATCGACTACGCTTTACTTTGTTGCTATTCATTTATGTCTGAAAGCACGAATGAGGTTACACAACTATGACTGAAATCACAAACCATGTACACAAATGAATACTACCAAACTGAAATCACAAATGAAGTTACTCAAATATGATTGAAATCACAAACCATGTACACAAATGAATACTACCAAACTGAAATCACAAATGAAGTTACTCAAATATGATTGAAATCACAAACCATGTACACAAATGAATACTACCAAACTATCACTTAAATCACAAATGAAGTTACTCAATTATGATTGAAATCACAAAGCGACGTACGCTATCCACAAAAATACCACCACCAAAATTTTTCCACAGAACTTTACTTCCACCAAAATACTAGTCTGTTACAAAATAATCTGTACCATACAAATCATACTATTCATATCATCACTGACACAAATTGTTCAACCCATCCGAAACAAACCAACGTTAATAAGTAAAGGCCATCAATCTTGATCACCGCGGCGGCCGCATCTCTGAGGATGAGTCCTTGTCCGACTGCTTGGTCTCAGATTCGAAACATTAGGCTGCAACAATTAATAGTGTAGTAAGTATACATGCTTAAGCACTATGTACAATTACATAATATAGTTGCATATGCTTACTGCATAGTACCTCTTGGCGTTGGGGATTGTTTGACGATTCTGGTAAAGTACTGTCACCATGTTCACACGAAGTCTCCCCAACCTGAGAACGGGCATCTGTCCGAGGATCATTGCTGCATGTCCTCCTATTATGACCTTCTAGACCGCACCGACGACATTTCATCACGAAGGTGCGATGCAATGACTCACCTCCATCTGCATGAAGACGAATTTGGGGCTCCTCACGTCTCAGTTTCTTCGGCCTACCACGCTGTCGCTTTGACCTCGGGGGTGCCATTTCCACTGAACCATCCGCAGTACTCTTCGGCCAACTGGCTACCCCATTGATGGGGTAGAGGACATTCTCGTACAGCATGATCATTGTTGACTTCAAATAGTATCGGGAAACGAATCACGTCACGTCGTCGCCATTCTTGTTGATAGTTGCGATAGCATGCGTGCACGGGATTCCGGTTAGCTGTCACAATCTGCAAGAACAAGTAAAATCGCACATGTTGACAACATATTGGCCAGACGGCCCAGACACTTGGTACGAAGACTGTCCGTTCCATGTAGCCCTCCACGATGAAGCCCTCGCGAACCACTTATCAACAAGCTCCTTGATAACAGGCGGGACTGCGTGATCGTAGTTTTTGATCCATTGGCCTCTGATCTGAATTCTTTCCATTTGACTTGTTCGAATGTCCTCCAACATGCTGATATTTACTTTCTCGCGAGCCAATGCAATCTTCGAATTGAATGTCTCACAGATGTTGTTCAGGATCACATCACAACAGGTGTGTGGAGAGAAAAAGGCCTTGACCCACTTTTCTTTGGGAGCTACTCCAGAAAGCCACTGGTGTGCACTGGGATATTCGGTTTGCAAAGCATCCATCAAAGCCACATACTGTTCGAGGGTGGTACTCGAGGCAATCTCCCACAACCGGTCTTTGAAATCTTCACCAACAAATCTCTGCTTAAAATTGTTGTATATGTGCTGAACACAAAAGCGATGCTCGCTTTGTGGGAATTCCTCAGCAAGCAACTTTGCAAGGCTCTGATGCAACACAACAATACATTACCACAAAATCACAGTTCAGTACATAATTTATTAAACAAATTACAAATAAAAGTAAATCACATATCACGTACATGATAAAATATTGGAATAACGGATGGCCTACCTTTTGTTGGTCAGACATGAACACATAACGTGGCCCATTTGCATGCAAGTTTAGGTCATCGGCCAAGTACTCCACGAACCACTTCCACTGGACATAACTCTCGGCCTCAGTCACCGCCCAAGCAATCGGCCACCAGCCATTGTTGGGATCAATCCCCATTGCTGTCATTAGCTGGCCTTTGTACATCCCTCGCAAGAAACAAGCGTCGAAGAAGATAATCGGGTGACATAACTCATTCCATCATTTTTTCAGTGGCCCTAGACAGCAGTAAAACCTCATGAATCTCGGTCAAACAGCACCAGATTCCCTCATATTCTCATAATGTATATGAATGCTGGATTCAGGGTGCGTCCGCTCCAATTCGGCTTTATAGTAGAACAAGTGTCTGTATTGGGACGCCGCAGAGCCGAAAATGCCATCCACTGCGTGCTCTCTGGCCCGATATGCCTTCATCCTACCTATCTTCAGGCCAAAATCTTCATCGACGCATTGCCGTATAGCTGCAAGCGGAATATGAGGGTTAGCTTTGATCTTCTCCATATAACGCTCCCCTCGCCACTTGGCCGTCAGCCACTTCGAATCCAATACTTGAGAGCATGTATGCGCGTGAACGCGTTGCATATTCAACACTACATAATCATGACCATTGTGTATTTCGTGCTTCCTCAAGTACACATACCAATCACATCCTTGCCCTTTACAAATCGCACGAATTTTGTCGCCGTCGTTTCTTTTCACGTGCACCCGCCTTCTTGACATTATTGCGTACTGCCTAAACACGTCATAAAAGAAATCTCTGCGCTTAAAAACATCACCAGGCTTCCACACGGAAAGCTCATTTCTGACGAACTTGAACGGGGTAAACTTTATGCCATTCTTGTTCAATGCCTCC
The DNA here is from genome assembly GCF_004379255.2 of Salvia splendens. Taxonomy (NCBI): domain Eukaryota; kingdom Viridiplantae; phylum Streptophyta; class Magnoliopsida; order Lamiales; family Lamiaceae; genus Salvia; species Salvia splendens. Next base: position 7,907,263 of record NC_056036.1, on the reverse strand, counting down.
AAACCCTCCAAATCCTGAAGGTCATCAACATCTTGTAGCTCGTCCACAAGTTCTTCCTCGAAAAGTGGGTTGTTTGTCATGGTCCTCTTGTCCACATAAGGCGAAAACTTCCTCCGTCGTTTTTCCCCTGACCCCCCTGACCCATGCCCACCCGGCTGGGTTTCGCCTTCAGGATAGACTTCGCCATCACCCGGCTGCTGTACATTCTCTGGGTTCTGTCTTGCTTCTTGTTGTTGGAAAATGGATTCGTAATATGAGGTGAAAAGCTGCTCATCTCGGCACATGTTTGCCAACGAGATAAAATGGTCCAACTCATCATCTTCATTATCAGTCGGCGGTCCCTCATTATGTAGATGGCAGCCATCCGGAATGTACTCAAACGGTGGCTCCTGAGGTTCTACTCCAAGACCATCATGTACTTCCGGTCCACCATGCACTTCAGGCACAACATGCACTTCGGGACCATCATGCACTTCCTGTCCACCGTGTTCCATGGATGGAGGTTCAAGTCCGGACATTATCAATTCATCCGGAATCTCCTCGATAATGGGTGCTTCCAACTGCACTTGACGTTGAGCTTCGGCTGAAAAATCCAGGGTCAGTTTGTACACATTATCGTCAACATGTTGAACATCTTCACTATGAGAAGATTGTCCCATCTGCTTTAACATAAATTCACAAATTAACACCATGCATACAATCATAAATCACAACTCAATTACAATAGGTTAGGTATGCACTAACCTCAGCCACGCTATTAACAGGGTCTACAATTGCATCGGTTTCATAATGCCCAATCTGAACAAATTATGAAATCACATATGAATACCAAACATAAACAACAAATCACAAACATGTACCACCGTCGTGTACTAACCTCTGCATGGCTAACCTGTTCACAAGTGTCTTCAACCTCAGCCTCAGGTTGTATACCGTGTTCACCATGGCTAACCTGTTCATTAACGTCTTCAACCTCAACCTCAACCTCAACCTCATGTTGTACACCGTGTTCACCATGGCTAACCTGTTCATTAACGTCTTCAACCTCAACCTCAACCTCAACCTCATGTTGTACACCGTGTTCACCATGGCTAACTTGTTCATTAACGTCTTCAACCTCAACCTCAACTCCACATTCGCATTCATGGACATCTCATTGTCCAACAACACCAACCACTGGTTCATTCTCTTCAACATCAAACACAACAGCTTCTGCTTGCTTTGCACTACATGATGCAAATGCATCCATCAAATTCTTACGGGCAGCCTCCTCTTGCCTCTTCCATTCGGGATGTTTGTCTTCTAAACTCGTGGTCAAATACTCTTCAAACTCAAGATCCCTAGGGTACCACTCAAGCAACAGTAATGGTGCCGATGGTTTCCTCTGCTCATCCTGGTGTTGTTTCTTCCTTTTCGGTTTACTCTTCGGCACAATTGGGTTCGGTTCGTCAAGTTCTTCCATGACCACATTGGGTTTTTTACTAGCATTCACAAATTTTAGCAACTCCTCCGCTTCTTCAACAAGGCGGCCGCCTGTGTTATCTCGACAACATATATGTGAACTAGCTTTGTGCTAGTAGCCGCGACTTTGAGAAAAGGACCCAGATGTGCATCGTCAATTATGGGCAGCAATGGGCCTCCTATTCCACGCCACTACAACCAGCACTGTACGTTGGATGAACATAATAGAACTCACATATGAGGTTCCTATTGTAACCCAACCGCACTACCATGCCTGCCAGATCTACGAAATCGAACTGACGAATCCAGCAATAGTCAAAGAATGTCAATTGCCCCCCAACATACTTCTTCTTTCCATTGATTTCGAAGATTGACCCTCCGCGATGAAAATCGACGGAAAACATCCCGGGATGGTCCCCTGTTATGGTTTGTACAGAGTTAGCAAACGTCCAAATTTAAACCAACTTTTTTCACATATAAAGTTCTAAATCACAGTCCAAACAATTTCCCAAACGAGGACATCAAAACAGTTTCACAAATCAACCAATTTTCGGAGCCCTAAATCACAATCAAAAACCTTGAAACCAATTTTAAATTTGAACTTACTATATTCTTCTTCCGGATAGAAGAAATCAAGCAGAGGATCGCGAATGCTCCACGTTTCTGGGTCTACGTCGATTATCTCCGGTCCCCGACCCCTTCTACCGTGTCTAGGTGATGCCGGAGGTAATTGTGACGAAGACGATGGCGTCGCCGGCTTCTTTTTTCGCCTAGAAGAACTACGAGCGGAGGACGCTCCAGCAGCACTTCGTCTCCGTTTTGGAGCCATTGATGAAAAGGATTAAAATGGCGTGAAAGGCAGAGGCGATAGGCAGAGGCTAATTATTTTGGCGAAATGGCAAATTGATGAAGTGAAGGTGGAATTGGAGGGAAAAAATATAGAGAAGCCTGGCGAAATGTTTTGGAATGGCAAAAATTTGTGAAATTTCAATGCAGGTCCGATTGCAATTAATGCGTGTGAAAATAATAGGGGACAACAAGCAATGCAACCTGTCACACCAATTGCAATTCGATGTCCCATCAACAGTGCTGCAGCTGACACAGCACTGACGGCCATGCAAAAGCCCGATTTTGCCCTTACAGGCCCTGAGGGTCTAATGGTCCGAAAAAACACGATTTGTGATTATATGTTTTGTCAGATCCCTGTGGTGGTATTTTTAAAAGTTAGGGGCCTCTGATGTTGCAAGGCGAAAAGTCAGGGCCCTTTGGTGCAGTTCACTCTAAAATCAAAACCGAGTACTTGGGCCCTCGCCTTGTGCCGTCGATGTGTTTCTTAAGTATGAATATCCAAGTGCAAGCTATAGGGTTCTTTCCAGGCGAAAGAGTGGTGGTCAGTGTCCTGTGTTCATGTGTGATTTTTCAGAAATGCTAGGAATTCAAGAAGGACGAGATTTTGGTAAAGTAGAAGAGGGCAATATGAAGGTGAAGAATCTGGGTATAAAAATTCCTGATTTAGCTCTTGTGATCATGGGATGGGTAGGATGTGTGGGATCAGCGAGGAGAGTGGAGGAGGCATTATTCGGAAAGGAATAGGAGGTGTGATAAAAATCAGGGGATTGAGGTGAGATTGATGCCTCTGCTCCAACTTGAGAGATAGAGGAGTCAGATGTGTGATTTGTTTGAGGGATAGGATTAGATGATATGGGACTTTCAGAGGAGTATGTATACCAGGAAATCTAAGAGGTGTAGGCAGAGGAGCTGTATGTGAGCATGAGGCAGATCTGAAAGTAAAAGATGATTCATCAAACACAATGTCACGAGTAAAAGATGATTCATCAAACACAAAGGTCATTATCAAGGATGCCCTGGAGCATGACTTCCTTAATAAAACAAAAGGAAGGGTGAAATTTAAAGAAGACCTTGTTATCACTAGTAAACTGTGAGACACTACTGAGCAGATTCTTGGTAATGTTTGGGACATGAAGAAGATTTATGAGGAAAAGTGATAAGGGAAAGACCCTTATCAAGTGAAAAAGATAAAGAAAGTCGCAGAGAAACCGTGCTCTGTCGACAATCGGAAATTATAAACGAAAAAACTAAATAAAGATAAAAGACAATAATTATGATTTCATTGATTGAATTATGAGAATAACAATAGGTCCTATTTATAATACTCCTATGAATAACCTAACTTGGTGAATAAGATAACAATTATATGGAAAATATAATAATAAAGATATGAGAGATATTTCCAAAGATATACTCGTATCAACTCCCCCACGGTTAAAATCCACCTTGTCCACAAGGTGGGACCCACAACACAATGAAAAGCATCGCGAACATACGCTTTGGCGGGCTATTCCATCCTGGATCAAATGCACACCAAACAGTTGAGCATCTCAGTCGTCGTGGACAATAAATCATAAGTGCATTGACATCAGAAATGTAGGTTGTCGCCCAGTAATCTGGTCCAGTTGGCATGCACTCTAGCGCTACTGTCAAAATTCCAACCTTCTCTTCATCATCTAAAAATACCCCTTCCGCTCCAACGTGATCTCGGTCAAGTAGGTGATGAATTGTAGTTATTGGGCAAGGTTTTTTTGATGCACCAGTAACATCAGCAATTAGTTCTAGGGAATCATAACTGAATTTAGGGTTGCTAGGTGCTGAGTAGAGGCTCGGTGGATGCCCATCGGAGGCAACAACAGGCTGCTGGTTGAGGAAGGGTGGAGTTGTCTGTAGAGCGGGGTTCAGCGGCCACGGCCTTGACTCTGCAAGCGACATCTCACATGCCTCGTCTTGAGATCCTTCATTCTGTTCAATTTCATCGCTCACATCTACCCCGACAGCAGTGTTGATGGCAACATCGGTGATGTTGTGGGGAACATCGTGAATGTCTTTAGGAACATCCGCACTCAATACCATCGTGAAAGTGTTATCAATGTTCTCCTCAGTTATATTCTCATCATCAGTGTTCTCCTCAAACCAAGCGGTCACACGGGCGAGCAGGGCGGCTTGGTCCAATCTATACACACGTAACTTCTCGTTGTAATCGTTTACGGCAGCTAGTTGGGCAGGGGAGAACGATCGAGCCATGAGGTCAGGATTATTGGGGTCAGAACCCTGGTATGTCGCTTCACCATAGGCAAGGTACGGGTTGTGAGGCGGTGACTGATCATAGGTCGAAGAACTCTGCTGCGTGCGCACGGGCTGTTGGGCCTGGTAGGGATGATATTGTGGGTGGAAGTGCCTATCCTGTGGATAGGATTGTTGCAGATCTAATGATCCAATCGGATGGTGTGGTGGCTGATATATGGGTTGCGATGGGTGGTGGGCGAATTGCGGCTGACGGTAGTCGAATTGGTGATGGTAATAGGCAGCATAAGTGGATGACATGATGGAGGTAATTCGGAGGATGAGAACCAAATGAAAGCACCAATTGATAAGGGAAAGACCCTTATCAAGTGAAAAAGATAAAGAAAGTCGCAGAGAAACCGTGCTCTGTCGACAATCGGAAATTATAAACGGAAAAACTAAATAAAGATAAAAGACAATAATTATGATTTCATTGATTGAATTATGAGAATTACAATAGGTCCTATTTATAATACTCCTATGAATAACCTAACTTGGTGAATAAGATAACAATTATATGGAAAAGATATGATAATATAATAATAATGATATGAGAGATATTTCCGAAGATATACTCGTATCAAGAAGTTTTCTATTAGAGGAAGATGAGATAGAATTTAGATAGAATGTTTCACCAATATGAGAGATATTCATGCCAAAACCATCACCTAAATACCTAGCTCCTTGCCCAAATCTGTGCCCCGGCTTCTCACATAGTTGGCATATGATTTTTTCCAGCGTCATGACTAAAGAGAGAATGCAGATATGCACACCATGGTCAGCAGCTGATTCCTTAACTCGAATCATTTCACTAACACCCTTCTCTGCTTCATCATCAATATAACCAGAAGCACAAACGCCAGCACCCACAACATTAATTATCGTCGACTCCATTGACACTCTACTTTCTTTCTGCCTTTTTGATTGATATGAATGTGGAAACTCAATTTGATTATGCTAAATCTAAAACTCGGATGGGTTGACCAAGCTTGCTATATGTAACTTCTAGAGGAATGATTAAAACAATTAATACTAGTATATAGTATTGGCATGAAGACTCGTTATTGTTCTTTAGATATACTCCCTCCGTCTCGAGCTACTCGCTCATTTCCTTTTCGGCTCGGAGATTACGGAATGAGTGTATAGGAAAGTCAAAAATGACGGCTGTAGGTGAAATTTTTTACTAGAAATGGAAAGAGTGCGAGTAACTTGGGACGCCCAAAAAGGAAATAAGTGCGAGTAGTGCGGGACGGAGGGAGTATTAATTTAATAGCGTCCATTAATGTTTTTATAAATATTAAATACTCCTTCCGTCCTATATAACTTGTCACCATTTGAACCGGCATGGGTTTTAAGAAATATAATAGAAAGTTGGTTGAAAAAATGAGTGGAATGTGAGTCCTACCTTTATACTACTTCCGTCCCACAATAGGAGTCCACATTTGACTCAACACATGTTTTAAAAAATGTAAAGAAAAGTGAGTTGAAAAAGTTAGTGGAGTAAGGGTCTCACTTATTTATTAGTTTCGTAATGATGCGAGTGGAATGAGTTAGTGAAGTGTGAGACATATTTACCATTTATTGAAAAAGTAAAAGTGGACTCTTATTGTGAGACGGACTACAATGACAAAAGTGGACTCTTATTGTGGGACGGATGTAGTATATTAGTTTTATAATAAAATGTGAATGAGAATGAGTTAGTGGAATGCGAGGTCTACTACCAAAAATGGTAAAAGTGAAAGGTGACAAATTTTTAGGGACGAACGAAAATGGAAATAAGTGACAAATTTTTAGGAAGGGGAGAGTAATATTATTTGAAAATGATATAATTGTCCATTAATTTCATCAACTTTAACTTAATTAGTATAATTAGCATTTACAGTGGACACTTGATAAGGCTCATTTCATGCATCGGTTATGGGTAAAATGTACGCTACTTGATCGGTTTATCGCGCAAAACAAGTGTTAAATGTGCAGGAATGCCGCTTGACCAAGGCAACGAGGTCAAACTGATCAAGTGAGTACAAAAGGCGAAAAAGGTCGGATATCCGGGGAGTTGATCAAAGGGGGAGATCAAGCAGTTAGGAGGGGACCGCTGGATTCTAGAAGAAGAACACGTGAGGAAATGAGCTGGATGTGGTGCACCGTTCTGTTATCAAGGACGACATTCTAAAAGGGGACACGTGCCTACATATGAGACGCAAGGACGAGCTGAGTCATAAATCTGTTACAGAAAAAGCGTCGTCATTCTAGAAGGAAAGCACGTAGCAATCAATGAGTCGCTCACTTTCAATGTGAGCGAATATTCCCTGCCAAGGTCGTTATCCAGCTGGAGGTCCTGCTGCGCCTATAAATGGAGGATGTGCCACCACAAGGAGGGGGGATCCTTTACTTTCCGTCTTAGTTTAGCTACTTGTTATCTGTCGGCGTATTCTTAAGTTTCCCGCCGAGGATCTTCTCGGTTTATTTGCTTTCTTATTTTCCGAAGTGCTAGATTAGTTTAAATTTCACGCTGTACTGTTCTAGTTTAATCAAAGTTGTTTTCGTTTTCATCCTTGCATTTACTGCTTTAGTTTCAGTTTTGTTACGATGCACTAAACCCAGTAGTTAAAGTTACCTTGATCAAGTTAGCAAGTTTAATCCTGCCTAGAGTAAAATCAGTAGTTAAAAACTCTCAAGTTAAAGCGTGGCAGCAGCCAACCCCTGTTCACTATTCACACACTTGATACACCAACTTCTCTCTGGGATCGACCCCGAACTTGCCGCTTTACTGTTAAAGTAGTGCAAAATTGGGAGTTTACAAATTACGTTGGTAGGAAACGAGTGAGAGCGAGTTTGCATCGATCAAGTGGCAACGACATTTGCTAACTGATCCAATCGGTTCAGTTATCTTCAATATAACTTGGTCCGAATTCGCGCCCCTCTCGAGGCCTTCCAACACTAATACCATATATTCAATTGAGTGACTTACAAATATGATTATATGAGGGCGGAGGCAGGAATTTGTAGTGAAGGGCAAATTTACATATAAAGCAATTTCAAGAACCTTCAGGGGAGGAATTTAGTGAAAGATTAAAAGAATTAAATTTTATAATAGGTAATATGTATATGTGTTAGGAAAATATGAGGTGGAGCAATCGCCCCTCATTTGGTTAAGATAGATCCGCCCATGTGAGGAAAATAGTTAATTTTGAGAATCATATATGCTACTGAGTCACATACAAAGATGATTTTGAGAACCATATACGCTGTTGAGTCACGTACAAGTAATATTTATTGCTTCACCTAGTGTGTTCACCTTCCAACAAATAGTAAGAAATGGCACTAATTCTTGACATTTCAAGTTGTTTCCCATTTTATATTACTTGCGAGCTCTCAAAACTATAGAAGGTCCGCACTGTTCATTCAATAATATTAATATGCATGATTCAATTCTTCAAAATATGGTGGTATTTGTATCTGTGTGGAAATCTGCACCAGATGACAAATTTACCCTTTTCTTTTTTCAATTCCCCCAAATTGCACAGATAAAAGGCAAGGGGTATGAAGTGGATTTTTTTGAAAATATTGGAGGGACATTTTTGTCATAAAAATCAATCATTATTGGAATTATTCAATTATCAAATTGTGGCTCGGGTTTGAATCTGGCAAACTGAACGCATAGACACACTTCAGTTCGGTGGGCCATCCCTTTCGTAAATGGCACTGCGTTCCAATTATGTCCATTCACAAAATGAGAAAGTGAACACAATTATTATAAATAAAAGTGTGATTATGCTAGTAAATAAAAGTAAGAAACAAATGGAATTAGATTATTATTATTATTATTGCATCATGCTTTATAAGGTTCTCTGCTGTTAAGGCGTATGGGTAGGCCTTGTTTGAAAACTGGCATGGGTTCTCTGCTGACGGTATTCTCTTCCAAACAGAGCTTCCAAGTAAAGCGAGTGACCAAGTAATGAATCATCGCCAACGTCTCTATTCTTGCAAATTCGTTTCCTGGGCAAAGCCTCGCACCTCCTCCAAACGGTATGAAGGTATGTGGTGGCATTGCTGCTTGATCTTCGAAACGTGAGGGGTTGAACTTGTGCGGATCCGGGTATATGGATCCATCCAAATGCGTTATGCATGTTGTCCAAAGCACCTGCCATCCTTTAGGAATAACATATCCTCCTACTTCAATATCTTGAAGCGCTGTCTTAAACACGAATAATATTGGTGGATACATCCTCAACGCCTCCGTCCCAGTTCTCCACGTGTACTTCATCTTACCAATATCTTCCCAAGTTAGAGGATCACTTGCTTCCTTCTTCCCTCCTGCAATCTCTTCTTGCTCTGCAACAACATGCAATTCGTCATTTTTTGGTTCATTTCAAAACAAATATTAAAAAAGTGTACCTTTGAGGAGAAGTTGATAAACATTGGGGTGTTCAGCTATGAGTTTGACTAAGTATGTGAGAAGGCCGGAGGTGGTGTCGTATCCGGCGACCATCGTCACTGTGCAGTTGTCCTCGATTTCCTGGTCAGACAAGAGCGGTAAGCCGTCTTCATCGCACATGGAGAGTAAGCTGGTGATGAGATCGTGCCCCTTTTCTCCTTTCTCAAGTTTGGCTCTCTTCTCGCGTATCACTTCCCTTATTATGGCTCCAACTTCCGACCTCGCCCGTATGCTTCTGTTGAAGCGCGTAAAGGGGAGATTTATGGGTGCAACAAACGTACCCTCTATCACTTCTTTGAAGAGACGCACAAAGGTTTCCCTTCTCTCCCCTCTCTCTATTCCAAACATAAGCGTGCAAATCATATTGAATGTCAGTGTCTTCATCAGCGGTTCCACCTGCATGCCCAATCCAATCAATAAACTAAACACAAACACTCGCATGCATACATACATACATACATACCGAGATAACATGATCGGGATGCCAATGTTGGGCGAGGTGCAACCTGATCTCATTGTCCATCATCCCCACATACTGTTTGAGGGCTTCTGGCTTCAAGAAGGAGAGGATTGCTCCTCTCAATCGGCGGTGATCTTCGCCGATAGTCTGAAACAAATTCTTCTCGCCCATCAGCCGGCTCACCGACGCCGGCTGCTTGCTGGAGAGCGTCTTCCCGTCGCTGCTGAATACGAACTTATTGTAAGCTTGGCCCGTTAGAAACACCGTCGGCTTTCCGAATATACTCATCTTCGAAATCGGGCCGTATTTTCGGGCCCTTTGTTGCAGCCACTCCTCAGCTGTATCAGATCGCATCGCCTTCGAAAGCTCCAGGGTTTGCCCGATTAACGGAATTCCAAACGACCCCGGTGGGACCCTTCTCTCCCCAATTCTCTTCTTCTTTATCATCAATATAACCAGAGGCACAAACGACAGCACCCACAACAATATCGTCGTCGACTCCATCCACACTATACTTTCTTTCTATCTTTTTGATTCATATAAATGTGGAAACTCAACTTAAATATACTTTTAACCCAAGGTTTAACTTCTGTTGAAACTTGAAAACTTTTATCTCGTTTAAAAAACTGATATATAGGGGCTGCCGGCTGCCGTACCCTAAATTCACCATTAATATAAGAAGATTCCATATCTAAATGATATAACTGTCCATTAATGCTAAGGCAGTTAGGTTAGTGACAGATCAAGAAACTGGCATTTAAATGATATAATTGTCCATTAATGTTAAGGTAGTTAGGTCTGTGACAGATCAAGAAAAATGAACTCTTGGGTACAGGTGCCCATGGTTCCGGAACCGGCGTTTACAGTTCGGAACCGCCGGTTCTGTTTTCGGAAATTGCCGAACCGGAACCGTAACCGCGCGGTTCCGGTTCCAAAACCGCCGGTTTCGGTTTCAGTTCCGAACCGGCGGTTTTCCGACGGTTTTTTACTGTTTTTCACGGTTCCAAACCGCCGGTTTTTTGAGGTTCCGGCTTGGTTTCACGGTATTCCGGCACGGTTCCGGCTCGAAAATTTTTGAACGGTAAATTCTCAATATTTCGGGGCAGTACAATAAAAAATATTCTTGTCATTTCGTCGCTTCCTCCATCTCCGTTGCTCTTATCATTCTCACTCAAATAAATCAAATACGTACGCGCCGCGAATATCATCGTCGTTATAAAATCTATTTTCATGCTCGAATGTTGTGTCAAATTACATATATAGCTTGTAAATCATAGCTCGCCTCAAACAATAATCTCATTTCTTGTTTAATTTATAAACGTTTTAAGTTGTTTAGGTAAAATCATAAGCCCTATAAACAAGATGAACCAGTTTATTAATTAAAAATTCTATTTTAATAATAAAATTGATTTATTGAGTCATGTATCATAAAATTGAATTTTGATATTATATTAGAATTAGGTAAACAATTTATACTTCCTGTAGTACTTCCTGTAGTATAAAATTATTAAACTATTTAAACTGTTAAATTAGGGCTAATTTATAATAGTCACCACAATTAATTACTTAATCAGTCTATTGATTCCCTAACACCGTAATAATTAATTAATTTTTGACCCCACCAGGATATGTCCTGGGTTATGTGCCTTATTGCACATCCTCCAATTATGAAACAAAACCACCAATAAGTTACACATATACAACATTGATATTATGATATAGTAGGATAGATATGCTGATATTTTATAGAGTTTTAAAAATATACCCCATTTGTCTGCCATTAAATGTCCCATTTTCCCTTTTTGTCCGTCCGCTAATAAAACCAAAGTAGATCAGGTTTTATTATAAAACCAATATATAAAAATAGGTCTCACATTCTACTAACTTTTCTATCCACTTTTTTACTTAAAGTCAAATAATTTCTTAAGACTCGTGCCGGTCAAATATGGGACATTTAATCACGGACGGAGGGAGTATCAAATTTCTTGATCGAAGCATATGCAATTAGAATGATGTTAGATTACTCATACAATTACATTTATTTTGATAAATATTCTGTGAAATTTAACTTACTGTAGCAGCAATCTGGTAATCTACACCATCTATTTATAATCGAATCATCTAGTTATATAGAGCTCATTTCAAGAAGAATATTCAGAAAATCACCATATGTTAACTATGAATAGTGTTTTAACTTTTAAGTCCTTAACTCTAAGTTGGTGTTTAACTTTTTAAATATAACTTAATTGAGAGTATAATATGTGTTATTTTAATAGTAGTATTTATATAAAATAAATATTATAATAATATTTTTTAGATCTTGTTATATTTTTTCATGAATTTAATTTTTTTGGTATGAAAAAATAGAAATTAATATTACTAATATTTAATATATGTTGGTTTAAAATTTATATATAAAAATATAAATTTTTTTTGTTATATGGCAGATATTGATATGGCGAAAGATAATTTTTGTTAGAGGGAAGGTTGATAGCCTGATACTTATTGAATATCCCATAACAATATATGCATTCTTGAATCAAGTATTAGGTCTAGTTTTACCGTCCAAATATAGGAGAAAGTTATTTAATTTATAGGCCTTACTGCCTTAGTCATGTGAATCGAACGAACTCTAAGTGTATGCTAGAATTCCATTAAATGTTCTTATTTTCAGCAAATTCATTAAACATCTATTAAAAAGTAAGTAGGATTTATTTTGTGTCTCTAACTTTTGTTTTTCTTCAAATTTGTAACATTTTCTTGAATAGGTTAAAAGTTTAGGATATTTTTTAAAAGACACTAAAATTGAAACTATTTTCTAAAATACGGTAAAAGTTAGGAGCATAAGTCACAATCAATATTTCTTATTTTTTGCAAAAATAATACTCTATTTTGTGTGATATAGAATTTTTCTTTACTATAGACTATGAAGAGATGAATCGACTTTTGTCTAACCATTTTAATTAATCATAGGACTGATAGGAGGACCATTTGATTAAAAAAATTGAGTGATTACAGTTTGCAAATTTATCATAGGAGGACCATTTAATAAGAAAAACATAAAGATTGAGAGATTAAAATTTGCGGCGCCACCAAGAAAGCTGAGCTAGTTGGCCTGACCAGTTAGAAATTATTATTAAAAAGACATGATCAATTATTTTCCACCTAACCTAGCGGAGTTCTATTAAAAAAAATAAGTCGAGGCACTGGGTTTTTCTATATGCCAAACCGATATATAGTTTACAATTCAAACTACATCGACATTTTATGTTTAAAATTTTAATTTTTCTCCTACTTTTCAGACACGTTGTTTTAATATGATTGTTATTAGATGTAGCTACGCAATTATAAATATATTTCTTGTTATTTTTGTTGAGCAAGAAAGAATTATTCATCGCAAGATTGAAAATGAAGTTTCCTATCCGACCATTATGATTCCAGGAGTCCTTAACTTAGTTTGCTTCATTTTCTAAATAATGTCTTTGAATATTTTCTTAAATATTTCTATAGATTTTGTTATGAACATGAGTAGCAAATCTTCTTTTGTAAAATATTGGTGAAGATGTTATAACTTAAGTGTCACCACCACTCTTACTATTAAAAGTAAGCTCAATTTTTCGTGACTATACATGAATTTGAGGAACAAGGGACATAAGTACATTAAGGAAAGTAGGACATAATTCGAACACGAACATAGATGATTGGATTCAACTTGGATTGAACAACGGACATAGGTACATTAAGGAAATAGGACATAATTCGAACACGAACATAGATGATTGGATTCAACTTGGACAGATCAGAGTAACAGCAAACATAAAGGTATGTAATTTTAGTACATATTACAATGGAAGGGTTCAAGAGATATGTCATCATGTATGGAGACCTGATACATAAACATTATCTAACATAGTACTCGTCGTCTCTTCTTAACGCCACCAACTTCCGTCAATGTTCAACCTGTATATTTGGAAAAGAAATATGCAGGGTTGAGCACTTGGTATACTCAGTGGTCACGTGCCGAAAATATATACTGCTTCCATCCACAAAAAATAGACAAAGTTGTGAATAATATGATTTTTAATGCGCAATTGGTAAAGTAAGAGAGAGGGGGAGAGAGAGAGAGAGGGGGAGAGAGAGATTAAAGTAGTGTTAGTGGATTATGAGATCCACAATGAGAATGATGTGTATGGTTAGTATTTGTTTACTATTTTCCAAATTTAGAATTGGTATAGTTTGGTGAACGGTACAAAATGGTAAAATTAGTCTATGTTTTATGTGCGGAGGTATTATAAAAAGGGTTTGTCAGCCACAGTTGAGTGAACACAAAGTTTTAACTTAAAAGGCCCGAGTCACTAAAACATTTTATTGGTATAAAGATCGATTGTGCAATCCAAGTTCATCTTATACAAATAGATTATATGAGAGAGACAGTTGAGTTTGAGAAGCATGCATATATGGTATTGTATTACAGATATGACGTACAAGTATTATACATTATTTGACCCTCGTTAATATTTATTATTTCAGCTTGTAACGAGAAAGTGTGCGTGGACGTGTCCAAACAAGTGGAAATTAGATTATAATTACAACAATTTTTCTGAGGGGTTGTTGATGTGAATGTGTATGGGCAAGCCGTGTTTGAAAACCGGCATGGGATCTCTGCTTACTGTATTATCTTCCAAATGAAGCTTCCAAGTGAAGCGAGTGACCAAATAATGAATCATCGCTAACGTCTCCATTCTTGCAAATTCGTAGCCAGGACACTTCCTGGCACCTCCTCCAAACGCTACAAAGGTATTCGGTGGCATGGCTGCTTGATCTTCGTAACGCGAGGGGTTGAAGTTGAGCGGATCCGGGAATATGGACCCATCCAAATGCGTGGTGCATGCTGCCCATAGCAACTGCCATCCTTTAGGAATAACGTATCCATCAATCTCAAAATCTCGAAGGACATGCCTGAACCCGAACAATCCTGGTGGATACAACCTCAACACCTCTGTCGCAAATCTCCATGTGTACTTCATCTTACCAAGATCATCCCATGTCAGAGGATCACTCGCGTTCTTCTTTCCTCGCATAATCTCTTGGTTCTCTGCAACAACAACACGCAATTAATATTTTGTTCATTTCCAAAAAAATACGTATTATAAGTGTACCTTTGAGGAGAAGTTGATGAACATTGGGGTGTTGAGCTATGAGTTTGACTATGTATGTGAGAAGCGTGGAGGTGGTGTCGTAGCCGGCGATCAACGCCACAGCGCTGTTGTCCTCGATTTCCTGGTCGGTCAAGAGAGGTGAGCCGTCTTCATCGCACATGGAGAGCAAGCTGGAGATGAGATCGTGCGCAGGTTCTCCTCTGGCGAGTTTCTCCCTCTTCTCGCGCATCAGTGTCCTTATCAAGGTTCCAGATTCCTTCCTGGCGCGTATGCTTCTGTTGTAGCGGGTGAAGGGGATATTGATCGGCACCAGCAACAGTCCTTCCATCACTTGTTCGAACAGATGCACAAATTTTTCCCTTCTCTCCCCTCTCTCTATTCCAAACAGAAGCGTGCAAATCATATTGAATGTGAGGGTCTTCATCAGCGGTTCCACCTGCAGGCCCAATAAAAAAAACTCAGTTCCGCAATTAGTACTCTAGTAATAGTAATGTAGACGACATACCGAGATAACTTGGTCGTCATGCCAATGCTGTGTGAGATGCAGTCTGATCTCATGGTCCATCGTCCCCACATACTGTTTCAGGGCTTCTGGCTTCAAGAAGGAAAGGTATGCTCTTCTCAACCGCCGGTGATCTTCCCCGGACATCTCGAACAAATTCGTCGGCCCAAACACTTGTCGCATCGACTTGGGCTGCTTGTTGGAGATCGTCTCCTCGTCGCAGCTGAACATGAATTTGTTGTAAGCTTGGCCTGTTAGAAACACCGTCTTTCTTCCGAATATGTTCATCTTCGAAATCGGGCCGTATTTTCGGGCCCTTTCTTGCAGCCACACCTCAGCTTTATCATCTCGCATCGCCTTCAGAAGCTCCAGGCTTTGCCCGACTATCGGAAGTCCTAACGGCCCCGGTGGGAGCCTTCTCTTCCCAATCCCCTTCTTCATCATCACCAAATAAACTAGAGACACAAACGCCACCCCCCACAACATAATCATCGTCGACTCCATCCAACCTTTACTTTCTTTTCTGGTTCGTATCAATCTCCAAACTCAACTTAAATAAGCTAATTCTGTGGGCTACGTGTTTAATTTCTGTTGAAAATTTTCTCCTTAATAAATTCATACCATACCCTAAAAATAAGTAGCTTCCATGCATATTATTCTTTACAATTTTTAATTTAATAGCATCCATTCATGTTCACATTACATGACATAATATATTGTTTTTTAATTATTTCAACACCAAAATGATATAATTATCTATTAAAGCCGGGATACGTAGTTATGGTCCACCACCGATTCAGATAAACAAACTCTTTGGGTGTGTTCAGTTTTTAGGATATACCAAGAATTAGGCCTAATTCTAGGTAATATCTAGGGTTCGGTTTCTTGTATTAAATCCTTGAAAGCCCTAGATATGGGTTGGGCCCGCACTATTACTATAGGAAATGGGCTAAAATGAAATCTTGAAGATGAGGTGGTTTTTGGAACTAGGCGTCCTAGTCAAACCCAGAATTGGAACAAGATTACATTTTTACCCCAGCCATTTTCATTTCTCCTCTTTCTCATTTCCCCCATTACTGGCTCACTCCTCTCTCTCTCTCTCTCTTGCTCCACAAAGATTCATTCCGCCTCACTATAGTCGCCGGAGGACGCGGCTTTCAGCCCGCAACGCTAATGATTTTCTAGTCTCGGATTGAGAGGGGGGCTGGCTTGGTAATAGTGGATATGGGAGCTGCCGGAGGAGGCGATGTTGGAGCGGACAACCTCGAGGAGGCGGAGGGAGCCGATGGCGACGGCGGTGTAGACGGATCTCGAAGGAGACGGCGACGTTGGATTGGGCGGCGAGGTTGTAGACTTCGTCGGGGCGGCGGAGGGAGGAGGCATCGGTGAGGCCGCCGCTCCACATCCTCATGATTCTGATTCCGATTCAGATCTGACCAAGGTGAGAGAGAGTAATGCAATTGCGTTGGGCATGGTAATCTGGACTCCATTTACGGCCAAATTTGTTGCTAAATTAGCAATAGAAGAGAGGAAAGAAACAATGTGTTGAGTGATGAATTCCCCAACTGCACGCATCTCCACATATAACCAAATTAGTGTTGGAGAAGAGGTGGCGCATAGTGGATGGGAGGTTTTTTTTAGTCCATACACATAATTTTGGCTAAATAAGTTGCTGAGAAAATTCCAATTCAAGCTTACTGAACGTTCTAATTCATTCAAGAATTGGTGGGCCCCACCCACTCAATTAGTATCCAGTTTCAATTCTGCCCAAAGCGAAAAATGGAAACGGAGTCTCAGCACAATCAAGAATATTGTTGTCATTTTTTCCCTTCCTCCATCTTTGTTGTTCTTATCATTCTCACTAAGGTAACGAAATACGCATCATGTGAATATTTATTATTAAATTAAATTAAATTGAGAATGAGAAAAATGAATAAGAAATTCAATCAATAATAAGAAAGAGAAGAAAAATGGAAATAATAGAGAAGAGATAACACAAAAATATTAAACATAAAAGACTAAAATATCACTAAAAACTAAAACTGGTAAAAAGGTACTCCTTTTTGGTACGTCCCAACTTAAGTGAGACGTTTTCCTTTTTGGTACGTCCCAACTTAAGTGAGACGTTTCCTTTTTTGGCAACAATCAACTCACCCATCTCTCCTACTTTTTCCTCTTTTCTCTCTTACTTTATTCTCTATTTTTCTTTCTTACTTTACTCTCTCTCTTACTTTTTTCTTTCTTTCTCTTTCTTATTTTACTTTCTCTTACTTTACTATTAATAATTTAATTCACTAAACAACACTACCTAAATTCATGTGCCAAAATAGAAACGTCTCGCTTAGGCCGGGATGGAGGGAGTATAAAAATAGTGCAAAAGTATATCCAATGTGATTAAGTCGTTGTACATATATAGACTTCTAATAATATAGTACTCCCTCCGTCCAAAAAAAGTCTTATGTTATGATTTTGGGGTGTTCACAAAAATATAGTCTCATTTTAAAAAAGAAAACATTCTCTAATACTTACCCACTTTTTCTCCTTCTCTCTTTTCCTTTATTACCCTCTTTCTTACTTTTTCTCTTTCTTCTCATGTTTTATCTATTTTTTCTCTCATTTATTTTACTTTTTCAATTTCTCATTAAAACCTATATCGCTCACAAATGAGACTATTTTTTGTGGATAGGTCGAGTACTATTCTTTTACCAGGTACTAAAAATGTGCAAACCACCGTAACCAGATACTCCCTCCGCCCACAATAAGGTCACATTTTGTCATTTCGGCCCGTCCCACAATAAGAGTATTATTTCACTTTTAACATAAATGGTAAGTAGGTTTCACATTCCACTAACTTACTTCACTCACATTTTATCATAAAACCAATATAAAAAAGTGAACCTCATATTTCACTTAACTTTTTCAATTCACTATTCTTTACATTTCTTAAAACTCATGCAGACACTAAATATAACTTTTATTAGGGAACGGAGGAAGTACATTTTTACAGCTAACTCTATTTACTAATGCATCTTTAATAAATGTCTCCCAAACAATATACATTTATGTTAGTTTAAAATTTGTTTTAAAATACATTTAATAATATTTTTTAGATCTTGTTATTCTTTTCATGAATTTATGAGATATGAGAAATTATAAATTAATAAAATTAGGAATGTATATTTTTAGGCATAACAAGTTTAAAAGTACTTCCTCGGTCCTAAGAAAGTTGAGGCAAAACTTTTGAACACGAAGATTAAAAAATTATGTAGAATGTATAGAAGAGATGAATAAATTAAGTAGGAAGATAAGAGTAAAACAAAATGATTGAATAAAATTAGAGTGATTAGATGTTTTGTCTTTTGTCAAAAGAGGAAATGACTCAACTTTGTTGAGATGGACTAAAAAAGAAATACAACTCAACTTTCTTGGTACGGAGAGAGTACTAATATTTAAACTTAAATTATAAATTATTATTTACAAAATTAGTGTTGAATTTGGATCCACTTCGTCAAAGACGATTATATAGACTCTTTCATGCAAAGGTGAATCAATTACAAAAATAGAATGGTAGAAATATATAAAAGAGAAACGATAATTTTTGTTGGAGGGAAGGCTTATATTGAATATTCCATGACAAAATATGCAGTCTTTAATGGAGTAATATGTCTAATTTTACCATCCAAATATAATTTATAGGCCATAGTCATATGAACTGAACGAACCCTAAGCGTAGTGTAAATATTTATTAAATACCCCTGTTTTCAGCAAATTCTTTAAATGTCTTTCATATAAAAATTTCACATCAACACATGAAATGATATCAATTTAATAAAAAGTAAGTAGAACTAATATTTTTTGGTGTCCCTAACTTTCGTTTTTCTACAAAGTCTGACACATTCATATAGGATATTTTAAAAAATAGACTGAAATTTTAAATATACTACCACTTTAGTAAAAGTTAGGAGCATAAATCACTACCAATATTTCTTAATATTTGAAAATTAATATGACAAACACGGATTTTAGATGTTTTTTAGGACTATATTTGACTCATTTTAAATGGAAATCATACAAATTATGTTCTTAGATTGCATATGTTATACATTTGGTATTTTTGACGTGTTTATTGATAAACGATATAAAAAGACAGAAAAAGGTGCAAAAACGGCCAAGGTATAGCTGCCTCAGCTCAATCCGATTTTCCCAGAAGATTTGAAGTCCATTCAGAGATTAATTCATACCATTCTCTTCTTCTTTGAAAGAGATTCGCGTGGATACCTTGCACGACTTGATCAGAGTTCTGTGGAGAAAGTTATGACTATTTTACGAACATTGTGCAGTGCAGTCAAAGCTGACGGGAATTAGACGGAAATTCAGGGAAGAAAATAAATTGCTGCCCAAATCTCTCCCATTTATTGTATAGCACGAAAATTATCAAAAATAAACCTTTTTACAACCTATAAATTCCTCTTAACCTAATTCATTATCTTCATCTCAGAGCCTCCGAACCTTCTCCCCCTCTACACATTCTTCCATTCCATTTTCCACAAATAATTCTTCCATCTTCCATTGGAGCGGAGTTCTGCAGATCCAGGCAAGAGAATACTAAAGATTGAAGATTCAACCTTTGGTTTTATCAATTTCTTTCGTGTCTCGTACTTTTATTATTTTTACTACTTGTCTATGAGTAGTTAAACATCATTTGTAGTTTTTCTGATGATGATTATTATGAATATGTTTTGATTATTGAATTGAACATTTTTCTAGCTTTTGTGATTGTTTTGCTTGTTCTTGTGCTTTTATACTTCCTTTGTCTGGCCAACTTTAGAACTATATCCGTTTAACTAGATTAATCGAGAGATAGCTAGTTTTACATGGTAAAAAGAATGGGTACAACACATAGGTTTATCTGTACTCGAGAGAGGGGATCCTTTGTGAGGGCTTGAGTCATAGAAACTTAAGGAGTTAGAATCTAATCTATTGGAAGAAGACTTTGATAGTTAGAGTGTAATCTACTAGATATGTGCACTCGAGAGAGAGTTTATCCTAGAATCACGACTTTCCTAATAATCCTAGAGACACATAGAGGTAAAGGTTCTATGAGATTAATCATCACTAGGTCGTAGTAGTTGGATCCTGAAACTCTGCATTCTTTAACCTTCTTTGTTTTGTTTTATTTTTATACTTGTTTATTTATGTCTAGTTTATAAAATAAATCCAAAAAAACCATGTGTCTCTAGATAGTATATTACGCTTAGTATATGGTAGCAAGTTGCAATCTTATTCTCTGTGTTCGATATCCCGATACTAACTTTTAGCTATAATAAATCTACCATGTAAACTTGCAGGTATTTTTAGTGCTAATGAATAGTGTATGATAATACTATCATTTTCGCATTTTGTGTGTTAATCTAAAAAAAGTTTTACCAAAAGACTATAAAGAGGTAAATCAACTTTCTCTCACCAGATATATCGTAGGAGGACCATTAAACAAAAAAGATGGAGCGAATAAAATTTGCAAATTATCATAGGAGGACCATTTAATGAGAAAAAAAAAACATAAAATAGAGCGATTAAAATTGCAGATATATCACACGAAGGCCATTTAATGAAAATATCATAAAAATAGAGTGATAAAAATTTGCGGCTATACCAACAATGCTTTATATTTGACCTGGCCATTTATAAATAGTATGTTAGAAATAGAGTCAAATAATTATGCACCTAACCTAACGAAGTAGTTCCATTGTAAAAAATAGGATATTGGCTCCCAAAATCACAAACTTTGGCCAAATTTTGGTATTTTTCACAAACTTTAAAATTATTCTTAAATATCATAAACTTTACATTTTATTTGTTATTTTCGCTGCTGATCAATCATCATATCCGACTAACTTATATCCATCTTTTATCGTACTTGGCACTCCTAAATTAACGTGGCTTGTGAATATTTATTAAATATAATTGAATTGAGAATGAGAAACATGAATAAGAAATTCAATAAATAAAATTTCCTTGGTCCTATATACCTTAGATTTCAAGTATTTTTTCTCCTTTTAACTTCATCAATCAAACGTTATATTTGTGTCATCTTCCAATGACCTATTTTATGGGACATGGTGAGAGAAGAAAGAGAAGGGAATGGGAAATGAGAGAGAAGAGATCGGAGAGAAATATTAAACATAAAAACTAAAATATCACTTAAAACTAAAGGGCAAAAGGGTAAAAATGGCACAAAAGTACCTCAAATGTAATTACGTCTTTATCCAGAGACTTCTAGTGATATACTCTCTCTGTCTCGTTATAAGCAAGACGCTTCTGCCATATAAACAGATGTAGCAACTGCCTCAGGCCATAGAAATTTTGGAACATTAGAGTCAAAACACAAAGCACGAGTAATTTCCATAATTATCCTATTTTTTCTTTCGGCTACTCCATTTTGTTCGAGGGTATATGGGCACGAGGTTTGGTGAACTAACCCTTTATCCACGAAAAAATTGACATTTCCCGATTGACAAACTCCCTCCTGTTGTCAGACCTAAGGACTTTAATGGTTGTCTAAAATTGAGTTTGGATTAGTTTGTAAAAAAGGACAAATTTTTCATAAACTTCGGATTTGTTTTTAAAAAAATATACCCACGTCATCCTCGAACAATCATCCACAAATAACAAGAAATATTTAAATCCATGATCACCAGTAACGGGCGCAGGGCCCCAAACATCATCATGCACTAAAGAAAAAAGACTCTTAACACGAGTTTCAGTAGACTTAAAAGATTGTCTATGGCTTTTCGCCAAAACGCGAGATTTGCAATCAATATTCTTGAGATAGGAAAAAATAGTTTAAAATAACTAAGAGATGGGTGACCAAAATGTCTGTGCCACAACCAATCTTCTCGAGTCGCAGATCCGTGAGCCAGCATTGCGGCACTGCCTTGGTGAGCCATCTCATCAACATAGTAGAGGCCTTGACGCTCAGTGTCATGCCCAATTATCCTCCTCATCCTGATATCCTGTAATACACAGAAATTAGGATGCATTAGCAGTGTACAATTTAATTCCTTCGTCACGTGGCTAATAGACATCAACTTATGTGACAATTTGGGAACATAGAGACAATTCGACAATTTTAACGTTGGTGAAATCTCAATCGTTCCACTACCCTCTACTGAAGTTAATTCCCCATCCGCAGTCTGTATCTGACTTTTCATAGTACCACAAAAATTCACAAAATCCGCTTTATCATGTGTCATCGTATCAGTCGCCCACAATAAAAAAAATCCACCTTTTATCTTTTTCACTAGGCTTATGTTGTACAGTACATGCAATGGGCAGTTTGTGCAGTATTTCAAAACTATTTGAACTGACAAACATATCATCACATAATATGGGGTCTTTTTTCGAATTAGTCAAAGTATGGGAGGCAGACTGCAAGGCATGGGGTATATCATGTAATTTCTGGAAATTAGAAGGACTAGGCATTAAATTATAAATTGGGCTGAGTTTTGCAAACCCTAGCCCATTACCTCCTTCACAGAAGCCGTTGCTCCCTCCTCCTCCAATCCGGCCGGCGAATGCCGCCTGTCCCACCTCCTCTCCTCGTCTGCCGCCGCCGCCGCGTGCTATCTTTTTAGGCTCAAATATGCACATTTCTCACAAAACATGTCAAAATACCAAAATAGATAAAACATGCAAAATATGGACATGAATTGTGATTTTGACATTAAAAACGGACCAAATAAAGGCTTTAAAACAGTGCAAAATCCTAGCGTATCAGCTGCACCTTGGACTTTTTGCACATTTTTCTATGCCTTTTTGTATTATTTCTCAACACACGCGTCAAAATACCAAAAGGTATAACATATGAAATTTCAGAATATAATTTGCTTGATTGACATTATAAACAAACCAAATCTAGGTTTTAAAAACATGCAAAATCCGTGTATGTGAAAATATGATATTTTCGAGTCATTCAAGTAATAGTAGATATTTGGCTTCATAAGACAACAATTTCTTTCCTTCTTTGAATTTCCGTGAGCTTTTGACTGCTTTGCGCAATGTTCATAGAATGGCCATAACTTTCTCTAAAGAACTTCGATTGAGGCATGCGAGATATCCACGCAAATATCATTCAATGACGAAGAGAATGGTACTCTCTTCATTCCCTCATAGTTGAGGCGAAACTTTTCGGTACAAAATTTAAGAAAATGATGTTTAGTGTATTAAGTAGATAGATAAAAAAAAGTAAGAGATGGAAAATAGTTGAGAGAATAAAGTAGGAAATAGAATAAAATAAGTTGAGTAAAGTACGAGTGAGAAAAAGTCACATTGCACTTTTACTATTAATGGTAAGTAGGTCTCACACTCCACTAACTCACTTCACTCACATTCGATTATAAAACTAATATAAAAAAAGTGGACCTCATATTCCACTAACTTTTTCAATCCACTATTTTTACATTTCTTAAAACTCGTGTTAACATCAAATGTGACTCCTATTGTGAGACGATGGGAGTATAAAATTGGTCTAAAATATCACAATGATAACATTTTTTTGTCATTTCCCAGCCCAATCCAAATAAGATATCCTCGGCAAAAATAAATTATAAGTGGACAACTGTGAAATATTTATGATATTTAAAACCACTTTATAATTCTGTAGCAAGTAGGATAAAAAGCCATATAGAAAACTATGTTGATTTAGTAGTGTCATGTAACATCCGGACTTATCCAATCTTTTTATATATAGTTGTTCTTAAAAGTGCGTCAACTTTTTTTTAAAGCCGATTTCTTTTCACATTCAATATTTGTAGGAAAATAATATATATTTTGGGCCAATATCTTTTTCATTATTTCACAAGCCCAATTTTTTAGAGAACCCACTTATTTGTTTGAGCCCAAATCAGTTTCAATCACGCCAGATTTTCTAACACAAAGCTGTTACCGCAAATATTTCCCAAAATCCCAACAACGTTCGAGATTCACTCTTCCAAAAAGAAAAGAAAAATCTACATATATATCTTATATCTCCCCATGTTTCCACGTTTCTCGATCACACGATATTCACAACTACTATAATCCAAGAGAAAGAGATTCGGGAACTTTTCAAGTATTAATAGAGAAAGCGACAGTGAGCAGTGGCGACCATGGGCGAAGGGGCAGCGGGAATGGCCGAGTTCGCGAGCTGGCGAATCAGCAGCGGAGCAGCAACGTCCGTCCAGCGGCGAGTTTCAGCCAGGCGACGACGCGGCGTCACTCCGAGCACCACCTGACAGCGGCTGCTCGGCTGAACGATGACGGCGCGGCCTTTCTGCTGGGCGGAGATGTCGGCGGCTGTGGTGCGAGCCGTGGCTGCTGTGTCCACTGTCCGCCGGAATATGGATTGGACCACATGTTGGTGGCAGGGATTGGGAGTATGGATTTGGTTTTCCTTTTCTTTGTTGTAATGTTTTTGGCCACATGAAGGAAATAAATGGTTACGACCGATGGATAGGAAGGAATGATGAGAGAAGTAGACTTGGGCCACTGTTTATTATTGGATGTCTTGGGCCTCTTAAGTGGAACAAATAGATGTGTTGGACTGATTTTATCATGAGCAAGGAAGTTAATTGTTGGGCTATAGTTGGGTTGCTAGAATTTAAATGTTTGGGAGCTCGAATAGTCGGCCGGCCTCGAAAATAAATGAATGAAAGAGAAGATACTTCTCTTTCATTTACCCCCTCCGTTCCCTCGTAGTTGACTCATTTTTTCATTTGGAGAAGTTCCCTCATAGTTCAGTTATTTTCATATATAGTAACATTTTTCTCTTTCTTACTTTATTCTCTCTACTTTATTCTTTCTACTTTTTTTCTCTCTTAATTTTTTATCTATTCATTTAACACACTCAACATCCATTTCTTAAACTCCATACCGAAAAGTTTCGCCTCAACTATGAGGGAACGGATGGAGTATAACACGTTTAAAATGAGCATGCAAGTGAATACTCCCTCCATCCTATAGAATAAGCCATATTTTCTTTATCGTCCGTCCTGCAGAAATAGTTTGTATCTTTTATGGACCTCAACATTCATTACACGATTTCAACTATTTTTTCTCTTCCTCTCGTAAAAACTCAATGTCAATCCTAAATGACATATTTCTATGCGACAGATAGAGTATAAAATTATGAAATGTTAATTAATAAATAAATAATCCATAAATTTTAATGATAGTTCAATGGTACTAATAAATCTCTATTTAAATAAAATCATGGTTCAGCGTGAATCACTTAAAATATGGATTATTAATTTACTATGGATTTGTTGGATTAGTTAATGCAGCTTGTGTTAAAGCAATTTGAAAAGATTAAAGTTTGATGAAAAAGTAGAGATAAAACGCGGCCGTTTTCTTTATGGAGTGTAGAATAACCAAAATTATTGTAAAATAGGGGATGAAGCAATTGTGAAATGCCGCCGTTTTGCACCTAAGCATCCCATGTTGTGTTCCCACCACAGCCGGGGATCCACTCCCCTCAACTATGAGGGAATGAAAGGAGTAACAAACTTTAAATGTGTAATCGTGCAATATCATGTTCTGGTCATTATCGATTATCGTGTCGTGTCAAGATAATTTGTAGTATAATAACTTACGAAAATGTGTTTTCAAATTTGATAAATGTTTAGTCAAAATAAATTAGAACTGAAATATGAAATTAATTTTAAAATAATAAAATACTCATTAATTTATAATAATAATTATTATAATAACTACTTCTTCCGTCCTAAACAAAATAGACTAGTTTACCATTTCGGGTCGTCCCCAAAAAGACAAAGTCTAAATATGAAAAGTTTTTAACACATCACTAATAATGTGGACCCCACAATCCACTATCATTACTTCCATTATCTTTTTCCTCTCTCTTTCTTACTTTTTGCATCTCTCTCTTATTTCATCATTTGCATATTAAACCCGTGTCATATATAAATTTGTCTATTTTTTGGGAAAGATGTGAATATTAGTTAAAATCATTTTAAATGATACTGAAATTAATATTTAAGAAACATTATTATATTATATTATATTATAACTAAATTCACTATTCAGCAAAGTGATAAATTATTCCGATTTCATCTTTATGGAGTGTGTAGGCTGTAGAGTAGTGCAATAAATAAGTGTTAACCTAAATCATTGTTCAACTAAATTAGTATAGTACAGATATAAGCTTAGATGAAAAAGAAAGGTGATGAAGCAATTGAATGAAAAGCCGTTTTTTTGCACCACAGCACCCTGTTGTGTTCCCACCACAGCAGGGTTCCCACTCCGAAGTTAAACATACTAGTGTTGAAGTCAACTTGTAGCCCACAGAATAAGAATGAAAAGCCGCCTTTTTGCACCACAGCACCCCCTGTTGTGTTCCCACCACAACAGGGTTCCCACTCTGAAGTTAAACATACTAGTGTTGAAGTCAACTTGTAGCCCACAGAATAAGAAAGTGAAGTTTGGGTTAGGGGTGGGTAGTTATGGTATACCTTACCGAAACCACCATATCATGTACCTTATCGTAAATTCGGCATGCGAGTAAATCAAACATTTACCTTAATATTGAACTTTGATTGCCTTATTTTCGGTATGGTGAATTTCCATACTAATATCGTACCTCATTTTAGGTATACCGTACTTTTGCGGTATACCTTACTTTCAATATCAATAAAAACAGATAATTTAAGTTTTTAAAATACTATTTATATTTTATGGGACACTCTTCCTATCACCACTACATAATTCTAATGGGACACTCCTTCTATCACCAATTGGTTTTAGGATGGAATTCAAGGATTTCTATCATGGTACCAGACCGGGTCGCCGATTGTGGGTCAAATTTAACTCACCCAGAAGTATATCTGGGCTGAAACCGAAAAAATGACTAACCCAACATTGTATATGGGCTTAAAATTTGGGCTAGTGGTCCAACCGATCGGAAAAAAATGGGCCAGTTACCCAATCGTTCAGAAAAAAAATGTCCAACCCCTCCAAATTCACCTTGAAGGGTTTGAGGGAGGGTGTTGGCAATTGAAACTAGATACTCCCTCCGTCTCTATGTAGTAGAGACATTTCTTTTCAGCACAAGATTTAAGAAAAATTGTTTTAAATAAGTTAAGTAAAAGGAGAATAAAGTAGAAAGGAAAAAAGGTAGAGAAATGAAGAGAGAGTAAAATACTTTTTGGCAAAAAAGAAAATGACTCAGCTACAGTGGGACAACCCAAAAGGGAATACGACTCAGCTACAGAGGAAGGGAGGGAGTATAAAATTATAATCATCCCACATCGATGTTCACATAGACATGAACCTGAAACCACTATACTCCCCTCGTCCCCAAAGAGTATGAACTTTGGGTTCGACATAAGTTTTAATAAATAAGGGGAAAAGTAATAGAGAGAGAGAGAGAGAGAGAAAATGTAGTAGAAATAATGTTAGTGAAGAGTAGGTCCACATTATTATAATGGTATAAGTGTTAATGATAATGGTATAAGTTGTAAATAAAATGATGTGTATGTTGTTTGAATTTTTCAAAATTAGAAAGTTCATTCTCTTTAGGGACGGACGAAAAAGGAAATAGTTCAAACTCTTTGGGGATGGAGGTGGTATCTATCATCTATCATAATCTAAAGTGCCACTTGGGTGAAAAGACTTTGATACCCTTTTTAGAGGGAAAATGAGATGGGTAAATGAGTGATATCTGAGGGGTAATTACACTATACATACAAAATGTTTCACCATTGTTTCAAATTAGTACAAAAAGTATTAAGTTTACATATTTCATACAAAAAGTTTAATTAGTGTTACAAATTAATACATTTCTTCCAAATCGTCGTAACACCGTTAGTTTTCTTAGTTTTTCCATCCTATTCATAATTCATTCCAAAATAATTCTTTTCTTTTATTAGAGCTGATTGAGAAGATTATGGAAACAAAACTAGGTAGCCAAACACCCTAACAAAGAACAAATCTTTCATGTAAAGCCATTCCTTATTCTCCATAGATATCACAATTTATAATACACACATACACACACATATATAGAGAGAAAATGACGTTCAAATATGCCAATCATGTCTATGGCTCGTCAACCCGGCATGGGTAGTGAACGACATTCAAAGAACAAGAAGCCACCACTATTGGTATCAGCGTTGTCGACGCTCCATCAGAACCGCCACCACCAACCCCGCTGAGATACTATGCATGCGTAGCCGCGCTGCTTCAACTAAATCCGCCACGAGCTCAACGTCTCGAGGACGGCCCCCTCCTGAACACGAGGGGAATGAGAGGGGCTGGGCTCGAGTGGCGGCAGTGGAGGCGTTGCCGGCAGTGGAGGTTGAGCGAGGAACAACCCAGTTTGCAGGGATGATTTTGAGATTAGAGAGAATAGGATGGAAAAACTAAGAAAACTAACTATGTTACAAGGATTTGGAAGGAATGTATTAATTTGGAATACTAATTAAACTTTTTGCATGAAATATGTAAACTTAATACTTTTGGTACTAATTTGAAACAATGGTGAAACATTTTGTATGTGTGGTGTAATTACCCTGATATCTTACAGTAACCATGTTAAAAGTAATTGGACAAAAAATGATCCAATCAAATGCAAACTTCTTGAAGAAGATTTAAAACACTTTTAAATAGATGCACTAGAATCTGTATTTTGTGGACTAATTTTCTGATTTTGTGATTGCAGTATAGCAGGTGTGGTTCTGCTTGGAATCCGACAACGGCTGGCGGGTGAGGCGACGAGAGAGATGCCGGAGATGAAGAGGAATTGACGGCGACACTATGTGCTGGATGGGTTACGGCTGCGGCAACGACATAAAGAGAAGGAGGGCCGACGGCAGAGGTGGCTGGACTCGCACGTCGGCAAGCCCGACACCTGAGAGTCACGAGAGAGAGGTTGGTGACCGGTGACGGCGGTTGGGTGGCGCGGAGGAGTCCTCAAGCCGGTGGCCGAGAGGTAGAAGCGCGAGAAAGAGAGAAAGAGAACGGTGTAGAACTATATACGGCCGGTGACGCCATTGCAAGCCGAGGATAGTGAGATCGATAGTAAGTGGAGGCGCCGCTGCCCTCTCTAATATCTGAAACGTGATTCTGAAATAGTAGGGTTTCACTTTTATTTAGTTGTTGGGCTCAATGTTTGGGCTAAAAATTATTTAATTGTTTTACTTATTTTGTTGGGCTCTTTGTTTGGGCCATAATTAGAGGTATAAGAAGCATACTCATTCATACGAATTCGTTTTGCATGTCCAAGTACAAATACTGAATAAATTATATATTTTATTAGATTAAATATGAGTAGCTAAGAAAAATATATTGCTTAGATACAAAAAATTATAATGTGCCTCACTCCAAAGAACTCCATGAACATCTATTGAAGATTTGTAATCTAAAAATATTGCAAAAGGTTATACTGTACATAAAATTTTCTTTCGTAGGGAAGATTAGTGGTAGTTTATGACCTAAACTTTCGTATTTTTTTGTTCATGATTCATAAACTATTATTAACCATATATTTTATCCACACTAATTCACCATTATAAATGATAAGATAAACAATAAAGTTATCACCTGAAAATTTAAGGACTAGAGTTAAATTGAAGAGGTGTAGATGTTATCCTGTTATAAAGAACTATGAGATATGCATAAAATATTATCATTATTTTAAGTGATAATTTACTTTTTATTCATATATTTAATTTGGATATGTTTAATATTCTATTTTTTTCAAATTAATTTTTTGTAATTAAGCTATTAAATTTATATATTAACTCACCTTTTATTTGGATTAAAATTGGAATTGTGCTAGAGAATTTAGTTCGCCTTCTATTTAGGTTAAAATTGAAATTTTAATCCTTTATTGCAATACCTTTTTCTCATAATTAATTCACAACCTAATCAACACAAAGATATAATCTTTACAATTTTTATCATATATTTACTCAATTAAAATTTTAATATATTTTAATTAGTCTCTAATTTAATAGGAGTATATTTTAATTAGTCTCTAATTTAATATATTTTAATTAGTCTCCAATTAATTAAATAATAATACTAAGTTTATTAAAATCAATTCTAGAATTAGATGAAATTATAAATATTTAAAATTAAACCTAACTTATAAAGTTTGTATAACTTCTTATAATTTAAAGAGTAGTGTAAGTTATCACATATATACTAATATAAAGTGACAGCTTGGGTGAAATACCACAAATACCCTTTTAGCGAGAAAAGTTACGAAAGTTGTGCCTTTTAATGACTGTCAATAAACAACTGCATGCTAGACAATTTACGACAAAACATAAAATATTGTGAAAGCCTTTTACTGGATTTAAAAAGATGAGTTTGGATGTCTCATTGTTTTGGCTCATTCTCATAGTAAAAAGTTTATTCTCTATATATTCAGAGTCCATCATTAATTTTAGATAATTCTCTTACTTAGTTCTATCACTAACTTTACTCGTTTGATCTCACCTAATTTCTTCATTTATCATATCTGTTTTATTTTCATTTAATTCATTTAACACAATTTCTTAAATGTCTTCATAATGATAATGTTTCATATTTTTATCAATTTGTATTGATAGTGTTGTAGTATGTCATTGAAGTGTGATTGTTTTGTCTGTATTAGATATTTTAAAGTGTTTTAATTAAAGTATTTTAATTATTATTTTTTTAAATTTGACATTTAATTAATTAAAATATTTTTTTATTTATCTATTACTCCCTCCGTCCCGTGCTACTCGCACGTTTGCTTTTCGGCTCGTCACAAAGTCCTTACACTATTTATAATTTAAGTTAGAATTAATGCATTTAATTAATATGTTAGTTTAAGTTAAGAGCTCTTTTATTAAGTGATGTCTCATTACACCTAAAATTCTTTTTTAATTACACAAAAAAATCAATCCCAAATTTACGGCCTAAAATGAAAAGTGCGAGTAGCATGGGACGGAGGGAGTATAATGTTATTGTACATTTCTTATTCAAATTATCTGATTTATATTCTTTGGTCTTTACTCACACATATTTTCTTTATTTGTATATTTTATTCAAATTAATTCATACTCATTGATCATTAGTCACACTTCTTCTTTTTGTCATTAATGTTATTGTTTTTACTCCACTTAGATCATAAATTAAAATTATACTATAAATGTTTCATTCATTAGGGAGTAATAAATTCGACATTTTGAGTGAGACAAGATAAGTATATTTCTTTTTTTTTAATCTTCACATTGATTTGAATTCTTATTTTCTATATATTTATTATATTTTGTATTCATTATTTGAAACTTTTATGTTCCGTGCACAGCACGAGTGTTAATACTAGTAATTCTAATAGGTCACTCCTTCTATCACCAATTGGTTTTAGGATGGAACCCATGAATTGCTATCATTGACTTCCGATTTATCCCACAACTTATAAAGTTAGCTACTTAAATCATAACTCATGATAACACTTTTGCAATTATAACATAACTTAAAATTTATGGTGATTATGTGGTAACGTGGATGCTTGTGTTTTCCTACGTGGACGTAAACTCATTTATTTAAAACGAGGTTGTCTCAACACCCCTCAAAACGGCGCCGTTCTATTCCATCATTTTCAAATTTAGTTTTTTTTTAAAAAAAGGTTTTTGGTTCTATCATTCAATCATTTTTTAAATTTTGTAATATCATATCAAAATATCATGTCATTAAATAATGCTATATAAATGTCATGTCACTAAATAATGTCATGTACCCATTGAAAATTTTAAGTGCAGGATAATGCAAAAGTGTCATAAGTTAATAGTATTTAATTAACTAATACTCCTTCCGTCCTCATAGAATAGACACTTTGGATTCGACATGAGTTTTAATGTAAATTTGGTAAAGTTAGAGAGAGAAAATAATTAAAGTATTATTAGTGGAGAATGTGTCCAATCTCATTAAAGAGAAATTTTTTCCAAAATTAGAAAGTACATATTTTTATGGGACAAGCTAAAAAGAAAATAGTGTATATTCTTGTGAGACGGATAGAGTAGTATTGTAAGGGGGTGGGATAAAAAGTTCATTGAAAATTGTTACTTAATTAACAATTTTTCGTAAATTTAAAAGAAAACAATAAAAAAGTCCAAATAATAATTGAAGTCGGTGCGGTTTACCCAGATTTTGCGACGCACGAGTTTCAATTGAAAAACGTTTTCATTATCACAGAAAACACAGTGTTGTTGGGTAATGGCTTTTCGATTCCAATTCAATTCAACGCAGCGATTTCAACAGCTCCGAAGCGAAGCCAAACCCTGCCTCGTAAGTCTTAACTCTCACTGCCAATATATAGGAGTATTTTTTTTCCTCTCTCTACTCTCCAGTATTCTTTCTTCCCCCTCTCTCCAAAACCCGTGAGTAGCTATGGCATCATCGGGCCGCGGTCCAAATTCGGACTCCAAATCTTTCGATTTCGGGTCGGATGATATCCTCTGTTCCTACGAGGATTACGGATATCAGGATGGGAATAATGCTGTTCATTCTGTTCCATCCCTTGCAAACAATTCACCTAAGGTAATTTAAAATATTTCCCCCTTCCGGATTGGTGCATCGGAAATTTTTCTGTGTTTTGTCCTGGTTTACTTCCTCCGCCTGTTGGATTGGGGATCTCAGTTAGGGTTTGGCATTTTATTAAAGCTATTGAGATTGATCAGATCGGGAGCTTTAAATGGAATTTTTATATTATTCGATTGTGTTCATTTATTTCAGACTATAAGGCGGAAACATCCTTCTTGTTGGCGGTGAATGTGTATGCATATTTTATATTAAACCATATTGTTTGTGCGAGCTGTGTTAATTTAATAGATTGAGCACTCAGATAAACTGTCAATGAGAATGAAATTATCTGGCTCTAGAATGGGATAGGCTGAGAGCATATTGTGTTGAGGTAGGAAGGCTGACTATGTGTTAAGATCTTTAGATTTGTATGTCGAAATCTAGAAAAGTTTTGAACTTTTTGTGGACTCAACCAGATTAATTATAATGAGACTAGGATAGTTTGCTGGGTGCTTATTCCTGTGCAAGGATACAGTGTGTCTGTTCAAACATTTTCACGCAATGTAACCATTGGAGTTGAATATGAGACGGCATTATATGTGGAATTTTAGTTTCAAAGTAGTAGCTTTTAGTTGCCTCTTGACATAAAAGAAACAGAAATTGAAAGCATATCACTTCAGTTTTTTAAGCAATTTGTTCCTCTTTGGTAGCATGTTACTAGCATAAGGATGCAGGGGCCGAACAAGTCCTGGACATGATATTACATGCTTGGTAATCCGAAGTTTTATTGGTAAAGATTTGCTCTGTGATTGCTTTAACTGATGATGGTTGCTTGATAAATTTGTGGTGCAATAGTAGTTTTCATGTATGTGTTGGAATGGAATAGTTTCTGCTGCTATTTGTTTAATTATTGAATCAAGTTCAGTCAAGCATTGCAATTTGTAACTATTCTGTCTGAACTAATTAGGAGGTAAACAAAAGCAGAATGGTGAGATCATCTGTTTTTACAGCCGCAACTTACATTACCCCTGATGAATCTTCTTATAGTCAAGGTGTCATCACTACTGTTGAAAACAGCATGAAGAAACACACTGATAATGTCACCCGTTTTCTTGAGGGAATTAGTTCACGGTTGTCACAGTTGGAATTATATTGCTACAATCTGGACAAATCGATTGGAGAAATGCATTCTGACTGGGTTCGTGATTGTGGAGAGTCGGATTCAAAGCTCAGATCTCTGGAAAAACATATTCAAGAGGTATGTGCAGGCATCAATTTCACTCTTCACTTTTCAAATTGATGGAAGCTAATTTCATTTTCAAATTTCTATTTCATAACCCGTACATTGATGGATATTATTGGACATTTGGTTTTATCTTACCTTTGTACATTGAAAAAGGTCATCATATGGATTTTCTCAGTTGTCACACTCAGGCATTAACTGTCCATTTCTCCTAAGAACTGATTTACTTCAATGAGTTCAATCCGCTCCGTCTGATTGAGAACTAATTAAGGGAATACAGGTACACAGATCCGTGCAGATCTTAAGAGATAAGCAGGAACTTTCAGATACTCAGAAGGAATTAGCCAAACTTCAGCTTGCACAAAGGGTATCTGGTTTGGGTAGTAATAAACAACCTAACGAGGAGAGAACTTCAACACCTGCTTTTGAGCCCAAAAAGGCTGAGAACTCTTCAGAATTTCAAGAACAGCAGTTGGCACTTGCACTACCTAACCAAATAGCCCCACAGCCCTCGCTCCCTTCTGGGCTGGTTGAGCATCAGCAGCCTTCAGTCACGCCCCAATCATCGATGCCTCCCCAAAGTATGTCGCAAGTACAGGCGTATTACATGAATCCCCAACAGATTGCCAATATTCCACCCCAATCCCAACCATCTCAGACTCAGTACATACCGATACAATCTCAAGGTCAAGATTTCTCGAGGATGATACCCCAGCCATCCCAACCACAGGGAAACATGGGCTCACAAGTTCAGTTGTTACCTCCTTACCAACAGCAATGGTCCCAGCAGCAGCTACAGCAGCCCATTCAGCCCAACCAACAGCCGGCTATGCAACCACAGATTCGAGCCTCCTCTCCAATGACTTTTTCTTCCTATCTGCCAGGTCAGCTGAATCAGTCACCTATTGAAATACCTCCCGGTAGCATACACATGCAGATGTCATTCGGCGGAGCATCTCGTCCTGATTCAGCAGGTTCTGATGGAAAGCCTTGTGGATACAACACTGCAGGCAAAACAATGCAACAACAACCTCCAAAGCTCAAGAATGGGTATGCACCGCAATCAGGGGAAGGTGGTTACACGTCTGGTGGGCCTCGCCCACAGCTTCCGCCTGGGAATACTTATGTGGTCTTCGATGGCGAGCCAGGAAGAACACATCACCACCCCCCACAGCCTCAGTTCCAACAAGGTAGTTACACTCCTCAGCAGAGCCAACCACCCCGTGTTCCCAGCAATAGTGCGATAGTTCCCCCACAGCCCATGCGCACCCATCCTTACAACGAGTTGATCGAGAAGCTGGTGAGCATGGGTTACAGAGGTGAGCATGTCCTCAGCATCATCCAGAGGCTGGAAGAAAACGGCCAGACCGTCGATTTCAATGTGGTGCTCAATAGGTTTAACGGACACTCCACAGGCTCTCATAGAGGATGGTGAAAGCATGCTTACAGCCTGTGCAAGAGTTTAGTGGTTTTTCAGTTTTAGAGTGCAAGGAATAAAAGATTGTTAGATAAAGGGATGAGTGGAGATGCTTTTTATATCTGTAATCTCTTTCCCTTAATGTTGTTTATGCTAATTTGCAATGGTGCTAAAATATTTGTTTGTGCAACTTAATATATTTGTATACTAATCGACTTTTTCTTACTACATCGCAAAACACCTGTTTTATCTTTAACTGCTATCAAGATAAGAGCATGCACAGCGGTGGATGGACGGCGTCCGCCCGCCGCTGTGCTCGCGCCGCTGGCACGGCGCTGCTCGATGCATCGAGCACGTCCGTGCCAGCGAGCAGGTGACGTGGCGTGCTGCGATTGGGTAACGGCATAGCCATTTCCTTTGAATTTATTTATTTATTTTTTAAAATCGGTTTTTAATTAAAAAAACCGATTAAAAATTAAAAAAAATATTTTTTCACTTCTCAAAAAAAATATATTCGTTTTCTACCGTTTTCTACCACTTTATTATTATTATTTTATTTTTTTCCCCCAAAAATACACATTTTCATCTATAAATACCTCCACTTTCACACCCAAAAATTCACACCACATTCTCTCATTTCCATTCTCATCTACATTCTCTCATTTCCATTCTCATCTACATTCTCTCATCTTCATTCTCAATCTTTCTTCCACACATACAACATAACAATGTCCGGCCACGGCAATAACCCCCCGGACTCCCACGGTTGGAACCCCGAGTGGTTCGGTTCACAACAGTTTCCTAGTCCGGAAACAGAATATTCGGCCCCTCCTCAAACCCAAAGTTCGGGCGTTCCAGGTGGCTACCGGCCATACCCAATCGACGACCAAGATGCCCCCGAAGGGCGATACGGGTGGACACCCGAGCCTAGAGCGAGGTCGACCGCCCCCTCCCAAACTCCGACTCCTTCTACTCGCGGTGTCCGCACACCGTACTCGCCGGCGAAGATGGAGCAATTGTTCAAGGCGTATTTGTCAATCTACGAAGATCCGGAGATTGACACGAACCAATCTGGCGATCACTTTTGGTGGCGCATCTGTCGCCTGTACAATGAAAACCGACCGGAGGGAACAATCGAGCGCAACGAGAGTATGGTGCGCAACGCCATCTACCGAGCCAACGACGAAATTAACAAGTTCCGGGGTATTACCTCCAGGAAGAGCGGTCGGCGTGGAGCGGCCGGAGCGAGGTCGACCTCATCAGTTCCGCCATGTCGACCTACCAATCCATGAACTACAAGGCGTTCAAATACCTCAACATTTGGCAGGAAACGCGGTCGCATCCGAAGTATAGGGGAGGCGTAACATCCTCCTTTAGCGGCCCCTCCAAACGGTCAAGGTCGGTATCCCTATCCGACTCCGGCTCCGAAGACGTGGTTAGCCAACTCGCCGGAGCTAACTTGGGTAGCCCCGACGCCGGCCCGAGCGGTTCCCAACGCCGACCGCAAGGAAGAAAGAAGGCGGCAGCCAACCGTCGTTGCGCCGCGACTCCATCCGGCGATGCTCCCGACCATATTCCCTTTCCCGTTCCCTATGCGCCACCTCCACCCCCACCAACTCGTTGTGGACCCTTTTGGCCCAACTCAATATGGCTGATAGGTCAACTATGACCCCCTCGCAACTTCGATCGTACAAGGCCATGATATTGGGCCTCCAAAAATAATTGGGGGTAGTGCCGCCGGATGAGTAGTCTTCTACGGGGATATTTTTAGCTTTAATTATGTAATTTTTAATTTTTAGTATTTTAATTATGTAATTTTTAATTTTTAGGATATTAATTATGTAATTTTTATTTTTTAGGATTTTAATTATTTCTTTTTTATTTTATTTGTAATTTGTAATATTATTTCAGTTTTTTTAATGAATTTTAATGTTATGGAAATGTTTTTATTTAAAATGAATTGTGCTCGTCCTTGCGGAAGAGCACAGCTGTGGGTGTTGTGCTATTGCCTAAGAGCAGACAGGAATAGTGGCACCGGGCACACAACCGTGCTCGTTGGCAAGAGCACGGTTGTGGATCCTCTAATAATTAATCCCAAGAGCATGGTTGTGGGTGCTCTAATAATCAATCCGTACTCAGAAAGTTATATTTTAGTTACAAAATTCGATTTTCCTGTGATATCTCTAGTTATATTAATGAGTAAAGGCCAAAATTGGTCCTCAACATATAGCCATTTTACGATTTTGGTCCTAAACATTATCTTTTGGATTTTTTGGTCCTGCACATATGGACATTTGATCATTTTGGTCCTCCGTCAATATTTCCGTTAAAAACTAACGGTCAACATTATCTTTTGGATTTTTTGGTCCTGCACATATGGACATTTGATCATT